>NC_132882.1:27505772-28119105 GCF_030463535.1 Salminus brasiliensis
AGCTGAGCTTCTGTTTGTCTGGACCTTCTATTTGCAGATTCTTTAGAAACATCTTACAGAAGTCATGTAAACAAAATGCATGTCCATGTTATAAGCTACATTTCACAGAACACACACTCTTGCATATTCTCTTGTTTGTCAAACCTGAGGCTGTTGCAAGCCGCGTCATTACTGACACCTTACGTAGTGCATGAATAAGGGCAAGTGTTACATCCTAGGGTAATGTCTACCTGACTGGTAGGCTTATGTTTAAATGTAGTTATTTAATTGATTAGGTTTGAGAAGGTGCTCCTTCACCATGAATTATGTCTCCCCTTGAATGCTTGACTATGGCATCTGCATTGGCTGCAATATGCTATAGGCTAAGCTATGATCCCGCAATTATGAAGCGCCACTTGAGCAGCTAACCCAAGCTTAACTCCTTAACACGCCAAGGCTTATTTCACAATAAGGTGTATTATTCAGTAACTACAGGGACTTCTGTACAAACTGGTGTGGCTCTTCTGACCACTTTTAAAGAATGAATAATGAATGTCATCGGCACAGTGAGCAATATGGATTCAAACGCTTCAGTTTCTACACTGAGAGACTTGGAAAAACGGTAAGAAAAATCTCACCTTTGCCATTTCCGGAGGGGTCCCCCAGGGTACTGATCATAATTTGGCCACTGCCCAGGCAGTGTGATGTATGAGGATTGGCCAGGCCACACTTCCAATACATCTCCACAGGTTCAACTGTCTGAGGGCACAGTGCACAGTGAAGTCTTACCAGGTTGAAACTAGAAAACAAGTTCCTGTGAAAGTTCTGGGTGTTCTGGGGTGTCACAGATTGAAGTCCTACCTTGTGAAGTCGCGGAGCACGAGGGTCTGTGCCCACATCAACAACGTAGACGCGGGAGGAGATGAGAGAGGGTAAGATGAGCCGACTGCGCTTTTTGGAAGCGTCGCCAAAACAGCTGCTGCAGGTATTCCAGCCAGAGTGGTGCAGCTCATCGTTCACGTTGGGCATGGGCAGTCTGTGAATCACCTAAACACATCCAATACAAAGAGAGAACATTCTAACCTAACTTCAGCTTTTGTAGATGAGGCCACAGGATTTAGATGCAAACAAATACCCCATTCAATAGACTCAAAGAAAAATCCGAACCAAGCCCACTATCTCTGCTGTAGTCTTCTTAAAAGTCATATTACCTTGCAGTAAGTGGGAGATTTGGGGTCAACATCCACTGTCGCAAGGTAGTCAGGCTTTCGGATTTCAGTGTTCCGGTAAATGCAGGGCAGGTAAACAATCTCCTCTCGAGGTCCTTGGGGAATGTTCAGATAGCAGGTTTTTAACTTGCAGCTTTTGTTACTTTAGAAGTTGCAGAGCTTTGTCTTGTACTCACCTTTCATAGCATCCCGAGGGCTTTTGTATCCAGGTCCACATCCTGAGCAGTTAGATGCTGCAGGCAGAAACAGTGACAATTAACCGTTTCCCAAGACTAAATGTTCTACCTACGCTACGCGTGAGCACTGCACACAAATCAATGCAATATACAGCCATACTGTAGCAAAAGCCAGGTCAGTCAAAAGTAGCATTATGAGAATTGGTATTTCTTCACTCATGTGCTCCCCCTACAGGTGGAGAGTGTAATCACTACAGTAAACAGCACGCAGAACCGGTACTAAGAGTGAAAGAAGCATGTGGACTTACTGAGTAGAGTAATACAGCATTACAGGATTTTACACAAATATGACTCGGGTTATGTAAAGTTACAAAAGAGACGTCATTCCCCCTTTTACAAGTCAGTGGAGCATCAAAAATGATTTTAAAGCTGATATTTTAAAGGTTATTTGTATGATTCTTTCTGCCACTAGATGTCACTAGAGCACCAGCATCTTACACCAAAACAAATGCTTTAAATTCAGCCTCGCCCTTCCTTTCAGCAATGCCACCCTCCTCCCGCTCGTGTTCTCAGCACTGGCACTCTGTTTTAAAGGTGGAGGAATATTCATTCGCTGCTCAGAAAACCTTTACTGCAGTACATCTTTACACAGAAATTAGTTATTTGCTGGTATATTAATGTTTACATGTCAGATATAGCAGCTTTAAGGTTAAAAAAAGCTACATAATGTTGCTTTAAATACTGACGAACATTGCAATACACTTTATAGGACAGTTTGTATGCAGACAATACAGTTATCATGTTTGTATTTAATCTATTTGTTTGGCTTCCTGCTGCTACTGCTGCTGCTAGTACCGCTGCTTCACACTCTTACAATGACTGGAGCCGAAAACACTTTGGTTCTAAATTTGTCTCATCCAAACACGTTGTGAAGTGAAGTGGCGTCAGCTCACTCAGGAAAGGTAACTCGGACAATTAGGAATTTTAAATATGTTTTTTATTTAATGCTAATAGATTTGTTTGTAGCTAGAGATTGTCCACTACAATAAGACACTGGCTCACTGAATCGGAGTAACTTTACATTTTAAGCAATCCACAGTAAGTTTGAACTATTACATGATGAATCAGCACAGTTTAGTGGAGTGGTCAACAACCGGCCACAGGCAGCTGCTTTCTATGAGCTTATCCACATTTCTATTCCTCACACTCATTACTACATACTTACTTTACTGTAATTTCAAATACTCTCTGAATAAATAACGGCACATTCTGAAAAATAATCCTGGGGTTTAAGGAGTTAATTAAACAAAATGCAACAGATGTGCAATTTCACAGTAAAGCAGGAAACAGGGAGCCTCGCTAAGGATTGCACAACATCCTTCCCACGGTAAACATCATCCGAGGGTTATTCTCAGGTCAGTTCTCCACAAATCGTGCACAATTTAATGATGATCTGTCTCTGCTTTGCACAACATGTTCTTTTCTTTTTAGGACTGAAAACTCGGTGTCCATGTGACCAGTGGTAATATAGGTACGTTGTTATTGTTGCACCTCATTACATTCACTTGCGAAAAATCAGTTACTACTAATCTGTCTCTGTATTTCACACACTTTAGGTGTAAATCTGAATTTAGTTTAAGTAAAGTATTTTTTTGTTTAAGCAAGGTCCAATCCCCATCCCCTAGGCTAGGCCTTTCATAATCACATGATGCCACTCGCTCTGGGAGAGTGATGGCTACTATGTGCTTCCTTTTCCCCACTGCATCTTAAACTGCCTCTAATGGACAGCTGAACAAGTATGAGAAGAACATTTAGTGTCAATGTTGTTGCATCAGCTAAGAAATGACCAACTTGCCAACTAGTGTTATACTGAGTGATGGGGAAAGAGGAAAGGACAAACTTCCCTCCAGTTGACTCCCAGCCACAGATGGCTAGGGCATCACTGGGGACTGAATCGGTCATGACAGGAGCCAACATTTATACAGAAGCTCCACTCAGAAAATCATTTAAGGCATATTCCAAAAGAGCTTCGGTTCAGATCACAGCACACCGTACATTCCGTACCAGGCACTCGATCAGTACAATAACACTTGCCACCTGCGCACCTGCCAGTACTATGCAGAAAGGATTTAGGCATTCATAACCATATCAATCACTGATAAAGCACATCCTGTAAATGGTTCGGGCCAAGGAGGGGAAGGCAACCTGTACTGCAGTCCCAATCCTCTGCTGTGAGATGTGACCAGCTATTAATCCCGGGTGGAAAACCACTTCAATAGTAGAGACAAAAGTACACAAGGCTGGCAGGTGCAGCCCATCTCAGGGACTGGTTGAGTGAATGAAAGATTAGCACAGTGGGCAGCGTTTCATGGCGTGAACAGCACTTTGCTGTATCTACATTTGAACTACATGCAGCAACAGAGGAGATCAAACATCACATCAAACCTCGCATTTAAATGCCTTTGAAGTTCAATTACTTTTGAATTACCACTGCTTTTATGTGACTGGCTTTTTTTTTAGAATATTTAATTTGCAATCAAAGCTTCAATCTTGCCATTGCTATTTAGTTGTATCCTTTGATAAATTTCCATATTTCAGTGCTGGTCAATATGACAATATTTTAGTTGATCAGTGTTTATTAGCCACTAACAATATCCTCAATATACTTAGAAATGCATATTGTGTATCACAATAACAACATTTTTTGCAATACACATTATGATTTTCTAAGCATATCAAGGGTATTGTTAGTGGCTAATAAACACTGATCAACTGCAGGTTTCATTACAGTGTAATTGTATTTAGTACAGGGAAGAATCTGAATAGCAGTTTTTAAGAATCGGTCGCTACTGATTTAGTCTGTGATGAAATGCATCGTCTTTAAATATCATGATACAGTATTTTTAGCATATCGCCCAGCCCTAGGTCAAGCCCATGCAATTAAGGTTAACCTCCTCGGCCAGCATGCACAAAGCCCCCCAAAATCATTAGAAGGACTCATTTCTCTTATTTACTATGATTTAATTTTTTACTAATGATTCTAGGGTTGTGGGTTTAATACCCAGGCTCAGCAAGCTGCCAAGCTGTTGGGCACTTGAGCAACGCCCTTTACCCTCAGCCATGGCTGCCCACTGCTCTGGGCATGCGTGGGCAGTCACTGTGTGTGTGTGTGTGTGTGTGTGAGTGTGTGTTCACTGCACAAATACTGCACATGGTTGTCTTGTCTTGTTCCTATGACTTCACTGACCATGACAATGACCCAAGTCAGTTGAACCAGATGACCACAGCACCTGAAAACGAGCTGTCCGTTTCGGAGCATTTCTGCCCAATCTGGATGTAAACACTTTCCCCAATTCACTTGCAGATTTGAGAGCACCTCCTCAAACCTCAGCAAACGACTGACTACAGTTTACAATGTGCAAAAGTTTGAAGCAGCCTTAAGTCGTAGCAAGCTGAAGAAACAGCTCACAGGTATCCCAGGAGTGGAAGCCCCAGCACGAGCTGCACAACTCTGCTGGAACCGCGCCAGCACCAACCAAAGTCTGGCGCCGCACTTGGCAGATTCAGGCGTCCGTTTGCTTCAGGATATGAACACAATGATCATGCAAAAAAAAAAAAAATAATAATAATAATTTAAGCTACGTACCCATGTTGAGCTCGAGCTGACGGACCCTGAAACGACCGAGTCGAAGTGGAAACCGTGTGTGGAGGCGACGACAGGGGCTGCTGTGGAGAGACGGCGCGCTCTTACACAAGCACTGAGCGAGGACCTGGAAACCCTGTAGCTTCAACAAGTCCGCCCAGTCCAGACCCGCGCAGGAAGCTGCAACGTCACCGAGTTCAGCCTCACCTGAGCTCCAGTTAACTCGAGGCTGCCTTTCACCTGGATCCCGTTAGGCTGCCCTCCAAATAAATAAATAAATAAATATATACGACCAAGTAAAGTCCAAAACGGATAAAAACAGCACTGGTTACTCTGTATGCTGTAAATGGCTAACTAACGACATTTGGCAAAGCGAGGGAATTATAGGTGTGTGGGCTACACGGCACCATATTGTCGTGGCGATATCCTATAAATAAATAATTATATTAATTATTTAAAAAAAATCTCAGTAAACTACGGAACCTGAGAGGAGCCGAACACACACTGAAGAATGTAAAAAAAAAAAAATCAGACATAATTTAATAAGTATCAGCAGGTCAAAAAGTACCTACAGCCAGAGTTCTGTAATTAGCTAGTGCTAGCTAGCTGTGAGCGACAGTAAAGCACTAGTCAATCTACTGAACCCGAATACAAAAAAATATATAATAAAAATAATAAAAAAATTAGATCAGCAACTAGAAGTGAATGACTAAAATTAAGCTGGGTAATAAGTACTTTCCAAAAAAAATAAAATAAAAATACAGGAATCATATCGGTTCATCCCAGGGTTTCTTCCTTCAGCTCTGAGGGAGCTCTTGCTGTCACCTATGGCTCACTGGGGCTCTTAGGTTTTTATGTCTTGTTGACTTCTTGTCCTCTTACTGAAATTGCTATACAACTAAATCTGAATCACATCTGTATCTGCAAATAACTGCTCATAAATATGGCACCAGATGTTTAGACTCGACTGAAATCAAAGGCATTTGAGGTGTTCATGGTGGTCCAGAAAAATCAACGTCTAGATGACGCTGGATTCTGTATTTTATTCATTTTACAGTGTTCAACTATACACATATAAAACTGTCGTAATCCAAGTAAATGCCCCAAATTGTAGATTTTATAAAAGTATATGCATCAGTGGACATGTATATGAAAAATGGACAACAGGAAAATACAAATCTATGTACAATACTCACCTCTGCCCATACAGATTTGAACTCATATCATATCATACTCATTTTATATAAGTCCAAATGTTTGTGGACATCCCTTCTAATGAATACATTCAGCTTCCTAAAGTTGCACCCATTACTTACACAGATGTGCAAATGCACACCACTTGTTTAGTCCCTGAAGAGAAGTACAGTAGAATCTCTGGAGCAGATGAACATGAACCTATTGGCACCATGCCTAATATCAGGTGTGGGCTAGAGGGGTATAAAGCCCACCAGTATTGGAGCAAAGCTGTGGAGCAGTGGACCGCTGTTCTCTGGTTGGTGCTCCATCCAGTACTTCTGGGATGAGTTGGAGAGTTGGGGATGAGGTGGGGTGGTGATCATCCAACATCCTGACCTCACTAACACTCTTGTCGCTGCACGCAATTAAATCCTTACATCAATGCTCCCCCAAAATCTAGTAGAAAGCCTTCTCTGGACAGTAGAGACAGTTACTCCAACAAAAGCAGAATAAGCTCTCTTTAATTCTCTTGATTTTTGAAGAAACAATGAGTAAGCAGGTGTCCCAATACTTTAGACATACAAGTTTGGTCAGGAAACCTGAATTTAGCCTGAGAACTCGTCCTGAAAGTGACCCGACTTGGCCATTAGCACCAAGTTTGGAATCTGAACTCATAAATTAAGATAAATAAAATAAATAAGAATAAAACTCCACATTCTTACTGATAGTGCTTAAGTTACCTAGTTCACTATGACCATTGTTGTCAGATCACCGGTAAGCCAGACAGCCTAATTATCAGCCATCCAAGATTACAATTAAATTCCACTTTTAAAATTAATAATTTTATTTAACAATGAATTTTTTCAAGCAACATCCTAACTTAAGTCTTAAGTTTGGAGAATCTTTTCATGCTGGCCTCATGGATATTAGTGGACTGAGCTACCAACAGTAAATGACTCCAGTGTGGCTGATAACAAATTTCTTTAAGGAGGGCCTAATGCAAGTAGTGAGCAAGAATAAAGAAGGGGGTAAATGCAGGTCAACCCCTATTAAGGGAGAGGGGTGTGAAAAACTCCAAAGTTAAATCTCAAACTCACTCGACCTCAACAAATTATTTTTAAACGCTGTCCAGCACTGACGAGAATGGTAAATTAATTGGACCGGATGTACAAAATACATGACTGAGGTACTCCAGGACCACTATTGGAAACCACTGCCTGAGAAAGTGAACTTCTAACCGACCCAATTCTTTTTGAAATACATAAATTTAAGACAAATTTAGCCATCACTGCTGCTTTAGCCACACAGAGATGAAACAATGGTACGAAAACAAACATTTATGTACCAGAGATTTTAGTCCAGGAATGAAAATAGTTACAATTTGGGGGTTCAAATATTATACAAATATTAACAGTAAAAAAGCCATGATCAACTAAAGTTCATGTAGCTTTTACAGAGAAATGAAAAGCTACATTTTAACGTTTCATTTTTCAAGATTCTATTCCACCCCCAAACACATTCATTATTAAACAAGCAAGTGGACATGTTGTGCAGAGATCTAGAGACGCTTTAAATCTGTACTCCTAGTCTCCAATCTTTCTTTTAAATTACAGCATAATAGAAGACTAGCTATCGGATTCCACATCTGTTAGAGATGAATCGGAGTCTTGATGGGGCTCTAAAAGCTCCTCTTCTTCAGGAACCTGAGCTGGTGACAGTGGGTGGGTATGTGATGGAAGGGAAGAGCTAGTATCTGAAGTTTCACTTGATGCCTCCAAACCTTCCTTCATACTTTCCTGTGCTTTCTGTTCAATCTCATTTCTCTCAGTCAGTGCCGCGTCCTTATTTTCAGCATGATCAGCCTTTTCCGATCCTTTCTGTTCAACAACGTCCGCTGTGTGAGATTTCTCATTGATTAAACCGGCATTTGCCTCCACGACACCGTCAACGGATGTCTCCATGGAGTCATCTTCAGACAAAAGCTCGGATTCTACTGCCTCTGGTCCAAGCATGGCTTCTGTCAATTTATTCATCAGCTCCAACTGAGCATTAGCTTCCTTCTTACATTCTTCTTGCTCAGCAATCACACGAGAAAGGCAAAAAGAGTGCTTAATCAGCTCAGGCCTGCCAGAGCAACAAGCCAAGAACTCCTCTAGCCAGGTCACAAGGAGCTGTGCCAAGTCTACAGGTGTGACCTCTGTTACTTCGGAAGCCAACTGCGACCAGCGAGCTAGCAAGAACTTCTTTAGCACAGGGTTCACACACATCTCCAAAGGCTGCAGCTGGCTAGTGCACCCCGATGGAATAATGACTGGTAAGGTTTTGGTGCCACTCATGGTGGACACAAAGCCTTCAGACATGTGGCTATGATGGCCATCCATAACTAGGATGGTCTTACTTCCATTCTGGGAGTTCAAATGCTGCTGCCACACACGGGAATTCCAGATTTCAAGCTCCTCGTTCTCAGAAAAACCATCAGCTCGTGCTTCCAGCAGAAGGGAGTCTGGCAGCTTTTTGCTAAAACTCCTAAAGGGGGTGCCTTTAAAAAACAGAACTGTTGGCAGTATCGTACCATTTGCCAATGATGAAAGGTAAATATTCACCCAAGGTTTCTCTGTACCCTCTAGCCGAAAGGCAGACTCTCTGGAAGTGACGGTAGTTTCAACGAATGCACCAAAGTCAACAAAAATAGAAAGCTCATCCATGGCACCAACAGCAGAATGAGGTACACTGTGCATTTGTATCTGTCTCTGTACGAAGCCAGTGAAATGGAGACAGTTTTCCTCCATGCTGTGTGGAAGCTGAGGACAGGGCAGGACCGGACTCTGCACGCCAAGTTTATGCTGTAGCATGAAGTTCACTGCCCACTCATACGAAATACGGAAGGAACTGCTCTGGTTAGTTTGAACGTGGACCTCTGAGGCTTTCTGAAAGAGGTTTGTTTCATTGATAGTATGTTGCTGCTCTCGTTGGACCAACACCCACTCGACCAAACGTTCTATAGCCTCTCTACTGCTGCTGCCTAGACCCTCATGGTCTAATCTTTTCTCTTTGTCTCGAAGCCAGGCTCTGATGAGCTGAGGTTTAGTGTCCATTTCTTTGGCTGCCTTCTGGATCCCAGAGCACAATGCAAACAGTAGTATTCTGAGCTGTCGAACAGTAAGCGTCTCCTCTTTTTCTTTGCTGGTCTTTGGAGAAGTTGCTTTTGCTGTGGGCTCACTGACTGACTGTTCATCTTCCATTCTAAGTGGCTCTTGCTGACTACTGTCATCCGTCTCGAAGTCTGAATCTGAAGCTTCCAGAGGGGCCAATTCCTGGTCAAGGTCTTCATCCAGCATAGAGGACGCTTCTAGAGATGTAGCGGATTCATCTACTGAAGAGCCATGATGGATGCTTCTTGAAGTGCTGGAGTCTGGGGCAGGCAGAACACATTCTCTGAAAGACAATAAAAAAAATTGTCAAGCATGAGCTACAGGAGTATAAAGCTTTAAGCTGCGGAGCAGTGGAACTGTGTTCTCTGGAATAATAGTGCTTCATTCAGTACTTTTGGGATGGGTTGGGGAGTTTGGGGTGAGGTAGAATGGACAGTAGAGACCAAGAAATATGTATGTGGAATGCGATCTTTCAGGGCTTTCGTTCAAATGTTGTTTTTAATGTCCAATTATTATAATTTTTTAGTAGATGGCATCATTCCCAGTTGACATGTCAAACTCAGTTTCACAGATATGACAATATGAAAAATAAATAAATTAAAACATCTACCTCTTAGGCTCCACAAATCCAATTTTGGGGTTACCTGTAAAGAAAAAGCAGAAATGACTAAGAGAACAGTAAATCAATACTAAACTATAAAGTAAATACATACAGGAAATTAATGTTCTTTTTAGCAACTCACATATACTTACTAACCCCCCCAACCAAACATACACTCATGTACATATAGGGATTTATTTGACCTTTGAAATTTGCAGAGAAACCATGGAAGTCCCAGAAGCAGCAGGTACTCTTGCACAAGCTGACATGGCATGCAGTGCAGCCATAGACACTCATGACGCTGATTCTTTAGGTTGCAACTTTTACATCTTCTGCTCCTAAATTTAATTTTGGCTAAATGATGTCTGACCCCCTCAAAAGTCTCAGAAACTTCACTCCTACCCTCATATCTTCTCTGTTGAAACCGGTCATTGGCGATTTTCTTCTGGAGAGCCTCTCTTTCAGCGCACTTGGCCAGCTGGTATCCTAGGCGTTTACGATAGTCGGCCTGGGAGAAGTGGCCTCCCTGAAGCCATGGAGGTGGGTTGCCCTTTCGTGTCTCTCGCAATATAATGAAGGAGTTGATGACACTTAAGTTGACAAGAAACCAGAACAGGCGCCGCCAGTTGGTGTCTAAGATCAATCCACCAAGCTGGTTGCAGGCCAGCAGCTGATTACAGATGTCCACACCACGCATGTTATCCTGAAGCAGCTTAAAGGCCAGTGGTCTTGAGATGGTGGAGAGCTCACCTGCCTTATTCGAGGACTTTCTCCACACTGTGTCAGGCTGGCCAGCCCCAGCATTTGTGGAAAGGCAGATCATCTCTTTTGCGTCCTTCCATCTGGTAAACAACACTGGGGAATGCTCGAATTGAAGAAACTCCCCAGGGCTCTCCAGTGCAGGCTGACTCCAGAACTCCATAGGGAGGACTGGACAACGAGCAGGGATGGAGCTGGAGCAGTATATACTCTTTTTGTGTAACTTCTTCATGAGGGGAACACTTGCTAGTAGGCTGGATATGAAAACCTGATGATGTTTTCCTTCGAGACTGTCCACAAGATAAGGCACAACCAAGCTCCCCAAGTCTATGTCTTTCTCCTGCTTTGTCAAGATGAGCAGTTTATGACAGTATCCAGACTTTGAGTCACACATAAGCCATATTCGTGGCTGAGAATTTGTAGACTCCTCCCGGTCAGCTCCTTTCTCCTGGGTTGGCAGCAAAGCCCGATCAATAGTCAAACATCTGTTTGGCTTGTATGCTTCCTGCATGCTTGTCTCTAGGATTTTTAGCATAGGCTGGAAGAAAGACAGCTTGCCCACGTGGCGGTTGTCATCTTCTGCAAGCATGCTGCTCATTCGGATATGAGACCTGATCTGCCTGAAGCGAGTGGCAGACATGGTCCTGTAGAAGGTGGTACAGCTATGGTAATGCTTCCAGGACCAGTACATCTCTAACTCAGGGAGACACTGCACACCCATCAGGATACAGAGGCCTATGAATCCTTTGACTTCTTCATTGGTCAGAGGGTACCATGTGGGGTCTCCTCTGCCTAGAGATCTCCGATATTTGGCATAGGCATTGGTCTCAAAAACAATTTTGTATATGAGCGTGTCGGGGAAGAGTAGCTGGAAATACTCAAGGACATCGCTGCTTTTGCCCATGAAATGCTGCGGTCCACAGCTGTCTGTGAACTCTGGCACAGATTCTCCATCACCTGGAACCTTCCAGTTCTCCATGGACAGCCAGTCAGGCTTTGTCTCAACACTAGCTCCTTCCACTTGTGGTCCCTCCACTTCCTCCTCCTCCTCCTCCTCCTCCTCCTCCTCAACCTGGCAGTACTCAATATCAGTCTCCAGACACTCTGTAGGGGAGGGGAGGGATCATAGGAACACACAGTTAGTCTTCTTTTCTGGAGGCATATGACCACTATTACTCCACTTTACTATCCACTTCACTATACTTAATGCTGAAGTGGTTTCCATGTGCCTGTTAGTGTTTTGAATGAGTAAGTAGTTCAGAAGCAGATGGTATTTCCTTGGCATACAGTTCTTTTGTAATTATTTAAAAATACTTCTTTAAGTTGCCTTCTGGCTGTCTCCATTCATGTGATGTACTGAGATAATTGTGCTGTTAAAAGCACCGATACCCCCCCGCCCCAACCAATGTACTCTGACAAACTCTTGTTGTGAAATAACAGTAATTCCTGTGAAGCAACACGAGTAAATAACTCAAGTTTGTATCTGCGGTGTTTGAGTTTAGACTGCTAAACTGCGATTTATGCTTCTGCATGGAGTCAGCGTATTGTCTAAGTCCTTCACCAGTGACCTACGTCGTTGTTAGCGTTTATACTTGTGTGTAGCTGCATCTGAGTCACTGTGCAGCCAAGACACAAATCTAGCAAGGGGGATTTTTATGCTACGGTGTTGACTCGCTTTGCACATTACAAATGATGGCGACTGAAACTGAGCGGATTATTCTGGATTTGGAGCAAAATAACTGTATACTTTTACTAAAATTCCTGCAATGACAGAGAGAAGATGTGAGAGGAGAGGACAGCCCTCAAGGCCAATGAACTGAGTCAGGAGGAGGGTAAATTTTCTGTGACTGAGTAAATTTTGGTAAATTTGATTATTGGGTTTTTTATGCACAACCATTTATCTCACATTAGCATACAGTGTGATCAATGTTTGTCCAACTGAATTTACAAGTGTTGGCGAACGCAGAAATACGATGCCACCAAGCGGACCCATCAGAGTTGTAGTGGTCGGCATCACCGCGATATGTAGTTACATATCTGGGGAGATGTGCATCAGGCTACGGCATAGGGTACATGGCTAAGCGTAGGCTACAGCGTAGATTACACACAGAAGCATGAATTGGCCCTGAGTTTACAATGCAAAGATACTGACACTGAGGGGGGAAAAAGAAAAAAAAAGAAAGAAACAAACAAACAAAAAAAAAACCCAGTAAAATTATTGGTAACTATTGGTTAGAACTACTTAAATTAACTGGAACAACGGTTAATTTAGTTTTCAGCTGTGCCACATAGTCAGTGTTAAGGGTCTCAAGAACAGTGTATGTAAAAAAGTTATATTTAGTTAAATGTGAATTTAACTTCATTTTCACAAACAAATTTAATTAAACAAACATTATTAAACTGATTGTTGAACAGATTCCAAGAGCTTTTTTGATTTGTATATTTTATTTTTGAGAGAGCATTGTTTAGGAAATTAGTCAAATGAAAACAGAGGAGAAAAAAATATATATATAAAATGTTTTTTTGTATTGTTTTTGTTGTCTTAACATTAAGTCTCTTGTTTGCCAAGTTCTTCCCAATTTACTCACTAAATGTAGTACGGATGGTGGAAGTACATAAGAGCATATTTTGGTTTAGAACATAACTGTTCTGTTTAACCGTTGCAAATTGACCTTTCATAGGACATAAATACGAAAATTTTTATTTTTTTTGATAAAGCATCCTACGACCTGCACCAACATGAAGACAAAAGCATGCCTCTATATGGGTGTCCATTTTTTATTCAAATTTATTTTCAGGGTCCCCGCAAAACTTTAAAACTTTGAAAGTCTAAAGGGTTACGGAGGGGCCCTGCACTCACAGTCACAGCTTGGCAATAGTGCAAAAAATGAACTCAAACTCAAGAGAATACAAGTATATTGAGTGACTACAGAAACCACACCATTTTTTATACAGGACCACAAGTAATTGACCAGCTGTGTGTGGTTGCAGCTGTGCGTGATTACACATAAAGAAGAGCTAAGACTAGACTAGAGTTGATTCCAGATGAGGCACTCACAGTTTGTTGTGGTTCTTTTGCAAAATGAAGACAAAAAAAATGTAAAACCAGGCAATTCTAAATTCTAAAACATTGGTTGTGATTAAAATGAACAGTTTAACATGGCAAACAACAACAACAAAAGGTGGTAGAATACAGGTACTGTAGAATAACAACAGTCAAGACACTTACCATGTCTCATTAACAAAAGTCCAAATTATTCCCTGAAATGTGGGAACTGTCTAAAAAGTGCTATGATTCCTATTTGTATCACCCAAAAAAAATGGTTGATGCCTAAAGTATGCATTTCAAAAACTTTCAAATGTGCAGGAGTAGAAGGTCAAAACAACAAAAGTCACTGCTCAATTACTAATGGACTGCTTTACACAATTATAAACTGAAGGCTTGTAAGTCACTTACCTTTCATAAAAAAGACACAGTGATGGTGATCTGGGAACTGGACCAGGTGCTTAGCCATCAGGTCTCCCTGAGTGGTCTTGTAGTTACAACATGCACATGTCAGTGTTAACCAGCTGCAAAACAAAGTCAACTATCAATTGACAATTTCAGAAGTTTACTTTCATATTCTCATGTTTACTAAAGGAATGAACAGTACACAATACTGGAAAATACAAGCATTACCTGACGGACCCCTTCTTAGCGCGAGATTTCTGGATTCTGCCTGGAACATGATTGCTGAAATGGATTGCAACCAATTTGAGTTACTACTGAGTGTATCCTGGGTAACAACTGCTGAGATCTCTAGTTCTTAATATGTAGTAGGTCACACTATCTATTATGTTGGGCAAAGTATTAAAACTTCCAACACAATTCTATTCCGAAACCCACTCTTCATTGAAAGCTAATTTCAGAAATATCTGAAACTGTGTTATAACTTCACTCACTTGATCATGTGGTTGGCGTATGCGCGGGAGCAGCATGTACTGTACAGGCACAGTGAGCAGTGGACATAGGTAGGATAGTGATTGGCAAAGTCTGGGATGTCAAAGGTGCACTCCACACACTTCTGTCTCCCAAATAACGCTCTAAGGAAAAGGACACAAGAAAATGTTTTGCAACTGTTAATTCATCTTCTAGCTAAACAGATAACTCTAAACAATAACTCCCACAATCACAGAATCCACTGTGAACAAGACATCCAATTCCATTTTTACTTTGTCTGTCAAACCCAAACACATGGCACCAAGTTGTTGTGTACTCCCTGATGGAAAATTCCTGAAACGCACAACCAATAAACTTAAATCTGTCTGACCGTGACCTTTCAGACTAAAGTATACGGGACACCTGCTCATTCATTGTTTCTTCTACACACCGGGGTCCTGTCCTGTCCAGGAAAGCCTTTCTACTAAATGTCTGGAGTGAGGTCAACTCATCCCAGAAGTATGGGATTGAGCACAATCATTCTAAAGAACACAGTTCCACTGCTCCACAGTTGGTGTGGCCGGGAGGCTTTATACCCCTCTAGCCCATGCAAGAGGTTCATATATATCTTTTCCAGATTGTCCTATCGTATTGGTCCTACTTTTAAAGCCTTTAGCATGGCTTTAGTGCTAATCAGCAATGTTGTATGTATTATGTGCCACAAGCAACCCTTTAAAGTTTATCTGTTAGTAGAGGGTCATAAGGTTAGGTTAAAACCTAACCCAGTACCTCTGGAGTTGCAGTTCTGAGGACATTCATTCAGCTTTTTAATTACACATGTTTAAAAAACTACTACTAACTACTAAACTATAATTTAGCCCTCACCAACAGATAAAATGCAAGTCCCCACATGTTTAAAATTGCTATGAAACAGTCAATATAAAATGTGTGCTTGTCCTAAAAGAAGCTCAAAGTGAGTGCACAGGGATGTATTGATGGTTAGCCGAAAGAAACTGTAAACAGAGTCTGCATTGCTATTTGACTCCACGGCTCCTTCTAGTGGACAAGCATTCCAATGTACAGTGCTAAGAGCTGCTTATTTTGCATTACGCCCACGCTGACTTGTCAGAACAAGGTATAAAAGTACCTGTGCTCTTGAAACTTGACCAGGTAGTCATACATCTTGCTGATTTGTTTCTTCCCAGCTGCAGTGCTTTGCGGTACTAGTAGTTTAGTGTTGAGGGTATGTGCTGAGGAAGCTTGGCCAAACTGACCAGTCTTTTTGTCGTTCGCTGTGCAAGAGGGCTCTTTACTGGTTTTTGAAGACACCTGGCCTGTATTTTTCTTTGCTGCATATGCCCTTATGGTCACCTAAACAGTCAAGTGAAATAATTAAAAGACACACAGAAAGAATGATTACATAAAACACACAGCACCAACACCACCACAATTTAAACACGTTCCTTTGAGAATACTTCATGTATTTGGCTTATTAATACGGGTACAGGTACTGAAGGCTTACTTTAGTCCCAGCCTGGAGCCCTTCAAGCTGACTTGGCTTGCGGAATGTTTTGTGGTGATTGACTTTGTGCTCAACCTTCTCCTTTGTGAAGAGAAACTGAAGCCGGCATTTGTTACAGTGGTACACTGATGAATTCTGCAAGCAAAAAGGTTGTTGTAAGAAATGACCAAATGCATGTGTAAACACCCTAAAAGACCATGTACTGTATGTACTATATGTTCTGTAAAGTGTAGCATGTACTGTAGAGTGTCAGATCCTTGCTTGTATCTGTAAACATGTGCTCTTGCATACCTGATGGCGAGAAAAGTGCTGCTGGTAGGTACTGGAGTGCTTAAAAACCTTCAAACAGTAAATGCAGAGCAGGAAGTGGGTATCCTCGTGCCATGTGCGAAAGTGATCATGCACATCAGAGTAGAATGAAGAACGATACTCACACACCTGAAAATGTCAGCATTGGCAAAATTAATAAAAACAACCACAATCAACATGAAATTATTATTTTTTACATAATGATAATAAAAAACAAATAATAATAACAACAACAGAGCCCTGTTTTTCCCCACAGGAGGTAGTTCACCTGACAGACATATGGCATCTCTCCAGGTTTGTGAGTGTTCTTCATGTGTTGAAGGAAAACAGGTTCACTGTCGAAGGCCCACTCACAAATTTTGCACCTGCCTGCAAACAAAAAGCATACAAAACTCTCACCATCCAAACAGCCCACACAAGGACCCACACAAGACAAGTAATTAATTACTAGTACTATAGAATACTGGGATGGGGGTTCCCAAAACATGTTTGTTCCTAGTACCATGTATTAATACCTTAGTAAATTAATAAATGACTTCTCTGCAAAGACATGGCTACAAATTGGCCTGCTAAGCTTATTATCACATAACCAATCGAACTGACTAATTACTTACAGTACGGCTAACAATGGTGGTGATATTTGGTACCATTAATTTAAATGCTTATTGTTGTTCATTTAATACTTAAATGCTTATTCGTTTTTATAATTATTTGCATAATACTACTATTGTGGTAAACAATGAGAAAATGTGTATGTAAACTGATGGTTCAGTTTTCAACTGGCGGTGCCTTCCAGCCCAGATGCATAGGCAGACAAAATAACTGCTTAAACCTCTTTTGTTTGGAGACTATGAATTCTTTTGGGAATCATCAGGAAACACACCACATACACACAATATTTAAGCCATGATAAAACAATGATTTGCACAAGCACTGAAATCTGTTCATTAATAAAAAGCCCCCTTCTTACTAGTTGACTCAAGAGTGTTGTGCACACTCTCCACATGGCACTGAAGGCGAGACGGAGATGGAAACTGTCGGTAGCAGTGTGGGCAAGATGTGTGTTTGTCCACCTCATCAGTCTGCGCCTCCACATCTACATGGAACTTCATGTGGTTCATGAGCCTGCCAGGAGAGGACATGTTCCAGGTTGCAGCAATGAACCAAAAACAACTGACAAACTAGCAATACTAAGGTCTGAGATGAGCAACACCTGCTGAAACATACAACTTCCTTTACTTCTGAGATGAACAGTTTGGCTTCTGACCTGATATTGTTCTTCAGCTTCTTCCCACAGGTGAGGCATTTGAATGATCTAGGCCCTTTCAAGTTGTCTGACGGCACATAGATTCGATTTCCTTCGTAGGTTCCATAGTAGAAGTCATCTACCAACATGACAATCCTCGTCTGGGGCTCTGCTGGACTGACATCCATGCTTTCACTCTTGACTTCTGCAGAGAAGCTCTTGTTGTGAATGGGCAGAGGCTTTGCTGCAGGCACATCAGTGCTCGTGGAACGGCTCATATCTGGACAGCAGAACTGAGAAACAAGGAGAGATTATTACTTTTTCTTCAGCATCTGCTTGGCTTCAGAAACTATTTGTGTTACAAGATGGTGCATTTCTGTACTTACACACATATGTCCCCGAAGCGCCTCAATCATTTTGAATTTAGCTTTGCACCGTGGGCAGGTGTGGGTCAATGGAGTTGCAGAAGTAACTAAAAAGAAGTGAAGGAGCTGCTGAACACATCCAGGTTGTTTCAGAATTTATATACAGCTACTAGACCAGTTAACTAAACTAATGCAACACAAAATAAATCCAAAGTAGTCCTCCAACAAATCTAAAAGCAAGTACAAAAACATAACCCAACCCCTAACCCTTAACTAGGCTGCAGTGTACCTTGTACAGTATGGGTCTGAGCTACAGGAACACTTGTCTGGACAGCAGCAGGGCCAGCACCATTAGCCTTCTGATTGCTCATGACAACAAAGGTCTGAGGTTGGCCCATGGTAGGAAGACTGACAGAGTTCATGAAGCTCATCAGGTTCTGTACATCCAGGTTGCCCTCTCCTGCTTTCACAGTCACTGCCAAAGAATAAGAATAAGACCAATAAACAACATAAAAAGTCTGTACACAGTATTAGTGAGACCAAATGCTTAATTTTTTGTGTACATTAACACTCGTTTTCATTCTGTTGCTACTAGGGATGAGCATTCTGACAGAATATTTGACTAAGAGTTCATTAGTAGATACTTGGATAACTGCGGCCACACACACGCACACACAAAAAAACACAACACCAAACAGAAACCCCCATCCCACCCCCTGACTTTGGCCGGGAAGCTAATGAGCAAAACTATACCTGACCAGTACAAACCTGGATGCTGCGGAGGACTTGTTTTCTCCACAGGTGCCAACATGATACACCACATTGAGAAAAGTACTGGGACACCTGACCATTCCTTGTCCATCCTGTGTTTGTTGGAGTAACTGTCTCTACTGTCCAGGGAAGACTTTCTACTATATTTTAGAGAATTGCTGTGAGAGTGTTCATGAGGTCAGGGTGTTGGATAATCACCACCCCACCTCATCCCCAACTCCTCCTAAAAGTATTGGATGGAGCACCAAGCATCATTCCAGAGAACACAATTCCACTGCTCCACAGCTCAATGCTGGGGGGCTTTATACCCCTTTATAGCCCACACCTGGCATTAGGCATTGTACATATAACATATTACATATAATTTGAACATATAGTGTAGCTACCATATGCTGTTAATGTTTCTTATTTTGGCAAACAGTTAAATCAGCTACAGTATTTACAGCAAAGCTATCTCTGTCTTCTTAGTCATGTTCTTAACACTGAACCTCTGGCAATCTGCTCATGCAAAGGCACTTGTGTTGTGGAGCAGGGTAGAATATTATGACATACAAGCAATGAAACTTGAGCAAAATTGAAATTGTCCTAAACATAAAACTGAAATTTGGTCTGTATGTTTTTTTTTCCGGTTTCACTGTCATTCAATAGGAAACTCCTGAATACTGACTTTACATACTGCACACAGTTAACATAGTAATTAAGTACTTGTGCTCTTCCCTAGTTCCTAAACAATTAATTATCATTCTTCACCAGTTAAATGCAAGAGTCTCCACTTTCAATTTTGTCACATTACTCCTCTAGAACTGTCTAAATTGAAGGTATTTTATTGACTCACCAAATTTAGTCTGTGTGTTAATGGGGATGGCTCTTGGTGAGCTGGAAGCCTGAGGGACTGTGGAAACAAGCTTTGCTCTGGGCTGGCTGGCCGGCGCTGTGGTTCGTATGGTGAGGGTAGCAGGGATCTGCACGGCAGTGAAGGGGCCAGGAGCCTGTGTCCGGCTCACCACTGGAGTCGCAGGCCTCATTGGAGCTTGCTGTGTGATTATTTGAGCTGGTTTAAAAATTCCAGGTGTCCCAGGAGCTGCATCACAACAAATAGGATACATCAAAAACATAGCAAGTGAATCTAAAAGCATTAATAATGACTATTCTGGTTGTGGTCCAAAAAAAAAAAAAAAAAGCCATACCTTGGACCAGGGTAATGGGTCGGACAGCTTGGCCTTGCTGCACATTTAATACGATGCTCATTGGGCTCTGACCTGACTGGATATTTTGGACCGGGATACCCTGTAAAAGCACAAGATGAATAAGGCACATCACCAAATCAGAGGATGTGAGGGTAATGGACAGTTTTACAGCCAATCAATGGCTCTACATTCTGTACAACAACAGGAAAGGACAGAGCAGTAGACCTGCACCTGTGTGGTCAAGTAGATGGGCTGGCTACCAGCAGCATTTGATCCAGGCAGAATAACCTGGGACAAAGCCAGTGGAGTTAATCCTCCTGCACCCTGTGTCAGGATCAGCTGCTGCCCAGGTGCACCCTTAGTGATCCCAGCAGGTGCAGCTGTAGGCACTGGTAAAAGGAAAAGGGAGAAAATAATCAATCGAGGCTCAAATGACATGGAAAAACAAAAGGCCAGATAGCACCAGAGGAGAGCACCATACACTCACATGTATTAGTAAGCAGTGGGACAGTGCTCAAGCTATTGCTGGCTGGAGGCATGCTGGAAATGACAACAGGTTTGGACAAAGCTGGATTTTCAACTCTGCCAAGAGCTCCTGTGGACATGGGGGGGAAACACACACATACACACACACACACAAACAAGTATTAATTATCTGCAAAATCCTATTCTTAATATTGAAAAAATTCTGGTCATTTTGAATCATTTGAGTCAACCTGGTGAAATGTAGTGGTTGGCTGAATTGTGGGATAAACAAATCATACAAAATCACCAACAAGCCACCTGCTCTCACCAACCTGCAAATGTAGGTAGCAGAAGTTTGCTAATCATCCCAACATCCCAAAAAAAAGGCTATTCCGTTCAAGGAATTATAGTATGCAACCTTATTAGGATACACATTACCATATACACACACAATCAACTTATAGGCCAATTTAGAGCTAATTCTGACTGCTTCTGCCAAAGAGCAAAATCCAAGGGCTGACATAAAGACATCCAAAATAAGTCTGAAAAAGCATAGTTCTCAAACATTTTTGTAACACTGATGGAAAGAAAGAGGAAGCGCAATAATGAGAAATCCATCTGTGCCAAAAAAACTATACATGATCAACAGGTTTCATAGCTGAGAAGTGATCATAGTGTATCCCTGTGCAAGGACATAGGGCTTCACACAGATGTGCTGCAACCAAACCCAGTTCCATCACTACTGGGACAACTTTATAGGGCACTTCTGCAACTCAACACAACTCCAAACCTGACAGGTCCATGAGGTTAAGCCTTTTAAGTCCTAATACAATTGGGTTGGGATTTCTTGGAAATGGAGAAATTGAATACATCCAAAATAGACAGGCACCTGTAAACAGAATCATCTGGCAATCAGTTGACACATTCTAGTTGAATTTAGCATCGCTTTATCTTTCTGAATCAGTGAGCTTTCTTCATTGCTTCATTCATGCCACTGTGAATCCACTTTAAGAACTCGTTTCAGTTTAGAAGAACTAAGTTTAGAAAGACTGAGTTAGCCCATCCTCACATTTCTCTATGTCAGAAATCTCACTCACTATTACATGCAGCACCCTTCCAACAAATGACTGAGAGGCTGAAAATACAACCCATATATACTCATTTGAAGCAAAATACATAATTAAATGAATAAAATCTACTCTAAATTCTCTAAGAAGCTAAATACAGCATGTGAAGTTCACACACAGCACAGCACAGTTCAAAATACAAATATGCATTAAATTGCATGCAAACATTTGGGCAACGCTTCTTGTTGATGTTTTGTTTTTAAGTGAAAGTGAGTAAGTTCTCTACATAAAATATATAACAATGTCTGCACCTTTCATACATAGTTCATATTTCTTTTCTGAATTTAACATTAAATAAGCTGTAACATTTTGTGTGCAGTTCTCTTTGCATATCACACGAGGAGAGGTGTGTCTCTGTAAAAGACGCTCATTTATTTTCACTTAGAAAATCACCACAAAAATTTGACCAGGGGTGCCCAGGTTACTACTTCTCGATCCACTGGCAAGGCTCCCATACAAACAGGTAGTTGATGTGTTGGTATACACAGAAGACGATTACATTTCCGCCTGTAGACTCAATCAATCATCCTTCTAAAGCACCTGCATCCAGGCCTCCAGCACAACGGTAATGTTTTAAGTTTCGTGGTTGATTAGAAAGCAGTGTATTGAATCTCATTACTGTAATTAATAATTGTTTCTCCAGGGTAAGCATAGACAAAAACTGCCTCTTCACTTTAATACACATTGAGCTGATTTCTGTGACATGGATTAAGCCTAGTTTTGGACCAAAAAGCATAGCCCAAATGGTGTCCCACTTGTAGAAAATTGTTCTTAGTAGATCACCATTCATTTGGGAAAAACATCCAGTAATAATGGTGATCAAGTGCTTCCTTGGGAGCCATACTTCAGCATCCCCGAGACTCCACGTCGAGCTTGGAGATCATAAACATTCAATGCTGAATGTCTGATGTGAAACAAAGCTACTGGCTGTAAATGTTCAAAAATATCACGCTTACCAGCGGCGGATTTACTTTCAGCAGTCCCCGGCGACTCCTCCGCCGCCTCATTCTGGTTCAACTGTTGCCATGGCTCCAGCTCCTCCTCCTCACACTCCATAAACAAATCAGCATCCTCCATCTTGCTGCAATGAATAATGCAGTGTTCAACAACGAAGGCCCATTTCCACAATCACCACCATCAATCTAAGTTCAAGGCAACTCTAACCTATTTATCTCATTGTTTTGATTATAATAAAGCTGCTATTACAGGGGTTATAACTAATATTAGTCAGAAACATCACTCTTAAAATCAAATCCCCTCTTATACAGTGTCTCTATTAAATTCAATTACCCTCCCCCAAACCCTTCAATTACCTCGGGGAGTGGGGGAGTAGTCTAAAAACACGTCTGTGAGCCCCCTGGACTTCCTGCTCAGTTCAGGTTAGGACAATGTAGCGATGCAAATGAGGCTGGTGGCTGTCATTGTGTGATTATAATACCTGCAAAAACACACAAACGAGTCAATTAAGTATGCAAAACATGTCACTTGAAATTATTTACAATCAAACAGTAAAAAGCATTCCCTTGACATGGAAGAGTATGAGTCTCTGTCTCTCTGCGTCTATAAATAATGAAATTCCCAAATGGCAGACGCAGTACAATTTCACTGATCTGACGAAAGGGGCGGAGAAAAAAGTAGTCCCTGCGCCGCACCAAAAAGCATGCTGCAAGATGCCAGAACTAGCTTCACAGTACGACTGTATCATTTTTTATTGTACAATGTGGCAAGAAAATAGAGAGTGGCGGACACTGTACACGCGAGGTCGTGCATTCGAGAGCAAAAAGACGCGTCCAGAAATTGCGCGGTCTCAATTGGCTCGCATGGCGGAGTGCGTCCGGCGGCCACTTTACTCCGCACATTGTTCAGTGCGCGGACGATAAAGAAACAACACAAACTCGTAGCGGGTGAGCCAACCTCCACACTGAGAAATGCAATATGAGCGAATGCACCGATGTAATAAATCGTACTCACCGCTTTAAACCCCGTATTAAGAATTGACTTCTTTACGAAACACGGGATAAAAAGCCGACGCGGCGACAACGGTTTTCCGTTTTCAGGAGCACCTACCCCACTGGTGGAGTCTGTGACCGCGTCACATCCTGTTCCAACGCCGCGCTCTGATTGGCTCCAGCCCGTCAGTCAGAAATATTACAGTTTAGGAACAATGGCTGCCACACTGTCACATTTACTGAACTTAATGTCGGTGAAATGTGCTCGTATGTGTGCACAATCACGCACAGCCAGCATTCATGTGTGAATGAATCGATGGGCGGCTGTGGATCTCTCTATTTCAGCCACTGTTCGTATTTCCAATAGACTGTTTTGCATGTTCACACGTTTGTATTTAGCTGCTATGAGATTTTTAATTTGCTTCCAATAATTAATAAAATAAAATTTCAATCTATCGATCGATCTATCTGACTATCTGACTGAACTAGGGGCTCTGACACTGTGGCCCGAAGACCGTTCAGAGGTCTTTGGTCCAGTACGACGCTTAAAGGGTCCGGCTAATGACAGCCAAATCAAGGGCCATGTTTCTATTTATTTATTTAATTTTTTTTTGTAATTTGATTCAATTACAAAACATATTTTGTAGTTATATAGCTATAATAAATCAATACGGTGTTGTTATTTATTGCATTTCTGTTATTTTGTCTACAACATACACTATGGTCTAGTGTTGATGCATGTCAACAGTATTTCTTCGGGCTCATATTATGAAGACTGCTCATGTTATAATAGGATCTTAAAGGAGATGGATCTCTCAAATCAACTTTTGCCAGGCCATAAGGTCAAAAATCGTCGTGCGTTGTGCTCTTGGCTAGCCCCCCGTGCTCCCCAATTTGAGGCCACTGAAGATGTGAGTCTACTCAGAGGCTACAGAAGGTTACACTATACTTGAACTTGGCCTACATCGTTATACAGCCTTCTGTAGTACCGTGACAGCGGCAGCTCACAGCCGATTTATGACACGAGAAGGTAGGCAGCCAGCAGGCGAAGCTTAAGTCACTAAGCCGCTGTTTCCATTCGTAGCCGAGAAAGAGAGAGAGAGAGAGAGAGAGAGAGAGAGAGAGAGAGGGGGGGGATACACAGAGGCGCGCGCACACACACACACACACAGAGGGAGCGCGAGAGAGGGAAGTATCGAGCCCGGCAGATATTCTTCATGGACTGTCCACAGACAGAGTCCACCTGAGATGTGGGATCAGGAGTCGTCTCTCTATGTGAAGTGTGGCGCAGTCCTCTCGCTGACAGCAGCCTGTAAGTGTGTTGATCCAGTTCCGCGTTGTTGTAGCCTAGCTTTACCGCCGGCTGGTTGACCAGCGAGCGATGCCGATACTGTGACTGGCGGTGTTGTTCATGCCCTGTATCATCAGGCGTTCATCAGATCTCCCAGAGAACCGAAGTTTCGGTTTAATATAAAAACAGTAACGCATTAAAAAGCTACACAGGGTCCGAATAAAGTTCCGAAATTTCAGAAAACACAACAGGAGCGCAGAGTAGAGGCTGCGATAAGTTATAAGCTATCTGCACTTCACTGCCGCATTACCCTTCCTAATAGCCTGCAAAATAATTACAAACTAAATGCTTAAAAATGTTTATTGTAACTGCAATGATAATAATAATTAATATGATAATTGGAACATGTATTAAATATATTAATGATACCATATACATAATTCATATATTTGTATTATATTTGTAATTGATTACAATTGCATTACAATTCAGATATGAATTGACAATTGATATTATATTTGCTGAAATATTAGCTGAAAACACCTTTATTTTACTACCTTAGTTATAACTAGGGCTGCACCGATACCTTTTTCCTTTCTGATACATATCCCAGTTTTTCAAGTATCTGCCGATACTGAGTACCGATACTGATACCAACTCTGACGTAAATAGTCAATAGATGCCCATAAATCCTGATATTAGGTTATTCTTTTTTATATCTTATCATAAATACGAGATAATATGCTTAAAAGAATCACATTTACTGATTAAGTGACTGCACATATGAAAAGTTTCAGAGCGATGAAGAAATAAAAATTGCCACAATGCAGAAACACTTGCAATGAGGGAAGCATAATCTTGCTAAGCAGGTAAACGTCTCTGTTTAAAAAGGTACTAAACTTCAGTGTCTGGCCTTTAAACAAGCTGCTGAAACTCAACTGGACATGGAAACAAATTGCTGATGTAAAAGTTACATTACATGTCTGTTTAATGGTAATCACTATTTATGACTGGCTTTTACTGGTTGTTTAAACATTTGTTTTCATAAAGTATGTAAACAAAAATGTAAAAATAGGGCTTCAGTAAATAGGGCTTCAGTCAGCTTCACGGTATCTGTGCTCTCCAGTGCCGATACTGATACTGTGTGTAAGTGCCAGTATTGGCGCCGATATGGTGTTGGTATCGGTGCAACACTAGTTATAACAATAGGCATGCACCAATATGGGAATTTTGGGCTGAAGCCCATATCTGATATTTTTCATGTACACATCTACTGATACTCTTGCTGTTACATAGCATTTACAAACATAACAGAAATGTAACATTGATTTCTGTATAGTTTAAATACAGTAAAACGAATGTTAAAAATGTATAATATTTTGGCACAGCAGTCAAGCATTGCCTAAATATTCTGCTCCTCTGGGCTACAATAAATACATCCTCAAATATCAGTCTGAAATGATGGTAGTCTAAACATCTGTCAGATGGTGATAACTCATTTTCAACAATTATCTGCCAATACCTATATGTTTCTGATACCATCATGCATCTGTAATGAACAGCATTGCCATTTCTTATACAGGCATCATCCTGATGCGAAAATGGATAGCCGGTGGCGTATGCAGAAGTAAAGCTCGCCTCGATGGAAAGACAGTGTTGATCACTGGCGCCAACACTGGCATTGGAAAGGAAACGGCACGGGACATGGCCCGCCGAGGTATGGCACATCATTCAGAGCTGCTACAGCTGCTCTTCATGCGATGCTGTCATGCTGCTCTCTGCTATGAGTGGTGTATGAATTTAAGGGGCTCGTGTGGTGATGGCCTGCCGGGACCTGACGCGGGCTGAGGCGGCTGCAGAGGAGATTCGGCGAGCCACAGGAAATGGCAATGTGGTCACCCGACACCTGAATCTGGCCTCTCTGTATTCCGTTCGTGAGTTTGCCAAGGAGTTCTTAGCCACGGAGGAACGACTGGACATCCTAATTAACAACGCAGGTAAAGGCGCTCGACTACAAAGACCCTTTAATGAGGTAAATAATAGACCAATAGAAAACACTTCTGATCAGAGGTTCCATTTTTAGCCTTTGAAGAACAGCAGTGAGTCCGTATTTTGGTTCTAATCTAGCAAGCAGCACACTGCTGTAGAACTGGGCGATATGGCCTAAATGTAGTCTCACGATACTTCCTTCATGATATTTATTCTTTCTGACATCTGATAAGTTAGAATTGACTGTGGTGACACATCTGAAATACACACAAATCTCACAAAACATCTCACAAATGATTTTATTAAGCAATGTAATTTATCAAAATATTGACAGATATTGCTGAACTGCTCTGGCCTGCATCTTAGTTAGTCTGGTCAGGTAGTGTTACACTCTTAAAAATAAAGGTGCTGTAAAGATACCATAGAATGACCCCTTTTAGTTACATGAAGAACTAGTTGTGTAATAAAGATCTGTGAGAGTAAAGAACCTATTAAAGATTTAAAGAACCTTTACTTGATGTCAAGGTTCTTTATAAAAAGTAAAAAGTGGTTATTTTATGGCATCGCTCAAAGAACTATTAGTAGCACCCTTATTTTTAAGAACGTAGGATCAGAGTGTTCAAGTACTCAGAGTGGTTCAGCATACTAAGACGCTGACACTACAGGCCCAAGGATCACAAGTTTGGCACAGGCGTCTGTTGACTGATGTATCAGAGCTGGGGATCCGGCGCTTTTCTCTGATCAGCGTTGGCTGCCTAGTGATGCTGCATAAACGGCAGTTTGAAAATTGGCAATGGCTGATACTTCCCATGTATCTGAGTTGACATGAGTTGGCATGTTCATGTCCTCACCCTCCTAGTGCCGGGAGCATTGCAAGTGATGGGGGAGTCCTTCTGAGTGGGTGGGTTGATTGGCTCAGCTAAATTGAACTGTTCAATTAGACTGAAGTAACTTGAACAGAGCAACTGAGATTTCATACAATAATAAATTTAGCGAGAATAAGCATAACATTGACAAGCCCGACACACTGGCTTTGAAGAAACAGTCTGGTGTCTTCACTGTAACAGGTGTGATGATGTGTCCCAAGTGGGTCACAGAGGATGGCTATGAGATGCAGCTGGCAGTCAATCACTTGGGCCACTTCCTGCTCACCAATCTCCTGGTGGAAATGCTTGAAAGCTCCACCCCCAGCCGCGTGGTGAATGTGTCCAGCATTGCACATGTTGGCGGTAATCTCCTTTTACAAATTACAAATCAGTGTGTTCATGATCTTCACTGATCTGATTCTAGGTCAGACTGTCTTAAGTATTTATATCATTAATAATAATAATTTAATAATTTTTAAGCACACTCAAATTGCAGATTTTTTTTCATGCAGGAAAGATTGAATTTGATGATCTGTTTTTCGACAAGAGGCCGTACAACTCTCTGGTTAGCTACAGACAGAGCAAGTTGGCCAATGTGCTCTTCTCTAAAGAGCTCGCTCGTCGGATGAGAGGTACAATGCCGCTGTTGGAATTCCATTACGGGCAGTTCTGATTGCAACTCATGCGTAATTGATGAGTGTATCTTTCATTTGTGTGCGGGTTCCAAAGGTGCTGGAGTGAGTTCCTACAGCCTGCACCCCGGAGTGATCCGCACAGAGCTTGGACGCCATGTGGAGTCTTGGTACCCGCTGATGAAGACTCTACTCTCCCTCCCTTCCATCCTGCTGATGAAAACACCCTGGCAGGGCGCGCAGACGTCTATCTACTGTGCTGTGACAGAAGGCCTGGAGAACAAGTCTGGAGGCTACTTCAGGTGGGTTTGACAGTCTTAGTCAGATCAGTTGTTAGCCCTTAGAGGTCACAGCAGTCATGGGCAGTCTCCCCGATATTGTTTACACATATGAAATAAATAATCTAAAATAAAAATTTAATAATTAATGTAATAATTAAAAATATGTGTATATATGCACAATATTTGGCTCTTTCAGAATTCAATGAATGCGTCACCAAATATAGGTTTTAAAAAGGATGGGCCAACAAAATAAAAGTGCTTCAAAGCGATGCCTTAGAAGAACCACTTTTGATGCCATAAAGAAAAATGATAAATGTGAGACTGGAGAACCCTTTAAAGGTCTTTAGAACCTTCACTAATTGCACCAAAGGTCCTACCCTTTACACAAACTCTTTTACAAACATGCTTCTTTATGGCGATGCTTAAAGAACCATTTGAAGCACCTTTTTTTTAAAAAGTGCAACTATCTGCCCAATGCAGATACTGATGTATTTCCCATATTACTGTGCATCCCTAGTAATTGTAATTGTAATTGTAATAACATAATTAGTAATTATGTAAGTAATTATTCATCTATGTGTATATAATGATGTAAATTAAGCACAACTTTAGACTTAAAGATGATGAATTTTCCATTGTTTAGCATTTTTATTGTGTATCACAGTGACTGTGCTGAGAGAGAGCCTGCTCCGGAGGGTAAAGATGATGAAGTGGCTCAGAGACTGTGGAAGGAGAGTGCTCGGCTGGTGGGTCTGACTGAAGAACAGTAGACTCAGCTACAGTGGCCTTTTGCTCTGCAAAGATGTCTGGATCTGAAGTGGTTTCACCATGGAATTATGTGGAGTGGAATCTCATGGGTACCTCTGCTTTGGATTAGTGTCCAAAAATGTGTGGCTAACAGCAGTTAAGTCTGCCTCATAAATCTGCCATTGGTGCCCAGCAGTTATATCGGTCCCTTAAATCCTCTCTAATTACCAAGGCTGTTTGCGAAGATTTGCTTAGAACAGGCTCCCGGCGAGGCAAAGTCAACTAAATGGTCAACATTTCACTCAGGAGCACCATTCATAAGGCTACATGACACCTACTGTACATAACCTTATCATGACAGCTGACATAAACCCGTATCAACATTTATAAAGGCTTATTCCAACAAAGGTCATTAAGTATTACCGCTGTTTTGTGCCGATTGTAATGTCATGACAACTGACATTTGTTGGAATAAGCTTTTGAGCCGTGAATCTGACAGTTGCTCGTTACACTGCTTCAAACATTCATTATAAATGAACCAATAGAAATACTCCAAAAAGAAGCTTTTTCCTTCTCCTGTAAAGCTGGCATTTTGGAGATGCAAGGCTTTTTTGGCATGACAGCAACAGTATGTAGACACTTTTCATTGAAAGATAATGAAGTGTCTCAAAGACAGAGGGAGGAAAGTGACATATGCCTACATAAACATTTATAAAGGCTTATTCCAACAAGTGTCAATTGTTAAAAAGACTTAAAGTCAATAGTTATATAGATTGTTCCTCGACTGTGATGCTATTTCACCCTAGAAAGTGTTATAACAACTGACACTTGCTGAAATAAGCCTTTAAAATTGTTTATGTAAGTTTATGTCACTTGTTATGAAGAGATGATGAAGTGGTTCAGTGACAGTGGGATTAATAAAGGCTTATTCCAAAAATGTCAATAGTTATAAAGACTTTATAAGTGTTTATGTCACTTCCCTCTCACCGTCATTAAACCACTTCATCATCTTATCATCATAACAAGTGACACAACCTTACATAAATACTTATAAAGGCTTATTCCAACAGGTATCAATAGTTATAAAGAGTTTTTGTGAGCTGTGATGTCATTTCACCCTGGAAAGTTTTATGACAACTGACATTTGATTAAATAAGCCTTTGTAAGTGTTTATGTAGCTTTATGTCACTTATCTTGAAAAGATGATAACGTGTCTAGCCTGTGGGAGGAGAGTGACATAAACCTACAAAAACATGAAAACATAAAAAGGCTTATTCCAACAAGCATCACCAGCTATCAAGGCTAGTTTTTTTGTTGATTGTGAAGCCATGACAACTGACATTTTTCGAATAAGCCTTTGTAAGTGTTTCCCATTGTTGCCACGCAAAAAACCTTGTACCTCCATTTTTGTTGTTTTTAACATAATTTCTTTTGTGATCTTTTTGTCAAAATTTCACGACGAATGGGCCAATAGAAACACTCGAAAATGACTTTGTGAAAATGACTAAATTTTTTAGTTAAAATTTAGTTAAAGAAAAAGTAAAGTTTGGTTCCTTCTCTTGTAAATTTGGCATTTTGGAGATACATGGTTTGTGCTTGACAGCCGAGTTATGTAGGTTTACGCCACTTATCAAGATAAAGATGATGAAGTGGCTGAGAGACTATGAAAGGAGAGAGACGTAAACCGACATAAACATTTTAAAAACATTTATTCCAACAAGCGGCATTAATTATAAAGGCTGTTTCTGTCGACTGTGATCATGTCACTTTAGAAAGTATTATGACAACTGACATTTGTTTATATAGGCCTAAGTGTTTATATAGGTTTATGGTAGTAGTTCACATAGCTGTCATATAGTCTTACAAATGGTGTCCTACAGTAAAGTGTAACCACTAAATGGATACTGTAGAGGCTTTAATGTACCACTGCTGAGGTTGTGTGTAAAATAGATGCTCTGCTTCCTAAAAAGGGCAAATTGATTGCATTTCAGCAGCAATTCCAAGTGCAGCCTAAATAGCAGTGACTCATCACTGCTGTGTGTCACACTCTTACACTTCTCCTGGTGGAAATGGCTGCAGCCCACATGCTTACAAGCGTTGGCGTGACAGAGCCGAAAATAGGAGGACCACTTGAGAAGTCATAGAAGCACTGGTGTCACTAGGACAGCCAGCACGACTTGCATCCACAGAAGCTCACGAAAACATCTCCTGTTCTCAGGGAATGAGGGAAGTTTTCCTTGGTCAACTTGATTCGTAAGCTTTTGAAGAAAGGGCTGTTTTGCACTCTGTGGGTTTTGAAGCTGTTGTGTACTGTGTATTTATCTGCAATATGGCATCCCACGGTTTAGAAAGGGGTTCTATGTTTACATATTTATTTGTTGAGTTGTTGTGCACAGTTTTCTATGTTTCTAATTTGCATGAGCTGCCATCACTGTTTTCTGCAGGTCTAATGATGAAATTAGCAGCAGTGGAAGGACTAACGTAAGGCTTTTGGGCTTTTAATTTAAAAAGTTGCGCAGTGTAACATCACTGTTCATTAAAAGTGAAATGCATTAAAATAGCATGTTTCAAACATCCAAATATAATATAATAAATATAAAAATGTACAATCGTTAGTTTGGCACCCGGTGATGCCATAGCCATAGTTAGGCAGGCTGGCCCTCCCTCTCCCCCCATCACATAGCTTGTAACTTAACTGATTTAAGAGAACTGTCAGTTAGCGCTCTTTTCCAAGAGTGTTCATCTGTCTGATTATCTCGCATTAGCAGCAGCAGCAGTATGAAAAAAAATGCTGGCTGGCTTCATGTGACTTAGAGGAAGCACACGGTGACCTTTCCTCTTCCAGCACTGGTAACATCTTATGATGGAGGGATCCTAGCTATTGGGTGAGACCTGGATATGACTAAATTGGGGAGATTATGAAGAAGTATAATTTTACATGTACATGTTATTTTTCACTCATGCTTTAAATGATTGTAGCTTATGAACTTACACATTTTTAGATAAACATCATACAAGGAATTGTATGTGGTACAAGTATGTAGTAAAAGTCTCCAAACAGTGTACTGTAAAAAGGCCTCATCGTGAAAATACTTTGGAATAATTACAGTGGGATCAAAAATTCACAAATGCTTAAGGTTGGAAGTACAGTATTATGAATAGTAGAGTAATAATAGCATTATAATAAGAATCTTGGTCAGAAATGCAGGACTGGTGAGTGAAAAATTGCGGAAAGAAGTAAAAATGTTGTTTGAGTTTCACCACAGTTGTGTTTTTAATAAGCTCTGTCCTTACTTTCCGATAAACCATGTACTGAGTGAATCTGTTGGTAATACTGTAACTTTCCTGTTGGGAATTTTTCTCACTGGTTTTACACTGCACCACTCCAGGAATTCCCAGGAGGTTTTACTGAACTCCAGGGTCATGCGCACAATTGTGTTTGACAGGGGTGTGAGCTCTTTCTGAGCACTAGATGGCGGCAGAGTAAGATGTAAACCTTCCTAAGAAGGGTTTTGCCTGGGTTGCGGTTCATGGGGCTCCCGCCCAGTTTTAACCCAGATGGAAATGATGACTAAATAAACAAATGAGATCCTGTCACATTAAGCGCACCAAGAAAATGACAGGACTGTATGACATTGCTGCTCACCAAAATAATAGAAATAATAAAATTATTCAAATAATAAAATATTTTGTAATTATTTAAATAGTGAATAATATTTTTTTTGTATTAGTGATATAACACACATGCCTGTTTGTCACTACATCTAGTTAGCTTTTACTACTTTTGGTTACATAACCATTCATGAGGTTTGTAACCCTGAGTCTCTCCTTGACCTCGTTACACATGGCTCACGCAAGTGAGCTGTCATAGTCTGTTACCTGACTGCTGCTGTTAATAGAAGAGCTTAGGATTGGATTTCTCTCTCTCTCAACACTCAAACCGACTTCATTGTAAAACTTTCCTTCCATTTAGAAGTTTACAAAGCATAGCATCCTTATGGGAATATGTGTTTTTATGTGTAACATAAGAACAGTTCTATTGCTAAGTATTGTCATTCCCCTAAACCACTAAGGTACAGTGTTTAATTTGTTTCAGAGAATACTGTATGTGAGCCTGGCAGCTGCATGATGCTCAGAGCAAATGTCACAGATCTGTTAGGACCTTAATATAGCTTAATATAGCTTACTATAGACTCTCATGGCTGAATTATGAGAGTTTGGGACATGGAAGTGACATGCCGTGAATCTCAATCACTGTTGATTCTTCACTGAAAAGAAAATCCAGCTTAGACAGAGCTGTAAAAACGGACCAATTCTAGTCTAGAAATTTGACGTACACCCAGCCCAGTAGCAAAAGCCATTAGAACGCAAGGGCCACTTCAGGAAAGTAAGTGTTGTTGATACCCCAAACTCTAGATTTGCTCGATTTTGGGAAATGCACTGCTACATTAGCAAGGCCTTGAGACCGTGGCTTTGCTTGTGCCAGTGTCTGCAGAAGGGGAGCTCAGAAGCAGTATGCGATAAAGTGAAAGCTGGGCAAGTAAGCTTGTATCCATACTAGGCCTAATTGATAACTGACTGACTTTTACCACCTCTTCTCTCCAATGCCTGCTGCTTTTCCTGTGCTACTGTCCACAGAAGGGAAGCGAAATGAGTGTGACAAAGCAAAAGCTGGGGCAGGAAACGGGTGCTACACTAAAAGCTAACCCAGCTGACCAGCCACTGTTTCTTTAGCTAGCTAATTCTACACATCGCCAAGAGGACACTGAGGGGACACTAAGAGGACAGCAACATTAATCAGTAAGATTACGGGACTAATGAAAAATGCTGGTTACAGTGCTAAAAAATATCTGTTGGCCTGGTGACCTGGTGACCTGGTGACTTAAACCAGCCAATTAGAACAGAATTTTTTTTTTACAAACTCACAGGCAAGGCAAAGTAACAGGGTTGTAAACAGGCATCTAAAACAACATTGGCATTTTTCACCGCAGTCAAATACTTACTATTTATACCTGCCGACTGCATTCTTTGGCACCTTTTAGTAAGCGTGAAACCTGTGACATAAAGAAGAATAAAGAAAAAGTACATTAGTAACTCCATTATTTAATAGCTTTGACACAGTTGGCTAACACAACTTGAGCCATTAGCTTGCACTTTACTGTCAATATTGCACTTCTAACTGAAAGCAGGCAAGAAGAGTAAGAACAGTCTAGCCTGTCTAGTTCCATTCAGGACCTCTGGACGGGGTGCTGGCTAATCAATGAGCTGTCTGTTCATGCGGTCCCACAGGAGTCGGCCGCTGGACTGCCTTCCGTCTTCATGCAGACAGCAGTGCATTGAGTCTGACTTCAGTGTGGTTTCTTGTCTGTAGTCCACTTATCCATCCTCTATTAGTCATGAGAGGCACACACCAGATAAAGCACCAAAGTATCATTTTATCATTAATAGGTCGCATTCATTTGACAGGCAAAAAAGCCAAAAACCTTTTTTGAAGGTTCTGACATATAAGCCTCTGTATTTGTGGGATTTTACATTTACGTTTACAATTATAGCTGTTCCGATTAAGCAGAATGTGGCTTGTGCATAGTCAAGGGATATGTAAAGAAGATATGCAAACTCATGATGATTATGCTAACTCAGGTTGTTCTATTTTTATGTCCTTCGCATGATATCACATCAGCACAGGACGGCATGTGACATGGATTGCATTGTACTCGTGGAACACTGATTATGAGTTAAATGCATTAGCAAAAGAGCATCATCATCGTCTGTGCTCTCTGCCTTTGCTGTAGGCCTATTTATCGTCCATTCTCATTACTTAAAATCACGATACCAGCAGTGAAATCTGCCTTGCCATTTGATACAAGTTAAATAAGGACTTTTTGATAAGGACTTCCTTTTAGAGAATCTATAAGTAGGCTATTATACAGGCACTACTCTAAACTAACAGTTTACGAAGCCAATGGAGAAAACACAACATGGCATTACACAGTGTGAGGATGTGCTGTTTCAGGCTAGATTGGTTTCTGGATTAGATCGGATTCATACTTTATTTTTCCCTCTGAGAATTTTCCGATGATGCTGGACTGATAACAGTACTCTTTGATACCTGTATGCTGTGTCTAAACCATGGCAAGTTTAGTTTTTGCTCATGAGGTGATAAACAGATACTCTGTCTGCTCATTTATTATATTCACACCCCCAAAGTATACATATATAGCGAGAGGGTATCCATGCTAAGCTAAACGCTTACACTTGCTCCCTCGAAAAACAAACTGGAGCTAAACACCAGTGAAAAAGGAAAGTCAATCCCAGGGAATCGAGCAGGTGCTAGGCAGATGTTAGACTAAGAGCTAAACCATCTACAACCTCTTCAGGTTGTACCCATTGATATCTATGTCTCTAAATCTTGTCCAAGTTACTGTCAGTTACTGTTTGTGCTGTAATGCTTTCTTTCCTTCTTCATGACAATCTGATGCCCTCATGACACTTCAGCAGTGAGAACAAGAGACTTTGTGAAGTCGGTGGGCTTCCTATTTGTTGCTCCTGGAGGTTATGTTGTGCCTGACCCCTGCCAGTGACTCTTGATGAGGCCATCAGGAGGATTTGAGAGCAATTGAACTTTGAAAAGAAGCCAGATCTCCCAGAGCATCTATATGGCTAGCCCTCGGGACTGACATGTCACAGTAACTGCTGACCCACTCAGTTGACTTGGCTGTTGAGGGGCACATTAAACTAGCCATTTAACTGCATCTCTGAGAAATAGATTAAAAGATGCCATAGAATACATTTATTGAGTATTTCCGGTTGTGCTGTAATGTATTAATAGTATGTATGTGACCCAAATGCAATTTTACACACCCATTTTTGCCCCAAAATGAAAGACACTGAGTTTCTTTAATGGTGGGCTTGTAAAAGGTTTGATGAGCTCAGATTGGACTGGCTGGTTTAAGTAATCATAAAATATTTTTGTAATTAATTTTTTGTAATTATTCCAGAATATTCCTGGATATTGCTGCTGTATTTTCTGTGCATTAAGAGATGACAAAATGTTAGAGCTGGTTAGCCTAGCACGGATATATGTGGCACTTTCCTTAGGGGTGCTTTCCACGGCAGAACTTCTCTGATCAAGGGTTAGCTTTTAGCCTAGCGCAACTACCCGCTCTCTATCCTAGATTTAGCTTGCAGAGTTTAACTTACTCTTTTCTGGAAAGTGCCATCTGGGAAAGCCTGGAATGCTGGAGTCTGGTGGTAGTGTGCTGCTCTTCAGTGTTACTGATGGACATCCCTTCACAATGCCCAACAGAGGCAGCTTGCCGAGCCCAGGTGCCGAGCCCAGGTATCGAACCCATAACCCTGTCATCAATAGCCCAGAGCTCTAACCGAGCCACCACTGCCCCAGTGGTATTCAACCTCTTCAGAATAGAACATGTTAGAACCATCATTAGGCTGCAATAAGAGCATCTTATTATAAGCTATTATAGATACCCATGTAAAATTGCATATGTAACTATATAAGGAGGTATTAAAGCAGCAATATGGAGCATTCATACCTTAAAATAGCAGCTTCAAGATCATTGTGATGGTCCACTGAGGTGTAATGGGAAAATAAAAGGGAGAATAGTGCTGTTATTGTGGCTACTCTGGGCTTGGCACGCTGCTACCTGCGGTATATAATTTCTGAGAAGCGGGCAGTAAGACACTCACAAGAACCTGTCAAATTTCTTATATTTCTGCATTAGTCCACATGCTTCTTTCACATCTAGTCAAGTCCAGAAATGCATGTGAAAAGCATGTCCTTATTAAAGGGTGGCTCAAAGTGTGAATTCCATTTCCTGACCAGGAGCAAGAAATTCAGATTCTCCTGTAAAGTGTCCCATGCCACAGGCCTCAGTGCAATCGCCTACACTGTCAGTGGTGTCAATACTACTACTGTAATGCCAATATATATTCAATATACTGTATATTATACCGCAACATCTCTCAAAAGTGAAACAAACACAGGTCTAGTATGATGTGTAGCTTTGCCAGTCCCCATATGCCTAAATGACTCAACATAATTTTTCACCTCCAAACTGCCTTTCCATCTCCGGTGTCTAATTCAGACAGTTATTACATGGAGTAACTGAGTTGTGTTTGAAGTTACTTGAACTGCACTTTTGCTGTTAAAATGTGACGCTTACTGGACAAACTGAGATTCCTGGAGAAAAATACCACCTCAATGAAGGTGGTATGAGACATCCTTGGTCTGGGAGAAGGGGATGGATCTACCAAATGAGTAGGCAAGTTTGGCTCTGCCTCTGCTACAGAAACTGCAGTGGAACCATGGGGTCCATGTTTTCTACCGTCATTATAAACAACTATTTGTAACTTAAGCTGCCTTAATCGAACATTGCTTATTGTGGCTTTTATCATAACTGTGTCTTAGGCCGTAGCTGACTTGCAGGCACATCCAGCCAGAGTTAAAGGGAACTCAAGCCAGCTCTCAGTGAAGGAGGACGGGCTGATCATGGCTGGGGTGTAATTAACTCTGAGCTGGGATCACAGCTTACAGTTGGTGGGGTACAGTAATCACTGCTCTGTATTACACTGCAATCACTGCAACTCACAGAATCAGAGAGATTGTACAGGCCAGCTGCTTGTGCCTTGACACACATATAAGCCGTACAGATTCTACATCACCAGAAGAACAAAGCATTTCTCTGCAGCTGCTGTTTTTGATACACCATGTGCCGCGAAAAAGCCATTTGCTTTTTAAAGCCACAAAATCAAGGTGTTTCAGAGTCTTCCTTCGGCAACTCTTACGTTCAACTCAATGGAATAAATGCTGTACATGATTTGCAGCCTGAATTTTATATTCTATATTCTATTCCTAGCGCTACTAGGGTAAGGATACATGCAAAGCCAGCTACAAGTGCTTTTTCTAAACTACTGCCAATGCGGCCTCGCCAGGCAGCTGACATACTAGGAAAGTGCTCCGTCCAGAGTTCCACCTTACCAGCTAACAGACGCCTGTGCTGGCCGACATCGATTCAAAAGTAATGAGAGGAGAAAGCTCCATCTACCTACACGGAGAAAGCATGGCCAATTGTGCTCTCTCTGACTCCGGCCACTGATGGCAATGAGTAACATGGCTCATTTAAACCTGTGACCCCTGGCCATAGTGGTAACACATTACACCGCTGAGCCACTGGAAGCCCCATGGCTTTTTATTTAAACTTAATCTACTGGAATATGTTATACATGACTTACAGTCTAAAGTCTGTGTGTGACATAGGCCTGCCTGGTCTAACAAGGGATGTCCTGTTCCAGATTTTTGCCCTCAATCCCGAGTCCTGTAATACAGTGCCTTGCAATAAACTACTCTACCTCTTTAATAGTCATCAGATTTGTCTGGATTACAAATGACAGTCACACAGATTGTTCCAGACAGTATTTCTACTGCAAACCCACTCTTCCAGGCAGAGTTGCACCATGTTGCATATCATTTTAAAAGGCCACAGATTCTTGATTGGATTGATATCTGGACTTTGTAGAACTTCGTTGTGATTGTGGCACATGGCTTGTGGCTTGTTTACCCACTGGATCCTTGTCCTGCTGAAAGGTGACTTTCTTCCAAGACAATTGAAACATTTTGCAGTAGCTTCTCCTCCTCATCTGTCTTTAAGTTCTAACAAGACGCCCAGTCTTTTCTGAGGAAAACATCTAGGCCTGTACTCCACTGCTGGGATGGTGTTTGTGGAGAAATGGGCAGTGTTAGGTTTGCGCTAGACAAAACATTCTGGCAAACTCCAGACGTGCTCTTCTCAGACAGACCTGTTGCTTTTAATCGAGTCCCAGCCACTGAACTCTGTAGCTCATTCAAAGTGATTGATGTCTTCTCTGCGGCTTCATTTACAAGCCCCCTTATAGGCAGTGCCTGGATGGTGTGATGCAGCTTCCCTTTCCTCACAGTTGATCCCACAGTTCTCACTGGGATGTTCAAACACTTGTATGTTATTTTGTAGGCTTTTGCTGTCTTGTGCATGTCCATAACTTCGTCTCTGATTTCCTTACAATGCTCTTTGGTCTTTATCGTCACAGCTTTCCTTCAGATTCACAGCCTGACCAGTGAAACTGGATTCACAGGTAGTGGCTAATTTGGGTTTGGGTTACACTGGCATCTTTACTTCCTGCCTCGGTTTTTAGCGGCTATTTAACAGCGTCTGTGAAGAGTTTAGCGAGAACTGAATATGTGTGAGTTTTTTTTCCAGATGTGTGAAGGGGGGCTTCTATTTCGCCCTGTGTTGTTAAGATATATATATATATATATATAATTTATTTATTTATTACCCTGATACAGTGATTTAGGCTATCCAAATACCCTGGCTATACTTAAATCTCACCTGCTGTACAATTAAGGCAGCATTACCTATAAATATACATTTTGGTAGCAAACTTATACATACATACATATACAAAACCAAGGCGCGACTCTGTGTTTAGGAAAGACCATCTAATTCCCTGGATGATAGTTCAGCAACAGAGCTAATGAACATATTGCCACAACACCAGGATTAACACTTTAGCTCCAGAGTTGTGTTTTCTAAGTTTAGCAGTTGAGAAATAATTATGAGAAAATCATCAAACTGTGTTGGACACCAGCTCTTCAGGACTGCCGCTGTCCACTGCTGCTTTGCGTGCACAGAGCGAATTGTAATTTATATAATTAATAACTTGGAGCCTCCAGTGTATAGTATTTATGAATATATATGCAAATACTGCTTTTGAGTTAGCAAGTCTTTGAAATAATATATATATATATATATATATATATATATATATATATATATATATATATATACTCTAATAACTTTTAAGGGGGTTGAATTCTTTTGGAAGACGTGTGTACGCATAGTGTCCACTGCTACAGGCTAATCTGAAAATACCTCTCATGTTATCAGATGCAAAAGCCTGTAAAAATTATTAGAGGACAAATTGATTTTATGTGTACTGGTAAGAGAGGGGAAATCAATACCACCAAGATACCTCACTAACCACATTAATCCATGTTTATTGCCACATCTTCCCTCATCCTAATGGATCAGGGAGAATAATGCATGTATTTATCTGCCAGGCCTCACCACTTTATTCCCACTGTTCTACAGTCAATGCTGATGCATTTTTAATGTTCTATGTTTAGAGTCCTCAGGAGTCAAAGAAGTCTTACTGGCATCAGTAAAATCTTCAAAAGCTTTGAGTAGGGACTTGAACAGACCTGACCAGAATGTGCTGTATTGTTTATGGAAGATTCTGAGAGTGTTTCAGATTTCCAACTCATTGGGAACCACTGCAAACCTTCGGTCGAAGATCTTAGCAATCCAAACTCAAGCTTAAAAACATGCATCTAAACAAGTCTCACCCAGGACAAATTGTTGAGTTGTCCCCAGTTTTAGATGTTTACTAAATGTCCCTATGACATTGTACAAGGAGCAACTGGGAGGGTGGTAGAGAGAATGGGAGAGGCAGAGAGAGAGAGAGAGAGAGAGAGAGAGAGAGAGAGAGAGAGAGAGAGAGAGAGCTTTATTGATCTCAAAAGCTTTGATTGTGTTATCTAACCTAATGTAGCTGCTGGCCATTTCCAGTGACCAACACAGGCACGGTCCTCTAGATGGAAAACAAATGCAAATCAACCTGCGAAAGGGAAGCTCAGCCATGCAAACCTCAAACTGCAGAGATACAATGCGACTCAGATGGTCAATATCTCATTGCTCTGTCCTGAGCTGATGTGGCAGCATTAACGTATCTACAGTACCAGTGTAAGATAAACATAGAGCCTTATTACACAACACTGACACATTGGCTCTATTAATTTATGCTCCAGGCTGGAATCCCTGGATTCCAATAACACCACCACACAACCTACATCCTTCACTGTGTACACGCTTTGTGTACACGCATGGTGCTTTGTTTATTTATTTATTTATTTATTTATTTTAGTAAAGATAGTGATTCGTTTGGGTGCTTTTGAATGTTTCCTAGCTTGCTTTAGGGTTTCTTTGTTGGGAAAAGACCAATAGCATTTTTGCTTAGAGTACATAGCTGCTGTCCAATGAAAACCATGTATCTCTGTTGACATTTGTCTGTTTTTAGAACCCTGTAGCTACTGTGTACAGTAGAAAAACTGTCAATTACTTGTAATTAACATCTATCCAAAGTTAAGAACATTTTTGCCTTTTCCCATGAGGTCACCATTTTGAAGATACATGTTTTTCATTGGACAGTGATAATAAATTTGCAGTGTCCTTCAGCCAGAAGCAGTAAATGTGCATTTCCTGCAGTTTGCAGATGATCTAATCCAGAGAGACATGGGGTAATCATATCACAGAGGTGGGTAGGTGACTGTAGTGTTATTAATGTTGCTAAAGGATGTGGAAGCCACAATCTGAATTGGGTCTCTTGCAGACTTTGCAGTGGTGGCACCGTTTTATCAGTTCTAAGTTCTAAGGCCTGTAATACAAACACAACACACTTGTGTTAGTTGTGTTAGTCACCTCTGTGTATTACTATTTGTGGAACTATTTATTACCTTTTATCATCTATAACCTTCCCCCTAACAGTCATTATCTGTCTGCAATGTCATTGTTATGCTGACAACGCTCAAATGTACCTCAACATCAAACCACACATACATATTCAGGAGTTAAAGTAGGGTTGAACATAGGGGTTTTCAGGCGTCCCACTCTTCACGATTCCTTGGGGCCTGTTTACACCTGGCATTAACATGCATTTTTGTTTTGGGATAGTATCTGGATCCTCTTTGACCAGATTCTGTTGACACATCATTAAAATGTATCTCCAGTGTGACCAGATCAGATCACATTTTGCTATCCCATGTAAAAAGCTCACTAATACATACATAATTTTTTGTTGTATTTCCTGTAAACAATGGCTTCTTATCAAATTGAACAGTTTAGAGGAATGGTGGGGGTCCTACAATGGGATGGAACAATAGATGATTCTTGCATGCGTATAACGGCTCAGGAATCAGACAAAGCGACAGACTGTGTGTGCTCCGATCACCAAAAACATGTTAATGCCAGGTGTAAACAGCCTCTTTGTCTCTCAAATATGAACAACATACTGAATTCAGCATATTTCCATCTTCACAATATTGCTGGACTCCGCCCTGTTCTGACTTCTAAAGATGGTGTACATGCCTTCATCACATCTAGTTCAGACTACTGGAACTCTCTGTTCTATGTTCTACCCACCAAAAGTAAGTACCCACTGGGTAATCTGCTTATCCTTTACCAGTTAAACTGGCTACTGATAACAGAATGTGTGCATTACAAAATTCTGCTGCTAACCTTCAAAGACCAGCATTGCCTTGCACCTACCGACCTATCTTTCTTAACTACTTCATCCATATGTTTCATCTCATAAGTGAAGGTCCTCTGACTCACTGACTGTTCTAGCTGTCCCTGGGTTCAGGTTGTCATTTAGCGTTGCTACCCCTCTCTTCTTCTTCTTCTTCTTCTAATTATTATATGTTACTATTAATTCAATTAATTTTATCATAAGAATCAAATATAGCTTGATTCAAGTCAGAGAACAACTATTTTGGCAACCAAAATAAACTGTGTCCATATCAGTAATGTAACAGGAGGCGAGGAGGCAGGACTAAAGAGCAAGTCAAATATTTTATTAGGATCCAGAATAAAGGTAACTAAACTAATCACCACCAGCACTGGGAACAGTTCTGACCTGGCACATTTCATGCCATTTTTTTGTTTACCTCTTAACATTTTATGGTTTTAGGGACTAAAATAAGAACTAATGCTGTTAGTATGAACTCTGTATTAATTCGGACATTACTCAAACTTTGTACTAGGGGGCTGGCAAGATAAAGGCTGGGTAATGTCTGGTGTAAATGATGCGGACATTTGTGTTACAGCTCCTCTGGGTAATGTCTGGAAACGCACATACAGCCCCTTTGGGTAATGTCTAGGAACATTCTAGGTTGCCGTGCATGTCTGAATAGGGGTTTATGAAAAATGCAGTAAATGGGTTCTTTAAACTAAAATGTCAGATCCCACCAACAGAGGTGTTACTGAGAGGTAGGAGCGAGGAACAGGGTGATGGTACGTAGATGGGTGATGTATGCTAATTTTGTCACAGGAAGTGGCTACTACCTTTCTTTATATGATGTAAGACTGGCTGGGGGAGGAGCTTCAGGTCTGACCTTCCTCTCATAGTTAAATTACTTAAAATGATTTTGTCCACTCATTTATACCAACATACATTTTTATTTAGCTCAGAAATTAAGGTGATGAATGTTATCTTAACTGATTGACAGCTCTAGTGCTAGAAATTGGAGTCAAATCCATCCCACTACTATCCTCCTTAGGGTTAAGAGAGTGAAACAAACCAGAAACCAGAGCGAGGAGCATGAAGCGTACGTTTCTGAATGGCAGGAGATGGCATCGGGCGTTTTTGTCCTGCCTCCAAAGGGGGCAGATGAAAGTCTGCATTAGTTTGATTAGCATGATGCACAAGCCAGGCCTCTACTACAGGTTGAGGGAGAGGACACAGACTTTTTAAGTCTTATGAATAATGACCCAACCAATAAGAGGTGGTTTAATTATTGATGAGGGGCACCCAGATCTCAGAGGAATCACTGATTAGTGCCTGCACTTTAATGGCAAAGACAATTCCCTGTGGACTATAATAACCAACAATGAGGCTCATGGTCATATAAACGAAGGCTCAAATATAGAACCTACACTTACTGAGGTTTCTGGCAGGAAGAGCTTTCCCTACGGTTACCCATTTATAAAAGCCACCCAGTTTATGACCACCCAGCAAAGGCCATCAGTCAGCGGAAAAAACATCCTTATAATTCAACGCTGTGTGGAGGAGCGGCCTACGGCTAGGATTCAAATTCCAACAGGACATGCTGACCTTTGTGTTCCCAGACTAATGGCAGCGCTGTACGGTGTTGTGCGCATGCCAAGTTTCTCTCAACGTGCCGCACAAAAACAACAAAGAGGCTCACTCATTCAAGAGGAAGGGGAAACCAGTGTCATATCAGTGTTGCGCTGGAATGGTTCCAGGGATATTTAGGAAGATGGTTCTTAGAGAAGAGAGTGTCAGTGAACTTTTCTGTTCTTGGCTCACTCCATAATTGATGGGTGTGCAGAGTAAAGTTTCAAGGCTAACATTACAAGAACCAGGTGCATCTCACTAAACCAAATATAGGGCTTGTGTTTGTGCAAAGGTTGACCTTCTTGGCAGCAGAGTCACAAACACAATCTATGTCAAAAAATCTTGTGAAGAACAAGGTCTGTGTAACCCTCAGTTGATGTAAAGGTTCTTCAGCAATTGGTGAAGATCCTTTACATCAACTGAGGGTTCCTTAGACCTTTAAAAAGTTCACACTCACAAATCTCACTTTTATAAACGTTTATTAATGAAGCCAAAAGGTGGTTCTTCAATGGCATCATTCAAAGAACCTTTTAAAGCACCTTTATTTTTAACAGTGTATAGGCCGGAGTGTATAGCCTTTCACAGACCATTTCAGTGTGCCCCTCTGCATCGTTAATAAGCTTTGTGATCAATAGCACTTTTCACACCTCTGACGTTTAACGCAGCAGGAGAGGAGCGGGTCAATGATCCAGGTTCTGTTACAGCACCTGGTTTTCAGTAGCATTTGGACACTAGCTAAGTCCAAAAGAGCCACAATTAAATACCTTCCTTACAGGACTTCTGTAGGCAGATCACAAAACTCTAGAAAAGACACTTTTGAGTTTGGTATAAATGGTCACGTGTCACATGGTAGAATTACAGCTTATAAATAAAACGGACTGAAATCTGTGACTGCCAAATTCCGAGATTGTGGAGGGCGCTGTTCTGGACGATATCTGTTCCCATGCACAAGTGCATTACGCTGACTACGTAGCTAAACGACAACATAAACATTTATCTAAATGTTAAGTGGTCTTTGAATTCCAAAAATGTGTGCCCACCACAGTTTCCTTTACAGTGATCCATATATGACAACTTCAGGAATCTCATGTACATGTTTCTCATTGTTGTCACACCTATGTCTCTGTCTGGCCCTTACCATGTGCTCTCAAGCACATGGCTCTGTTTGTTTGTCAGCCCTAGCCCCGCCTGTTCGTTATTGTTCCCACCTGTGCCTCCTCTCTAGCCACGCCCCCTTGTTAGTCCCAGGTGTTTCTCTTGTGTCCGTTGATAGTCTCTGTATAAGTGCCCCTTTGTTTCAGCCTTCCTTTGTCTGGTCTTGTGCATTTTCATGTGGCTGTATGTTCATGGCAGCTTGTGGTATGTTGGCTTGGCTTGGCCTGCCTGCCTGCCTGTTTGATTTCTGTTTGTTTGTCTTCTTAGTCATAATAAGTTATGTTTGCTTAATCTGTTTGTTCTTTTTGTTTGTTTCTTATGCAACCTTTGATTCTGTACTTTCCCAGTGCTCACATTTGTAACCAACAAATAAAACTTTTCTCTAAATGCTATGTAGTCTGTGTTGTGTGGCTCTGGAGGTGGTAAAATCTATTCACACACACAGCTCTGAGGCATCTCTTTAAATGGCCTGATATGTAAAAGCACTGTGTTGAATTTCAACAGCATCATCGAAAGACTGCACTTATACAGTCTGCCCTCCATTATTCCCACCCTAATCCATCAATTCTCTTATATAATCCAGATAAAGTGGGACTCGCATATCTGAGCTTGTCCTATTCACAGTGAGATTAGTGTTTCACTGATGTAAACTGGAAAGTGTTCAAGTGAAATCATTCAGATGTCTCCATATCTGCAGAAATGCATATTTCAGGATATTCAGTGATGATGAAAGAGGTTCAGTCAGTGGTCAGAGGTCCAGTCCAGTCCTTTCTGTAACTCTGGTTTCAAAGGGCTGGATTCCCGTCTAGTTTTGTGGTTTTCCTGATCAAGCGCACCTAATTTAACCTACCCATTAAGAGCCAGGTTTGGTAGAACACGTTTTCGTGTTTCATGACTCCACTCAGAGTGACATTTCACTGCCTACAGTGTCGTCATTCAGAGACTCGCTAGAGGACCCAACATTATACAGGAGATGGGGTTTCACTGAATCTTTCATTTGCTAGTGTAAGGTAACAGCACAGTAGGGAGACTGACATGTCTCTCATTTTGCCGCTATAGCTGGATTTCTTTAAAAAAGGAACACGTGGTAGCAACACATTCCTTCGGTTAAAATTAAACACGGAAGTGGAGGACTGGTCAGTGGAGTTTGTTGTTGAGGCTGCTTTTTCTGTCGAATCAGCTTGAATGTCTGAGAGAGTGTGTGTGTATAGGCACTCCTGAGGGGCCACATTGGAATTTAAAGGCAAAGATCCACATGTGCTGCAAAAAGCACAAAACCTCAGCTCTTCCATTCCAAGGTCTCCAGACTTATTACTTAAGTCCAACTTAAGAATAAATATGCTACATGGATGAAAGTGTTGGGATACCTACACATTACCTGACCTACAGGTGCTTTTATGATATCCCTTTCTAAGTCAATAGGCATTAATATGGAGTTGGTCCCCCTTTTGCAGCTCTAACAGCAGGTTTGGAGCTCTGCAGTTATTGAGTCAGCAGAGCGTTGGAGACATTTATTCACTATGTGCCAAACACTCAGCGACCTCGCTCTGTAACTTTACTAGGTCTGAGTTGCTGTGGTTCCTGAATGCTTCCACTTTTCAGTAATACCACTCATAGTTGGTCGTGGAATATCTAGGAGGGATAGAAGAAATTTCACAAACTGACTTGTACTTGGTTTTACACAGCTGTAGGAATGTGTGAAACTGAATGCAATGATTAACAGATGTGTCCCAATACTTTTGTCTAATGTCATGTTAATTATAAAATTCTTCCACTGACGTATAAAGTCCAAAATAGTCTTGCAACTGAGTCCCTGCAAGACTCATTTCTTATTATGAAACCATCAGGATTACTTAGATCACAGGATGCTGGCTGTTTACCTGTTCCCCGAATTCAGAAAGCAGTAGCAGGGGAAAGAGCTTTTTCTCATTAAGCCCCCCAACCAATTTTGGGAAACAATATTCAGGCACAATATTCAAGTCTAGGCTGAAAAGTCAGTTGTTTAGTTTAGCTTGTGGTATTAATGTTCCCTTTAGAGAATGGTTGTGGATCCAGTGGTTTGTGGACATAGGGAATTGTGGTAAACCGAGAGGTTGGTGCTGCCGTCTTTCTGCTTTCACACTGATCACCCGGGTTGGTAGAGTCGGTGGATGTAAGTGTTTCAGGGTCCCCTTGTGTCTGTGTTACCTTCCGGCTCTCTCCATATAATTAGGCTGGCCGGTCAGATCTGCCAGAGTCGCTAGCCGTGCTCTGATACTGTTTAAATCCTCTAAATTTCATCTCTTTACTCATTTCTGATTTAATGACTGCCCACCTGCTGACACAGATGGAAGACTGACTGTCTGGGTCCCCTGCTACCTGCCCTAGACTGGTTATTTGCCCAGTATTCATGGCATCTGCACACACCTTCAAACTACATCTCTATGTCATTTAGCATTAACTATATATAAGCAGAATTTCAAGTCAGAAAATCCCTGGTCCAGGCAAATCCCACGTTTGACCTGCTCATTTATTGTTTATTGTGAAATAAAAAAGGATATTAATAGGGATTTCCCCCCCCTTTTGCGTCTATGAAAAACGAATGCACATCAAGAAAGGAATGGTGGAATTCTACTGTAGGAAAATCATTGTTTACATGCCATTTACATTTTAAGTATGTCCTCTTTAGAGAAAAGCACGTTTACAATTTCCAAACCAAATACGCTCAAAAGTAATCAAACAGCCTGGAAATGCAAGTGTCTGACCATGTGTATTCAAATACCAGGAATGAGCAGTGACCTCGGCATCACCTCATGTGTAGGAGTGGAAGCTCTTTAGCTGGTTAGACACATTCTGAAGGGAAATCAGTCTAATAAATATTCTACTCACCCTGAAGTATTTAGCAATTTACTAAAACCATTCCTTGTGCCAAAACAGCAAGAAATCCAGAAAATAGAAAAAATAGAGTACTGAGAACTGATTTTATAACCCATTTATAACCCGTTACTCAGTTTGTTTACTACTGCAGCTGACTGTATGATGTGTGTTTACAGGAGTTTACATATACTTAAGTACACATCCTAGTATAATACTTTACACACGTTTTACTTGTGTAACAGCTAAAGGGGATTTTCTACATCTAATTATTAAGAAATCAAGAGTCAAAATTGTGCTATGATAATGACAGGAACCAGATGTCCGAAGTACTTAATACACCTAAAAGCAAAAACAGAAAAATAAGTAAGTAATGTTGCCTGGTGCCTCATACATTGTTCTATTATTTTCTTGAGGTTATGCTGAAGAACTGAGGTAGTCCTCCTTCTTCATTATTCCTTCCAATGTATGCAATATAACCGTTCCACAACAGTCCCAGAGTATGTTGCTACTACCACCACCACGCTTAACAGTTGGGATGGTATTCTTGGGATAAAATGCTTTACCTCCACCAAACAAAACAAACAAAATCTTTGTCTTGTCTGAACACAAACAGTGACGCTGGTGCTCCAGCAGCTTCCAGTTAATGGCAGGCCTGTGCCTTGGTGGTTTATAGGTTGTTCCTGTATTCATACTTAGTAATGCTGTATTCTGTCAGACGCAAAAGGTTCCTTTAATCCCGGTATATTAGGCATATCCTAACCTTCAAAATACTACCCAAGAAGCAAGCACCAACCCCCCTGGTCTGGTTGCGTTTGTCCAAGCTCTTGTGGCCTAAATTGGTGGATAAACGCAGACCATCTGCCCCCCAGTTCCTGCAGCAGCACTTTTGTCCGGGGGTCTGATTTCAACCTAATCTATCTCACACTGGCCAGTGGTGTGGGAGTTGGAATGCTGCTCCTTATCTCAGTATCAAACGTGGTGATGGAGCTCTTCAGCTACCAACACAGCTGCCTGTGAGTCTGTACCTATGATCAGCAGCATGACCTAGAATAAAGTCTACTTTTATCAGTCATAATAATAAGATCAAACAATCATGATAATAACAATCATTATTTCCTTTAATTTACATAATAAATATCAGTTAAATTTATACAGTGCCTTTGTCAACCCCAGGCTACAAGGACATCCCATCATCAGGAGAAGGAGAGTTTAATCCAGATATGGATTGTCCACTATTTCCATGTGTATTTGTATATATTTTTGTAGTTTATTTGATACACTTTTACACACCATACAATAAGTGACCACATATGCTTCTGTTGATTACTTCGTTTTCCTAGAGAGCCTCTTCAGATCATTCCTTGTAGTGTCTGGTGTTAAGCTGAGCTGAACTGATTAATACTAATGGCCAATTAGTGGCCAAGAGTCAAATAGACCTTGGATAGGCCCCACAAATGTGATTGGCAACCAGCAGAGAACCAGGCGACTGATAGCTCTCTCAGAAGACCACCTTCTATTTATAGGTGCGACCTTTTCTCTCACAACAGAGGGGGATGCGAGTGTGAGCACTTTATAAGAGGGCTTGATCTTATCAGTGTCTGAACACACAGGAGGAGGAGGAGGAGGAGGAAGTTGTGAGTGTTTGGAGAGAGCAGAAGCTCCACAGCTGTGCAGACAGACAGTTACTGGAGCTGTTTGGACATTAACAAAAGAAGAACATTGCACTGTGATCACTTGAAATGCATGACATGCTGTAAGCAGAATCATATCAAATGTTTGTTAAGTACTCAAAACATTGGGCCCTTATTCAGCAACCATTCTTAAGAAGAAATTTCCTCTAAAACCCACGTACACAGTTTTCACAAAGATTCTGACTTTCACCAATGTTCCTTATTTGGTCTTTGTCCAGTTTTCAAGGACAATCTGTCATTATAAGAGCAGAGCTGTGAACAATTCTCTAGTACGTCATAAACCTGATGTAGACCTTTTTTAGAACTTTTTAAGAACCAACTGAAGTGAATTCTTAGGAGGATATTGGAGAATGAGGCCCACTGTGTTTCCTTTTCTGTACTAAAAATGACATTTATTAAAAAAGAAAATACGGGTGGCATTTACTAGAACATTTTTATATGCATGTTTCATTTTGAGATGGATATTCCTCTGCAGTCTCACTAATGAAGGTGCTGCAAATGGTTCTTTGAGAGAACCATTTGTGGTTTCAGAAAAGAGCCATTTTTTGTGAAAGAGATGCGTGTGAGTGAGTGCACTGTAAAATGTTCTCAAGAATTTTATGGAAAATACCATAATTGGTTGTTAGCTGTATACAAAACCTGATTCTCTTTAAATTAACAAATGTTGTTTTAAGTATTATGCCAATAATTTACATTTATTACTTATTTCTTTACAGATAAATACTATATTACTCACACAGTGCATTTCTGCGTTTTCTAAGCTAATGTTTTTTGTTGTAATTTTAGGGTACATTTAATTAGTTTTATATTTGTGTATACACTATAAAAACCTGATCAAATGACTGGCAGCAATGGCTGCGAAAAAAAACCCATAAAATTAAAGTCAGATATCCTAATTAAAATTCTGAAAATTTGACAGATTTCTCATTTAGAGTTATTAAATCAAACACCTTCGATAAAATGACAATACTAGAAGTTTTATCTTTTCCATTGGCTCCAGGCAGCATCTATTTACATACAGGACATGTCCTCCAGTCACTGACGCTCATCTTTAATGTGTCGTGGTTTCCTCAGGGCTACCTTCTCTTACTTGTCCTTGTATGCTTGGCCTCAGGGTTGTAGGCTGTAAGGTCAAGTTACCAGTTTCTGTGATGCTGAGTGTGACTGTGCTGGCTGTGTGTCAGTGTTTACTCTCTTGCTCCCACAGAATTATTCTGTCAGTATCAGATTCAGAATTCACTTTGCTGCAGAACTTTTAGGTGATTGATCAGAACAATTCAGGAAATATCAGTAAAATAATGATGTTTCTCTGCAGAAACTTCCAGAAACTAAGATATTCTGTAAATGTATTGTTTTTCCACTTAATTTGAATCAGAGTATTTGACTTTCATTTTGCATATTTTTGTTTTACAGTGTGTGAAGATTCATTAAATTGGTAAAGACCTCTACATCCACTTCTTTAAGCCTTATTTAACATGTTCTTCACTCATACATCTCTTTGATGAACATGGTTGTTCATGGAACCAAAGATGATTCTTCTATGGCATCAATCAAAGAACCCTTCATAATGCCTTCATTTTAGAGGAGTCTACCTCCTCTAGCCTACAACTACAACAAGGCCAAGCATGTGTGTGTGTGTTTTTCCAGTAATTGACTGGCTTGTGAGGGGTCAGGCCATAAGCTGATTTCCACCATAGTTGTGCAATAGCTCTGCTGAAACTGGGGCAGTAGTTCTTCCTAATTCCGCCTCCGTTCTGGATTAGTGGGTGTCATTGCTCCGAAGCCACTGTGGTGATTACTTTAGGTTTTAAAGTTCGACCTTTACTGCAAGGAAGAAAAATGTCATATACAGTAAAAATCACCAGTTCTGAGCTCACTCCAAAAAACTCCAATTACATTCAATTCATCATGGCAAGATATGGAAACATGGCCTAATGAGAAACTAACGAGAAGTCAACCTGATCTCATAAAAAGAGACAAATGGGACGGACAAAATTAGACAGCTATTTACAATGAAGGATTACAAGTCACCAGACTCTATTCATTCCTAGGCGATGCAACATCAAATGGCTTCAAATGTGTAGTCGCAGTTTGTGTTTACAAAATCTTACATTTCTGACTGCAGGGTTTTTGTAATGACCTAATAGTGTGTAGGGGTGGAACAAGTCTAGGCAAATTCCACAGAGTGTATTGTGGTGTTAAATGCTCGGGTCTAGACACATTTACAGGGTCAGATTTGCTCACACTGGTGGGGATAAGAACCAGATGTCTGAAAAGTAGAATGCCTCTAGATACATTATACAGTGTGATGATGCATGATGATACATTATGTTTGAGCATAATTTGGTTATTTTATAACTCTTTTTGGTCATAATCTTTGCATTATCCCTTACTAAGTCTGATACTTGTAATCAGTCTTAATACAAATGTGAGGACTAAAAGGTCTTATGAATTGTTTTGGTGTAAAAATACAGTTTTTGATGATACCTGAGTAACATTTAAGTAAAGCTTTTTCCACTCTTGCTAATGTGCATTTAAACCCCATTAGGTTCACTATGTGCCAGATCTCATACTTAGTACTACATGAATTACATATCAGTTTTGTGTCTATATAGTATTCCCTTACTACTATATAGTAAACTGAATAACAAGTGTTATGACTAATAATAATGTAATTTGTCCTGAGTTTTAGCAGTTTGATCAAATCAGCTTTGAGCTTTACAACCCCTGACATACTGACATGTTAACTGCTAGTTGTTTATGACTAATAGATGTTTAGAGACTTAACAATCTGGGGCATTCACCAATTCTTGTGCTGCCACTGTGAGAAACTGCTTTAAGTCATATAATACGTAAAATAATATAATGCATATACAATTAAATTTACATTAATAACATTTGGCAGATGCTCTTTTCTAGAGCAACCTACAGCAGTGCTTAGTTATTCACTCAGAAAATATCCCTAGATGGTGTCAATAGACTAGGGTCTAAAGATTAGACACTGCCCAGTGCATAGGCATGTTCTCAGGAAAGATAAATATATTTCATCAACCTGACAAAGCTGCATATGTACTTGTGCCAATATTAGATATGTGGCCCAAGCTGTGACCTACACCACAAAACAGGTACTGCCCTTGCTTTAAATATGTCAAACCATTTTCACTGGTGCACTCATTAAATATGCCTTATAGACAAAACTGTCAGCACCCCTGCTCATTCATTGTTTCTTTTGAAATCAAGGGTATTAAAGAGTTAAGGGTATTAAGAGTTTGCTGCTTTTGTTGGAGTAACTGTCTCTACTGTCCAATAAAAGGTTTCTATGGAGCGTTAATACATTAGAGCATTAGTAAGACCAGGATGATGGATGATTACCACCACACCTCATCAGCAACTCCCCAAACATCCCAAATGTACTGGATGGAGCACACTCAGTGCTGGCTGGCTTTATACCCCTCTAGCCCATGCCTGGCAATAGGTCCATATTTATCTGCTCCAGACAGTCCTATTCTATTACCTATTCAGTACCTCTCGACAGGGACTAAAGAAGCAATGGCTGCATACATTTAAAGGAGTGTCCAGAAATATTTGGACATATAGTGTACATGTTCTCTTTTGTCATCATACAGCAATCTTTTTCTGTAAATGGCTACTAATTAAAGGACATGTATGAGTAACCTCGACGTCTTTTGGACATGTTGTGCAGGAGTGGCCCAATATGAACCAAATTGTGGCAATCTTAGCTCCGTTATGAGCCAAACCAGTTTGAGGAACAAAAACTGCTGAAGCAGAGGCTACTGATGTCACTTGTCACGATGTATTTGACGTAGAAACTCATGAATGCAGAGCTTGTTTTTTTTTTTTTTTCTGTTTCCTCTCCATGATGTCATCACTGGTAGTATTATAGGGGTAAAAGTTATATTATTATTATATACATATTATGTATATTAAGTAAATCCTATGGTGCAAAAATGTTGTTTTGAACTTGAGAAAGTTTGAGTCTAGACATTTATTTATTCATTATTATTTTTTTATTTACAGCCTTTACCACTGAGATCAGACAACCAACCACTGCATAAGGTACAACTGCATACCTAAGAGAAGGTAGTCTGTGGGGAACAGCTACACACTGACGGTGAGTAAGAAACATATCCCATATGCAAATAGATGATGCCAGGAGCCAATGGCACAATTTCATAGACTACAACAGCTTCAGGAAGTTTTGGGAATGTGGGAACGCTGTTCAAAGCCCCTGGTGAACAAGACTGAGTAGCCCTGCAGCGTTGGTCTGTGTGCGTTAGTACGCCACGTGCAAACGCTTGATCAACACGCCATGTTGTGTAACACAATAAAGCTTATTCAGGTAACACAGAGACACTGGTTGGAACAATATCAGGGTGAAATCTGTTGGCCTGACATGATTTTGTCTCGTCAAGTAATTCTAATTCCCATATTTTAGCATACAAAATATAGTAGCTTTTTTTTTTTTAAACTGTGTACATCGTAAAACCTGATTTCTATCACCTCCTCTGTAAAGAAATGCAAATGTTTCTCTACAACAAACCATTTTTGCAGTTTAATTATATAATATTTTTCTTAATTGGTGGACCTCACCTTAGTATCAATACAAAAATATTTAGGGAAGTATTTTGCCTCAAATTATGTGTGTATGATATGTGTATGTATGAAAGTATTAAGCCATGGCATACTGTATAAAAAATTTAGCAATATGTTATGATTACCTTGTTTTTTTCAGTTATCTTAACTCAACTAGGGTTTATGAGTTGCAGTCTTTCAACTTATTAAATCTGTTGACTGAAGTGGAAATTTGGAATCAGTCAAATGAACCTATGAGCTATGGCTATATCAGTAAAGCAAACTCGAGACATATTACTCAACTGTTTTGAGTTGAACACCTCTCATTTTACAGCTCTTTCAAGTGAATGAACGTATAATAATCGCGTTGCCATTCGGTTGCTATTGGCTCATACAAGCTAAAAGCACGGCCAAAAATACTGCACTGAATTTACTTGTTCCTCCTATATCGATATTTCTCAACAAGTATCTGTAATTGAGTCAGCTGGTTTAATTATATACAGTGGATTTGTGTGTGCAATGCAATCTTTTGGGTAAGGCTCCCATTGGTTCATGTCTGTTGTTTTAATTTTAATGAATAATTTAAGACACTAAATCATTTTACATAATTAATGCCAAGACTTCCTTCAACTTAAACAAGTTGGACCCAGTTATTGGAACAAGTGAACAAAACCCATGTTAAGAAGTGTGTATAACTTGCATTGCTACGTTGAAACAACTTCTATATCTATACACTTAAGTCAACTTACAGAGATGACTCCAAAGCCATAACTGGACATGAAGGCATGAGCTGAAGTACATAGGAATTCCAGTAAAAATAAAATTAAGACATTTGAAGTTTTTGAGTCAAAACTTTTGTAGACAGCTGCTCATTCAACATGTATTTCTAATTTAAATATATTAAAACAGAGTTTGTCCTTTTTAATAAGCTACCCACAAACTGCAAGGATTTTATTGCATTCAGCCATATTGGCACAATCTAACACTCATTGTTTTTGGAGAAATGATTCAAAGTCACCGCTACAAATGAAAATATGAAGGTTGTTTTCAGCACCACTTCTTTATGAACAATTTAGCATTACGTAGTGACTGTAAACATTACAAACAGATGTGGGGTTCACTGTAACAGACTGAGGGAGGGGGGGGGGGGTGTTGTAACAGTCACTTGTGGATAGAAACATCCAAACTATTGACTTTTCTGATTGCTAGTGATCCAGACAAAAAACATACCTTATACTGGTAAGCTAGCTGTTCAACCGGCTCTTGACCAGCATAATGTAAGTTGCATTTGATTCTGGTCTTGCTGGTCCCACTGGTTGTTCAGCTTGGTCAGGAAGGTCATGCTGGTCAAGCACCTTGGTCAGCTTGGTGATGCTGGTCAACCAGCATTATCTTGCTGGTCTACCAGCTTGGTCATGCAGGTCAGGCACCTTGGTCATGCTGGTCTACCAGCGTGATCATGCTGATCAACCAGCATGGTCAAGCTTGATCATACTGCTGGTCTAGCTTGGTCAGGTTGATCATGCTCATAGGCCGGCTAAACCACAATATTCAAATGAGAACATACCCTATGCTGGTCAAGACCATCTTGAGCTGACCAGGTTGTTTTTTGAAGCAGGGATGTGTCTCTAGCAGCTATGAGACTATGAGACCCTGTGGTGTTCTCTCTTACAGAAGTTGAGTAATTAGCTCTGGATTACAACAGTGAGATTTAGTAGAGTGTAAACGTGGAAAACGTTATATAAAAAAGCATATTTCTAAGAGTAGCGCTACTATTCCTGTCCCAACCTACTGAACCTCAGACTGCTAGCTATATGCATCATGTACCCTTAGCATGCCTTCAAGTATCCTCACACTTGATGTCTGCCATATTCCTCATCTCTACACCTGGGGGGGCTTTACCCTCTAGCCCACACTTGCACTGGCCTGGTACCCTCACTGAACTGCCTGCTGTTGAACAGATATCCTGTAAATGGAGTTGTGTGGGCACCTAAAACGGTTCAGCTCTTTGTGTCTTTGTGCTCAGAGTGCACCCATAGGGGGCGCTGTGGAGGAGCCACCGCCGCAAGTTCCTCCAACCCATACAAGTCTGAAGACACTTCTAACGGGTGGAGGAGGAGACGTGGAGGCGGAGATGGCAGCGATCCTGTAACGTGTTACCGCTCCTGAATAACAGTTTTCTGTTGCTGTGGTTCGGTGGAAACAGCACGGCTGGAGCGGCGAGCTGAATGCTGAAGCCCGCGGAGCCGAGAGGCGGAGAGTGGGAGAAGACGGGGGAGAGAAAGGCGGCGGTGTGAGAGAGAGGCTCGACAACCGTGCGCTAGTTTTTTTTTTTTTTTTGCCTCGTCTCCTCTTTCTTCCAGAGGCTGGACTTGTTTGAAGAAAAGCAGAGACGGACAGGGCTGAAGAAACGGGGCTATTTCGAGGGAGCTCGGAGGGAGACCTCGCCATGAAGAAGAACAGTTCAACAAAGCGGGTACGGCGTCTCCCACACTGGCTGCCCCCTTTCCTCCACCAGCACGGTGGTTCTAACTAACGGGGGGGTCTTTGTGTTGAACACTTGTCTCTGGAGGCTCCTCTGGGGCGCAGTAGCCGCTTAGCACACACGCTGATGCGCGCTGAGCTAACGGCGCTGGGCGGTCCTGGCCAAATTCAGTATTACGATATTTTCAGAGAATATCTCGGTGTTGGTTAATCTTTCATAAAGTTTCCTTTATCCTGAGTGCTTCTACTTTGTGCTGAAATAGTGTCTTACAAACCTGACAGCCTGTGTTGAAGAAACGGTCCAGGTTTCCTCTGGAAATTTAGCAACTCATTTTATTTGATATTAAATGTATTTATTTTTTATAGACTTAAAAGCGACCAAATACATTATATATATATTATAGTTATCAGTTATGAAGGAGAATTAATCTGTAGACAAGTAGTTTAGCATCAGTGATTTCAATAGTTTATGGTTGTTATATTATAGATTATATAATGGCTTTAATTCAGACATATTACTATATAAAAAAAAACAAAAACTAATATCATAGTCTGTCAGTATCGCAGTATACCAGTGTAGGCGATATATCGCCCAGCCCTACATTAACCTGTGTATTAATTGGTGGTACTGTAGTTTTAGCTACAGTGTTTGCAGGACTGTGGTGGGAGCAGCCAGGTTCCACCACTGCACGGCCCTATCTGGTGGCTTTCTCTTTGCCTCGACTTGCACTGCTTGATCGAAATCTCCATTATTAGGCCTAGTTCACAGCCTGCGACAGATCTGTTTTCACGCTGAATGGTTAAGGGAGCGTTTCAGCCTCTCCCCGGCCTCACTTGATGTAAAGTCCTGCATGGAGGGACAAAGAATCTACATGACAAAGAAGACGGTAGTGCCTTGGCGACTCCACCTAGGCTATCCCGATTTAGTGTAGAGAAATACCTCTTTGTACCTTAGTGAGCCATTCAGATGTACTGGAGCCTATTTCTCACTGCTTTGTCTCTTTTTTGTTGGTCTCTTTCTAAACTCAGGGCTTGCAGGACTCCAGCCAGCATCCCGCTCAACCAGACAAAATCGGCTGGATTCGGAAGTACTGTGGCAAAGGCCTCTTCAGAGAAATATGGAAAAACCGATTCGTCGTGCTAAAAGGAGAGAAGCTCTACATCTCCGAAAAAGAGGTTAGTGTACATTTGGTGAAAGGAAACAAACGGTGGTGTGTAAAAGCTTATTACTGATCAATAAAGGCATTGCGATAGTCAGAGTTTGCTTCTATGTAATATTAGAAGGATTTATTAATATCTTTCTGGCAGCATACAGCCATATCTACAGGAAACATAGCTGAGGATCTTGATAATGCTTTCTGATTGCCGGCTGCGTGTGTGTATAGCTGTGCTGTAACAGCGTGTGATCAGTTTTGCAAAGTGTTTCAAGGCTTCATTGAAGTTCTTAATATGGAGAGTGTTCACAATCCGCGGATGCTGAGCAACATGTAAATTGTTAAAGATGTGAAATGGATCGATATGCATAGAGATCATTTACATTGTAAATAATCCTGCTTCATTGTCTGACAAATCAGGAGCTTTTGTTGAGCTGATGACGAGTGGGGGCTTTTGTGTTGCTGAGCGAAACCGGTACACGCTGTGACTTCAGAACAATATAAAGAGGAACCTTTTGGTCGATTTGCTCTGAATATAAGGAAGCAGTTGATGCAGTAGATGAGAAGTAAACCTCTAATTGTACAACACACTCTAATACTTCCCTTGCTGTTGTCTGTAATCTGCAAAGCAGAAACCCTCACAGGCTCATATCAGAGCATTTCTGTGCTCTGGAAGCTTCTTCTTCCAGGATCTGCCTTTAAGCTCATGCGTTTACATGCAGTAAAACCGATTGGGACAAATTCACAAACACTGAGTTTGGCTGCAGCAAAGTGGAAACAGCACTTGGTGAGCCTGCAGCTCCTGCTGATGCACCGCCTGCGCCCAACGCTGACAGCTCACAGAAATCAGTGGTCACCTGCTTAACAGCTGGTCAAGGAGTTGTTTTCAGAGCCAGCAACTGCACAATGCAGCACTGCTTCCAGATTGCTTGCCTTTGCAAGTCGTCATCACTCTGTAAAAGTTGAGGTTTTTCCTAAAACTGTAGCAGCAACTGTATCAGTGGGCCATGTAATGACGTTCCCGTCCAGGGGTTAGGTGGGCGACGGCATAAATTAAGAGTGGCTTCGGCCTTCATTAAATGGGCCACTGTCTGCTGTCTCCGAACTGTTGGGGCTACAGTCATGATAGAGGGCTCTAAAGGCAGCAACGCGTGCCACACCATCTTCAGAAATTAGCACAGAACAATAGCTGATATAAACACTGATTAGTTTGCGTCTTAGTTTACAGACTACGTGAAATGCTAGTGTGTAAATATTCAGTATTCAGTATTTCTATTTGTAATTATGTATTCTTTTTTGTACCACTGTGAGGAACGATGCACCTAAGTTTTTCACTCACCTTTACACCTGTGTAATGTGATGTGACAATAAAAGTGAGTTGATTTGAAATGTTGATGTATTAAATAGGGAGGCATTAATTGTGATTTTTATGGCTGACACTGACATTGGCAGATATTTTGGTTTTATTAGGCTCTAAACCTAAAGTTAATTTAGTGTGAACTAAACAAACACAGGAACTCTTTTTTATTAGCAATAAAAAATAAAAAGATAAAATTATAAAACGTGGGCATTTTTAAATTCGTAAATAAATAAAATTAGATCCCTATTTCAATAACTTGAAATCAAATGTAAGCTAAAAATAGCTATTTGCACACTCCCAGTGTTAAATATATTGAAATTTTGTACCAATACAACAATTCATTGTAGTCACACAAAAACCTTGTATCTCCATTTTTGCTGTTTTTTTTACATTTTCATATAATTTGAATCCGACTTTACATTTAATCAAAAATGCTTATTTCTTTGAATTCTTTCCCACTCCAAGTTGCCATTTTGACAAATGTATTGGGACACCTGTCTGTTCATTGTTTCTGCTGAAAAAAGGGTATTAAAAAGAGTTTATCCTGCTTTTGTCAGAGTAACTGTCTGTACTGTACAGGAAAGACTTTCTACTAGATTTTAAAGCATTGCTGTGTGGCTCTGATTGCATTCAGTGGCAAGAGCATTAGTGAGGTCAGAATGTTGAATGATCACCACCACACCTCATCAGCAACTCCCCAACTCATCCCAAAAGTACTGGAAGGAGAATCAACCACCATTCCACTGCTCCACAGCTCAGTGCTGGGGGGCTTCATACCCTTTTAGCTCACACCTGGCATTTGGCATGGTGCAAACAATTCATGTTCATCTGCTCCAGAGTCCTATTCTATTGGCAGTACTTCTAAAGGGACTAGACAAGCTGTGTGTGGGCATTTGCACATCTGTGACAGAACGTTGTGCAACTTTAATGCATTTTTAGAAGGGGTGTCCATGAACATTTGGACATATAGTTTATAACGTTTTTAGAGGACAGTGATGACTAATCAACAGTGTAGTGAGGTGTCAGTTACAGGTCACAGCACCACTTTCTTAGCAGTGTCTCACAGTGTTGTCCACACATGCTTTGTTGTCCTAGTGTGTGCATTTTCCTGTAGCACCTGTTGCACTTTGCTGTGCAAGGGAGCAACTGTCCTTTCCAGTCTGTGTCCCCTGATGGGAATGACAACCCTCTTCGTGGGAAAACGTGCTAGGCTGAGCAAAGCTGGCCACCTACATCACAAACCTGTTTGCTTAAGCAGCCAATGCAATGATGTGTGCAATCTAATGTATTGCTGCACTTAATTGTGAAAGGTGTTGTGTTGTGCGGAATATGGCAATCTACCCAGTTTACAGGGAAGAAGGTATTGATTTCACAAGGTGTTTTGTTTTTTTGTCAGCATAAATGGGACTAACAATACTACTAATCTGACTGATTCTCTTTTAACCATCCGTATTGCTTGAGAGGTACTGAGTATTGTTGTTTGTTCAGGCCCAACAACAATCACAGGACAGAATAAAGAATTAAAGATTGGTTTAGAAATTGTCCAGAAAAGTGACATTCTTTGTCTCATCATGACTCTGAAGAGGTTTACTATACAGTAAAATAATAGATGGCATCATATTTATTAGCAATGCAGAACGGTGTTATTTACAGGTCGCAGTATTTTTAATAGGTAATCCAGCTAATACCTTCAACAGTAAGGGTCCTGTAAGTGTGCTAAGACTGAATTATTAATTGTTTTGAATCTCAATGAAGATGTAATGCTTAAAAGCTGATTTTGAAGCCTTTTAAACTTGATAGTTGAAGCTCATATAACACAGAGCTTGTGAACTGCCTGTAAATTAGTTAGTCCAATCAGGAGGATCCAAACACCTGTGCTGCAAAAATGTGCTGTGTACAACAGCAGCCTGGCCAAGTGGTTAACGGAACTGTCCTGTCACTTTGGCTTTTCCTCAACAATAACTTTCCTAAGGTTGTGCCGGGCTTAGGCTTACTCAGAGAGGCAAGATTAACACCTTGATCCAATCATCGACACACTATGTGGATCAAGCTGTAACATGACGGGCCACCAGTGTACACAGCTGAGGAGGAAGTCTCATGTAAACAACCGTTGCCATTTGAAGATCCTGTTTAGTGGTATCACAATACAGCTTTTCCCTTTTTAAAAGGATCCAATAGCTTTCCTTCAAAAACTGCTCAGCATTTAAATGAAGCAAAGCAATGGCAGCTGTCTTAAAACCTGAATATTGACTGCTCGTCTCTAAGTTTTTATAGAAAATAATATGTCAGAGTGTCGGAAATCAGTGAAGCAGGTCAATTTTGTTGACCTTTTGTTGCATGACTTTTGTTGTTCATGCGTCCTTTAAGCTTATTTACAACCCTGTTACTTTGTTTCTACAAAAAAACATTTTTGTAATGGTGGGCTTGTGAAAAAGATGGTTGGTTGATTGGCTGGTTTACGTCACCATGAGCATTCCCTTACCCAGTCGTACCAAGTAGTGTTGCAGGTCCTCTTCCCAGAGTGTGTGATTTGCTAGCTGAAGACATTGTAGCTGTCAGTCTTGGTTAGCTTTTAGCCCAGCACGTGCTCTTTCCTACAGCGTCTGCAAGCCACAGTCGACCCTTCTCCCTTCTTCTGTCGGCCTAAAGTTGGCTTTTAGCCTTATTTGCCTCACATCCATTCTCTTGGTTTGTTGGTTTAGCCTAGAAAGTCTGACATAACAGTTTTGAGGTTTCGGAATTGGACTCTTTTACAGCCGTGCTTTGCTTGTGCCGAATTAAGCCATGATAACTATTGTTAGATATTGTTCAGGCCTACTTACAACATGACATCACCTAGTGTAAATGTGTGCTATATCAGGCTTTTGACACCGATACCCTTCGAAACCGACAGGCCATCTCTATTGCAGTATCCTATAGTGCGTCTTTAGCCTTACGTGATTATGTGATTTCCTTATGCCACATAAAATGTAACTACATAACATATCTGCTTCAGAATAGCTACAGAATATTATCAGTAGTAGGAAGATTAATAATTAAACAGTAAAGCTAGTGTTAAAGAGGTTAACTGGCTCCTATAAGCCTGAGTAACACAATCAGTCTGTTATTTACGTGGTCTTTTTTTCCCTCTAGCTAAGGCCGTGTGGACCAAGGGGAGGTAAGATGGAATGGGTTTGAGTCACGCTCATGCAGAAAGCTGTTTGCTGCGCTCAGCATCAGATCAAACAATGCCGAGCCAGCATATGGCCCGTGGCTACAGAGAGGATTGACCCTTTTAGCTAGTGCTTAACAGACTGAGGCTTCATCGTTGACTAGATGGTTCGCGCAGCTGTCTAGACAGACACCCTTGACGAACTGCCGCTGTTGTTTTGGTGTAATCGTTTATTAGATGAGGGACAAACAAGAGGATTGCCAACGTTTTTGCAAGGACCCCTAAAACTCCCTGCCAGCTGGCCCAGCTGATAAAATACCCTCTTTTTAACACCGAGACATCTGGCAGGATTTCGGAGACTATCTCTCAGACGTCGAGACGGTTTTGTGAATGGGATGGCATCGGATTTGACAAATTCTTCTTTCTCTCTGACCGTTCCACTAACGAAATACATGGCGTGGTATTGTGTCAGGAGCGAGTGCTTTTCTGTAAACTGATCTATAGTGTCCTCTCTTACGCTCCAGAAGGGTGTGGGACCAAACGTGATCTCAGCCCTGGAGTCTCTCCTCATCTGTGCACAAGATCAGATTTCCCACACAGACCGGCGTCCTCATAGCAGGACAGCTGTGGGGAGTGGAGCCGACATGTGGGAGAGCTTATTTTCACTCAGTTTGCTCTCTGCTGTCCGTCGGACTCACTGATGCTTCTTCCAGGGTGTCTCTGTGCTGTCGGTGTGGATTTCAAAGAAGTACTTCATTGAAAAATCTTCCTGCATAATGCAGTCAGTCAGTCAAGACAAATTTCTAAAGTTTAAAGTCTGATTTCACGAAGCTACAATACAATATTTTGTTGTTCTGGGATATATATATATATATATTACAATAGTAGAAAATACAGGAATTTTCACTAGATTTCTCCAGAAGTCAATGATCAGAAAAATAAACTCTATTGGGCAGATATACACATTGCGATGTCGGTGCTGATACAATATATTGTGCAGCCCTACTTTGGACATATAGTATATATAAAAGTAGCAAATGAGTAAATTTGAATTACACAGCACAATAAAACTCAAAGTGCATATATTTAACAATTAATAAACATACATTTATAAATACATTTAAAGCTTTCAAATCAGTCACAGGTAATGCCTGTCTGATGTCACCTCTCAGACCGTCTTACTGCAACTCGTCATACACTGAAAGGTCCTAGCCTTGAGGGACACACCTTCAAAGCACGACAGGTTAGATTTAATAGGCCGTTCATGACGTTGTTCATCCTCTGATGTGACTATTGCACATGCCCACATTGCGATGCCGATGCTGAAATGATGATATATTGTACTTATAACCACTAATTAGTATCATCTGCATGCCTGTGTCATTATTAAGGAATCTTGAGTTGACAAAGGTACATAGTACACAGAAAATAGTAGGTTACCTGGTTTGGAAACCACATAAGCAAGTCTATTTGAGATTATTTATCTCACACTCTGTGTGGCTTGAAACAAACGCATGGTGATTTAGGGTCACGGTGGCATGGTCAAATGATCTGTTACTGTGAATAGCTCAGCAAGTTAAAATTGTCTGATTTCAAAAGGCATAAAGTTAAAGATGAAACATTTCTCTGACATTTTAAACATTTTTTATTTTTTTTACATTTTTCAAAATTCCAAAAAACCTGCTAAGCACCTCCTTAGTTATGTATCTCGTGAATTATCACAGCTTGTAAATGCTTTTGTTTGAAGACAGCTAAAAGTCTTTCAGTCTTGTTTGGGGGATTTTCTACCATTCTTTCCTGCGAACTATCTTTCTTTCTTTCTAGAAATCTATTCACAGAATTCTGAAGATGTTCTGGTCAGGGGACTATGGGGGCCAAAGAAAAACCTTCAGCTTGTACCTCCTGAGGTAGTTTATTGTGGATTTGGGAACATTACTGTGCTGTAGATGTCATGCTCTTTTCATCTTCAGCTTTTTACAGACAGTGTGATGTTTGCTTCTAGAATTTGCTGCTTTTTATTAAATCCATTCTTCCTTCTAACAGTGAAATATTCCCCATGCCACTGGCTGCAACACAGGCCTAAAGCATGATCGATTCACCCCAATGTGCTTAACAGTTGGAGAGATAGCTCTAGCAACGACATAGTTTTAACAACCTATTAACAGGAATGTACCGATCCGATATTAGAATCGGATTCCGGTCCCGATATGACCAGAATTAGCTGGATCGGGTATTGGATAATTAGGCGATCTTTGGAACTGATTTGACTGATTGATTTCATTAGTGCAGCCCAGCATGCCATTTTAAAGTAACTTCATTTCAGTTGTTGTATATTTATATGAGCATTTATAAAACATAGCCTCAAAACATAGGTTTCAATGGAGCTTACAGATTTTGTGATAGAAGGCGGATGGTTTTCCCTTTTTTTAAATGTCTTCATAAAAAGAACAGAAAACCTACAGGACTCAGAGTGCTTGTACTCTGAGGCTCTGTTCTATTCCAAATAAGGCAGTGTGCTTATATTTCTGTATGTTGAAAATGTCTCTTGATCTCTGTTCTGCTTTTTGGGGACATGTGTGTGGGTGGTGTGGTGATGGGAATATAGCCGTCACAAGAAAATGTCCACATCTCCAGTTCCTCGTTGTGAGACGGAGGCCTTTTTAGGCGGTTTCATTGCCAAATACATGACCAAAGCATTCGTTTTAAGCACTGTCTCAGTTTCAGCCGTCTCGTCATTCCATTATGGGAAATGTGCGTGATTAGCAGGAGACAACCAAGTGCAAGCTTGTTTCTGACGCATGTCTTTACCATCTGTTGCTAATTTCTTCAAAACTGCACATAATCAAAAGCTCCAGAGAGGACGATGTGGATAGGTAAAGGCGGCTCATTTGTTCCCAGGAATCAGAAAAAGAGAACACTTAGTAGTGAAGCTACTTTAAGGTGCACCCACTGCTGACACAGACGTTCAATTGTGCAAACACAGCTCGTATCATTTCCATAGTAAAGTACTGCTAATAGAACGAGAGCCACTCCGGAGTCTCTGCACATGAGCCAAAGGTCACCGTGCCCAATGAGGCATGGTGTAAAGAGGGATATAAAGCCCCCCAGCACTGGGCTGTGGAGCAGTGGAACTGTGTTCTCTGGAGTGATGGAGTTCAGTCCAATACCTTTGGGATGAGTAGGAGTAGGGATACGACAGCCTTTTAACGGTACACAATACATTTGCAGATTTGTTATGGTTGGTGTAGTGTAGTGGGTAACAACATGACTTAGGTGAAAGAGGACTGCGGTTCAATTCCCCAGCTGGGCAAGCACATCACGCTACACAGTTAAGAGTCCTAATGCTACATTCTCCTACCTGTTTAACATAATTTAAATGTTCGTCGCTCTGCATGAGCGCTTGATCCAGTTGCTCTAAATGTAGACATTTTGTTTGTTTGTATATATAGATATATAGATAAATATATAAATGGATATAGATAGATATGTACACATTTTTTAAGTATGAGCACACCGTATAGACAGTCCACTGTTATTATACAGAACAATCATTTATCGATGGATGGATAGATGGATAGCTAGAAATGTGGATAGAGAGATAGATATGTACAATTATTTTAGTATGTAGAGCACACCATATAGACAGCTTATTGTTATCATACAAACAAACATTTATGGATGGATGGATAGATAAATAGATAGATAGATTGTTGTTATACAGAACAAACATTTATGGAGTATACAAACCCCCCTATTAATACCCAGTTCATACAACTCTCCAATAAAAGGAGAACTACAGAAATAGCTTGGAAAATAACCGTCTCCTATGTGTCATTCAGCAAAGCTGACTATTTGCATGTCAAAACATATCGGATCTAAAAGGATGCTTTTTTCAAACATGCAGCGTATTTAGATTTTTATCACTAATTGTTTCCCATCCTTTTAAGTTCATTCACATGGCACGATTCTGTATTTTAATTGGTTCCAAGGAGCTATTGACTGTGGGAATTCTTTGGGAATACAGTTTGGCCTTTTGTCAGTACTCTTCCCACCACTAAAATGTGGATAATTAAATTTCATTGCATGATGTTGGCAGAAAAAGTAACAAATTACTATCACACACACACACACACACACACACACACACACACACACACACACACACACATAGCCCACCCACTGGTGCTCATTTTGATTTATGTAGCATCCTTTGAAATTAAATATACCATTGTGTGACGAGGTCTTGGAGTGCACAGTGTAGGAATGTAAGGGAAGCAGGGGGGATCAGATGTCATTGCAGTGTGCTAGGTGTCTGCCTATATCTAAGGCAGAGGTTGAAGATGTTCTGGATAACGGTTCTGGATAAAGAAATTTAGTTACAGTCAAGTAATCACCAGAATATCCAAACAACACAGTCTCCTTAACACAAGAGAGAACAGAGGGAAGTAATAAAGAAGATGTGCAAATAATAGCCAGCTCATGTTACATGTGAAGATGAGATCTTTTAGAGGACCATGTGACTCAGTTGTTACATGACAATAGTAATCACCTCTGAATGAGAGAGAAGAGTATGGTGTCCTGAAAGCATTTTAGCACAACAATGATTCTTAAATAGCAGAACGAGCATCACACTCAATCAACACTCTCTTTTAATGCTAGGATGCTTGTGGAAAATGTGACCCAGATTAGTTATCTGAGTTTAATTACAATTTATCAAGATCTGAATGTCCTGGAGTCCAAAGGAGATCACAAAAAGACAAGGAATTCTGTCCCTGTGGAAGGTATCAGTACCTAGAGTAATGTGTTGGAATGCTGTTGCACTTTAAATCTAGTGTTTCAACACAATATTTTAAAGCCTATTTCTGCAAGGCCTGCTTGTAATTCCGTGTGGGTGTTCCTCTTTAAGCTGCATCTGAGGTCAGTTTATGAGAGCTGTTTCTTGGCTGAAGGTTAGTGCAAGTATGTAGACTGAGCTAAAATGCCCCTATACTACAGTGTTTCCAACCTCTGATGTTTTGGATACTGTGATATATGGAAATGAGCTTTCTAATTTATAAAACTGAAGAAACAGCAGTGAAACACAGCTTGGAAATGAATGGGTGGGGTCAGGCAAAGCTACAAGGTGCTTCACAATAAAAAAAGTCATAAATCAAAACATACCGACAAAATACATAGAACCCACAAGACCACATAAAAACACCCACGATAGCATAAAACAGCACTGACTATAACCCAGCCTCAAAAGCCAGACATACAAAAGAATTTTTAGCCTTTTCTTAAGTCTTTTAAGTCTTTGACTTAGCAAGTCCAATGTCCAGGGGCAGGCTGTTCCACAATGTAGGAGCATGAACTGCAAAGGCACCAGCTCCCTTGCATTTTTGCTTAGTTCTTGGGACTGCTAATATCCCTTGACCTTAGTGTCCTAGCATTTGAATAAGGCACTAACATACCAGAGATGTATTTCTGGGCATCACCAAGCAAAGCCTGATATGCAGAAACCAATTTTAAAAATGACTAAAATTTACAGGCAGGAAATGAAGGGATGTCAGTACAGGAGTTATACGCTCCTTTCTTCTGGACCTCGCAAGTACACGAGCTGCTGCATTTTGGACTAACTGAAGCCATGTCATGAAGTGCCTTGACTGAAGCATGTAAATAGAGCATTTAGCATGTGTCTCAATTGAAAGTAACACGCTTTTACAAGCGTAATTTATTTTTTGCAATCATAAATTATGCCCAAATTATGAGGGTAAGCATTATCAGGGCCTTCATTCAAATTGTAAATAATAAATAAATAATAAGATATATTTAAACAACTGATCAGATTTCCCAGTGGAAGCATGTAAAAGGAAAACAGAATAGGACCAAGGATGAACCCTTTGAGCACTACACAATAAATGCTACCAGGGACAGATACTAAAACTTTCTGTTTAATAAATATGATTAAGAACATGCAGGTTATTCGACAAAACACCATGATCAGTAATATGAGAAGCTATAGAATATCGATATCCAGTAGGACCAAAATATAACCCTATCCAGCATCAGCATTCATAACATAATGAAATATTCTTAGATGTGCCGTCTCTGTACTGTGTTTCTGCCTAAAGCCAAATTGCTCAAAATTATTATTTTATATTATAATTAACAATTAAAACACTCCATAGGGTTAAGAAATTTTTTTTAAAGAATAGGCTGCACTATTGCCAGCTTAAAAATCAGGAACACACTTAGAATTAAGAGACAAATTCACAGAGTCAAAAATGGTTCCCATAGAGGATATTATAGCTGATTATGGATGCACCGATTCTGCTTTTTTTGGGGCTTTTTTCCGATACCGATACATAAACTTTGCATGTCGGTCGATACCCGATACCAGTCTGATACCATTGCTGAATTAATAAACCATATACCTCATCATGTGGGAGAGACTTAAGACATCAGGTTTGACTTAATTATTACTTTATATATAAATAATGTAATATAAATTAACACATGGATATAAATGTACTAAATTGCCATTTGCCATTTATTTATTTGCACATTTAGTGCAGTCTCACACCAAAAAATTGAAGTGAAAGGATCGGTTCCATGGATTGACCTAATTATCTGAGACCCGATCCAGCTAATTTTTTAAATATCGGGACCGATACCCGATCCTAATATCGGATCTGTGCATCCCTAATCATTATATCTGATATTTGTTCTAAATATCTGAGCTTATCCCTCAGCTGTAATGATTATGGCTCATCAGTATGTTACCAACTGGAAGCACATCCAAAAGAGCAGTGGAAAGAGGACAGTCATTCAGTTCGATTAACACATGGAGCAGCAAATAAAATCTGTTTGGTGATTCATTTCACAGGTCAGGTCTTAGTATGGTTCTGACCCACTGACCCACAGCAGTGTTATAAAATCTTGGCTGAAATAAAAACCCATCCCACACCATTTGAGGGATGACACCATCTTTACAGGATGACCATAACGGTATGAGTCCATATCATACATGCTTTCCGTAGCATAATGGGAGTCCATGTGTTTCTGTTTTAGGTATTTTTACCCACCCTTCCTTGCAGAGCGCATCAGCTTCTATGATATTCTAGGCCTGTGTTGTATGTGAAACATGTGTAAGTTCTACACTCATACTTTCAATAACGCCCATGTTCAATGACTGGACTGTGCGGGTCATTCCAAAAGCATCAGCAGTAGTTAGAGAAGTGGACTTAAGACCAGAAAGTCACCGGTTTGAATCCTACCAGCAGGTAAGAATCGGGAGTGAAGGTTGTCTGCTCTCTCAGCCCATGGCTGAAGTGCCCTTAAGCAAAGCTCCTAACCCTTGTGTGCTAGAATTGGCTGCCCACCGCTCTGGGGGTGTGTGTGCTTACTGCCCCTAGTACACTACCATGGATGGGAGAAATATGGAGGACACCTTAACCCAATAGTGGGTTATGTTTTATATCACTGTCCAATTGCAGAAGCCTGCCTTTTCTTGTCTTTAATTTTTTGATGTACATGTGTCACATGTACTTAGTGGAATACATTATTTAGTCTACCTGTGCAATGCTTTCTGTGCCACTGGCTGTCAAGCAACCTTGCTTAATAGTTGGCATGGGGTTCTATTCATCAAATGCTGCTCTTTTTTTTGTGCAGTAATTGTGGCAAGAAAGTTTCATTTTGACATTTTTACCAGTTCACCGGTTCAACTGTGTCAGCTAAATTTCCCTGCATGGCTGTTGCCTTGCCTTTCTGGCCATGATATGCACAGTTTTCTTGGTCCTTCAGATCTCGCTTTGGCTTTAATAAGATTATTTACACTTGCACATATTTTACAAAAGTAGTTGTTCAGTGACATCACATTTATTTTAAACTGATTTAAGGACTAGTTTTATTTATATTCATCCTAAACTGTACTGTACCCTCGCCCCTAGTCTTAAACTTACTTCCTGAAAGGGTTTATTCTTCACTTCTTTTTTGATTTCACCAATAGCTGCACAGATGCCTTTTCAGTGCTTTGGAAGCTTTGTAGTTCTTATATCTCTAAGATCAAAATAAAGAAGTGCTGTGCCCTTAGAAATGCTTGAATATGGACTGTACAGCAATGTGCAATGATATAGGTTATAGTGCTTTCTTTTGCATAGCCATATAGCACATATAGTGGAATGTGAATGCAGTACAGCGTGCTTTGGTTTCCCTTTGTGGTTGTTTTATATTCTATTTACGACACGGCATGTAAAAAGAGTTTCATTTCCTCTTAACGTTTAATACACAGTATCAACAGTGGTGCACAGTAAACATTTCTACAGGTTTCCAGTGATAGCTTGAACAGATTTGAGCCATTGACATATAAAACCATGTTCTGTTTCCAAATAAATCTTGCTTTGGCAAAAAAGAAGTGCACCTTTGCATTCTGCTGACAGTGAACATCGTAAAAAATAGCACTAGGCACTGAAAAGAGGCCTTCTGAGCACAACAAAAGTATGTCGATGGTAAAAAAATGTCGATCAGTATTTCTCTCAGTGTATTTGAAATAAGAATGCAAATATTGTCCCACTCACATCTCCCCAACCACCTCCACCACCTAGCCACTAAAGGGACGGCCACAGGCATGAATGATAGGCCTTTCTACTTTTTTATACTGTGTTTTAGTCCATGTAGTCAGGTATGTGGGTTATTTCTGAATAAACATCAAAACAAGACATGAATTGGTGCAGTAGACACAAGAAGCCCATGGTAAAGATTGTGTGTAAGAACAGTGATGTGTTGAGTGAGTGTGTGTGCCAGTAGATGGATTTTACTGCATTTTGAAGCCAGTTATAAATGAAGTGATAAGAACGATGAAGCATGAAGTAAATATAATGGCAGTCTAAAGCTCATCACGACTCTAATAGAAATGTCATTTGTGTTTTTGGAACAGTAGTCTGTCCTTTCCGTGACACCAATAGCGCAGTCTGCCAAAAACACTGAGCATGGCTCTACAAATCCTCTTCTACCCCTCACCTAGATGTGGCGATGCATGCACTTTTCTACTCTGCTAATGGAAATTGATTGTAACTTAATGAGCTCGTTCTACAGGGTTATCCAACGCTTAAGTAGGCCGTGATGTTCTGCACCAACTGGGTTTGCCATTTTCACCCAGAAAAGTACTGTTTTCTGATGACAAACCCGGGAGCACAGGGGTTTTGCATGCTAAACTGTTGGGTATCATTAAAGAGTTTGGTGTTTTTTTTTACCACTTAGTATGGCCTAGAACCATGCTGCTGGCCTGACATGCAGGTGACCAGAGGTGGGCAATGTGATGATGTGCTATTGTTATTGTGATAAAATGTTATAAGGACATGTTGTTATACTTTTGTTGTAAGGAGGTCTTTATACCCCTCTTTATAGCCCATGCCTGGCATTAGTCATAGGGCCAACAGGTTCATGTTTATCTGCTCCAGAGAGTCCTATTCTGTTGGCAGAACTTCTCTACAGGGACTAGACAAGCTGTTTGTGTGCTTGTGCATTTACACATCTGTATCAGCAGTGGGTGCAACTTGAAGTAGCTGAATGCAGTCAATTGAAGCAGTGTCCACAATGGGTACATGGGTAGTGGGAAGTGAATATAAACAGATGTGTAGATAGTCAATTAGAATACAGCACCTGAGACCGAGAGTAAGTGCACAATGTTGATACTAGCTATACACACATCTCATAATTGCTCATATTTATCAGACGTCTAAAAGTGAGATTGCTAATCTGGGTTCAGCACACATTCTTCATCGAACACTCAACAAAATAATGCAGTGATCCTGTTCTTACATTGAGATGTTTTATTTTAATATGGTGCAATGTAAATAAGCTCAGAGCAGTTCAATCAAAGCGGTAATAGCTGTGATTTCTACAATCCTGGCTGAAATACGAGGACATATGTGGGGCTTCCTAATAACTTGATATCTTTTTCTGTTTTTCATATTGTTGAAGCAGTGGTGCAGAAAAAAGTTCCCTCAACAAAAGATGATCATATTACTCTTTCAGTGTCTGACTGATTGTAAGCTGACTACCAATCATCCCTCTCTTAATGGCTTTAGCTGAGGGTGGAGAGCAGCAGGCGGCATAAATATTGCAGGTACAGCTTTGTCCTTAGACTGCCTTTTGGCAGGTTGGATGTGTCTCAGTAGTGTCATGTGCCCTGTGACTGTTGCCAGGGTCCAAAGCTGCCACACAGGAGGCCAAGTGGTTCACACTGTGGCCACTCCGCTTCAGCATTCAAAACAGTTCTAGCTTCTATCCAAGTAATGCCATAATGAGCTGTGCCCGCAGACCTAATCGCTGCATCAAATGTCAGTTGTGACACATGAGATGAGCCAAGTAGGCTAATATTCTTGTCATTTCGTGTCAGAATAGCAGTATTTTGTTCACACTTGACGAATAACCCCCAATGAATTGTTTTAGCAGCATAGAATATGAACAGGAATGCTTTGTTTTCCTCAGGTGAAGGATGAGAAGAAAATCCATGAAGTGGTGGACCTTACAGACTATGAGAGGTCTGAGGAACTGCGCAAGGCCAAGAGCCGCACCAAGAAAAACCACAGCAAGTTCACCCTGCTGTGCTGCCGCCAGCCAGGAAACACAGTAAGTAGTGCCCAGCAGGACATGAGCTAATACTTCTCACTTGAGCCACATTAGCGCTTATCTGGCTCCACTAATGAACTACTGTGAACAGTGGACCGCCTTCTTTACTTCCCAGTTTGTTTACCCTTGAGGAGATAGATGGTGGCGATCAAGGATGGATTTAAAATAGATTGCACAAGCCCTGCTGTAAAGTGGAGCATGCGTATATCCTGTGGTAATACTATCTCACTGCTTATTCCAAGATTTAGAGGATTTTTTGCGAACGTTTTTAGTTTCTAAGGGCTGAGTGATAGATACTCCACATGAGCGGTAAGCTGTGACACACCTTTCATGCATCTGCAGACCAAGGGCTCGTCATCATCATGTCCCGGATTATTAGCTTTCAGTAAGAATGTTTTAGGTAATCGCCTTTCACAAGTGCTCAGCACCACACATCCCGTTCATGTGACAGGAACACTAGCCTCCAGAGCAGTACTTCTCAAGCTGCTGATGTAACATCTCTATAACAAATAGCAGTTATGCAGTAGTTATGCAATAGTTATGCAGCCACAATAAGAGTATCAGTGATTTTCATAGTCATGTTTTAACTGATTTACAGCATCATCAAGACCCCTTCGCCTGTAAATCTGGATTTGTGACATTTAACTTGAAAATGCACCAGTTGGCTAGACTGGATACATTTCCAGCATTTCTGAAGACTACAAAAGCATTAAAGCTGACCAATCTGCTGCAGCTCCAGCGCAGAGGCAGGTGGCTAATCCCCCTGTACTCCATCCAGTACTGTGAGGGGAATCCGTCGGTGGCACACGCCACCACGTGGCTAATAACTCTAACAGCTGCTCCTCGAGGAAGAAGCTCTGGAAGCTCCATGTGAAATAAACAGTACAGACGGTGCCCGCTCTCTTGTTGCAGTGCTGCCAATCATAAGGCAAGGGGGCATTACCGTTAGGCAGTGTGAAAGACTATTTAGTGTCTGACACTGGTGATGCAGGAAATCCTGTTAGACTGCAGTAAAGTATGTATGCCGTTGAGCTTCAGAGACTCTCTGTTTTGGACGCTGACAGCACTGTGATCTGCACAGCTGCAGCAGTGGTAATAGCATAGACTGCTGCTGCCTCAGCACATTTACATTTAGAACACTTGGGAGTTTTGTTCCATGGTACGGTGGCTGCTTGCTCCTAGTTTTGCTGCTTCTGCGTTTTAGAGGCAGAACTATATAGTTGTACCTGCTTGGTTTTACTTGACCCACTGCATGTATGGTATGAGTACGATGAGTGCAAAAGACATCTCAGAGGGCTGCACAGTGTGGACCAAATGCTAGTATTGGCATTATATTGCTACATATTGCAGTATGCCAGATGCACAATAGACCTTTTTGATACTGATATAAAATCACCAGTCTGTCGATACCAGTACTGGCCAGGCTGGCTTTCTCAAGTGCATTAAAGCACTAAGATAACTTTTAAATGGTCAAGCAAGCATCATACTGAACACTCTCTCTATCAGTTAAGTTAGTCTTAACATTAGAGATGCTTTTGGGAAACTGGGCCCTGATATTCTTTATCTACACTTTACCTTTTTCTTTTTGTCTTATACTCACATACTCCTTGAAGCATTTGGTTAACCTATTACACACATTTTTATCATTAATGTTTATATAGTTCTGACCAGAGGAGGATGGGTCCCCCTTGTGAGTCTTGGTTCCTCCCAAGGTTTCTTCCTCCAGCTCTGAGGGAGTTTTTTCCTTGCCACTGTCGCCATTGGCTTGCTCGCTGGGGGTCTTTGATCCTTCATGTATTACGTTATTTTCTTCTTTCTTCTTTGTCTGTCTTTTATTAATCACTATTTATGTAAAGCTGTGATTGTGACGACAACAGTTGTAAAAAGCGCTATACAAATAAATCTGACTTGACTTGGCTATTATGCTCTGTGACTTTCATTCGTGACACCCTAAGGATAACTAATTGGTAACTACAGGCAAAGCAATGCAATCTGGCTTTTTTTCCTTGTTCAAGAGGTAGAAAGTGAAGTTGTGCTGCTTCTGTAACTCCACCTCAGCTAACAGTGATATAGAGAGGATTTTCCCCTTTATTATGTATTTTGGAACAGCAACCTTCGAAAAGCTGACACTCTCACTGGTCGCTGTGGCGATGCACAAGGCAGAAAAGGCTCTTTTCTACCCTGCCCAAGCCTTAAAGCCTTTTAAAGGAAAGTTATGTATCAAGTTTATCTTTAAACAACAGCTTCAAAATAGTTTGATATAAAAAAAATTATTTGAATACTTTTGGGGCACTCTGGACATAGTGTAGCATATTCATAACCCAAATCACATTTGTGTAAAATCCTGTAATATTGCTTTTCTACTTTTTTTTACTAGTCCACACACTTCTTTTACTTTAGATGCCGGTTCTGTATCTCTCATCTTGTCAACAAATGCATGTGTACTATGAGGGGGAGCTCAAATTGTAATTATACTCCATATCTGTAGGGGGAACCCGGGGCAAAAAAGTACCAATTCTCACATAATGCTGCTTTAATAAGTAGGCTATCATGCTCAAACTACTAGTGTACTATGGTTTCCCTCCAACATCCAGTTTGGTATTTTCTGCTAATATCAGTCCAATACTAGTAACCTTTGATTGTGAACCGCCATCCTTATTAAAACACATTCCGGACATAGATAACGACCTGCCTCTATTATTAACAGTTTAATTATCAGCACCCACTGAAACGCTTGTCTAAACCCTAAACTTGGTCAGGTTTGATCAGGATACTCACATCACCCAGTAAAATACATTATGTGGGCTTATTTGAAGTGTCACTATTACGAAGGCTAGTATAGCAATAATAAGTATGTAGATGTGAAATGAAATCTCTGAGTGCTTTGAATAGTTGCCCTAACATTGAGTTTGTAAGGTATAATAAATGTGTGGTGTAACTGTGATGATTTCTCGTCCTGTAGGTCCCAAACCTGGTCTTCTTAGCTGTCAGCCCAGAGGAGAAAGAGTCATGGATCAATGCCTTAAACATAGCCATCACCAGATCCAAGAACCGCATCCTGGATGAGGTGAATAAAGCATGCTTTACACACACACACACACAGACACACACACACACACACCTGTCGCTTCCTTCTACCTAATGACCCAGCCTCCAGTTTTTAGAGCAATCAGACTAACAGAGAATCCTGAGCACACATTGGCCCTGTTAAAATGTGTGGTCAGATGCTTTGGTGAAACTGTTAATTTACATAATTCTCCACTTACCCCAGATAACAAATTATATATACAGTAGTTGAACAAAAGTATTGGGACACCTACATATTGCACCGACAGGAACTTTAATGACATCCCATTGTAAATTCATATAAGATTAATATGGAGTATACCACCTCCGCTGCTCTAACAGCTGGTATACTCTGCAGTTATTGAGTCAGCAGAGCGTTGGAGACTTTTCGGCACTATGCTCCTCAACACTCTGTGACTCGTCTCTGTAACTTTTTGTGGTCTGACCCTTCATGGATGAGTTGCTGTGGTTCCTATACGCTTCCACTTTTTAATAATACCACTAGGAGGGAAGAAATGCCACGGTTCACATCCTATTTCCAGTACCACAGTGGATTTCAGTAAGCTTGATTTTACACACCTGTGTCAATGGGACTGATTGAAACAGCCAAATTCAATGATCAAGAGCTGTGTTCCAATACGTTTGTCCATATAGTGTATTTAGATCCCAAATTTTGCTTCATTAGTTGGATCTATGAAGTTAACGTTGCTAACAAAGTCAAGCAAATATGTTCTGTAAGTACATCCAAACCTTCATTAAGGTCTCACATGCTTGTTGATGTGGTTTAGGGCCCAGTATGAACTATGAATGCTCTGCTAACTATACAAACATGTTATTTGCTATAATCCACATGGAGAAGTCTGCAGTCTTAATGAAGAACAGGATGATCTGAGCTTGTATGTTCAGAAACTATTTTGGTGACTATTTTAATGACTTCTAGTCTTGTTTGGTAGCAGCGTTAGCCCTGTAGCTCTGAAACTAAAGAATTTAAATTTGGACCCCAGGAAAATAGATTTGTTATTTAGATAAGTTGTTCTTTAACAAAGTCTATCAGTAGTTGCTGCTGTTAAATGTGACTGGTTGCTGAATGTACAGCTTCAGTGCCCTTAAAGTGTGATTGCAAAGGCACACATGTTCCTTTTATGAACGGTCCATTCCTTACTTTCACTATGTCAATGTAAAGTCACTATGCATACAGTATTGAAGTACTAACTAGGTAGCACAGAAATGCCTGAAGGACAGCAGCAATGACTGCAGTGCAGTGCTCTCACAGTAAGAGGCCTTGAGTTAAGAGAATCTTAGAGCATGTGTATAGGCTGAGTCTGCTCTGAAGAGCAACACCTGACTGGAATGATTCAGCTCTATGTCTAGTCCTTGAAAGCTCTCCACTAGAGCAGATGCACAATGTGTACTTTCATAGGAGCTGGAAAGGATGTAGGGATAATGGAGTGGGCACACAAAGCTGCTCCTCCCCACTGTGAACAGGTTGTTCCTGCTCCTGTGTGCTAATGCAATCTACAGGTTGAAATCAGGTACTGGGGTTTCATACATGGCTGGATTGTCACTAGATGTGGGGCTTTTGGGGCTTGCTTTAACACATCTACTAATAAACAGCATAGCCTTTTAGACCACCCTATTGTGCTCAAATCATATAAAATCATTGTTTTTTTGTCACATACACACAGCACAGATAGCAGTGAAAAGCTGTGATTAGGGGTGCGCCGATATTACTTTTTCTGTTCCGATACCAATTTGATACATAAACTTTGCGTATCTGCTGATACCTGATATCGCTCCGATACCACTGTTGAATTAATAAACCAGATACCTCACCATGTGGGAGAGTCTTTAGGAAGCATGTTAAACGTTTCTCATTTCTCCTCATATGGAAGACCAGTTGTGGCGACAGTGACATTATTACTCCACTCTTGGCTGTCCTACATTACAGGCGCATGTCTGTAGGTTACTCTGATTCTGAGTTATGAAGCCTAGAATACCGGCTGTGCGGGAATCGGATTGAGTGAATAGATAACTGATCCAGTTAATTTTGTCAGTATTGGGACCAGTATCTGATCCTAGTTTTGGATCGGTGCATCCCTAGCTTTGATTACTGTCCAGAAACATAGAAAGTCAAGATAAAAACAGGAAGGAGAAAATGTATGATTAAAAAATAAATATACAAAAAATAAGCAAACTCATAAAATACATAGAACCCTTGAAGAACTCCTTGTTTCGATGCTTAGCATAAGAGGTGATCTCTGCCTTCTGGTTGATTTTGTTGATCCTTTTTGGGTTTTATTCATAGGTAATTTAACAGTTGGGTTAGAAAACAGTAACCATACATGTTCAGATAGCCTCAACTATCCCATTAACCATGTGTATGTTTTTTGGATAAGCTGGAAATACTGTATTCGCTGAGTGTGGCAGATCCAGTATTTCCTTCAATCAGCTTAAACAGATGCCTGTGTTCATTATTTTAGCACACTGATTTCCATCTCATCTGCATGTGCAGCACTTTCTTTGTGAACCCAGAGACCCTCTGCTTCCATGTGTAAATCACATGCACTCAGTAAATCAGCTCATTGATTGGTTTATCAGCATACGCACACACACACACACACACACACTCTTTACATGACACTGCAGGCCAGTGTGGAAGCATGTTGCTGCCTACTCTTGCCACATGACTGATCTTTTCTAATCCTCACACACTGCTCTTTGTGTAACCCTTTTAGGTTACGGTAGAAGAGGACAGTTGCCTGGCCCACCCCACACGTGACCGAGCAAAGATTCCACACACTCGTCGACTGCCCACACGTGGACACCTTATGGCTGTGGTGAGCCATCTCCTGTTTTATTTCAGCACTGGCGCTGCAACACTCAGAATCCTGGAAAATCTGGAAAACCTGTGAATTTATAGACTATAGACTAGTCATGGGAAAATTACAGAAAATGTCCTGGAAGTATTTGAGAGAGCCTGGTTGAGCTATTGAGCTCCTGAGATTGCATATTTTATCCACTGGTGGTATTGAACACCAACAGATTTACTGAGGACTTCGCATCTTACGGAAAAGATTTGCATATAGTATTAGGAGTTAAATTGTACCATTACCAATCCAGTGGAAGTCATGGAAATTGTTGACATAAATATATAATAATGTAACTACCAAGAAATGGAAGCCTATAGCCACTCATCGTCATGCAAACTGGGTGCCTTAAACCATCACACACTTGTTTAAATCATCATCCCATGTTCACTACATTAGCCTCACAGGTAATAGTGGGTAGTATACGTCATTATATCGGTCCAGATTCTTCCTAAAAATTCTTCATTTTCAACATTAATTTTAGTATTACAGTGATTTCTGTTTTTGGTAATACCACCCACTACTAACTGTGCTAAAAGCCCAGTACAAAAGTAAAGAAACAAAGTTTGCACGGCTAACCACTATAGCTTCATTTTATTCTGATTCCTTTTATGCTTTTCAGGCCTCAACATCATCATCAGATGGTATGCTGACCCTAGACCTTATTCAGGAGGAAGATGCACCCGCATCTACAGGCAAGGACGCCAGTGACAAGAACTTCCAGCTCAATGCAAACTCAGGTGTGGACAGCTGCAAGCTGTTGCCTGGTACCGAGTCCACTGGCAAGTCTCAGAGCCTGCCGCGTAAGAGCGAGAGTGCCTGGGACTGGTCGGGCTCAGACAGCCAGAACCGAACACCCAAGACTGGAAAAAAGCTCAGCTGTGCAGAGAAGAACCGATGCGCCTCCATGGACGAGATCCTGTCTCACTCAGACACGCGGGCCACCAAGAGGCCCATCCCCCACTGCTCCGTGTCTGCTCCCGCTCACTCCATCGGCCATCTGCAGGATCTCATCTCCCAGAAGCTGGAGAGGACACAGGAGCTGCTCACTGAAGTGCGGGTTCCTGGGCAGGGCAGAGGGAAAGACTCCAGCACCAGCAAGGGCTCCATTGTGGAGGGGCAGAAGGCAGAGGCTGAGCGGCTGCTGGAGGAAGCAGCGTCTACCTGGGGTCAGGCACGGGACGTCCTGGAGGAGGTGAAAGAGCTTAGAGTGCTTTGCAGGCAGCTGGACTCGGCCTCGTCCGCAGCGCTCAGCACCTCACCCAGCGGAAAGCTGAAGAACCAGCAGCAGAATAATTACAGGAAAAGCATGATGTGAAGCTGTGGCTGAAAAAAATGTTCTCAGAAGGGCTGCGCAGTTATGACAGAAATGATAATTGCGATTCTTTTGACTGATATTCATTTTGATTTGGACAGAAATGCCTAGGATTTGCCAGGCACTCCCATCGACTCAGCACAGGCCCAGTTTGTCAAGAGCATAATATCATCCGAACCGTAATTTCTTCCATCTTATTCTCACCCAGGAACATGACCAGGCTGTGCACTCGTAGCACGCCGAAATTCCTCAGTGCTTTTCCTAAGCAGATATGCTTGATTGTGTGATGCAGCAGATATACTTTTGCTACTCTTTATACTCCAGTGGACCGAAGTGTCCCGCTGTGTGTACAGATCTTCCGCATTTCCTCAGTGGACTCTGTCGTGACCGCTGGACATTGTGACATTGATTAATGCTTTTAATACATGCAAATATGTATTGCATATAATGCAAATAAGCGAATTGTGCAAGCAGGTTTTCGGGCTGGATTTCCTACAGCTTCTAGCATGAACAAGATTTTATCACTGTCACACAAAAACATTGCATCTCCAAAAAAAAAAAGTTTACAGAAAAGCAAAAAAAAAAAACTTTCAAAGATTTTATTGTAGCTCATTTTTAGTGCATTTCTGTTGGTCTGTTCACCATACAATTCTGACAATATGTAAAGAACAACTGCCAGATTAATATTACGTTATTAAAAGTGAAAAACAGCGAAAATAGAGATTCAAGATTTTTGTGTGACAGCGACCATATGTAGCTTGTGCGAAAGTGATATTTGCCATAACCCAGGTATTGATTATTTTACTGAAATTGCATACGCTAAACATGCTGCTTGCTTTAGTGAATCCAGGTCCTGGTTTGTCTCACTCAGTTCAGGGGCAGAGGTTTACTCTTTGTATTTGCTGCTCTATGACATCCCTATTAGTCAGACAGATATGTACTGCTGGGCTCTGCTGAACTGTTATATTAGCCTTTATTATACCAGCGATGGCCAGGGTATTTACTGCAATGCTAGCTCTAACTCTGAGCACTTGAGGAACATTAGACAGAGCATGGTAGCCCAGGCAGTGGACCACACTGAGAAAACCACTGTTGTCACCAACCTCCAATCTCAATGTGAATGTTTTCCTTCTTTCTAGTCCATAATACACTGGAACAGCTCTGATCCAGCAAGGCTGCACGCCCCCCCCCCAGGCTCGTCAGAGCCTTTTCTGCTGCTTCTCTCTGGTTCGCCCCACAATAGCGCTCAGCACAAACGCTGAATTCTATATATATAGGCCTACTAACAGCGGTTGATGTCATTTTTTGCGATGGGTGAAGATAAATGAGTGAAAGACATTTGCTAATCAATGTCATGGTATGTTCTCCACAAGCTGTCCTCATATGCAGGTGGACTCCAAAAAACCATGCGTAGTTATACCATATGAAATCTGCTGATGAAATCTGGTGCCAGTATTGCTGCAGGTTTGGAAGGAGGAAGAGACAGAGCTGCCATTCAAGCTGAGACACTCATGCAGTAAGGAGGCTAGAGGTGTCTAGCATAGAAGACGTGGATGATTATCTCAAATTTGCACTATACAACGCTGTAAAATGAGAACGAGACTGGTAAGCTGTCTTTTAAAACCCGAGGACTGAACAGACAATCTACCAATAGCTAGAAAAAGAGAGCCTAAGCGGCACTTCTTAAAATATTGGTACGAGTTGAACTCATAAAAACATGAAAAACTGCCTTAGTGTACTTGCAAAAACACATGCAATCTGCATGCCAGTCTCAAAGACTCTGCTTCTGTTGTCCATTATTAAAATTTCACCTCCCAAGTTGCCTGCATCAGAAATAAAGGTGAGCGGAGCAGCGGCACTGAGGCCTTCTTCACGTCCGAGCTGATTTGCTTGTGTAAATCTCTGCAGAATTTTGTCTTTAGAGAACTATGCAACATTGCATATGGACCTGAAATAATGAACAGGCTGGCTGGTGTACAAGTGTGGCATTGTAACAGACCAAAGGGTATGTGTTGCCAGTATCTAACGTCTTGTTTTACAGCTAGTAGCTAAATAACGTTTGCACAGATCTGTGGGTACGAATTGAATCTGTTCTGTCAGTCAGACTTGATTACAAGCAGTGTTATTTTTTTCATTTTGTAAAATGTAATGTAAAGTGCTTTTTGTAGAGTGACTAAAATATTCTAGTTTTTGTTGTTCTGTTTTTTTGCTTTTACGTTCAACTGGAAAAACAGCTGACTCACATTGTCTGACCTGGGGCATCATAATAGTCTTGTGGAAAAGCTTGTTGGCATTTGAAAATGTATATAAGCACAATACATTTAGGTAGTCACACCTTTTTTCATCCGAGTACTAACAAAAACATTGCTAGTCCAATCTTAGTTCCTGCAAAGATGCCAACACAGTTGCACGTGTGAATTTGTAACGCCAGTCGAATCAAACTAATTGGCTAGTTAGCTAGTAGAGCTAGAACCTAATTGTCCAGAATATCCCATCTATCCAGAAGCAAGCAAGGTTACAGGAACAGGGTATGAAAAAGAATCCTCTAATCAGTGAGAGTGTGGACAGGATCTGTGTAGTCATGCATTACTGGATCACATGTCTACTTAACAAGAACAACAGGACTACACAGAGCTTATGCAAATTTCAATTATTCCTGTAAGATATATATAGTTTTGATCAGATGTTCAAATACACTCATCATGGACATGAATGTCATGGCAATATTGGGCTTTTCGGTTCTTTTGTCCTGTGGCATTTAATAAGAAAAGCAAACAGGGATTTGTTTGTAGTTTTCTGAACTCATCACATGGTTACAATTGTACATACATTACACCTACTATGTGGTTAAATATCCTTTATCAAGTGTGATGTTAGCCATCAACAAACGTCTGGCAGAATCGGTAGTGTTCGATAAATGTGGTTTCTTGGCACAGACTATTTTGGCACTTTGGGAAAAGCTTCATGGTAGCCTGCTTCATGCATTCCACAACCACCTTATATGTGTTGGAGATCATTGTCTAGTCGATGGTTTATGGTTATGCTGCAGAATATTTTAGGAAGTCCTAATTTATTATTCCATTCACACCAGGTCCACTGGCAGTAGCACATCCCCAGAGCATGATGCTTCCAGCACCTTGCTTAACAGTTGGCTTAACATTCACTCCTGTGAACATACCTCTGGTCATTGTGGTCATTCCAGAGCAGGGGCAGTAGACATGCCTCTAGTCCATAGATTCTATTCCTGACCATCCAAACCAGATTCCTGACTGAGGGTGACAGTTTGGATCTTCTTCCAGACCCTGGCATGGAACTATAGCATGTACAATTGTTTGAAGAAATAATGTTGGAATCTGCAGTTGTTTAAAAAGAGCTCCAAGAGACATTCCTGACTTAAGTAGATCTGCGATCATCATTCTGAATCTGCACTAAGATCCCTGGACTTTCCCATTGTACTGTATTTAGGTCAATCCAATGACTGGCTCTCCATCAAACCCTTTTGAAGTGCGCCTAAATGTATGAGACCATCTGTAGTCAATCATGATCACTAACAGGAAGTTAAGAGCCCTTGGCAAAATTAAAAGACTTTTTTTTTTTTTTTTTTTAACTTTCAGCATCAGTGAATTAATAATCTTATGTGGGTGTAAGCATATTTTTGGATGTATAATTTTATTCTGCCTCAGTTCAAACTAATCACTGAAAGCCCAATATTGACATTCATATAAACGATGAGTGTATTTAAACATCCAATCTTGACTGTAGCTGTTACAGCTATTCCTTTGGTCTTTAGACGTTCAGTTTTAATATAAAAGTTTAAATGTCTGTAAATAGCAGAATGTCTATTTCGGCATTAGACTGACTTTGTCAGATGTGTGGTCCCAGGAGAGGAAGGCTGTATCACTGTACACTTGGCCCAGTGTTTTAAATGTTTAATGTACCTGGACAAGTCTTAAGAGGTTTCTATCTGTAGATTACAGTGGTCTATGATGCCGAGCAGCCATAGCAGCTGCTGGAAATACCTCGGAATTGCAGCTATGTACCTCAAACACCTTAATTACCTACGTTTATGTACTTTGAGTGTCTGGAAAATGATGGCATTTTGTAAAATTGATGGTGTACCTCCTGAACTCTCTGTTTGCTTCTTGTAAATCAGTCTGCAGGGTATCACGGCAAAACTGGATACAGTCACTTGTGAATATATAAATGCAGGTGTTGCACTTAGGTTTTAATGCTCAGGATTGGCGCATCTCTGATATACTTGAGACACAACCACTTGTGCAATTAAAAACATTCTAAATCCACAAGCCCATTAAAACGCTGAGTGAATGTGTACTTCTTTTTCGTGACAGCAATAGCAAGGTTCTTCTGGAGCTATGCCAAAGACGCTCACTGCATCACTTCAACGGGGCAGTTTAGGTTTAACGGCCGCAATTCCTAGATTCCAGAATGGATTGGTCAATATTTGCTTTACTCTGGTACAGCTGTCTGAATCTGACGATCTTCAACGCAAACATGAGCAGCAGACAGTGTGAAAAATCACATGTGAGGCCAAACAGATCTCATCAAGTGCTGCATCTTGAATTTGAACACCCACAAGAGATTTTGTTCAGATTATGTGCTGAACTAAGCAAAACCTTTAGCTCCATATTGTTTAAGCCATCTTTTAGGCCATCTAGTTTTTCTACACGGTCAGAACAACCCATTTCTGTTCCATAGGCAAACCGGCCTGCTGTCGAATTAGGTGTAATCAATGCTATCAATACTGCTGTACATTTGAAAGATATTTTCTTTGGTGCGCCCATTTTCTTTTTTGTTACCAAACCTGATCTTTCTTAAAGCTGACCTTTTAAAGATTCATTTGGAATAAAACTGATTCCGAAACACGTCTCTGTTTTATGATTTCGTTCAGCAGATCGATCCAGCTCTTTAAGAAATCCACTCACTGAACAGTATTCTTGTTCCAGAGAGCGGTAATACACAGGGCTGTCAACTTTTACAGCACTTCTGTAATATACACTCCTAAGAATACAGGTGCTACACAGGGTTCTTTGAGGGATGCCATAGAAGAATGACTTTTGGTTCCAGAAAGAACCATGTTTGAGCTATTTTTTAAGGTTTTAAAAACTCCTACATCTTCACACTCCTACATCTCCTTGTCTCTAGTGGTTCTTTATGTAATCAGGTCTTTCTTCTTCTGTGGAATTATTTAAAGAATCCTCGGTAGCACCTTTACTTTCAGTGTACCTGCTAGAGCTGGGCAATATGACGATTGCCCACGATTTTATCATATCGTGGTAAATTTTGTTTTCGTGATACCAAATATGCTTTTCTAAAAATAAAGAGGATATCGTCAGTGCTTAAAAAGCACAGATCAACTGCACAATTCATTATAAACAGTGTAATTAGCTTGGTTTACCTGGATGAAGTACATCACATTTTAATAAAGCATTACTGTACTCGGTATTGGGACAATATTTGGATAGTAGGTTTCAAGAATCTGCCGATAGTGATGCATTTTGTCTGCAATCACGTGTATTGTGATTAATATCAAGTATCATGAAAATGTTCTTTAACTATCATAAAATGTGTACTGTATCAGCAACCCTACTACATGTATTACATGAAGTCAATCTGCTGTGGTATAATACACATGCTATGCAAATAACACGATACTGTGGAAGTATAGAATTCCTCATTGTACTCAAATGTACTCATTTGCAACTTAGTTGGCTGTAAATCAAGATTTATTGACATCTACTAATTGTTCAAAATCTCCTTATAATACTAAAATAGGAATTAAGGGTCGTATTACAAATAGAGGCATTATATGTACCGCTTAAAATGGCCAGTGAATCTACATTTCTTTTGGGGGTCTGGTAAATTGATCATATAAAAACAGTAGTTTATCCAAAAAGGTATTTTGGTGTCTTTTGGGACTACTTTGCCTTATTACAACACCACACCACCGTAAACAGATTTTAAAATGATATTTAGGGGCCAAACATTCTCAAAACTATAGTAAATCTCCAGCATCAGGTAATGCATCCATAAAGCTTTTAGACCATGCTTTACCTTCAGACGTCATGTTCCTGTCACCACCACTGTGAACAATTCTGACTCCTCAGGAGGCGTGAGACTGATCTGCATGTATCCCTCTGCAGTTTCAGGCCAGAATCGCACCATCTCACAACTATTGTAACAAACGTTTAGGTATATTAAATACTTCAGAGGTCTGGGTCCCATCACCACTGTGAACAATTCTGAGAGTGTCAAGTGTCTTCAGAATGAAGCTTTTCATGCCAAACCACCCTGTCCACCCTAAAAAGCTTAACGGGGAATTCCACCAATTGTTTTTAAACTTCTGCATAATTCAGTCATTGCAATGTGACTAATGTCAGTCAGTGTGGTTTGGTGTGAGATGGTGTGAGACGCTGTGAGACTACAATGTTCTGCATGTATGCCTCTTCAGTTTTAGGCCAAAATCATACCATCTCATAACTATTGTAGCTAGCTTTTAGGTGCATCAGATGCATCTGTTTTCTATCACTGACTCTAGAATGGGGCATTTTACTCCAAACCACTTGGAGTGTCTTTGTTTAGACCTCACTGAAATACTGAAATATGTGGAGTTTTTAATTCGAACTTCAAATTGGAGTAATTGTTTTTGAAAAAAATATAAAAATTATCTTTCTAAATCTCTATTTAACCCTGAAAAGCTTGTGTGACCGCTCAGTTGAGCTGCCCAGTTAGGGTACTGAACAGAATTGACATTGACATCAGCTCAGCAAAAACACTGCACAAGATCATGCTGCCAATTCCCTTGCTAGACTGGATTTTATGTGTTTTGCCTTCAGATTGGAATAGCTTTAAAGCCATATGCTTACTCTTTACATAATAATATAGGAGCTAGTATTACTCTTTATTTCCACCGTAGCCTTGAAGAACTGTGCACTGTTGAATAGCTGTACCGCTACCTAGATAAGTAGGTAGCTATAAACATCAACATGTATATGAGACTGTAACTAAAGGAATGTACATATTTGTCCATGTTTTACTTTGCACGGTAAACTTGAATATATTGTAGGTCTGTAATTCTACTGTATTACAGTGACTGTTCCATAAAGCTTGCTTGTTTAGGTTTAAAATGACCCTGTCTGCACGAGTTAACCAGCTGACTGACTTGCGCCTCCACTTTCTGAATGGGTCATTATGAGAAGAAACAAAACAAAACAAAGAAAGTGTTTCTTAATTCTACAAATGATCCTGAAACACTTAACCAAAAATAAAAAATGTGCAAATGTGTTTCTTAAAGAATTAAGCTGAGTGAGACTCATCCTTTAGTCTCAGTGCAAGTTCAAGCTGGAAAACAATATGGACATGGGGGGGGGGTGGCTATGTTAGTCTCATGATTACTGATGGCACAAAGGGCACTGCAGTGTGTGTGAAGGTAATACAAGCATAAACAACAGCTTTCAGAACAATATGTTGCAGCAGCTTTTTTTGCAGAAGTTGAGGAAAGAACTGGTTTGAGGAACTGCTTGTATTTCAAAAATATGCTGTGAGCTCTTGTTCTGTATTAGTTTTTTTTTACGGTGTATTCTGGTCATTAGGGAAATATTTTGTCCTTTTTTTGGTAAAAAAAAGAAGGATGCTTTCTGTCACTTAAATGAAAGCACTCTTTTCAGGTGTGTAATATGTAATGAGGCAGGAAAGCTCAGTTTGAAGGGTTTGTCTGGTGAGTAATTGGGAGCGAGTGCTTGGGAGGTAGACAGCTGTAATTAAGCTCTGAGGGACAGCAGGGCTGGGCTCCACAGCTGTTCATTTTTCTTCCCACATATGCTCCTATAAGTCATATCCACGACACTGGTGGAAGAGGGCTTTGGCCAACTGTGACAACGACTTAAAAAGGGGGTACCCAAACAAAACCTTCATCATTGTTACCTTCATAAGAGTGTAACACTTAGGTTTGACTCTATGCACTGTGAAGCTGTGTTTATAGATTAGGTATTTCACATCACATTCATTGTAAACGGCAAACTGATCATTTGGTACAATGCTGTGACATCCCACATCATTCCTTTCATTTCATTTCAGATGTTTTTTCAGATGTTTTTTCAGAAGATTTTCTAAAATATGAGTTTAACAATCATTTAACTGCCACTCCTTACAACTGTGCAAGACCTGGTAGCCCAGTGACACTGTCCCCATCAGAGAAACCAGCATTCCAACGTTCATTTTTGAGAGAGAGAGAGAGAGAGAGAGAGAGAGAGAGAGAGAGAGAGAGAGAGAGGAAATCAAGCACCACTCTCACTTCAGAAGTGAAAGTACATGTTTTTGTCCATACTTGTACTGTAAGAAGATATGGCAACACTTTTGGTCTGAAAGGATTCAGACCTTAACATCATTGAATTTGCTGAAAATGCTTCAACTTCTGAAACTCAACATTGGAGTTGTGAAAAAACAAGGCCTGGCAAAAGCCACCACCTCTTTTTGAACTGCTGCCAATGCAACAACACCAAACAACCAAAGAGGAAGTAATGTGGGAATAGAGAGTGCCTCCTACACACCTGGAAAGAGCAAGGCCAATTGTGCTCTCTCAGGCTCCGGCTGCTGATGACCCAGGGGTCATAGGACCACTCAGAGCCCCTTAACACCTTTGAGCTGATTTAACTGTTGATTTATTTTTTTGACTCACTTAAATTTAAAGGCTGTTTTGACTGGTCATTTAATATATGAAGGGTGGTCTTTGACTTTTGCACAGTTCTAGTATTATTAGTGTTACTTTTTGGACCATTTCTTTTGGCCCATACATCTTCAAATATGCAGACAATATAAAAGGCAGTTGGCAGTGTAAAAAACAAAAGGCTAAAAATTGAGTTAATAGGTTTTGACAGGAACGTTATGTTTCTCATCAACTATCTGTCACAGACAGACACAATACTGAGCAGTACTTCTTCTCAGATGCTGGTTCACAGTGATAATTATTTATAGCCTGTTTGAGAACACACTCACACATAAACACATGTAGAGAGTGAGTAGGAAGTGAAGGCGAGAAAATCGCTTCCTATTCTGTGCTCAGCTTCCCCATATATGGCTTGAAGTCACCAAGGCCCCTGATTTGCTGGTGGAGAGACAGGTGGCTGGGGGAGGGCAGACAGGGAGGGCTGAGGTTAATTGCAGGGCCAGCGGGGTGTCTAAGATGAGCTGACAGTGGCACAATATCTCAAAGCCTGTGTATTGAAAACAGGAAGGCTTACAGTATGATGACAAGGTTGTTTCACTGTAACTAGGCTCATGGACTGCATGTTCCAATGGGGCATATTGAATACTAAATATTAATACTATAAAGTACATGTTGTGTACTGATTGTAGTGGGGTTTTAGCATTTAGATGCATATGCCAGTGTATGCCAAAAAGGTGCCAAACAGGGTTTTGTGCAGCAGATTCTCTGCTTTTCTTTCAATGAAGAGTTGTTTAAAGATGTGTAGGGAAAAAAAGTGTGAAAAACCTCCACACAATATAGCATAATGTTTTAGCAGTTAAATGTTCCTCCTAGAACTATCCTTGGGTAATCCAATTCAACTGACCATTGATTCAATTTCACTAGCCATACCCAGGCATGATTCCTGCCAGACCTGTTGAATCTAAACACCATTTAAATAGAACCTATCTGGCAGTGGGAAGCAGCCTAGAAGGTCTCAAACAAAACACATGATGCCAAGTTCTGAAGAGATACAAATATAAGCAAGTTGAACCACAATGAAAGCCATTATCCACAAGATTCATCCAAGAGGTCACAAAAAAGAACCCAGAGGAAGATCTACAGGCCTCAGTTAAGGCCTGTGTACACAATTCCACAACAAGAAAGACACTGGGCAAAAATGGCATCCATGGGGCAAAGCTCTGCTATTGCAAGGGTTTGTCCACTGCTAACCACTGCATTACACCATAAGTACATCATAACAACAGTCAAATGTGGTGGTGGTAGTGAGGTGGTCTGAGACTGCCTTGCTTCTGCAGGACCTGGACGACTTGTCATAATTGATGGAACCATGAATTCCTGAAGGAGAGTGTCGGCGCGTCAGCTTGTGTGACTCCAGTGTCCTTTTTTATGAAAACTATAAAATAAATTATAGTTATTAATTAACAACAATTTTCCTTTTGTTACCAAGTAAGTGTTAGTATAGACTGATTGGTACTGTAGCATTATGGAAAATTCATGGTCATTTCTAACTGTGTTTCCAACATTATGAAGTAAATCTATTAACACACCACTCTATTGAATTTTGACCCAGTCAGGGACAGAGGCAGAGTGACCTGACTGATCATTTGTAGCTAATAAGGAACGATTGAGTCATTAAAGCTGGAGCAGCCGCTCAGAAAATAAAAAAGTTCAGGCCAAGCCACCCTGACCCCACATTTCCCAACTAAGCACCAGTGTTCTAACACTGCTAGTGCTTGGAATTAGAAAAACAACAGAGGAACCAAATGATCTAGTGTGAATGGTGAACCATGAAGGAAAGTGAACATTCTATATCTGTGTGAATGAAGGAGAAATCTAGAACAGAGTACATTCCAGAATCCACTGTGTGAATGGGGGGAGAACATTCTAGAACTGTGTGAATGAAGGAGAACATTCTAGAACTGTGTGAATGGGGGAGAACATTCTAGAACTGTGTGAATGAAGGAGAACATTCTAGAACTGTGTGAATAAAGGAGAGCATTGTAGAACTGCAAATGAAAAAGAGCATTCTAGAACTGTGTGAATGAAAGAGAACATTGTACAACTGTGTGAATGGGGGAGAACATTGTAGAACTGTGTGAATGGGGGAGAACATTGTAGAACTGTGTGAATAATGAAGGAGAACATTCTAGAACAGCAAGAACAGAGGGGAAAAATCTAGAACAGAGTACATTCCAGAATCCACTGTGTGAATGGGGGAGAACATTCTAGAACTGTGAATGAAGAAGAGCATTCTAGAACTGTGTGAAGGGGGGGCATTCTAGAACAGTGTGAATGAAGGAGAACATTCTAGAACTGTGAATGAAGAAGAGCATTCTAGAACTGTGTGAATGAAAGAGAACATTCTAGAACTGTGAATGAAGAAGAGCATTCTAGAACTGTGAATCAAGAAGAGCATTCTAGAACTGTGAATGAAGACGAGCATTCTAGAACTGTGTGAATGGGGGAGAACATTCTAGAACTGTGTGAATGGGGGAGAACATTCTAGAACTGTGTGAATGGGGGAGAACATTCTAGGACTGTGTGAATGAAGAAGAGCATTCTAGAACTGTGAATGAAGGAAAACATCATTTTGGAACAGCATGAAAGAGGACCTGCCTTTTGAGACCTTACCCAGTACTTGGAGAACATGTAGGAGGAATAGGAACAATATTCTACGATGCTGTTTTTTTTTGGGGGGGGGGGGGGGGGGTGTTCTAGAACTGTGTGGATTGGAAGAACATCACTTTTCTAGAACAGTGTGATTGTGGGAAATCATTGTAGAACCACATGAATGGGTAAATATTTTAGAACCGTGTGAACAGAGGAGAAGGCGGCGGTTTGGGGGGTGGGGGGGTTGGGGGTGGGCAAGCCTAATGTCTTCCGACCATCACACATACCAGCCACACAGGTTTGTGACTGATTGCAGGTCTGGTTTGCTCTGGTCTTTCCAGGACAGCTTTCCTCTCCATGTTTTGGTGACGCATCCACCAGGAGGCGCTAATGCCACACATAGATGCATGTCTATAGAGCTCTGTGGTTCACATCCAGCCTGCCACTGTGCTTAAATCTCTAGGCGTCTGGTTAATCTTCAGAGTTTAGCAAATGTAATTATCTCTCCTGGTTTCAGACCCTTCAATAAACACTGACTAAACCAGTCCTCATTTTGCCACACGCCTGATCAAATGGACACATAGCGCCACCTGTTGGAGAAAGATATAGATCTACACAGACTAAGCTTGTTGAATCTGGGCACATTACTGAATAGGAAGCAAGGCTGTGTCCTTATTAGAAAAACCATACTAATATAATTGGGCCTCCTTTTTTCTCAAACCCTTTAATTATTCACAAGAGGGATTGATTACACAATAGGTCAGAACCATTTCTTTGAGATCCTGGTTCATGCTGACATGATTACATTATAAACATTCATATCACAAATGGTACGGTCAGGAACAGGGTCAGGAACATTAATCAAATAGGATGTGGCAACAAGCCCTGATTGTTTGCTTATAATGTCAAGAAACCATCCCCGACACCATTACGCCATCTCCACCAGTCTGGACTGTTGACACATGGCAAGTTGGAGGCATGGATGCATGCTGTTGGTGCCAAATTCTGACATGAGAACTGAGATTCATCAGACCAGGCTACGTTTTTCCAGTTTTGGTGAGCATGTGCTTACTGCAGCCTCTGCAGTAAGCACATTTTTTTTCTTTATTGCACATTTCTGAGAAAATTCTAGAAACGGTTGTGCTGAAAATCCCAGGAGATCAGCCCTTGTAGAAATACTCAAACCAGTAGAAATCTGGCATCAAACAATCATGTCATGCTCAATTTTTTCCCCAGATGGTTAAAATGTTTGGAAGTTACCTGAGGCTGTTGGCCTGTTTCTAAATGCTTTTATTCGTTGCACTGATGACACATGATTGGCTAATTAGATAATTACACAAATAATCTAATGAAGTGCTTGGTGAGTGTGTTTCACAGTATGTCTTACTTGCACAAGCATGTTAAGTGGTTTTTATAAAGGGTGATTATAAAGGTCATTGAAGGTATTCTGGGTCTTGATAGACCATTTCCCAGCCTGTGTAGTTGGCAGGTCCGAGGACACACGGACTGAATGACCAAACTGCCCAAGTCTGACCTGCTGTGCCAGAAAGCTTTCTCCCTCCTGACACACTGAAAGCCCTGGCTGGATGCCATAGAGACTTCAGTGAATGGTCCTCGCGTCCCTTTTTATGGCCTGGTCTGAGCCGGTGACAACAGACAGCTGTGAAGTCTACTCAGGGACGAATTTAGTGATTCTGACCCTAGCCAAACAACAGTTGTGGGCCCCCTCCTGTACCACGGTTGTTTATCTCAGTGTTCCCTTACTTTCCACGCCTATTTGTTTAGCCTGCTATAGGATGGCAGAGTGACGACAGGCTGTCTCTGTAATTGAACACTTAAAAAGGAGAAAGGACCGCTTAATGAGACACAGTTACATGAAAAATAGAATCTATCATAACTTGCAGTGCTTACATCTTTCCGCCTTATCCAAATGTTTAAATTCATCAAGGTGTTGATGTAACTGCTTTGCACAATGTTTAAATCGCCGACTGCCCCTGGGTCAACTACCTACTTCATCGCAGAACATGTTGTGGGTGCTGCACCCCCTTGACCAATGACATAGACAAGCTTTGAGAATATATCTTTTTTTTTTAATATCATTTTTAAAATGTATCATTTTTTTCATGTAGTTATTTTGTATATTTAATAAATGTTAGCTTACGTCCATGAAACCATACAAGGGCTGACACAGTGTTCAGATATTGAGAAAAACAATCTGTAGAGATTCTAATGCAAACTCCTGAAAGAATGAGGAGGCAAATATATATATTTTATAAATACAGACAGGTGAAATCTGAATGTGATCCAATCACCAGAAACGCATGTTTATGCCAGGTGTAAACAGGCTTATAAATGCATTGACCACAGTTTACCCACATGAGACCTGCACTTTCCCTTTGCTAAGGTCAGTGTCTGTGAACATAAATCTAATGGCTTTTCGCTCTCAGAACAAACACAATCCAAACACAATCCCAGACGTCAAGTCAGACGTTCCTTGCAATCTTGGCAGTGAATTGTCAACAAAGGTGCGTGTAAAGCTATGTAAACTTTTATATCAACAATAAACAGAAAACTAAATGACATAACTAAAATAACATTATTTTAGTTATGTTATTTACTTATTAGTTATGTTATGTTTAAGAGCACCTGGCTCTTAAGGCAATGGCATGTGACGCGCTGATTTATTGCATGTTACGCCCAAAACACACCCATGATTAATTAAGAGACTTAGTACATATCTTTTGCGTGCAAGGCGTACCTTCTTTCCCGTCGTTAAGATAGCAAAGACACACTGACACACCCTAAATCAAGCTGCGTTAGCAGCACAATTTTAGATCTCTAAAATTGTGCCCTTGGTTTCTCTCATTCATTTGCAACCACTTGCCAAATTGAAATTTGAGTGTTCAGTGCATATTCTATATACCTGTCAATCTTTCTATAACCACAGCATGTGCTAAGATGACTCATGGATACTTCTCTTGGAGTATTTACATATAAACAAGTTTTTTCAGAATAGAGCAACAAGTGTTGAAAGGATATCCTTCTCCATCTATTTCATTTTGGTTCTAAAACTAAAAATAAAAGTTAGTATATTAGCTCTCAGTGGTCTAGATCTTTAAAATGGGTTCTGCAAGGGTTATTTAGTAAATGCAAAGGTCCCATATAGAACCATATAGACAACTCGAAGAACAATTTAAATGTTTTAAATGCCTACACAGCTCTTCTCTGTGATGGAGAAATGTGTTTATAGTTCTTTAAAGAAGCTTTTCAAAGTGGTTCAAAAATGACCCTAAATGGCTCCATGACCCCTACAAATCAAGGAACCTATTTTTTCTAAGAGCATAGCATATTTTTGAGCCAAAATGTATTGAAAAAATATTTTTTAATATTCAACCATCCATTTCTAACAGTCCCATAGACGTTGCTCACAAACTTGCTTAAGGTATGAAAGTGGACACAAAAAGCCGGTTATCAAACCCTGAAGCTAAACAGACACAGATTCCCCAAATGCCTTCAGTTAACGCAAGAAGCGTTAACTCCTTTATCCAGTTTGTAATGTCTGGCTTTTGTACAGGTTTCATACTTTGTTAAGCTTGCACAATGTGAATCTGTGTGAACAGCGTTAAGGATTTGACTCAACTTGTCCCTGGCATTTGTGTTGAGTGATGATGACTGGCTGCTTATCTCACTTTTCACAATAGGCAAAATTCACATCAAACCACCTAGTGCATCACCTTACTGAATACTGGTACTGTCTAAGCTAATGCTGATCATACAGAAACGGTGTAACGGTGACATCAATAATCAGTCTGGAACTGGAACGCCAAAGTGCCCTATATGGCCTGTAGGAGCGACTGACAACACAGTTACCTCCTCTGAAAGATAAAACAGTCACAGAGCCATATGGTAACAATTAAGGTAAAATGTAGCCAGTCTCTTATATCTCACAAAAGGGATGCAACCAAAAGAAAAAAAAGAAGAAGATGAGAACACAAAAGGAAGCAGTTTGATAAGTCCTATCAAGCCCATGGGGAAGAAAATGAAATGCCTTTAGAAAAGAAATACATAGCCTTCACTGAACTGCAAACAAAACTAGGAGCAATTTCAGATGTTTTGCACACACAGGGTTCATTTCAGGGTTAAAGTGGAAAAGTGGAAAAGTGCTCAGCGAAGATTTAGAGATTTAGATTTAGAGAGACTAAAGCAGATTGAGACCTGCACTGAAACCTTTCACTGGTATGATGAAAATGTGGCAATTTGGAGAATGAGAGAAGGAAAGACAATAACATCATCATGACAATGGAAGTGTGAGAAAACTAAAGATATTTGCAGTGGATAAGACACATAAGATACTCACAAACGAACAGGATACAGTGCATCTGAAGGTCAGAGACGCATATGACAACACATTCTTCTTGTAGTGTAAAAGCCAAAGTGTCTCGATGCACCTCTGACAGCAAAGCCCTATTACATCAACTGCATCACTGCCCCAGCCAGAACATACATAATAACCACGAGACCACACCGTCCATTGCCCGCACTAATTAGCTGAGCATGCTACGATAACAAACTGAAAACTAACAAACACACTAAAAAATAGCTATCCTTTGGTCACATGATTAAATGCATTTTAGGATGCCATTTTGTATATCGCTGTTATCCACTGAAAAACTCCATTTTTGTCCATTATTAGTTTCCTCCATGGAACCCAGTAGCTACTCTGTACACTGTATTAATAACTCCTGATGAATAGACCATCAGAAATGCTCTAATTTAACTGGAATAAACTCTTATTTTACTTACATTCAAAGGTTTTGTCTTCTCCTGTAAACTCTATGTGTGTGTTTGGGTTTGTGTGCCACACTAGGACTTGCTAATTGCTTAGCTAAGCTTTTACTAGATGTGCCACCATCTCCATGTCACTCTGTTTTGCTCTAAAACTCTACAGGATATTTGAATCCACTCCCAAGATCCAACAACGGAACTCAGCAATAGCAGACAAATATTTTACTTGTTGTTTGCTTGGTAAGCTGACTTGGCCTCATACTTTGGATGGTGGATGGGTTTAACAGGTGACATGGTTTTACAGTTTAAGGTGATACAGTTTAAACCACGATTGGGAAGCCAGTGTGTAAGTGGCTTTCCAAACAATTTAATGAATAAATAGAAAAAATATTATTCCATATTATATTCTTCAGGAGTTATAAAGGTCAGAGACTTCTGAACACCCCAGCGTGCCCCTTATTAACTGCTATAAAAATACTTTTTTGTTTTAAGAGTCACAGGATTGAAAGATAAACAATTAGCTAGTTAAATGCAGTGCATGGTGCTAGCTGGTTGCTTCAGACAGTTAAATACTAAATATATTTAGTTGAAGTAAATATTAAGTTTCCTGTAGATCAAAAATGAACTTGATTGGGTACATTCTTTAATGATTCTTTACTAATGTTTCTGTTCAGAACCACCACAACTCAATTTAAAACTAAATAGTAAACTTATTTTTAATGGTTCTTTGGATTGGTGTACCTTTTTTCATAGATACAACATTATAGAATCTTAATAAACATTTATTGCTTTACACTGTGTGCAAAGAGATGTGAAAAAATAAATAGATAGTAAGAGGTTAAATAGAAAGATCTAACAATGTAGCATGCAATACACAGCAGACCTCTTCAAAAATATTCATATTCATGCAAATTCACTCAAAATGCTTAACTAGATTAATAACAATAACAATACTTTTAGTTTGGGAGAAGTGCTTTCTTTCTGCTTAACAATTACAGCACTCTGTTACATTCCCTTTGCTGTTATTTTAAGTAAAGAAAACAAGCTATCTGAGGTTAACCCCAGAGGTTTTCAGCACTGAGAGGCTAAATAATGTTTAGCTTTACCTAAATGTTCTCAAATGCCTGTTTCTCTGTTTCCCTACAGAAAGGGAGTTAGAGGTGTAATCAATGTAATATTTGGTATGGGTTGGATGAGTCTTTTCTGGGTGCATCATGCCTGGTTAGTGAAAATGTAGGATTGCCTGTGGCAAACCAGTAAAACAAGAAATGACTAATGCAGCTAATGAGCATGGATTCAGACAACAAACGAAATGTACGGCTATGCCTGAAGCCTGTTCCCCTTTCACCTTCCAGAGAAGCACACATGCAACAAACAACTTTTGATGATGACTGAAGTCTCAAAACTTTTCAAATCCATTCATGACAAGCATCTTTAGTGCTTAGTGGAGCACCTTGCTGCAAGCTTGATCTGACAGCGTTCCTGAGAAATTCCTGCGTGGCCTCCAGTTCATGAATATTCTTGGATTGTCTTCTTTAAATCTCAACAAAGATTTTAAAGGGGTTCCCATCAAGCCACTGTGATGGCCACTCCAAATTATTGCAGGACTTCTTCTCAAAACAAGTCTTGGTTGTCTTTAAGGTATCATTGGGATAATTGTCCTGTTGGAAGATCCTAATGACAGCCAAGCTTCAGCTTCCTCACTGAAGGCATGATGTTTTCTCCCTGTTACTTTGTTGAATCCAGCTTGCCCTCCACAAGCTGCAAGTTTCCAGTGCCAGAGGAAGCAAAGTAGCCCCAGAGCATCACAGAGCCCCGCAATGTTTCACTGTAGGCAGTGTGTTCTTTTCAGGGTATGCTTAAGTTTTCCTCTTCCAGACATTCCAATGATCCATAGGCCTGAAAAGTTTCAGTTTTGTTTCATCGCTCCTCAGAAGTTTTAGGAATCCTTTTGCGATGGGCATTTGATTGTAACTGCATATACATACACATACACACATATATGCACCATGTGGAGAAAAAGTATTGGGACACCCACAGGAGCTTTAATAAAATCCCATTCTATATCCGTAAGCATAAATATTGAGTTGGTCCCCCCTTTGCGCTCTAACAGCAGGTTTGGAGCTCTGCAGTTACTGACTCAGGAGAATGTTGCCTGCTGTGGTTCCTAAATGCTTCTATTTTTCATCAAATACCACTTACAGTTGATGGTGGATATCTAATTTTCAGTGGCATCCTATTAATATTATATTATTTTATAGTATATATATATATATATATATATATATATATATATATATACATATATAGGTATATCAGCACTTTAGAACCACCAATTCTTTCACTAATAATGTAAAGGTAGACTGCATGGCTAGGTGCTGGATTTTATTCATCTGTGTCAATAGAACTGAATAAAACACCTGAATTCAATGATTAAGAAATGTCCCAAAACTTTTGTCCATATGGTGTATATTATTTCGATAGTTTAGCTCTTTTAAAACCAGCTCTCTCTGTTTTTTCCTGACTTTTCTTCAGCCCATTCCCTGACTGTCCTGTGACTAGTCCTCCCTTTGCAGCAACATCCTCTACATGGCTGTAAGGATTTAATTACATTCAGCCACTAGAGAATTAGTGAGATCAGTTATTGATGTTGGATGATTTTTTCTGGATCACAGTTGCAACTCTAAAAAATCCCTTGGGTACTGGAAGAAGCTCTATCATTCCAGAGAACACAGTTCCACTGCTCTATAGCCCAACGCTAACAGGATTGGTATTCCTTGTATGGAGATCTTAGAAGTTGTGCTGATACCGTTCTTCTCTGCTATCATCCACAGTATTCTGACATCATTCATCACTGTCTGGTACAGCAACATCAGCTCACTCACAGAATGAAACTGGAACGGATTGTGCACCTGGCTTCAAAGATAACAGGCGGTGTTCTACAATCACTGAAGTCAGTGTACACCAAGTACATCAGGAAAATTACTTCTGACGGATCTCAGCCAGCAAATCTTATATTCCAGCCTTCCCTTCCATTTGGTAGATGGCAGATGACTCAATATTGATCGCCAGAACAATCTGCTTCAGCAACTGTTTCCTCTCTTCGGTCATTAGAGGACTGAATTCATACCTGCACTGCAGTGGCTGCTGTTTACCACTGGTTCTTTCAGCTTGCAATGCTTGTTAGCTGCTAACATGTCACATCTCAGCCTGCAGTGCATCAAAGGCATCATTATAGTACTATATTGTTGCAGCCAAGCAAAAGCCTCATATCTCCGAAACAGCAGCTTTACACGAGAGGAGAAAAGCTTTTTAGATTTCAATGGAAGTCAATATAAAACAATTCCATACCAAGTCATTTTGAAGCATATCTGGTCCATTCATCATGAAGTTTGGATAATTTGGATGAAGGTATATATGATATACTAGATTTCAGCATCTCTCAGGTCATTATTTGTCATTTTATGATTACATTTTATTATTTGTAGTGTGTAGAGTCCACATGGAACTGGTGGCACTGAGCATGCATTGAGCGTACCAGTGGGGTTAGGTAAGGCCTTATTTACCAAGGAGGCCAGTGTGGTTCTATATTAATGAAGTTAGTTAAATGATAGTTGGAGGAGAGAGGGTCTAAATTTAGGGAAACACTGATGAAGGGAGGGGCCTATCTGATGACCCCCGTGAAGAGCTTGCAATGTAGTGGGTGATTAGAATATGGGAGTGAAGGGAAATGGGCTGGGCCCTATGTGTAACCCATAGTAACAAAAGTATTAGGAGCAGGATTTGTGTTTCCTGTAGTATTTCAGGTGGAGTTTATGTGTAGGTTTTGACCGTTATAAATGCATATTCATACCCACACAGATCTGTACTGAATGTACTGAATACCACCAATACTGTTGCATAGCAGACAAGAATACTACATTTTGAATATCAGCAAGGGGTCAGGAATGGGTGCACGCTAATGTAGCCATATATATGTATGTATATATATGTAAAATCACAGATGTTGATCCAACTTCTTTGTCTAAATCTGGAGGTGGGTGGACAATAATCCTTCTACCAGCTACTTACTGGCATTTGGTTTTAATATGTGACCTAATCCATAGATAAAAAGAAAAGCCTAGAAATAATATACATGGGCTTATCTTTTTTACTAGTCACTTTATTTTCGACCATGCTTGACCACATGTTTGGTGATGAATATTTCATCTCACCAGATTTATAAAATAGTTTCTGTGATTTGCTCTATCACAGTCCATAAAACACTCCATAAAACACTCTTTTTCCCCATTTTGTCTATCAGCAGTTCGTCTATCAGTAGAGAGTTTGATATTCTTTCTGTTGAGTGTAATCAGTTTTCAGTTGACTGCACTCTTCATGCATACAGCCCCTTTCACATGTGCAGTTTTCAGCAAGTCAAAGCCACAGAGGAGATCTTTTTACACCACTCTAGAGAAAAACAGTGAAACTCTACCCTTCATAGACGCTTGACCAGTTCTGCACAAAAAGATTTCAGTTTTCAGAGAGAAAAAAAGTCGTAGGAGTGTGTTTTTGCATATGATTGTGAAATGAAGAAGCTGTTGGACTTTTATACTGGGGACATCGTGTCCTATTTGCAAGGACTTTATGGTTAATATGAACATGTGCATAAAATACCCTTTACAAGCTTCACATGTGACTGTGTGATGCAGAACCCGAATATTATCGGTAAAAGTGGCCTTCTAATGTCCTGTGGGGTTTGAGTGTGAAAGCAACTTAAGATTCTTTAAGCCTCATTTTTTTCATTTAGTCATTAAACAAGTAACAGTCTCAGAGGTATGCGTTTCAGTTCCACTTCAAGACTCATCATCTTACAGTCCTTTAGGGCTGTGGTCTGCTTTTGTTAAGCAATGAAGAGACTCCATGGCTCTTGCTGTGGTAAGTGAGAAGCAGAGTGTAGCCTGCCTACTCAAATGGTATATGTTCAGTTCTCATTTCACAGAAATGGAATTTAGAGCATAGTGATAAACTGGAAAAGGTTATTTCCTGAAGGTAACACAGAATGATTACCCAGCTTAAGTGGTTTCCACCTCCATGCAGTTGCTAGGCTGTTGCTATGTAGATAGATCCTACAGGTGTTGCTAGGGTGGTTGCTAAGGTATTTTGTAGTTGCTGTGGTAATTGCTAAAATGTTTTTTTGGCAATTGCTAAGGTGTTTCAGGTGGTTGCTAAGGTATTTTTGTGGTTGCTATGGTGTTTCTAAGGTATATATAGATGGTTGCTATGGTATTTCAGATGGTTGCTGGGGTGATTGCTATGCTATTTCTTCTGACAGTTGCCAAGGTGTTCTAGGTGGTTGCTATGGTGGTTGCTGTGGTACTTTAGGTGGTTTCTATTGTGCATCAGTCGGTTCCTAAGATATTGCTAAGTGGGTGCAATGACAAGGTGGTTGTTAAGGTATGCTAGAGACTTGCTAGGATAATTGCTATGATGTGGTTTTTGGGGTTGCTCCAGTTAGTTTCTGAGGTGTTCAAGGTGGTTCCTAGGGAGTATTTAAAAAAAAATGACCGGCCTTGGATAGAAAGGTCAGATTTCGGTGTGGTGAAGACCAGAAAGCAATCACTGACATTCAAAATTAATCAGCATGACTGTTTCCTCTATTTCTAAAAGACTCTACTGTAGCCTTCTAATGAATGCATTCTGCTACTTTAAGTTGCACCCATTGCTGACACAGATGTGCAAATGCACACACACAGCTTGTCTAGTCCCTATAGGTAAGTACTGCCAATAGGATAGGACTGACATGTGTGGGCCATAGTGGTATAAAACCAGCCAGTACTGAGCTGTGGAGCAGTGGAACTGTGATCTCTGGAATAATGGTGGTGCTGCATCTAATACGTTTGGGATGAGGTAGAGTGATGATTATTCAACATCTCGACCTCACTCAACTTTTATCTAATGCAATCAAATCCTCACAGTAATGTTTAGAAAGCCTTCCCAGGACTTTCTCAGTAGAGAAAGTTACTCTAACAAAAGCAGGTGAATTATTTTTAATACCCTTCATCCTTTTCATCAATTTACAGGCTAACAATCACCCTTTGTACCTCCATGTCACTGTAAACAACCATGTATTTCTTCAGACAGTGTCATATGACTAAGTTTAACCCCTTTATACCCTGGAGGCCTGTATTTTCACAAGAATGTAGCTAACAATCAGTGGTTTTCAAAATTACCTGAGAATGAGTTCGCCATAAATCTGTAGCTTGGTGGTTGCATAGGTAAAGAATGCCACTAGTCACATAATCAGAAGAAAAGCTCATCAGTGGAAGACACACTTTGTAGTGTACCAAAACAAATGAGACGACTGTAAAACAAGGGCGTATCTTTCTTTACTCTGATAAAGGACATGGGCTTTCACTTCTCTGTGCTAAACCACTCGCATGTCATGTACATTCGGTGGTCCTGATTCCCACTTCTCCAAAACACAGTCATAAGACTGCTAACTCACTGCTAGTTAATTAGTTAGCCACCGAGTGCGTAGTGATTGCGAGGTAATTTCACTCATGTTGTTTTCACAGATACAATATTTGATTTAATAAGAACTTTAAACTCTAATAAACTTCTCCAATCATTCTCTCTAGATTTTTTTTGGGACAGTGCCTTTGGAATTGCCCAGTCTATGGGTAATCCCCTTCAAAGGTCTTTCCTCCTTGGGTACTTTTCCTTTTGTTTATTCATACAGGATAAGACTAATTTATTAAACAGCTGTAGTCTTTTATTTGAAGACACACTCATGTGACATTACCAAACAAAAGCATTTTTTTAGCTGAACTAGCTGAACCTGATGCTTCATGCCCTACTGCATTGCATTAGAACCGAGCATTGAGGGCTAGTATACATTAAGAAAAACATGTCAAGATGAAACCAAGAATAACAAATCCACTGCATGTTTCAATTTGCCAACCAGAGCCTTTCCAGTTTCACATTTCTGCTGCAGCTGGAGAAACATTACGACAATGTTAAAATTTCTATGAGATACTTGATGGTAAGAAAATCTCATCTATCATATCTATTTACAGGAACAGAAGAAAACGCTCTTAACTTTCAATGGTTTCAGAAGGTTTCTATTGGTCAATTCACTATATAATAAGAACACAGTGTAAAGCTTTCACAGGACTACCTATTTAATTTAATGTATTATAATGTGTTATATCACTGCTGTCTAATGAGTTTTCTCCATGGTTTTCTCTGTACAATGTGCAAATAATTCTGGATGAATTGACCAATAGAAATGCTCTAAATGATTTGGAATAAACTCTTATTTTACTTCCATTCAAAGTTAGGACCATTTTTGCCCTTTCCTGTAAAGTCACCTTTTTGGAGATACAAGTTTTTCATTGGACAGCAGCGATATACTTTATATACTGTGGGTCTCTGCTCATTTTCATGTTCCTGCAGCAACAGCCTGTTTGCATTAGCTGGTAACTTTGAATTTTATGGGAAGACTGTGGAACATTGCTGTGAGAATTTGAGGGCATCATTGTGCCATTAGGTACTGTGTTAGATCACAAATGCCTCTATAAAATATCTAATATCTAAGAAAATATCTAATGGAATCCACTGTTGCACAGCCCGAGACTCAAGTATCCTCTAACTAATGCTTGGCCTTGGGTATAGTAACCTTGGACTCAATGTGCAGCCGACCCAGATCATCCCATTATATAGTCTGTGCGTTTCAATGGAGATAATACTTGCTGTATTTGCACAGATGAACACCTTCTAAGTACAGTAATTAGAAAGGGTTACTGGCTATAGAAGTTAATATGTAGTGTAATGTCCGATCATAGTATGTACTAAAAATACTCAAATACTAGGTTCACTTACTGTACTCTTAGGGTGCTACCAAGACTGACATTGTTGTTTGAAATACACATTCTTATTCTCCTAGTAGTTACACTTGCAGCCTGTAGTCCTGCCTTTGCCCAGCCCCAGCTCCCACCCAAACATCCTGCCCATACACACTCCCATACATAAGCACACCACATGCAGTCTGAGGCTCACTACACTCTTCCACACTCTCTTACTTCTCCAGCATGCACACACTGCTCTCTATCTGTGTGACTAGCACTCTGCTGCTGCCCTTCTGCTGGGGTAAGTACCACATCCCCTTTCTATCTCCCCTTTTTAATATTCTCCACATATTCAACACACACATTCACGAGACTTTGACAAAAAGCTTATGTAAATGAAATAATGAATTCATTCACTGTGTTCTTTAGGTCCTTTGTAATTCTATGCGCATGCACATTAGATCAACAACATGCAATTAGATGAATAAGGAGGCCTAAAGCCTTTTAATTAAACAGCCAGTCATGTGTCACGTGTGTCAGCTTAAAAAGTTAATGAACGTTTTGTGGGCAGCTTTGATCTGTTTGTGCAGGCAGAGGAAAATGCAGGAACGCCTACATACAATGCAAAAAAATAAAGATAAATTATTTCGAGAAAATAAATTATATGTATTTCCTATTTATTTTTGGAATTCATATTGAGGAAAACCATGAAAAGACACCATAAAAATATCATGTATAAAATGTATGACATTTTATCCCCCCAATAGAAAACAACTAATCAGTAATTGTGTATTGCTTTTCTTATGTAGAATAGGTGGTCCTAAAAGTGGGTCAGGTTAACGTCAGCATACCCCTGACCAAGCGAACACTGGATAACGGGGTGGTTTAACCACTCTCTGTGTTCTGTGACTTCAGATTTGTAAAAAAAAAAAGCTTCAAAACAACGAAAACTGTGTGCTGTCTAGTCTAGATAATGAATCGCGTCTGTGAGGCACAGCTCCCAGTGTGAGTTTTGTTCATGCTGTGGCGTGTCTGATGCTGATAAACATCCCCACTAGAGTCACTATCAGGTGCTAAGATACATGGCACGCATTTGCTGGGATGTGCTTACAGTTTAGGTCATATTAAGAATTCTATCATATATAAATGACTTAGAAAGGCACACGCAAATACATGTTTATTGATTTGAATATTTAAACTTGATTCTAATCAATTGAAGCTGCAAACAGAGTACAGTGAACTGAAACCAGTCACCAGTCCTATTCACAAAGGTGCTATTGAGAGCGATGCCATTGAGGAACCACCCTTATTTCTGTTGTCTTGTATAAATTGCAGTGAACAAATTGATTTTTTGCAGCCTAGAGGATATAGCCAGCCCACCTACATAAAAGTGTTGGACATCCCACTCCAAAACCGTGGGTGTTAATATGAAGCCTCTGCTTTCCTAGGACGGTTTTCTGCAAGCGAGTATAGGTCAGGCACTGTCATTGGACAAGAAGGCCTGGCTCACAATTCTTGTTGCGGTTCATGTGAAAAATATTTAGGGGAGGGTTGAGGTCAGGGCTCTATTCAGGCCATTGGAGTTTCTTCACACCAGACTTGTCAAACCATGGACCTTGCAATGTGCACGGTCAAACTCTTGTGCTTTGTCTTCTGTAGAAATTGAAATTGTCCCTTCAGAGAACATGTTTTTAGCACTCCAGAGATCAGTGGCTATGCGCTTTACACCACTCCAACTGATGCTTAGAATTTTCGTAATAGTATTTTAGGATTGCATGCAATTGCTAAGCCATGAAAACCTTTTTACTACAGTTCCTCATTCACAGTCCCCATGCTGACGTTGCTTTCAGAGGCAGTCTGGAAAGAACTTTGTGGTGAGCGATGTAGCATAAGTCAGGAAAATTTGATGTGCTGTGCACTTCAGGAGTTGGCATTCACACTCTATGATTTGTTTGCATGGTCTACCGATTTGTGGATGAGCCGATTTGTGGTTTCTCCTAGATGCTTCCTTCACAATGATAGTATTTACAGTTGTCTGGGGCAGCTATAGCAGGGGTAGAAATTTCACAAACTGATTAAGGTGGCATTGTATGACAATGGCATATTTAACTTTGCTCAGCTAATCAATATAGATTTCATGTACAAAAACAAATATTTGCTATTATCTATTATAATAATAATCTTTTCTTATGTGATGCTTAGGGGTGATTCGGGCTGCTCCTGGTTTAAAACTGGATGCAATCAGTATTTCCCTAAGGTTCTTGCAGACAGTGATTGCGAGATTGAAGAATGTGAAGTGGACACTGAGCGTATTCAGTTTTATGTGTGGGTAGTAGTCAAATTGGTTTGTAAACAATGAGTCTGCATGCCAGTAATTATGATCTGTGGATAAAAGTCTTGTTTCAATCACTGTAACAATGAATAGATATGCATTTCAAATGATAATCTCCTTCAAATCACACCAAAGTTGGCAATCCTAGGTTTACACTCTACACTCCCTGGAAATCTATATGGTGTTCACAGTAGGGTAGGTTGAACAGTTGGCTTACAAGCTAACAGAGTCCCCCTCTGGCTTTTTGCTGTGGGCAGGCCTCTGGATACTGAGCCTGCGTAGTTAAATTGTTAGGTGTGCTCAAAACATGCTTAGTTTATGGTTGGCATGAAAATGTCTTGATTTCTTACTACTTGTTGGTGGCAAAAATGCAGAAGTGTGACTTGTTGAAACAACAAGAAGATGTTTGTAGTGAGGGTATGATGAGATCCGTTGGCATCAAATATATTTGCGACCCGCTATACCCCAGGTCTGAATCCAGTTTTCAGTCCTGCATTTTGTTCTGGCTGGAAGTTAAGGAAACAGTTAATGTAATTGACTGACCATGTAGTGTCACACCTACTAAAACTAAATGATAAAAAAAATGGTCAAATGACTGGCTGTAATGATTGCCAAACAAAAGCTGCACAAATAAAGTCAAACACTATCTCAAATTCAGTGAAAAAACAATACATTTACAGACATTTTTAATTATCTATCAAAACACTGACAGAATAGTTCTGCATGAGAGTGAACACTAGCACACGACCAGCACAGAGTCACACTCTACAGAAAAGGCAACTTTCTCTTTCAGCCTACAACACTGAGGCCAGGCAATCAACCATTGCATAAAATACACACATACACCTGAGTGAAGGTGGCCCCAGAAACACAAGTATTACAACATGTGTCCACATCATGTTTGGACTTGTTGAGAAGCAGATTACACACTAATTCATAGAGTGATACAAAAGTTAACATTTGGGTCCATCAAATAGCATGTTTGCTTGTAATATATGACCTGATAACTTGACTCCATTGGCCAGTATGATTCCATGGCAAACTGTTGTTGGGCCAGGCTTTCTGGAGTAGGGGTGTATAGGAATAAATAAAAAAAAAACATACAGAAATACAGTAATTTTAGCAAGGTTGACTGATACTGGATATACAGTTCATAGTATGGTATTTACAAAGCGTTATAATTAGTGTGAGAACAATGAACAAATTAACTCATGTCGAAGAGAAGATATATGTGCCATGTGAGTCATGGCACACTGAATATATCTAGCCTAAGGGAATCACAATAGGGGAATTACAAAAAGAAAACACAAAGAGAGACACTGTGCACTTATGACTTGTGCCACTGACTCAAAATGGAAAGGAAAATATCCAATGTTGCCAGCAAAGCACTCTCACTTCAGATCTGTATTAAGCAATGCTGTTCAATGTACCAAAATCCTGTCTATACTTGTTCTGTATGGGCAATGTGGTGAGGAGCCAGATTCAGTTACAAGAAGATGAACTGCTGCCCTCTTACGAGAATAGGTGTGCTCTAGCACCAAGTTCACATAGTCTGTTTGAGAAAGATGACAGCCAAAACAGACTTAAGCAGGCGTTCACTGCCAAGTTTTTCAACGTATTGCCTTATCTTGAATTCTCATGCCCTGAGCCATTTCCTCATACATTCCACCTCAGTGAAAAACACATTATACATTAGATCTGAAAGAAGGCCTAAAATAAAAGCAGAAATAACTTATATGGATGTGAAAGCTCCTTTTCAATAACTTCTTCCAAACCTACATGTGACAAATGATCGTACTACATGGACACAACCCATTAGATACCAATCCTGCTCTTTGTGAGAGGTGGGAAATACTAAACACATCCACCAAGACAATGCACCATATACCCCACAAGAGACACATCCTCTTACATTTTATGAGAAAATCACCAACAATATAACCTTGCTTCATTAAACAAGCTTTAATAGACAGTTACTCATCCGTGAATGGACGAACAGGAGGAAGTTTCGTACTCAGATTCTGTAGCAGGAGTCTAGAGAACATAAGATAGTCAAAGGTGTCAGACGTATTCACATTTATTATTCAGGTAGAAGTGTAGATACTAGAGTTTAAAAAGACTTCTATAGAAGTTGAAGTATCAACTTCTAAGCTGAAGAATCATCTTTTTACTCAAGTAAAAGTGTAAAAGTACTGTTTTTTAAAACTAATTAAAGTATAAAAGTAAAAGTAATGTAAGAAAAAAACAACAAAAAAGGCACAATACAAACTATAATGTTATATTAAAATGTTAATGTTGAAAAATGTTGGGATGCACTAGGCTACCTGTTTCAGCTGCATATCTGCCCATTGAAAATGAATGCATTTTAGTAATATTAAATATAAGGATCATCATTGTGTACTACTGAGCCTTAACGTGTTTTTGAAGCTAAAATATTGATTAGTAGTTGTCTATAAGTATTGTAATGATGCAAAAAGTCAAACTTCAGAGGCATGTTACCAATAACCTTTATTGGAATGTAAATGTGGTGTTTAGTCGGGACATTTCACTCGAGTTCTCTTGAGTCTCGGCCACGGACGTCTTCATACTAGACTACATACTGCAGCTATATCCTTGCTGGAGTGTGTCATGTACAGGTTCAATGGATCACTTACAAACCAATAGGGTGTCTGTGTTTATACTTTTTATCCAACACAATCAAATTCATACTTTCCAGATGGCGCACGAAATGAAAACTGAAATGAAACTGGAGTAATGAAGCTATAGAAGTAAAAACATCAGCTGAAAAACTATTACTGCAGTAAAGTATTGCTAACCAAAATTTCTACTTACGTAAGGTAGAAGTATTTGTACTACGTTACTTTACACCTCTGAACATAGGTCACAATTCTGTGGCACTAGAATCTGCTATAGATGTAGAATATGTAACTCATAATTCCGAGACAAGTTTCCATTTATGATGGAAAATAACACTGTGTAACAAGTAGAACAAGGCAGAGTTGATTTGAAGTGATTCTGTGGTTTGAATTGAAGTAGAATATTGCCTTTATTTATCTTGCTTCATGAAACCTGTTAAATTTTAAACTGCTGCTTTCCACATATTAGGCTGTGAAGACAAACCAAGAAGTAAAAAGTGGATGTTTTGTTTTGACAGTGACTGTAAAAGGGAATAGGGCAATGCTGTAAGGAAATAAGAAAGGTCATGCTGATGCTTTCCATTCAGGGAAAGCATCAGCATGACCTTTGTTATTTCCTTACAGCATTGCCCTATGTCCCGACCTATAAACAAAACAAACTGTCTCAGAGCTTGTAATGACTCGATAGAAATCAGTGCATATAGAATGATATATATATATACATATATATATAGTGGAATCAAATTTCTAAAGACTTATTTGGGTATATGTTCATAGGGTCAAGCATTTCAAATGGACAGTGTCCATGAGTCCATGGCTGTGATGTCAGTTTTTCACAATATATAGGAATTGGGTTTCATTAACTGGGCTTAATTTTTTTTTGCCTATTTAGAAATCATGCATTTTAAACTGTTCATTCCACCCCAATCAACAACCTACTATCACAACCTTCCTTATAATACTAAACACAAAAACTATACTAGATTTCCTGCCCTTCCCAGTGAAACACAATGATGTTTTTCTGAGCCCACTTTCAATACTTTGGAGGGAGCCATGCAATAATCGATATACATATTTGGTTTGTACAAAACACTTACAATGACATGAAACTGTATCCTTATGGGAGGAGGAATTGAGGGTGGAAATAACTGGCGAATGGGACCCTATGGGAGTAGGTACACATATCTCTTCTGTTTGAGCATGCCACAGCCTTTCTCAATGTAAACTCATTCACAGGACTTACTGGACCAAAGCACGAATATCCAAAGTTTACAAGGATGTGAATCTCAACTGTGTGTTGTGACCAGTTTCCTGCCAATCATGTACATATATTTGGATGTTGCCTGACCATTACTGATTTCAGGAGGGATATTTTTAAAACACTTTAGGCAAAAGGATAATTTTTGCTCAGTTGGAAAATCCCCTGTACCTCCTCCTCATACTCTCTGGATTCAAACCATCTTAAATTGCACATGGTTAGAACAACATATTTAAAAAAATTCCAAACAAAAAAAATATACATATAATATAATCTTGAGAAAACCAAACAAATAAATAAACAAGTAAATAAAGTTATTACTGAAATCAAGAACCAAAACAAATACAAAAGCAAAACAAAAACTATAGCTGTTTAGCTTACCAGACTTTGTGGAGTCCCACAGGGTTCTATTTCAAGGCCTTTGAAACTGATTTAAATTATGACAGTGTGGGAGGTTAAAGGGTCAAGTTATAATATGTAGGACTAGATGTTGCACCTCTGAGACATAACGGGAACTAATACAGGGTCTGATGAACGTCAGGTGAGAGGGTGCAGTGCTGAATTCTGCTATCCTGAAGCTGTCTGCTTACTTAAGTGCTTTACCTTTTCATCCAGAGCCACTGACTGATCTTTCAGCTGTTCTGGATAAATCTGCAATCTGTCTGAGGAGTCTTGATGTGCACATAGCTATAAAGCCCATGGCCAGATCTTGACTTTCCAACCACGTTATTGAGCATTGGATGCAAGCTTAGAGTATCTAAGCTTCTTATGCTCATAGCCTCCATAGTTTACAGAGTTCTGTAAGCTCAACAATATAGGCGATTTTTAGTGAGCTGGACCATAAAAGGAGATCTGGCCTCTTCTGGAACACAAAGCCTCTGCCCTAAGTCGACTGCCATATTCCAGTATTGTGCCTTGCCATATTCCAGTATTGTGCCTTGCCTAGCTAGCTACCCGTTGTCTGTTTCTTTTGTGAGGAGACTGGCTTGGCCCTCATCTTTCCAGCAATTGGATGGAAATGGATGAAGGCTGTTGATGCTTGTCCTCCAACTTTTCAGCACTGTTGCCAGACACTGGGTATGTACCAGCTTTGGCGAAGGCTTGTCTTGAAGCCTGCCAAGAAGATATTCCTCTGTTACAGACTAGAGGTGGATGGCTCTAAATTACCTTTGCCATAGAGTCCCATAGTGCTAAAGCCTAAAGCACATAGGAAGGCTAGTCCATTTTCTTACATATGAACTGATCACCCCCTCTGTTTACACATGGGGCATGGCAGTAATCCAGACAGCAAACACCAATAGCTTCAACTATTGCTCTGTCTAGTATGATGCTATTGATTGTATCCTTGGTTGTTTACCTGCTGTATCCTAGCTGCTTTGAGAGGGATGCATTATGGCAACACCCTTAAGTTCATTATTGGCTGTTCAAAGATTGATGGGATTGTTTCTGAGCCAGGGTGAAACGGTTGAGCTTCCCTTTGACCCTGGAGATGCTTCTAGATTTGTTAGGCCCACTCAATGGCTTATTTAACAGTCAATTCATATATGTAATCCATATATGTTTATAACTGGTGGTAGCTTCAAACTTATCTGCTGTCTTCTGACCACCCACTGTAATGCTCTGATAATCACAATAGGGAAAGCTAATGGGCAGAAGGTGCAAACAGCCATGACTTTTATTTTCAGGCATTGCCAAGCCATGCTGCATTCTGCTGTTGACAAGCATAGCTGCAGCTTTTGTGAGTCCTTAATTAGGGTTGTAAGGGTTACCAGGGCCCTGAAATACAATAAAATAAAAATGCTGTCCAAAGGAAGCCTAAAAAAACACCTCTAAAAAGTCTGCATGTTCCTTTTTGGCACCCTGAATCTGACACCAGATGGTCCTTGCATGTTCCAACTCCCAGCGACATTTTCGGCTTTTTGGATTGATGTATCAACCAGGCGGTTCCTATCCAGATAATGTTTGTGTCTCGCTTTCTGCCAGGTACCACAACTCCTGATTATGCTGAAGTGACACCAACTACAGATTACCAAGATTACACCTTTGACTATGACGGTATGTTATGAACAAACACAGGCTAAAAATGAAACTCATGTTTTTACCCATCCTGTAAACACATGTTAATTGTCATTAAAGGTGACACCTCAATAAATTATGATCAGTATGAAGTTCTCCAAAAAAGTGATACAAAACACTCAGTTCGTCAAGCTCCGAATGAGGTACAGTGGACCTTTAAAAACATAAGAAAAACTTGAGGAGCTCAACCTTTCAGAATTAACACACACTTTTCTTCATCCCCAGGCCCCAACGCTAAGTCATGGGTACTATGCTATACTACTGGCACTCATGGTCCAACAATTCTGCCAACGAACATGAGTGGGACTGCACAGACAAGCTGTTCAAAGGTTAGCTGTTCAAACAGTGAGTAGCACAGTATGTACAAACTGCAATATGGGGAAATTATATAAGAGCCTCCACTCCTATACATATATTACTATATATTTTTTTAGGATTCGAAGCCACAGCGAGATACAATTCCAGATGACCAAGCAAAGTCACACCAATTCTTCTTAGAAGATTCACCATTTCCCTCAGCCAGCTGTTCAATTTGAGCATGTTCAATCTGAATTCTGTGAAATCTTAATCTTCACTGTATTGTATGTACTGTAGGTTTGTAGCTCACTCATACATCTATTTACCTTAAGTACCCTGAATAAAATCAATGCTTAAGTGGAACTTGAAAACCAGACTTTAAGTTTACGTTTGTTTGTTTAGGTTTTGTGACCGCTGCATAAATCCAACCTAAGTTTAAACTTTTCACAGTTTCACAGTAATGCAAAACCCTTATATCACCACCATTGTTTGCTGTTTTCCACTTTTTGACATCATTTGACTCCAATAGTTTTTTTTAACATTGAAATTGAAAAAGAAGAAGAATAAATGAATTGAACGGCAGAATAGAAATGTAAAAAAAATAAGTAAAAAAAAATAAATCCTGAAAGTTGCTATTTTGAAGATAAAAGGTTTTTGCATGACATCGATAAACTGTATCCCTTAAACATTCCACTTAAAATAAATGTTAAGATAAGTTAAGGTGTTTTATGCAAGTCACTGGTCAAGAGTTTAGCATAGTCTGAGTCAGAAGTTAAAGATTACTCATGTATATTTCAGTTTGTATATATTATTTGATCCAAGGTGGTACTGTGAGCTAAAAAGCCAGATAGGAATAGTGATTTCAACCTGCTGCATAATTCTATACATGACCTTTACAACTGATCTTTACTGAATACATTGAATCATGTTAAATGAATGTATATGAATCTTTATGCTCTGTTCTATATTGCTGCATTGGTATAGATTCTGCTACAGTTTTACAGTAAATCATGAAATGGAAGACTGGGCTCCTGAGTTGTTGTTTTTTTCAGATTATATTTATAAGGAAAACTCAGAGGTTCAGGTTTTAGTTTAAATGTATTAGAATGATGGTATAGGGTAGGTTGTAACATTTACTCTGCCGTGTTTACTTTACTTTCAGCTGAATTGGACATGAATAATAGATGATGGAAACCTAGCAGAGCTGTGTAGGATGCTTAGGAATAAATATTATAACAATTATAATTATATTTATATATATAATTCTATACACAATATACAATATATAATTATAATATATAACACTTTTGCGGTGTTAGTTATTGAGATATGTTAGATATGTTAGATTGTGCCCTGCTCTCCTCTGCTCTCCACTGTTAAAATGAATAAAGACAAAAACTGAGTTCGGGTAAACACTTGAAAGAACTTTCAGTGTATGGTAATTTTAAAATGTATAAAATTGTACATATTGTAAATGTTAAATATGAGTTCAACTGTCTACTCAAAATATGATTTGAGAAGTAACCATTTTTTATAAGGGAGCCACTTAACAAACCACTTAACAAACCCCACATAACACCTTATTTTAAAGAGTGTAGACAGAGGCAGAGGCAGAGTTTTCGTACTTGTTTCCATCTCCATTACCTCACACCTTCCCCTAAAGGCAGACTTAATGCTGTATCTTTGACATGTTGCTGATTTGTTATCTTTGATTAATCTACCCTGGAGATCTCATGATTGGCCTTTGTAAGCTAATGTAATTTACAGACATGTTTAGCCTTGTTTTGTTATGTTGAGTGGCGTACTGGTGTTATGCTCCAGTAAAGTTAGATTGACTTATCTTAATCAGGTGTTTAAGATAACAAAGAGATGCGCTGGAGCATGCTTCACGACTAAGGACACATTGCCCAATGGTAGGCATCAGCTAGATGGTATAAAGCTAGAAATAAAGCCCCCCAGCACTGGGATGTGGAGCAGTGGAACTGTGTTCTCTGTAGTGATGGCGCTCCATCCAGTACCTTTGGGATGAGCTAGAGTGGTGTTTGTGATCCAGAACTGACCAACATCCAACATCAGCACCTGACCTCTCCAATGCTCTTACATTTACATTGATATCTATGGCATTTAGTAGACTCTCACAATATCCAGCAGAAATTTGTGACAGCAGAACTTTTTCAATCAGGCACACAGGTAAATAGCACCCAAAAAGAATGCTCAGAAACTCTCTACCTTCCCTCCATAGGTTTTACTAGTGAAACTATGGGCATTGTGTGGTAAATACAATCTCCTAAGTGAGTCTTATGACTCGGCAATACAAGAAGTGAACAAAAAACAAGTATATACATCCAAAATAAATGTAATCACAGTAGGCCTTCATTGTGTTCATGAAGCCTAAACAGAACATCATCAGTGATCAATCTTACTTTAAAATGGAAATAAGCAGAGTGGTCCAAAATGAACAGAACTGCCCAAACAAGTCCAGGCTGAGAAATCCTTTCGCTGCATTCGCAAAGCTTTTATAGGTCATAAATAATACCGCAAATGCCAACTTGCATGCTATAGCCAACTCTGAAACACTCTAAAGTAAATTCCTACTCTGCACAGGGTTATGATTACCAGCCTTCCAGCTCCTTCTGCTGGTCAGAGTCTAGTAGCAACCAGGACTCTTTAGAGAGCTCCAATTTTGCAAGCATGCCCATTTCTCCAGAGACCCCAAACAAGGGTTACACAAGTTCATAAAAAAAAACGGCACTCCAAACCTTTTAAAATATTCCATTAAACACCACTTGGTGTTTCTCCATCCTGCACACCCATGAGCTATAGTACCAGCAACATCTGAAAACTCTGCTTCAGCAGTTCTCCAGGGCACAACACTGAATAATGTCCTCATGTGGAATTTGCTGAATATTCAACATGGCGGCTTTTGTTCATTGTTCTTCTGGCTTAATAAATCAGGCTGCTGCTCTGTGTTTTGAGTGCCCAATTAGGGTGATCTGTTTAGCCTGCTGTGAGATCATTAGTAATGGATACAGGTCGGAGTGAGTCATGAGGCCATCTGCCACACAACCTTCTGTGACTTCTCGTATCTGCCAGTGAACTAACTCTAAGATATATCTAAGATTTATACAGCAGGTGCCCAAAAGTGCCCTGTGTCCCCTACTAATTTTGGAGATGAGCTATTTGGAGATGTACCCTTAGCTGACACAGGTGTATAAATGAGCACCTGCAGAGGCACGCAAATGTTTTCACTGAAAATAGTTAAGCAAGTAAAGGAAGTTGAAGCCATTCTCATTTTCATCTTTAGCATTTCTTTGACGGTGTGATGTTTTCAGACTTTGTGGGTATTTCTTGTGGATAGTTCTTCCAACAGTAAAAAGTTCCACTGGTCCACTGGCTGCCCAAAGCATGATTGATCCACTCAGATGCTTAACAGATGTGTTCATTAAAGTTCTGCCACTTTCTTCAATTTTCTTTAAATATACCTTTGCTAATTGCACCCCAATGGTTCTTTTCTAACGTCTTCGGCCTATGGGACCTGCTCTGAGAATGCATCAGGCATATTTATGTGGTCCTATTACAGCATTTTATTTTAAAATTTTGCTGAGATTTGTAATTGTTCTAAAATCCCTTCCCAGACTCATCTGCATCTACAACCTTCTTTCTGAAGGCCTCAGAGAGCTCTTTGGATCTTTCTGGTGATACCACTCACTGGCAAACCAAACTAAATGCCTGAGGTTTAAATAAGAGGTCCAAAATCTGGGGGTGTCCTAACTTTTTCTTCATAAAACACGCCTTTGTATAAAGGACTTTCTTCACCTTTAGTGATAAGTTATATTACCACCATCCTTCAATATCGTTCAAGTGACAATCAAATGTCCAGATGTTTCAATATGTAAAAATGAATGTTTTCGTGGTACGTCCTCATTTTTTCACACCATTTGTGAACCAGATCTGATGGAATGTTCAACATCTAGTGTAAAGTGTGGAGAGTGTTGCTGGAAATCAAGACTCATCAGACATGGAAACCTTATATCCAATCCTCTAAAGTTCAGTTCTAAAACTTGCATGTGTACTGTAGGAGCGTTCAAAAGTGGACAGGGGTCAGCATGGGCATTCTGACCTGCTGCCAGTTTGACTTGTTGCACAGGTGGCATCCTATCACGGCACCACGCTGGATTTCACTGAGCTCCTGAGAGCGACCCATTCTTTCACAAATGATTGCAGAAGCAGTCTGCATGCCTAGGTGCTTGATTTTATATAGCTGTGGCTATGGAACTGATTGAACTATCTGAATTCAATCATTTGGATGGGTGAGTGAATACTTTTGACAATATAATGTATCGTTCATGAACTAATGTAAGCACCTAAGCTAAGGCCTCAGTAAGACTGGGTGGGTGATGTCAACAAAAGGGTATTAGCAGATCAGACACAACAGTGTTGCTTGGATTTTCACACCTCAGTGTTTGCTGCTTGGCTGAGAATAAACCACTAACTAAACACATCCTTCCAGAAGTGGCCCTGAGGTCAGAAACAGCATATCAAGAGCTACAGGATGACTAACACAAGAAGTGCATGGTCAAATGAGCTGTGATCTCTAACTACCAACAAGATGTGTCAGCTAGGGCGGTCAGCGAGAATTCAAAAACCCTAGAAATACAGTGCAGCACCTGACACACTCATAACAGTGCAGCACATCACCTTGATAGTGGCACAGTGCTAAAAGTGGTCCACCATTGCACTAATATCTGGCCACATTCTAAAGAATGCTGGGTTATTTTTTTCTACTCCAGTGCTGGATTGAGTCAGTTAGGTAGCTCTTGGGTTAGTTTACTATGCTGACACTAAAAGTCTCAGTGCTTACCCAGCACATGTTCTGTCTAGGATTTACCCAGCTCTGGGTTGCCAAATAACCCAGGTTGGGTTGATTCCAAACTCTGTGGCCATTTACCACTGATTGATGGGGAAAAGGGGGGTCTGATAAATTATGCAAAGTATCAGATAGGCTACAGAGATTAAGGCTGCATTCACACAGCAGGTAAAAGTGGCCCAAATCAGGCACACTGATTGTGACATTTTCACATTGTGTCATTTTTTACACCTCTTTCAATGGAATATTTTATTTTATTGATGCTGAATAAAAAACACAATACTTATTTAACAAATATTTAAACAGTAAATTTAAACATGATACAATTATAAATCATGGTTATTATGATCATATTAATTTAGATTTATATATCTATAATAATTATATTAGAATACTAAATGTGTGTCAGCCACTTTTAAACCATCACTGTCAAAACCTTTCAACCTTTAACTCTCTACTAGTTTTAGACATGAGATTTCATCAAAATGATTGGCCCCCTATTTGGCCTCTTTCTGGGCCAGATGTGGGTGCTATACAGGGGAGAATCAATGTTGCCAGCCTGGGTGAGCATTCCCTCAGAGAGACAACATGATTTTTTATGAAGAAAAATAAGAAAAAAGTCAGAGTGTATTGAGTCAATGTAACCTCAGAACAATTGCAATGGAAACGTGTCCTACCTTTGACAACTTGGTAGATTTTTTTCTGAGACAGTGAATTATTATATCTCCTCAAGAATATCTCCTGAAACACGTGTAGCTTTGGTTCTTTTGTAAAGACAATGGTTATACAGAACTGTACCAACTCAAAGAACAGATTGCCAAAGCTCCATTATAATGGCAAATGTCACTCAAAAAAAACTTTGAATCTCCAAAATGGCAACTTTACTGAAAAAGAAAAAAAAACCCCTTCTAAACCTTCAATGGAGAACAATTTGAGGGGGCATAAAGAACTGTCAAACTGCGTCAAACTATGGTAAAAAGTAAAAAATGGAACCCAAAAAAAAAAAAACTTTTTTTTTCACGAAAGCGACAATGTGTGTGTGGGAGGGTGTTTTTACAGAGCCTCTAAAGTATCAAGGTAGAAAATATTTTTTAGAGACTTTTAGAGAGATGTTCCCTAGACTAAAAATAATAAATAAATAAATAAATAAATAAATAAATAAATAAATAAATAACCTATTTAAATCGTTTCCTTAAATTAACAATCCGTTCTCTCACTAAAAAATGCTCCGATTTAAAAATCAATAAAAATCAATCCGACTTAACACTGTTTCTTCCTCTATTTAAAAAAAACAGTCTCTTTATCTATTTGCTTAATTTAATAAATAATTCCTCAAATAAAAAAAAACATAAATCTTCCTCTCAATTTATCAATTCGTTCCCTCAGTTTATTAACCGCTGCCTCACTTTCAAATAAACACGCTGTTCTCTTACTGTAATAAACTGTAAACTGAGGGGATGGTTTATTAAATGGAGAAACAGGTTTACTACATCAGGGGAATGTTATTTTCCTATCTTGATCATTTAGGGGCTCTTCATGTGTTTCACCACCATCACGCTTCTTAACGCTCACCGCAGCCAATCACTCGGGTTCATCAGAGGAAGCCCCGCCCACAGACAGATGCTGCGCGCTCATCCACACAGTCGGTTTTCTTACGCACTTCTGAGGGGATGGAGTTGACCGCCGGGTCTGGACCGAGGCACCCCGGCCACACGAGCTGCTCTTCGCTTCGGCCCAGCGTTTTCATCATCGATACGGATTAAAAACTGGAACTTTTTTTGCAGCGCTGTGGGAAAACGGCAGCCTCCCCTCAGCCAGTGTCCACACACACACACACACACACACACACACACGAAGAGAGGCTCCGCTGCGGAACGGTGACTGACAGACCCAGAGCCGCTTTATGTCCTCTCACAGCTTCTTTATTCGATGAAGAGTGTTATTTAGACTATAGGCCTACTACGAACTAGACTGCAGGCGAGGGCCCTTTCTACAAACAAGGAGATGCCGAGATTACAGCCCCCAAACAGCACCTCCAGCATCGCCAACAATGATTATGAATGGAGGTACGAATACTACGATGACGAGGAGCCTGTGTCCTTCGAGGGACTCAAGGCGCACAGATGTGAGTGACTGACTGTTTCTGACCTGACTGAGATCAGGCTTGTCTTTGTGCTTTTGCTTTTGTACTATAGCAGAAATATAAAAATGATCTCCTGTAGCCTGTCTGAACCACTGCGAGACAGTTTCCCACTCAGGGGGGAATTATGAGGGTGGGAGGGTAGTGGTGGTGGTGGTGTTTGGGGGCAGGGGGGGGGGGGGGGGGGGTTAGTACCTCTATAGGATGATAGGATCTATCTGTAAAGACTATAGCTAGATCAATTTGGGCTTAGAGGCTAAGGAAGCCCATAAGATGGGTTTGGTAGCCCACAGTGCATGCTGTAAACAGGGCACCGTTAATTCACATCATCAGTATTGGTGGACTTGTGGAGTTGTGTCAGGTCGCTACTAACAGTTGCATCCAATTTTGTTTCAGATTCCATCGTGATTGGCTTCTGGGTGGGCCTTGCCGTGTTTGTCATTTTCATGTTCTTCGTGCTGACACTGCTGACCAAGACAGGAGCTCCACATCCAGAGTAAGTCACGCGCCACAGTTCAGCCGCTCTGGCACGCCTCAGCCGGCGCTCACGTCACTCTGAGGGACGTCATTAAACTGCATGGTTCATACATTAATCAATACGTGCTGCGAGAGCCCACCTGATCATTTCTCCCATAAACATATTTCACTGAATCCACCTCAAAGCACGGCCTCCGTCCCACATGTCCCTAATGTTCCCAGCCTGCGTGGTGAAGCAGTTACTGCATGCTCCTTGCTTGTAAGTTGTGTTCAGAGCTGTCTGTGCTGTCCCCATCCTGATGTCTCATTATCTTCTCTTGCTGCGTGTGAACTTGCCAACCTCTCATTAGCTGCCGGTTAGGTCTGCAGATCTGGAGTAATGCACTTTTAACGCAAACTCTGGAATCCTCCCAGAAACCTCACCTCAAATAAACACGGTTTGGAGATAATATGCCATTAGCATAACGCTCTGCAGCCATAACCACCGGAGCACTGTGCAGACCTTGGGTGGTTTTGTCATCTTACAGCGTAAGACATGCGTCTGTTGGAAATAAGAAGCCCACAGACACACACCACATGGAAAGTTGGCATCTGCAAGGGTTCACAGAGCATGTTAATGAATCCTATCCATTTATTAAAAGAAATTAATGAGTAAGAACCCAAACGGTATTATATAGCCATGTTTGTTTTCCCCTCCTTAACTAAACTGCTCTAAAGCTATGACTCATCCTTTTCTTTGGACAAGTAATAGTGCCAACCCTTAACAACGCCAGACTGTTGAATACCATAAAAAAAAAAAAAAAAGCGCATACCTTTGACTCTCACGGATACAGGAATAAAATAAAAGAGGACCATGAAACCAAGGGCAGTTTATGCAATGGAAAGCTCCAGAAGTGTTGGGACATGTGGCAGGTTCTTTTCGGCTGTGAGCTTTTTGAAGCAGAATTCAAAATACTGACACATTGCACAGTTTGTGTGTTGTGCAGTAGCACCACTGATTATGGCCAATTCCTTTTCTTCACAGTAAAATAAAAAAAGGTAGGCACAGGTCTGATTGGCTAGCCCACGTTATTTATGTCATAAAATTGTGACACAGAGTGGCCAGAATAAAAGCAACCTGGCTGACACATCATATTTTTTAGGAATGTCCTGATCAGGTTATTCTGCCCCTTAATTAAAGCAGAGTCTCTTAATGCTGAGTATTAGCTGATACCGATCTGATCTGAAAAACAGTTTAGATAAGATGAGCTGCTAATTAATACTTAAGTTAAAGACTTTTCTTAAAATGACTGTTTTATAGTGTGTTTAATAATTTATAATCCAGTCTGACTCCTGACCTCCCTGACCATTCTTCTCCCAGCTCCTTTAAAACACTGCAGTCAAGTCACTATATATGTGCCCTTATTTCTGCCTGCTGAGAATTCTGTTTGTTAATGATGTGTTAAGGATACCAGATGACGCACTGAACACTGTGGTTTAAACAACTGGATTGGGATTAAAATACCCGATACCCGATCCATTCAGACATGCCTAGTTCGGGCCCGATCCTGATCCACTTGATAGGATCGGAACAGTCCTAATTTGTTCAGTAAGTGAAGAGGCCTGTTCAGTTCTGGGACAAATTCATACTAGAGCTGGGCAATATGACAATATTTTATTGTATTGTGATACATTTTGTTAGCGTGATAACAATATGCTTTTCTAAGCATATCAATATTGATATCAGCTGCAGGTTTCATTACTAACAGAGTGATTAGACTGGTTTAATTAGATGAAGTGCAGCAGATGTTGAATAAATCACTCTATTCAGTACGGGAGAGTGTCTGAATAGCAGTTTATAAGGATCTGTTATTACAGATGTTTTTAATCTGTGATTACATGTATTATGATAATTATTGTGTATCGCGGAATATCGTGATATAGTCTTTTTGCCACATCGCCCAGCCCTAATTCATACTGCATGACACATTGACATTCCCAGCCCACATTATTTGAACAACATCTAGTATGTCTTACAAGAGTAATGCAAAAAATTGTTTATTTATTAGTTTATTTTATTAGTTTATTTATTAGTTTATTTTCCATTGTCAAGGTGTGCAGTTTGGTCTGATGCATTATCATGGTGCTTTTTAGTGACGTTTACAAGCCAAACCTAAAGTATATGGACAATGATACCGTATTACCGTTAAACATTAGTCCTTAATCACAGCCTAGAAAACCAGTATTAGCCTAGTGTCCAACCTATTTATGTATTTTAGTTATTTAGCAAGTAACTGTTTTAACACACCTTAACTGTTTAAAACTTTAACTGTTTTTAGACTGTATGAATATTTAATATTAGAGAAATGATATTCAGATGTTCTGTAGGGTGAATGGATGTAATTAAATAAGAATAGGTAATATTATTCAGAAAGAACTGCAGGAAATGACTTGCTTAGTTGCATCTAAGACATTTATTGTTAATACATTCATTATAGTATTCAAATAATTCTGTTACTAGTGCTGCTAGTTACAAGTGGCGTAAAAATGCTTAAACAGCAGGGTGTGCAAGTCTAGACAACACAAGGACACGGTGCACCAAAACAAACTTGAGTACTAATAGCGCCCCCTTGCGGAGCAGCTATTACGTGAGTGAATAAGTTAGCTAGTAACTACCAGGTCTATGAGGTGCTTCACATCTAAAAATAGCATTGTGTGCCATCAGTTATGTGACAGTGTGGCCTGATGTACTATTAGGATGTTTTCAGTAAAGTTCTGGAAAGGACTCTTCAGCAAACCCAAAACACAACTGTAACTATTAGAAGGGGAAAGAGGTTTACACCATTTTGTAAGGATAGAGCAGAACTGGCTTGCACAAAGACAAGTATTTGTATTGGAGACTGGCTACTGGCCACCTTATCTTCACGCTCCTACAGCAACCTCAGAAAATTCGAGTGGTCCAAGGTTATTTGTTGTATTTTAGTGTTGCCATGTTTACAAGATTGCTAACAGCTTAATTGCTGCATGGTTGTCATAGAGACGTTGCAACCTATTTCTGTCCATAAACACAATTGGGTTCTTGTTTTAATTAAAAAGCTCAAATAAGGTTTGAGGCAACAATTTGCCGAAAGTTGCTCGGAATACTGGCTTGTAGGGCTGCCCCTTGGAAGTCGACAAGTCACATCATCAGTCAGATCCCCGTCAGTCGACTAAGGTTCTTTTTTGCGTACAAAACACACAAGGGTTACATTTTAATGCAGACTTATAAATAATGGGAATCATAAATATATGTATATATGTGTAGCAGGGCTGACTATCTGGTGCGCTTGCTAAAAGACAGTCTACATGACAGCCTGCACTGGTGGTTCACTGTGGAGGCAAGCTGAAGCTGAGAAGCTGAGAAAGCGGAGGGGGTGGGAAATTAGGCTAGCAATAACGCTGTTTCAGAAAAGGTCTAAAGTATGAAGGCATTCTTACGTCATACCTAGCTATGTCTGCAAGAATCTGCTCATCGTTCAACAACATCCAACATGGCAAACCATATAAAACGTCTGAATTCCTATAGCCAGTCATTTACAGGCTAATTCAAAATATATGTTGTGTATCTCTCTGTTGGACCTGTCTGTCCTTTTAGACCTATTAGCTCTTTGTTGTGCAGGAAAAAGAGACTGGAGACAGACATTTGCTTTTCCATGTCAAATACTTTAGAATCTTAATCACAAGGGTTTTGTTTGATTATTCATACATTTATATGTATGATTTATTTATATTTAATGAGAAATACAGAGGCCTAATAAGCGTGTAGAAGACACAAAATTATTATTTCAAAGACAAAACTTTGTCAACCTTTTTTTTCACTGTAAAAATGATTCAAATCTTCACTCATTTCTTTTTTTATGTTTAAGGTGAAATAAAGAAGCTGACTGATCCTGTTGAAGAAGGGATTTTAATGTTTGAACTGAAATAAAAAAGTAAAACAAGCCATAGTAAGATATCTAGATTAAAGAGCATATTTTAAACATAAATACATGCTGCTGTCTGTCTCAATATTTTACAAATCCATATGGTAGCCCTACATTATATATCGGCAATTAAAATAGTCTGCAGTCTTTCACCATGTGCAGTGTCTACTGATTTTTAAATGCTCAAAAATAAAGGCTTGATGTCCAAAGTTTCAAAGCTTCTTTAGTTTTGCTCTGAAGCTACAAGGCTAATATAGCTAATAATAGAAGCTTCTAGCCACCAGTTTACATCATGCAAACTGCATTCCTGAACCATCACACAGTCACCTTGTAGATATAGTTTATGCTCTATTACACTCTTAAAAATCAGTCTTCATCAGTCTTAGATTGATGGCACCATAGAACTCTTATTTCTCTTGATATAAAGGTTCTGTACCTATTTAAAGGGTCTTCGCTCTGATCGACACATCTCAAGTACAAAAACGGTTCTTTATGGAACCAAAAGTGGATCACAAACGCCCGTCAGAGTATGCAGCACCACTGCTCCACAGGTGACCTTTCAGTGATTTTCTAAGGAGATTATACAAGCTGTGTACAAAATTGAACATCTGTGACAGCAAAATGTGCAACCTAAAAGTATCTGAATGAACTAATTAGACGTGGTATGTGGGATATGTAGGAAATGTTGTTCCAGATTTGTGAAGCACCAGATCTGTTGTGGCTTAAAAGGAAATGGCATGGCAGTGACTCATTCATAAACATGGCTGTGATTTTACTGGAGGTTTTACCATTTCCGCGGAATTCCCGCTCCTCCCCCCTCACTTGCCTGCGCCATCAGCAATTCATAACCCACACCATCACATAAGCAGTTGCAGCACCTTTTCAAATTTTCAAACCATTTAGGTCACATGGGGCAGTCTTTTTATTTGTTTTATGTTACGTTTATTTACTTTTTTATGTTTATTTATATGTGTATGAGCTTTAATTCCATGCTTGTACATTGTCATGTTATTATTAAGACACTTGAAGTATTACAGTGCTCTTCCAGTGTTCCTGTTAGTGACAATCCTGAGGATCTACAGCTGGAATATGCTATATATACATCAAAAATGTATGCTCAACGACACTCATTGGATTGACAGACTCACAATTCAATGGAAAGTTTACAGACTTCCGATCTGAAAAGGATGATGGTAGATGTACACAGTCAGTAAGCTCTCTTGAGGCCATTTTTCTTGCAGATTTGGCTTTTTCTTCAGTCTATGTACCTACATATAGTGAATCTTCTTGTACCTGCCTTCTTACTATCTGTCAATGTCTAACCATACTATTCAGTATGATAGCATATGTATGAAGTATATGTCATAATATTTAAAAAGGAAGTCTCAGCCAGTTTTTTTTATCTTTATGTATTCCGTTCATATATAAAATAAGAACCCTGCATCCCCCAAATATCTAGAATATAGAAAATTCTCTCTCTATGACTTAATGAGGTGACTTCCACTGTAAGTAGCATATTCTATACCTGTCATGATGATTTTATACACCTGCAGCAACGGGATTGAATGAAACACCGGAATTCAGTGATTAAGAGGGGTGTTCCAATATGTTTGTCCGTGTAGTGTATTATATCACACCGTCTTAATAGGCTAGATCTCAGGTCTTTAAACTCTAGACCTTGAATCTAGTTTCCAGTCCTGGATTAGAACAGGAAGAGGAACAGGACATGTAACTGATTGGCCACATAGTGTCACACCTAACAAGATTACAATTAACAGGGCTGGAAACTGGATTCATTGGACTGGATTATTGATACTTTTTGTGTCAAAGTTCTTTCCATTTTAAGCCATCTGGGCTACACCAGCAAGCTCATGGCCTTACCTGAGCTGTATGATTGTAATCCCCTAGGCAAAAGGAGGTTTAATCCTTCCTTGTTCGTTCTTAATTGCATTGTTCTAAATGTTATCTTAGGTTTTTCCTTTGCCGCAGAAAGCTTGATATTACCCTATCCCATTCATCAAACTGCTGAATAAAGCCACTTTGATGTGTTCATTTTCATAATTTCTATGCCCAACAAAACAAAACAAAAACAATATTTCATTTCATGTATGTCTTTACTTTGGTATTTGAAGACATACCAGTTCATTGAACACATTGTGTATAATTTTGAGATCATTTAGGCATGTAAACACCTAAATATTGATTTGATCTGTCATCTCAATTACATTTTTATGTCTTTCTAATATACTCAAGTCATTAATCTTGATAATGACTGTGTGGGTTGAAATAAATATATAAACTTATCGTCATCAGAGCACGTTGGCGTTCACCAGATGTCATTATTTTTTACTTCTAAAAACATTCAAATTTAAATTGTCAAATCAACTGACTGGTTCCATTCAGCAAATCAGAGGGGTGAGGCTGGGCACCACTGCTTCGTTCCTCATTCCAAAATACAGGAACTTGAAATGCAGCAGTTAATCTTAAACTTTGCACATGGTCCATCTTGCAGTGCCCAGTACTTTGTAGGTCTAATGATGTGTAATGACCTTCAAGTACTGTTCTGTGTTTGTCTTACTCTAATAAAGCGAGTCTGGTCTTAATGAAGTCAGTTCAAGTAAAATCGCTTCTAATCTTTATGCCAACATGAACATACTTTGGACTGAAATGTTTGCCGTCCTCCTAGAAGGTAGAATGTGCCATTTTTCAACACCCAGTTAAAACATTCAGTAATATCAGGGGCAGCTTCTCTTTAAATGACTTGTGCTGCATTCAAGAGGTTTTGGAAACTGGCAAACTGGCAAATAGCACATCTGTCAACAGCTGTCAATTTCTTATCCCTACTATTCAGTATGATAGCTGGAATTATATGGTATAATATTTAAAAGGAAAGTCACAACCAAATGCTTTATGTATCCTGATGTATCCTTTTCAAATATGGAATAGGAACCCTGCATCCCCAATAAAACAAAGTAATGGTTAGTATCATTTTGCTATCCAGTGTCTCCAGCATTCTGGACCACTATCTAGATGTAGCTTTGATATGGGCGTCATAAACGCATTATATTTTTCCAAGAAAATTCTCCCCTGATGACTTAATGAAGTAACTTCCACTGTTATTGCCTGTTATTGTTGTTATACTGTTATTCTATACATGTTATGAGGATTCCATGTAGCTGTGGCAATGGGACTGAATGAAACACCTAAATTAAGTGATTAAGAGGTGTGTTCCAGTGTGTTTGTCCATGCAAATGGACTGGGAAATAGCATTCGTACCACTTGAACAGCCAATGAAGTGCTATTTGCAAGCGGGAGCCTGAGGATTCTAGATGATGCATAAGTAGCTGACAAGTAGCTTAACACGTAGCTGGACTACTATTCAATCGTTTGGTTTAGTAATTTGCAATAGGTTTTGTTTAGTAGTTTTGACAACAATATCCTTGTCTTGGGCCCTGGGTGGTCCAGCACACTAAGGCGCGGTCACTGTAATCAGAGGATTGCTGGTTCGCATCCCCATTACACTGCTAGCCATCGGCAGGGGCGGCCTCGAGAGTTTTCTTCCAATTCTTATGAAGAGCAGCACTTGCACAACAAAATATTGGTTGTTATAAGCATGATATTTGAAAGATGGTGAGTAAGCAGTAAGTAGATCCCTCAGTCCCTTAAGTCACTTTTAAAAGGTACTAGATGCCAATGTTCATTTTGCCTTTTTGATCCATCACTGAATGAAGTCATCACGCCAGTATACTCTCTCCCACAGGAGTGCTGAGCCCTGTGAGGACTGTGTGCATCTGACCAGCTGTGTTGAAGAATTGGGCCGTCCGAGGGACGCAGACAACGCCAGAGCTGGTCTGTCCCGGCCTTTGCTGGAGGAGTCACGCTTTCTCTTCAACTGCTACATTAATGAAGAGGAGCAGGCAGGGGAACGCTCCCTAGACAGAGCCGGCAGAGCTCATGCACCGTCCAGCAGCACGGAGTCGAGCGGGCAGGTGGAGACAGTCGGCCTCGTTGTCCAGAGCACCCAGGTGGAGACAGGTGAGGATAACGAGGCAGCTTTCCTGGCACATTTCAATATCCCGAACTTTGTGAACTCTGAACTCAGCTCCACACTGGGGGACGATGACTTGCTGCTGGGGGAGCCGCCGATCATCATGGACAGCGAGTCCCATTCCCACAGCACCCACCACATCAGAGACTAAAGCGCTAAACCACTACCGTTGTGTCTGATCTGACCATAGTAAAACATGCATGGTTGCTAAATAAAGGGAATGGCACATCTACTCTAAACATTAGCCTGAACACAATCCATGAGGTTGGTGGAGCAACCAGTGGAGCACACCACTTCAGTATTTTGTGACCTCTTATTAGAGTTGGGACAAACGGTGGATTGTTTGGGAGCCAATTTAGAGGTGCTACAAAAGAGAAAGATGTGCCTCTTGAGAAGCTACTACCAAAACATTTTCCATGCATCTTCATGTATGCTCACACTACCTAAAATGTGGATCACCAAGAACGAAGGAGGCTAATGAGAGAGGCTATCAGGAGAGCGACACCAGTGGATAAGGTACAGGCTTTGATAACTGGAACAGATCAGGTAGACTGATGATTTATTTATTTATTTTTTAAATTCATGCTAAATGTGAAACACTTCCTGGTGTAAACAAATGGACAAACAGCCGAACCTGTGCCAACATCATGATTCACATAAAGGACATTATTTTGAAAATGCCTTTTCCTTTTACATGGACACTGCCCTGGACTGACCTCGCTGGAGTCAGACTCAAATCAAAACATAAATAAATGCAACTATTCAGAATCTGATACTGTGAAAACCTCCTTAGTGGATACTTTAAAGTCACTGAACTTCACATCAGACTTTCTTGGATAATCGCAATGAAGGAGGAAATCAACTCCCCAGCTGCCGCACTCCAAAGACCGCCAAACTCACCCAACACTGGCTGCACTCATCAGTGTAAAGATGCTGTAGATTAGAACTTTGTCTTGGCAAATATACTTCTGGGATAAGGGGTTATACTATTTAAGACTGGATGGTAGACTTAATTTTTATGGTCTGTTGTGGTGGTGGTGGTGGTGGTGTGTACTTTTGCACTTGTCAAGACCAGTTCAAAACTGTGCCAAGTGACCGTGAATGTGAGAATTCTCATTAAAGAACTGCCTTTACAACCATGTTATAGCGTTTAGAAATGGGTCCCATGTTAAGAGGACTATGTAGCACATGCATTACGCTGGTCTAAAGTTAAATCCAGGTCATGGATTTTTATCAAATTTATTTAGAACATGATTTTTCTTCACTCTCCTCTTCAATAGGAGGTTTCACTTGTTTATATATACACACATATTACTGCACAAAGGTCAGAGACCACCCTTCATTTAAATTCCATTCAGAACGGCCATGAAGGAGATATGATCCCAGGAGATATGTCTGAGGAGATAAGACACTCTGCTCGTATAAGAATGAGTAAAACAAAAATTTGAGTAAATGGGACTGCTAAGAACTACACAAGACCTGCTAGACCACCAGATCTGTCCCCTTGAGAACAGCACTTAAAGCTTTCATCTTTCAGAGATGGAGGACAGTTAAGCACCACTCTCGCTTCAGATCTAAAACAATCTACAGGTGTTTCTGTCTGTCCTTTCACTCTGAGATGACGCTGTCGGCCTAAAAGGCAGTGGAGCTGATCAAGAAGCTCTTAGCAAGAAAAGAAAACAGATGGAATGAAGAGCATTTGATCAAATCAAACCACTAAAGGCTGCCGGTGTCCTCAGAACAACAGAGTGGTAAGTTGGGGATTACTTAGATGGAACTTCCAAAGCCCCACACGACATATCTGTATTTTTTATTTTTAACCTAGCCTTTTCTCTGAGTTTTAGGCGATATGAAAGGTTTTGTTCAGAAGTCACATTTCTGTACATTACTGAGCCAAGTGCTACCAACTATTCATGAGGTTTTTAGCAGATTTGATCAGTGGTTTATAATATATATTTGAAACAGTATTTTGAGTTTAGAAAGTTTAGAGTACTTTGGGCCCTCCCATTCATAGAGATAGGAGGGGGGGGTGCAAAAATGGCCGCTGAGTGAGCAGACTTGCCTACAATTTGCTTGCTCTTGCTTGTTGCTGACTGATAACTGGGTTTACTTTTTCGTTACAGTGCAACAGAACATGCTGCCCTCACATTTGAATAAAAGCTATAAAACTCCACCTTTCTGATTGATCAGGCTATGTGGGAGATTCAGTGACAGCAGGGTCACCATGGCAACATAAAGATTTTCTTTCCTGGTATTAGCCTTTTTTCTCCTGATCTGGATTGTTTTTTTCAGTCTGTGTAAAAACAACAGAGCGAGAACATTATTGGTAGAAAATGCTTTATTTAGGTCTGCTTTGGCTGTTACACTTGTTTTTGATGAATTTGACACAAAACATTGTAAGGTGTTCACTCCCCCTGCTGGGCAGTCATGCTCATGCTATTATTTTAGGGGCGTTTTTGGATTCCTGTGTGAATAAAGAGAGATTTTCAGTGGCTGCAGTTGCAGTCTCAAGCTGCTGGAGACAGGGAGGAAAAGTAAACAGCACAACAGCAAAGTATAGACAAAGAGGAATATGTTTTATCTGAAAAGAAACTACCCAGACCTGCTGAGCATCAAAACAGAAAAATCTAAGTTTGTAACGAAGGCAGACTTGTCAAGTGATTTAGACAGTATGAAATACTGCAGTATTGCAACAATCTTCCTGCTGAGTTCTGAAAAGAATGAAAGCTGCATCTGATCTTATATTTAGTGTATACATTTTAATATTTTAACTGATGCTCACAAATGAAAACTTCATGACTTTTCTGACCAGAGATTAAATAAAGTGGTCTTGAACCCCCACTGTACTGTTTTATCCAGTATTGTATTTAAGCACATAGTATATAGAATACTACAAAAAAGTCCTTTGTAGAACATGGTGGCCCTGCGCAGCAGCATAGAACTGTTACTTGATCTTTGCCCATCTCTTGAGCACAAGCCCTGCTTTCCTGATTTTTAGAACCACTTACATTCTAGTGTCAACTAAACACAACAATCTGGCATCTAGTCAGTGTTTTCTGTCAGATCAAGGCATGTTTCTTACAATGTCACTTTTAATATCTTGAATAACATGAGCTGAATTATTGCTCAGATCATTTCTGTATCACATTGTTGTACATTTTTCAAACTATCACAGTCCTGCTAAATGATTTTAGCTGGATTTCTCTGTACTGTCTTGTCATTAAAACAATATTGTCCTGTTCTGTGCTGAGTAACTTCTGCTTTGTTGTACAGCTCTCAGCTCATTCCTTATGTAACTGCAGCTAGTATCAATGGCTTGTGAATATGCTCTCTGTAGCGACTGCATTTGTTTCATTAAGAAATCTAGACCCAGAGTATTGGCCATTAGCGGTTGCGCTCTCCAGGTTGGTTGGATGGCACGTTCTTCTCACATCACTCCAGTGCAATGCCAGCACTGGTGTCTGATGGCTGATTCATCAGAGCAGAGTAAACAATGCTTTCCTCTGGGTGCGTTGGTTGCCCAATGGCAATGCATTGCCAGCAGTTCGGGAAAAAAGGGGCTGGCTGGCTGAGAACATGTTGGAGGAGGCTTCACCCACCCAGTGTCGGGAGCATTCCATGGGATAGGGGGATAATATGTATGGGTTGGGAAAATGGCTAAATCTAGATCTAAATGTAGGAGACAATAGGTTACAAACAAACAATCAATCAAATATTTTAATGTATATTGTCACTGTTACGCAGAACAGTCATTTTCTACTTTTGAAATTATTTGAATCAGGAGTTTTTCCACATTGTGTCAGTTTATGGTGAATGGACCAACAGAAATGCTCCAAAGTTTGAGCTTGAAATAAAAAGTTTTTAGTGTTCAAATGAGGCTATATAAAAGGTAGACTTTAGAAAAGCTATCTGATGATCTAAAACGCCTAAAACAGGCATTTCGTTCGGTTCATGGGAACTAACAGCGGGCAACTGACAATGTCTTAAATGTAAAATGCTAATCAAGCTGAGATCATCAATTTTGTTGTTAATTCTGAACCCCGACAGACAGTTTGATTTGAAAATGGTTTTGGCAGACCCTGACAGCCCTGAAAAAAAACAGTTAACATGCAATTGCATGTGAACGAGGAAGAAATGATGGCAAAGAGAACTGTGCAGATTGGAGAGAGGAGAGCATGCTTGCTTTAAAGGCAGAAATCTGTTAACAAAGATTTCAACTTGCTCAAGTGTTCATGTGCTACAAAGGAGACTTTCAATCACAAATTCTGCTATTTTAAAAATATCAAAGGATTTAAATAAAACTTAGCACTAACGACTGAAACATTTATTAAATATTCAAAACACCTCAACACACTAACTAAACAGTCCTGTTATCTACATTATTCATATATTAATGAAATTAATTGAAATACTAGTGGTAGGGACCACTAAGCAAGTCCCCATGTGCTTCAGGTGTGGGTGAAATTAAACTTGCATAAAAGTAACAGTTAACTGAGTGTATGCTGACCTTCTTTGAGAATGTCAACAGAGGGCGGCGAGGGGGGTTGTTATTAGTCCTTTTATAATCGGCTGTTTTCTAAAGGATGGTCTGCAGATGTTCACATTTGAGGAGTCATATTATATATGATTCCATATAAACAAACAAACAAACAAACAAATAAATAAATAAATAAACAAAGGTCTTCTGTTAAGGCTAAATATGCTTTCAGAGTGTGCCCCTGTTTAAAGTGGACATAACAGTCGTTTGGATACTGGTCAGTTTCACACAGAGAAAAGGACTAAACCAGAGAATCCAAAATGCACTGGTCAAGATCAGTGTAGGTATGTAAAAATCTGCATGTAAGAGTTTTATTTTACCTCTATAACTCTAATCTGCTCTACAAATTGTCTGTAAACAACAATCAATCTCCACGTGCCACCAGAGCTTACTACCTCATTTCTAAACTATCTTTTCAAGATCTATCCAGCTGGCACTCAGGACAAACTGAGTGCCATGCTGAGTCACTACATCTGTGAAAGCGAGAGCATGTGAAAACACCCTGCCCACACACACACACACACACAAACAACTGTTTGGAGAAGGAGAAAAAAGAAGAAAAAAAAAAATCAAGTGAATTTGACAATCCCTAATACAGTACAAGCCTTTTCAGTAATAATGCAGTCCTTGAGTTTGCTGTTCTCACAGTGTAGGGTGCTCCAGTGCTGCTCGCAAATTTATAATAATACAAAGCAGGTGACCCAATTTCCAGATTAGATTGGCAAGAGGTGTAGTCAAATCCGAACTCCAAACATACCTGAGTGTAACAGTTAGTTAATAGAAAAACCAAGTCAGGATCTGAGGGGCCGGAATACGAAGCCAGAAGCAGAGGAGTGCTGTGTGGCAGGGATGACCACACCCTGTCTCTGGAGCTCTCGAAGCACATCCAGTATGGAGTCCAGCTCCAGTCTGAAGGCCTCTAGCTCACTGCTCTTCCCCTGTGCTAGCCTTTTCCAGCGAGCCACCTCCGTCTGCTGCTCCTGCTCTACCACTGACCGCGTCTGAGCTATCACCTAAAACATGGTAAACAGCAATGACAAGGTTTGTATGTGCATAGTGAACGTACGTGTACATGCATTACACACTAATCAGCCATAACATTAACAGCACCTGCCATTAAATTAAGGTCCCTCTAGTGCTGCCACAACATATCTGAGCATTCAAGGCAGGGATCCTCCATGGATCGCACCAATGAGCCTCAGGTGCCCATGACCCGGTCAGCCTGCCTGCATGTTTTGGAGATGTTCTGACCTGTCTAGCAATCACAGTTTGGCCCTTGTCAAAGTCGCAAAGGTGCCACTGTAGATGAAGATAATCAGTGCTGTTCACTTTACTGTGAGTGGTGATAATGTTATGGCTGATCCAAGTATATTACTGTATATTATAGATTAGAGACCAGTAAGTATTTAAAATGTTTTATGGGAACAAGGAGTTTTTACATAATAATAATAATAATCCTTTAATTAATTAATTAACTAACTATTACATTTTGTCTAAATGGTTCTGACTGATCAAGCCTTGAAATAAGGGGCATTCCAAACATTATTCACTGTATTCTAACCTTCTTCTTGATATTATACAACATTCTTAGTTATTTTACAGTCTTCTACAGCCAGGTTGATCATTCTGGAGATATCTAAAACATTTACATCTCTCACTTTTTGCAGTTTCCTTACAAATAATATAGAACTATCAACAGCATTATTTACATAAAACAACAGCATTCTATATATTATTGACCACCACACTGAATAATACGTTTTAAATAGTACTGTATGATTCACTTACCTGCTGCAGTTCTTGCTCACGCTGCTGGTATCGTAGCTCCATTGAGTGGATTTTGTGCTCCAGGCTGGTAAAGTGCCTCAGCTCAGGACTGTGGGCCTCTTTCGCCTGCTTCAGCTCTTCTAAAAGCTTAGCCAGCTACCACAAAGAAACACAAACACTTTTTGTATGTATGCATGTATGTGTATGCATACACTTACCAAGCACTTTATTAGGAACACCTATATACCTTGTCATTTATGCAGTTATCTAATCTGCCATTTGTGCGGCAGCAGTACAATGCATAAAATCCTGCAGATGCAGGCCAACAGGTTCGGTTGTTTGAGTATTTCTAGAACTGAAGATTTCCCTGCGTAGCCTGTTCAGCATAACTAAGGTTAACTCAGAATGGCGCAATGAATTATAAAAATAATAAATAAAAAAAACATCCTGTGGGCGGCAGCTCTGCAGACAAAAGCACCTTTGGGATGTTACAGAATGGGAAATGAAAGCACTACTGGAAAATCTGCAGGAACTGCATGATGCAATAATGTCAACAGGAACCAGAATCACAATGAATGCTTCCAACATCTTGTAGAATTCATTTCACGAAGAACTACTGGAAGCTTCCATCCAAAAATCTACCAAAATCTCCAAAATGCCAACTTTACAACTAGCAAAAAACATGGGAAGTTAATATACAAAGATTGGAGTCAATTTCTAGGATACATTATGAAATGTACAGGTGCCATTTTTAAATTAGACAAGAATTAGATGACATTAGATCACAAGAATATTTTCCCCTTGATCGCGATTATATACATTTTAGACACTTGGTCAGCTACTTGATTAGCTACACAGAAATGATGCAGATCACAAACGATATCCTCTCTTTTTTAGCTGGTCCTGCTCAGAGCATCACATTAGGGAATACTGCCGTTTGGTATTCCATGGTGAAACTGTTTTGAATGTAGTGATTTAAATTGTATGCCTGCAGGTTTAAATGCCTATCCAAGCTTTGCTTAAGGGCTTTAGGTTGACCTGTTCTGACCACTGGCAAGGAGCTGCAATATGTAAAAACAGTGCTCTAGCAAATTTCAGCAACAGTCCAACTGCCTCAAACACAAATGCCTCTTATGTAACACACTGAATGAATCAGGATGGAATTATTCAACCTTAACAAATAATGTAACTCCCAGATAAAAAGTCATTATAGATTCTAATGCAAATGGTTGTGCACCCCAGGTCAGATTACATGTGCTGATCATTTTCTACTCCACAGAGAACATGGTTTTGCACATTCTAAAGTAGGGCTGCACAATATATATTGTTTCGGCACCATCATCACAATGTGCAGTAGTTAGTAGCCAGTAGTCACACTGCAAGGCCATGCATTAATAAAAAAAAAAAAAATGAAATCCCCACTGTTCTCAATTTTCAATGTATACATATAAAATATAAATAATGTCACATAAATTAGTTATGCTTTGTTTTCCTCCCCAATATAAAACATTCAGAATATAATAATTGTACTCCAAAATAAGCACCATTGACCAGCCTGTAGCCATAAGGCTGTATCTCAGCAGCAAAAAAAAATCCTTAAGTGTTATTAAAAAAAAAAAAAAACCACACACACACACACAAAAAAAGGACTTTTTGTAAGAATTGGACAAAAAGACTAAATATATACTGTGTATACACATTGGATGATATGATGGATTGTACTACCTGGTTCTGCAGTGTCTCTTCTCTGAGTTTAGACACAACAAGAGCATCTTTAGTACTCTGCAGTTCCTTTAATTGCTCACGCAAATGCAGCACCATGATCTGGAACACATACATAAAACATATTTCAAAATATATAAACCTTTCCCACCCTACTTTTAGTTGAATATGCATTTTCTACTTGTAATCATTTTTGTAATAACCAACATCATTAGATCTTTTTCAAGCAGTTAAACTTCACATTCAGTCTTTTCATGGAAATTCAGAAGAGGCATATTTATGTTCTTGTGACATCAAGCTATAACAGGAACAGAACATAAATGCTGACAAACCTCTTGTGTCTTCATTTGATTTGTGAGTTCCGCCACTTTGGAAGAGGAATGCTCGAGGGCGTGGCGTGCCACAAGATGCTCTACCTCCCTCTGGTGCTCAGCCTTAAGTGAGGCAAGCTGCTCTGCAATGCGGTCCTGAACCCTGAATAAAGGGTTGCACGGCTGAATCAGTAATCTAAGCCATTCAGAAAACAGACTAAATGGTAATATATTCATTGTCTTAAGACACTCTCCAATCTCCAAGAAAATTAAGGTCATCTTGGTGAGGAGGTGTTATTACTCACCGTTGGAGTTCACTGTGTGCTTGTGCAGCAGCAGCCTGCAGTGAGATCCTCTCCTGCTCCCACTGCAGCTCAAGCTGCTCCTGTCTGAGCATCAACCGGTCGTTCTCCTGCTGCACCTCAGAAATGTGAAATCCTGAGAAAGCCCTGGGCTGATAGTCTTTCTCGTCCTTGGTAGGAGGGAAAGTCTCGGTGGCAGCGACAGGAATTGGGTCTTTGTCAGGGCCAGAGTGCTGCTGTCTAGGCTTTGTGCTGGACCCCTCGACCCTTGAAGGCACAGAGAGCATGGTCCTCCTCTCTCTCTGCAGCCTCTCCACGGTGCGATGGAGGTCCTGAATGGTCCGGCTCTTTGCAGAAAGTTCTTGGGTCAGGCGTTCCAGCCGAGCCGCCTGCGCTGCTTCAGCCTGCCGCTGGTGTCGTGAAGGGCTGCGGGTTGACTTCTCTGGCTCTGCTGAGGAACGAGCCTGCTGGACCTGTTCCTGCAGGGAGGCCACTTCAGCCTTCAAAGCATTCACTTGGCTTTGGTGGGCCTCCTTTAGCTGCTTCAGCTCCTCCTGCAGCAGCTCAGCCTTAGTCCTCGACTCCTGGGACAAACCATCTCGATGCTCTGGGCTTCGCTCAGTTAACTGCTGCTCTAGCTCTGAGATTTGCTGCTCATACTGGAGCTACAGAGAGTGAGACATTCAATTTAGGTTTAGATCTCACAACCTCACAATTTAGATCTCTGGAACTGTCTGAGAGATTCATGCAGATGGTCTGAGATATTAGACCAAGAATGGGCAGCTCAAATTCATAACAATGTATAGAAATCAAAATATAACTGCAAAGCACAAACCTGAAAGTACTGCTCATAAGTTAGCATAACATTAATATATTATTATTATTATTTATTTTGGTAATTTCAGTAGCATGCCATTAAAATAATAATAATAAAAAGTCTATAAAACTGCAATAATAGTTTCACTCCAAACAGTGTGATCCACTGGTTATGTTACTTTGTTTTTGCTGTGGCTTCTGTGAATAAGACTTCCATTAATTTAAAATAATGAGCCACAACTGAAGCGTGAAACACAGGAAAAACAAATCTATCTGGCACAAACAGGCTTCCATTAAAAAAAAAAAAAAAAATTATGTTAATTAGATGTTTGTGTTTGTTTGCATTTGCAAGTTCTTAGTACACAACACACAAAATTGGCCACCCCACAGGTGCCAAGTAACTGTAGATGGTATGCAATTAGCACCTTATTTAATACAACTCTCACAAACTCATTTAGATTCCACATCTATGTTTAGAGACCAGTGGAGAACCAATTAAATGCACTTCAGAACATCCTCAAGAAGTTAAACAGCAAACTCTAGCAGTAACAAGACCAAGACCAAATCCACAGCTTGGTACAGCACAGCTGGCTTGGATAAATGCCAAGCCAGCTAAAACAGCTTTAGAGTATAGGTATAGGGAACTGATATACAGTCATGTAAAAAAAGAAAAAGTTAGGACACCCTATGATGGCCTCATAATAAACATATGGACACACACACATTATATATATATATATATATATATATATATATATATATATATATATATATATATATATATATATATATATATATAAAAACATATGGACATATATATGGGATATATTTGATCTTTAACAATTTAGAGAGATAGCGAGGGTTTTCTCTTTGATCACCTGCCATTAACATAAACCTCTGCAGTCTCTTTCTGATGGTAGATGATGGCATTTTAGATATGTTGAAGACTCTTTTTTTTTTTTTTTGGCACATCTTTGGCTGAACTTGCTAGGATGAGCTGACCTGGCCATGTTGGCAGTTGTTTTGCTGGTAAATTATAATTGTGAACAGTGGAATGGCTGGTTTCTAAGTGTTCTGAGATGCTTTTAATCTCCTCCTAGACTCTATGTCTACAACCTTCTTTCTCAGATAGCTCTTTGGATTGGTCCCATCATCCATGGCGATGCCACTCACTTCAACACTCAGGAGCAAACCAAATTATATGTCTGTGGTTTAAATATGATAAAATCCTCTCTTACCATGTTCTTAGCATCGGAAATATTGTCCAAATGTCCAAATATTTTTTAAAAGACCAAGGTTTCCATGAGGTGTCCTATATTTTATTTTTTATTTATTTACATGACTGAACATAATGGGAGATGGAATGTCTTGCACAAGTACAGTCCAGATGAATGAGAGAGAAACGCTCTAATAGGGTTACATCGTGGCGCTTTCAGAGCTTTAAATAGATTTCCACTGCGTAGCCTGTAACTCAGCCTGTTTGCCAAGACGGATTTCAGGATGAGGTACAAAAAAGCTTATGCCATATGCATCAGTTCCTTTTTTATGTAAATTTGTACATAAAACAACGCTGGCTGTTTGCAATTTGCTGCATGGACTTTAAACCCAGGGACCCTGGGAAGTGTGTCTAAAATAATTACTGAGGGTAGTGCTATTTTGGGTTCTATGCATGTAGAGATGACTGTCCATGTTTGGTTCAGGTCCTACATTTCTAGTTCATGGTGTTCCTCTCTGTTTTGTACTGGCATAATTACAAGATGATCCACTGTATCTAATTTGCAAATGACTACAGAACCCGATGGGGCAGTGGTGGCTCAGCGGTTAGAGCTCCGGGCTGTCGATAACAGGGTTGTGGGTTCGATTCCCGGGCTCGGCAAGCTGCCACTGTTGGGCCCTTGAGCAAGGCCCTTTACCCTCTCTGCTCCCCGGGCGCTGGAGTTGGCTGCCCACCGCTCTGGGTGTGTGTGTGTACTCACTGCCCCTAACACATGTGTGTGTGTGTGAGTGTGTTCACTACCAGATGGGTTAAATGCGGAGGACACATTTCGCTGTACACTGTACAGTGACAAATACGTGCACCTTTACCTTTACCTTTTATTTCGGTCTGTTTTTTTTTTTTTTTTTAAGGGACATGCCATAATGGCATACTCTCACTTTCAGGCACTCGTTTCCTCAGAAGACTTTCTACTTGGAGTGTTGAGGTAGGGCTGCAACTAACGATTATTTTATTAATCGATTAATCTGCCTATTATTTTTTCGATTAATTGATTAATCTGATTAAAATGTCCTTTGTCTTTATTTAAAAATAGAACATTAAATAACAGAGCAAATATGTGCATACAATAATTCAATACTAATACATCTGTAAATTAAATTAAATCAAATGTATTCAGAAATTAAATAAAATGAGCATATTGCTGATTCAAACTCTGCACTGTATTGGATTACTTCTTGATGTTAAACTTTTTTGGAATATTACGCCTCCGCTCCAGCTCGCTTCGTTCAACTTGCTCTTATGTATTATTTATTTTTCTGTGTAGACGAAACAATGCAGGTGATGTAAGCGGATATGACAAGGTGAATAACACGTAAATCGTGCAACGGATCAATAATGAAATTTGTTAGCCTTTTAACACTTAACACTTTTAATAATTAATTCTATTGATTCGTTGTTGCAGCCCTATGTTGAGGTTAATGTTATTATGCTTTTATCATCATACGGTACAATATTTATAGTGATGCCTTCGAGAGAAACTCCTTACTGACGGACTCTGTGATTGCATTTTTGTGATGATCTGCACAAAACGCTGTAGAAACCCATTAAATATGCATGTGTCTATGGTGGACTGGGAACAGAGAATGTTAAAAATGCAGTCATAAAATAAACTTTCTGTTTCTATGGCAACAACCTGCTTGTCTAAAGCATGAACCACTGAGAATGAAAACACACACACACACACACACACACACATACACACACACACACATACACACATACACACACCATGGTTTGCTCATTTTGCAATAGTATAAAATTAAACTGTACTTGTTTTTCTTATGTCAGGGCTACACCGAAGCACCACAGCGGCACCATAAGCCGCTGTGGTGCTCATAAGTATCCACAGCGGTGGATACTTATGAGCACATATGTCATCCCTGTTGCTTCTATTATTTTCTGATCCATTGCAGCTTTAATGTACCTAAACCAAATGCACAGCCACAAGCACAACTATTGTGCAGAATGCACTTTTCCAAGAAAAGAGAACCCTCCTGGAAGCCACCCCACATTTAGTAGAAACACTTCAACATTCCTTGCCTTCTCAAAACAGTGAGACTTAAAAGCAGCAGCCTACACTTCATGCCACAAACCTTAATTCTCTGGAACTGCTGCTCCATGGCTCTGAGAGAGCGCTTGGCTTCGTCATCGCGGCCCTCGAGCTCAGCCTCCAGCCTGTGGATGCGTCGCTCTAGTAGGGCTACCGTCTGGGAGGGTTGAGGAGCTGCATGTTGATGGTTGCTTCCTCCCTCTTCACCACCTGCTGCCACTGCAGCATAGATCAGAGCAGGCAGGGAGTTTGGGTGCCTACGCCGAAGGATCTCCTCCATCTCCCTCACCTGTGAGACATGTTTGATGATATAAGCACTCGGAATTAGGAGTGGGCCAGACCACAAAAAACAAAGGACACTTGATTTCCATGCTGTGTGAGCAAGCTGTAAATAAGTAAGCACTCAGCATGGAAGGTGAAGAGCCATTTGAGGAACACAGATGGTGTATAGCTCATTTCTGCAGTACTGAGGAGATGAAGCAGAAAGAGGAGATGTGCTCAGAATGAGAAAACTGCAGAATGAGACAGCTGCCTACTAGCTGAGTACACAGAACTATTCTCTACAGCTTGTTTCTGACCTGCCGCTCCAGGTCCTGGATTCTCTTGGCCTCCCCAGCCCTTTCTTTTGCTTTCTTCTCCTGCAGGTTGGCTCGCTTGGCTACCTCCATCTTAAGCTTCTCCACCTACGGAAAAACACACATTGGGCAAGCACTATAAAAATATGAACAGCATATTTTGTCCAATTTCAAAATAATAATAAAAAAAATAAAAACAAAAAACAACAAAAAAAACTTAACTGTAGAGCTACACAACCCTCTAGATGTGCCACCTAGGTGCTCGGTCAGTCTTTCATCATTTCAATATTTGACTACTGGAGCTCCCTCCTGGCTGGTCTTCTTACCATCAGGCTATTCTTTTTACTGATATTTTGCTGACTAAGTTCTCCTCATCAGATTCAGAACCCTGAAGTTGGCCTACAAAGCCAAAATGGACCTTCACTTTCACCTCTAATGTCAATGCTCAAAACCCAACCCGGACCAAGTGCCCTTCTTCAAGGGCAGCATGCATAGACTGACCTTCCCTCGGAAGACAACCATTTAGAGCGGAGGTCACCAATGAGTGGACCATGGTCCGGGTCTACTCAGACCAGGACCTGATAAACGTAATTTTGAGTCTTTACAGTACAGGTTTAGCAGCTTACAAAACTAAAAATCACATGCGACGCTATTCAGCCAATGAGATCTGTGCATTATGATAAACACTGCAGCTCGGGTGCATGACACATACAGGGAAGAGATGAGAAACAGTGGAGAAGAATGGAGGCAGAGGAAAGTTAATTCACATGTTATTTAATAGGTGCTCATTGTTTTTCAATTTTTTTGTTTTTATTTTACTTGAAATGAGAAAAGAACATTTATGTTCTTTATTATTCAGAATTGCTCCAGTTCAGTGTAAATATGACAATATTGTTGAAATATTGAATTAGACATTCAGAGCCACATCCGGTATACTGAAGCCAACAACTGAATCATAATGCAGGTCGGACATTAAGATGTTCTGGACTTTGGCTTGTGGAAATGTTCTTCCAGTTTCTCTAACTGGACCATAATAAATTTGAATGAAATACCCCTGATCTAGACTTTTCTCTGTCCTGAGGTCGAGGTGGTGGAATGAACTTCCCCTGGGTGTCTGAAGGGAGCGGTCTTCAAACACTGACTGTAGACCATCTTTTTCAAGAACACCCAAATTAGCACTAATATCAGACACAGTGTCTATTCACACTAACTATGGATATTTTCTGATTGACCAGCAGAGCACATGTGTAAGTCACTCTGGATAAGAGTGTCTGCTAAATGCCATGATCGTAAATGTAATTGGGATTTTGCTCCAGGTCTAATGTAATTTTTAACCACTGCTGTAAAGGAGCTTGTGACAGTTTGCAAGTTGTGCCTCAGTTCACAGGGGTACGCCTGCTTGCTGTTTCACTGATAAGCAACTACTGTGCAAACACAAGACAAGTGAATCTAGACCCTTTTAAAAACCTAGACCTTTAAAAAAAGTTCCACTACAGCTGTGCATCAAGAAGCCATTTTTAGTACTATATAGAACCCTTTTCAAGGAGACCGATATCTCTCAAGAGTCAAAATATTATGATTATTATATTTCTATGGCCTTCAAAATACCTTAATACAGTATACCTATACAGGTTGTTCTTGGTGTTTACTGGAAAAAAAACTGAAAAAGTTGCACAGAACTTCTACAGTGAAATCTGGACTTTAAAAACTAGGTTACTGTATATCCAGGCTTTTGTTCAGCATACAGCAGATTTTAAACCATATGGCCCCTAGACATATAGACTGACAGTGTAGATTACACTGTAAATTCAAGAATTGCTAAGCATTATGTAATACGTGTTTAATGGTGCTTTTACGCTCCTGGACTGGAGGCGTTAACACAGGGATCAGGGACCTAAAATCTGTGCGCTGCTCATTAAGCATGGCCATTTTACATAAATGAGAGCTGAGCATTTAAAACCACTACTGTATAAAGACGTATTCAGACACATCAAACCTGTAGGTGGTGATTGAAAGCAAACTTGTTTAAGGAATGCTACAGCAACCACACTCTCTGCTGCAAAGCATTCAGTCCTCCACAGAAATAAATGATTTATTACATAAGAATGTTTCAAGATGTTTTATACCCGTATGAGTGTTATGTATGAAGGTAAACAAGTTTGTTAAAGTAAAGTTTGAGAACATATTTTCTTACAAAAGCTTTAATAAACAATCTTTAGAAAAGGAATATATAGCTGATATGGTATCATAAAAATACTCTCATGATACATGAACAGTACAGACTAAATACATCAGTACAACAGATTCTTAAAAACTACTATTCAGATACTCTCCAATACTGAGCACAGTCTGCTGCACTTAATCTAATTAAACCAGTCCAATTACTCCGTTTGTAATGAAACCTGCAGTTGATCAGTGTTTAAGTACTGATGATGTCCTCGATATGCTTAGACAGGCTTATTGTGCATCACAATAAAAAATCATCTTATTGACCACACTGTACATTACATATTAATTAGTCAAGCGTGACTTTCTAAGTATAAATAAGGAACTAAATGTACATATGACATGTCCTGCAAATTTCACAACACAATTTGCTTCATGAAATCATCATACGGAGGACAATAGAACATATTTAAATGTGTCATTAATTTCGTATATACCACATTTTGAAATTTGATGTGAGATGAAGTAAATGAACAGTACAAAGCATGTGGTAAGAATTTCAGTTATGTCCTGAAGTCTTAAAGCATGTAAAATACTGAAATCTTTTCAATACTGACACTAGAAGAAAGCATATATTTAAGGCATACATTTTCTGTCTTAGCTGCTGATCTCAGGGGGAGGAAAAAAACTACAGTATTTCAAAGCCATGAAGCAACAATGTTTTAGCTCTCTATGAAGGGCAAAATGTGAAACAGTCACTTAGGGGATTATCATGTCTCCCACACATGAACGTCAACTCTGTGAAATCAGAACATCCTGACCTAGTTCTTGAGAAACACAAAGTTCTAGGCGGAGTATTAGTCCAAGAATACTGGTCTGTAAACCACTGAGCTAAATCAGCGATTCCAACCCTGGTCCTGGAAACGGTTAGCTGAATCAGGTGTGAATCAGGTGTGTGAACCACAGAGTTAGATGATCCACTTGGCCTGCTATCAAAACAACTTCTCATATTTGCCAGTGTGTTATTTTGTCCTGACTTGAATGTAATGAATGAAGCTGCTGAGTTCCTTTTGTGGATATGCAAAATAAAACACTGTTTACATTTACTGCTGACACCACCTGAGCCCATAATGTATCAGTGTAAGTACAATGCATGTTAATTAACAATACCCATTTGTTTTCATTTTGCGTGTGTTGGATAACATTGTCAGATCTTCATGGTCATTTTTCTTCACATCATGTGAAACAGCAATTAAGGGTATTCCGATTGAAGTACATTTAGTAAAAAATGGATTTAAAAAGCATATTGTATCAAAGTCTAAATATGTATTGCAAATCCTAATGCTTTGATCTCTTCCCAGGGCATGTCAAGTGTTAGCATTTGTGGACATCACGGTCCAAAAGGATTAAGTAAAGTGGAGTAATGAGGAGTAGTTGGGGGTTATTCATGCACCTACACTGAATTTTTATAAATCAACTATATCTGTTGCATTGTTGTCATTTTTGTTAGCATCTAGTTTATTCCCAGGTTTATTTTGTTAGAGGGTGGCACATCAAGCAATCAGTGTGTAATTAGTACTCTGTGCAATGATTGTTTTCAAATGTTTAATAAACATACAGAAAATTTTAATTTTAATTTCACTAGGTATGCATCCAACTTTCTCAGTACTACACAGAATGCTTTTCAAGGGGTTTATCAAAAACTAAATTCAAAGCAAACAACATACGGGTTTATCTTGTGTGCTCCATGCTCGACATGAAGTTTTGGATAATAGCATTCAAAAGCACTTCATTCTCAATTCTTAAATATCAAATTTTAAATTTATACTTGTATGTACTTACAAATATGTCCATCACTATTGCTGAGTGCAAACATGATCAAATGAACACTTTAAAGTCAAATGTATATTTGATGTATATTTGATTTTAAGACCATTGCAACATCAGTGTAAATATTATTGTTAATTAATAAACATCCAAAAAAAACATTTTTTATAAGGATAAGAAAATGAATTCAGATACATGTTTTCTGCTACCTGGCGAATTGCACCACAAAATACATATTTTACACACACAATTTCAAAACTTAAATGACTTAAAATATAAAAATATAAAATATAAAAAAAGGCTTAAACAGTTTTTGTGTTTTATATATTTTAGTTTGTTTAAAAAAAAGTTTTTGTGAGCATTATATTCCAGATGCATCAAATATGACAAAATTAAAAAAATCTATATATACAAAGTGTTTATATTTAAATATATGTAAATGTATATTTAAATATATTTACATTTCTATTTTGAATAATTGCTCAGAAGGTTATAAAAACAGTTCAGTTTTAAAGAATCAGATTTTTCTGACAATTATTTGATGGTTCCAGTTTGGGGGCTGACATTACCACAAGGTACATATGCAACAGGGTTAACAACATTAGGGGGGCTGAAGGCGTAGAAACATTGTGAAATTGCCAAACTGGGGTGGGGGCAGTTGCGGCCTAAAGGTTTAGATGAAGCAGGCTTGGGACCAGAAGATCAGAGGCTAGATTCACAAAAACATTTATAGCTGTTCTAGGCTGAGTATTAGTCCAAGAATACCATGTTGGAAAACTACTCAACTAAATCAGAGATTCCCAACCCAGGTCCTGGAAATTGTAGTGTTTTCCTGCTCCATCACACTCATGTCAACTCAGGAAGAGCCACTGAGCAACACACCTAACCCCCCAAATTTCTCCACAACACTGCTCTGGGTGTGTTCTTACCAGCCTAATCAGTAGTGTGTGTATATTCACTGCCACAGGTTAAATGGGAAGGCTGAACTCTTGAATTGTTGTACTGCTGTGCAATGGCTGTAAAGCAAGTTCATGACACTCCTCCTGCCTCCCGGCTGCTGTCTCATTAGTAGAATATTGTACACGTGGACAGCCATTATTTTTCTTCATTCAAATTTTAAAATATTGCCAATATTGATTTGTTAACCCCTTGACCTTTGAGATTATTATTGAGATATAGATTTAAGACCTATTTTCAGGAACTGCTATAAAACTTAGTTAGAACTCTAGAGTTTAAAATGTGAACTCCGGACACGGTCATGAATTAAACAGCTTGGTCGGTGCGCACATTGTTACACCCCTAGCGACGATACAAAACAACTGGCCACACATTATTTGATCTGAGTGTGTGTTTGTGTGTGTGACCTACACAGATATATAGAGAGTGCTTACCTGGGTCAGGGTTACTACTGTGTGAGCTGTCTTACCTGCTCAGTTAGTTTCTGTGTCTCTGCACTGGCTGCTCTCAGTCGAGCTGCATCTTTGTCCAGCAGCTCCTGATTCTCAGCATACCACTGTAGCCTCTTTTTTAGCTCGGACACCTCTTCCTTATGCTTCTCTTCCAGAAGCTTCAGCTCAAAGCCTTTATCACCTGAGAAAATGGTCAACCTGTTAAAATGGTACTCACCTAACCACAGATACACAGGCAGCTCAAACTACCATATTGGTTTGTCCTACCTGAGGTGTAGAGGACCTGTGCTTTTGCTAAGTCCCTCTCTTTTTTGATCATTTGCAGGTCCACCTGTAGGGCCTGCTTCTCTTGTTTTAGCCTGTGGGTTTCCGCCTGTAGCTTTGCTTCTTTCCTCTACGGAAGCACATACATAGACAACACAGACATCAGGACAAAACCAGATATTTATTTAGCTAAATTACAAGGACTGGATCTGAACAGCTTACCTCTGCAGCTTGCACCTGAGCCATTAGCTCAGTGACACTGTATCCTTGATCTGCAGCAGCTACACTTCCACTTCCCATAGTCTTCTGCTTATTGATCCTGTGTAACTGTTCTCTGAAATATACAACAGATTAGTGCTGAATGTTAAAGGTAGGGGTTTTGGCTATTTTACATTATTATTATAGATTTGTTTAACAAATGCAACCTCCTAGTTAAGTAAGCCAGGCCCTAACCTTCTTGTAGTACAAGGCTACATTTTACTTGTTGCCCCCAATTCTGGTCCCCATTTCAATTTCAATGTCTCTGGTCTGAGTCTTATAGATAATGACATTCGGTTGACATAAATGTCTCAATGGTTTGGCCCCGGATTTGTAATTTGCTGACTCATTTTTAGCAGGCTACAAGCTGCTATTAGCTCGTAAATGGCTTGTGTGCACCACGCAAAAGTGAGGAATCCCACACCAGCAGGATCCAATGCAGAGATAATATTTCTTTACACATATTTAAAAACAGTGAACTGATACACTGTTCACTGTTATTTCATATGTGAGCAGGGAGTATGGGTTCCAGTGTGGCGTCATATGACATTTTTTTTAATGCAACATAACTGAAGACATTGTATCTGTTAATAACAGGCTGACGTGTTGTGGCTTTGGATGGATCAGTTCGGAGGGGCTTTGTGCTCGATTGTCCATCACAGTAGAGTCACTGATGATGACTTGAACCGTGAAAAGGCCTTCACAGCTGAGCAGTCACAGCCAGTCAGAGCTCTAGTCTTGTGACAGATACCACACGGCTACAGCAACTGTTGAAATGTTAAGAAGCTGACATGCTTCTCTTTTTCTTTGTTAGCTTTGTTGTATTCATAGTCGCTTCTTATCACTGCATTTTCACATTTTGAGCCATTCAGAATGACCTAGAACTAAGTTTTTAAGCTAGTAGCCTACTAGCCTAAGTTTTTAAAGCTAGTATTACTTGTAAAAAAACAAAAACGTATCATAGATCAGAAAGAATGGGATTCCATGGTAAATCATATAGTAACATACCAGTAGTCAAAAACAACATTGACAATATGTTGCCATGGCAATAGGACTACTCAAAATAGCTGTATGCATGATATGTTTTGCTAGTAAAAAATGACTGTTCATTAGAATTAGAATTTCTACTATTACAAATGAATTACAGAGATTAAAATAAAATTTTACTAGTAAACACTGAGCTATGACTTGCACTGTTGGTGGCATTTTAGGCTTTGTTTCATAAGCTTTGCAGTGTGTGTTCAACTTCCTGACATACATAACATTAAAAAAATATTTATACCCAGAAAGTTAAAGACAAGACTTGTATTTTCTTTCTGTGTAATGGATTAGAAAATGCATTATTATTGGTGGTTAGTTTTATAACCCACCCTGAAGCCAGTTACATCTGCTATTTGACTTCATGATGACCCATGTAAACTGTTTGGCTTAAACCTTACTTTGCGGTCATCCTTGTCTTCTTGTTTAATGTTCTACCAGATCCTAGAGCATTATGTAGTGAGCTGAAGGAGGGGTGGAAATATTTCTTTTTAACTTACACATACACTCACATACAGATAAATATGTACATATATATATATATATATATATATATATATATATATATATACACACACACACACACACACACAGACACACACTATTCCATCTGTATATTTTCTTACTTCTTTTATTTCTATATTTATAAATATATCTATATATTTTATTTTTACTTAAATGTAACTTTAAATTTAGATCTTTATTGTATAGCTTTGATGTGGGCAGACTGTCTAAAAAGCATTTCACTGCAAGTTATACTGTGTATGACTATGTATGTGACAAATACAATTTGAATTTGAATTTAAACATTTTTTGAATTTGAATTTGAGTGTGGGCTGAGGCCTACAAAAATAATCTGCGAGAGCACCTCTGTTTAATGAAGGTTGGGGTCACACGGGCAGACTGCACAATTCCATGACTGCTAAAGCTGCCTCCGGCAAACTCATAGCCTTAGGCAACTTCCTTATTGCCTATGCCAGGAACTGCTACTGCCTACACTGCACTAATCTTGTTGTACAGACTGAATGCCCACCTCACTACGCATGTGTCCCAATCTGTTTTCTTAGTATTCTTAGACAGATGTATTTATGTTAGGATTAAACAAACATTCAAAGCTTGAAATGTTTCACCTTCAATTCCACCCGTGAAGTGAAACAGCTCATTTAGCTGTATCTATCTAGATACCTGAATTGGTCAATTTATCTTTATCATTTAGCCCTTTTGTTGCTAATTAAACCTTATAATGTAATAAGCCTAGAACTGAAATCTTTCAGGGTTTAAAAACAATCTTTTGACCTTTAAAGACCAAAGGTGGTCCTGAGTTGATTGAATATATATATATATATATATATATATATATATATATATATATATATATATATATATATATATATATATATATGGCATAAGAAGAAAAGAAACAGAAAGTACAGAAATATCCAGTGTTACCAAGGCCCTCTTCACACCATAATAACCACTTACTTCAAGCATAAAATATTTCCTTTCCCTAACACTTGAATTTCACTCCTCTGGCAATACCCTTCATTTAGCTGTTAGAGATGTCGTGTGAAGCGTGTGAGAAATGACATTCTGCAATGACAATGACAATAAGCCAACATGCAGAACGATTACATGTTGAATGCTGCCCAGACGGAGTGTGTGGGTAAAATGTTTCCCTAAAATTTACATGAGCATTGCCATTAGCTGAATATTATACACTATTAGGAGCGGCCAGGACAGCTGCGTAAAATGCTCAGACCACAACACGATGTCTATCCACTCCATTCATTTGCCAAGTTTATATCACTACTTAAGCTACTGTATGATAGAGAATGCACCACAGATCCTTCACAGAACCTTTCCAAATGTGAATATGACTATTAAAAAGCGCAGTGAAGATAAACAGATGTACATGTTTGTCGCACCGCAACGTGTCAGTGCCACAAATGTGCATCGCAGATGGCCCTTAAGTGTGAGGAGAGCCTTTATGGACACATGACTGGAAAGACTCACTTAGTGAAGGCTAATTCAGAGAGCAGCCGCTGGTTCTCTGTGAACATGGCCTCTTCGTTTTGTTTATTTTGCGCCTGGAGAGCCTTCATCTGCACGTATAACTTCTCGTTCTCCTACAGGGCAAAAAAACACAAAAAACAAAGCATTTACTTTGTGGCTGGTTTGGCACAACGGATGACACCAGTACCTAGCATTGAGCTACCATACCAAGTGGGAGACTGGGGTTTGATTCCTGGTCTGGGTGACTATCCTGTGCTACACCAATTACAGGCCTTGGGCAAGACTCCTAACACTACATTGGCCCACCTCTGTAATTTAAGTAACCTATGCTAAGCTAAATGCCATAAATGGAAATGTACATTTAGAGACCGCATTATGCAAATAAATCACAAAAATTAACCAAAAATCAATCACCACACAAGTCCACATCAAGATTTCTAAAATTACACCATTAAAAAAAATAAAAATAAAATATATATTTTTTGTAAGCTCTTTTATTGCCATCCTATTTTAGATTTTCCGTGAGGTCCACTTGCATAATTTCTGTGGCTTAATGTTCGACAAATGTATGTAATTCATTTTTACACCACTATTTTGTACACCAATATCCTTTTGTTATTTTCTTTGGTGCAGTGCAGTGTTGATTCTCCTGAGAGGTACTAGCTAACACAGTTGTTGTTGTATTGCTGTTGTAATGTTTGTTTGATATCTAACTTTAATGAAATAGTTCAACACTATTTCTGTGTCTGTTTCTCACCCCTTTTTTCTGTTTTTATTGACTCAAACTGTCAGTGCCATGTTATTAATCTCATATCTTAACACCCTAGACCTAGGAATAGTTCAGCCACACATCCTAATGTTGCTGTAGTTTGCTTTTTTTCTTGTTATATGTACTTGTACAGTACAATTAAATTCTTCTTTTTCGATTAGCCCAGCTTACAAAGATGGGTTGAGAGCGCAGACTCAGCCACGCTGCAGCAACCCTGAAACAGAGAAAGTCAAGGTCCTTGCTCAAGGGCCTTTAGTGAAACCTACAAACCTGTGATCTAGAACTCTGAGAGAAGCTTCAGGTCAATCACACCATGGCCATACAGACTTAAGAAAAGCTTCTACCTCAAGGCCATACATGAACTGAACACTACCAGATACAAACACTGACTGTTTTGGGACCTGCTTGCATTTACAACATGTTTATTCCAAAGGCACCTTATTCATATGTTCTTGTAACTGTAAAGAGCACTGGATCCTGTATATGTCAATACTCTCAGCTGCTATATTTACGTACTACATATTATGATATATTATTAGTTTTTTTTTTCATTCATTAATTATTTTTAGGACCACTGCCTTCACCATTTCCAGAATGTGTGTAATTTCTCAGTACTATACATCAGGTAAATGATTCATGTTTTTATTTCAACCAGCTGCTATATTTCTATTGCTGTCTGTTATGTGTAAACGCTATTGCAGCGAAAGTTTGCTGTACACTGTGCAATGACAATAAGAGGAATCTAATTTATAAATAAAAATAATAATGAATAAATCCATTATTAAGACAGTCTTATTAGTGGTACCCAAAGGTGTATTCAAAGGATGCAGTCGAGTCTTAGACTTTAAGATACTGGATTTATAGTGTGTGTGGCTGGATTTGATTCTTGGCATTCTTTTCTTTTAGCCTATGTGCTCTACTCTGGAGCGGAGAGCAAAATAGAGACACAAGTTTACCAGGTGATAGCCCTGAATCAGTGTCTCCTGTTGCTTCATCTCTTTCTCAATCTGTCGGAGTTTCTCCTCCGTTGCTGGGTCTGAGACCTCGCCAAAACTCCATCGCTGTTTCTTACTGGTCTCTTCTAGGCTGCGCAGCTGAAAAACAAGCATTTTCAGCGCACCATTAGCGCAATTAGCAGTTCATACTTTAGCAGCCTTCTAAAGTCAGTTCCAATGCCAAGCACAATGCTAACTGACGTGAACTCAAACACACAAAAACATTGGGTGAAAGCAACCACTCATGCAAAGCTAAAGGATGCCCCTAAAGCAAAAAGAACGAAGAACGACAATATTTAATGGGAATAACGCAGAGTGTTATGTAGCATGGGCTCACTCAATCATTCTTCCTGTTGTCCATTTGTCTCCCTATGGGTCTTCTCTCTCTAAAAGGGCACTTATGTAATCAATCTCACTCTCCCAGTTCACAATAAAATTGCCTGAAATCCATTTAGAAGCCCAATATTTCTTTAGGAACATTGTTTTTTTTTCTCTGCAGCTCCGTGTCTGAACATTAATGACCGCTAATGCACAAAATTATACATAGTCAGTATCAGTACATGTGTATATATGTACATTTAGTTCTGTATAATATATACCTTTGCTCAGTGGTCACATTAGCAAAAATGTTTCTGTCATTGACTGTTTTTGTTTTTATTTGTTTCTTAGACTTGTTTCTTTAATTGTTTTTTAGACAAGGTCTAAACTCTGCCTGAAGTGGCGCTGCTAATTTCAGTCTCCAGTGCGGCAGAAGAATGCGGGTTTAGCCTTCAAAGAGCATATGCAGAAGTGCTCTGCTGCTGTAGCCCATCCCCTCAAGACCGGATGTGATGTTCATTCTAAGACGCTTTTCTGCTCAGCATGATAATAAAGAGTGGTTATCCGAGTCACCCTAGCTTTTGTCAGGTTAAGGTAGACTGGTCATTCTCTATTGACCTCCTTCATCAAAATGATGTTCTTGTCTGCAGAACTGACACTTGCTGAATGCTTTGACTTTAATGAAGCCTTCTGAGGAAACTCTAAAGATGTGTTGTAAAGTTGTGGTGAAAATTCTCGGAGATCAGCAGTTCTAGAAATACTCAAACTACGGAGATCACATTTCCACCTTATTCTGATGGCTGATGACTCGTATCTGCATGACTGCACTGCTGCCACATGACTGACGGATTAGATTATTGCAATAAGTAAGTGTATATTCCTAATGAAGTGTCAAACTGAACCTGAAAAGCAGCATGAGCAGACAGAAGCACTAACCTTGCTCTGTAACATGTAGTTCTCCTGTTTGAGCGCACTTATCTCCTTGCTATGCTCTTGCTGTAGCTGCTCCTCTCTGAGCAGGAGCCGCCTCTCGTTCTGAGCAAGCTGCAGACTCAGTTGCTCCAGAGAAGAGCGTGTCGAGAGCAGGTCCTGACCACTGACTGCAGGTACTTCCTTTCCTAAATCACTCTATCACAGAGATACCAGAGGAGGAAAGAAATGAAAACAGTAGCACAGCCCTGGATCAAAAAAGGAAAGACATTTGAATTCCATGCAGGTAGTGAAGCAGGAGATGTTTACTCACTGTGTTCTTTGTTGTTTGCTGTGTGTTGCGGTCTGAAAGGTCAGGGCGGTCAGGGTTCAGTTTCATTTGATGCTCTAAAAAAGCAGCAAAGGACTGGACTGAGGTAATGAGTTCACTGCTTACCCTCAAACCAGAGTCTGCGCCTAAACAGAAACATGAAGAACACTACTTAATAAAAAAACACACACTTAAAAAAACTAAACAAAAAAACAACAAAAACAAAAAGGTGATGTTTCACTGATCATATTTTGGCTCATTTTTGACATCTAGTGGCTCAAATCTGCTTTTACAACCTGCAGTTTTTAGCAGAAGAAAAGACATAAGTACTAGCAGTGACCAGTTGTATGTAAATTAAAAAAAAAAAAAAAAAAAAAAAAAAAAAAAGGTACAGAACGGTTAATGAAAGTCAAAGAAGCCTGTGGACTGATTAATAATATTAATATAAAGAGGCTTGTTAAGCAATGAGTGCTTTTTTTGCCCAAGTCACATATTTGCTACTACTTAAAATGTTAAAAATGCTTAAAATACTAATTAATGCATTCCTTGGCAACTTTAAGAATTTCTTGAGAAACGGCTACTGTAAATGTCAAGCGGACCGGTTTTACCTTTGACAGTGTGTGTCTGGTTTAGAGCAGACGATTTGTTGGTGATATGGCTCGGATTCTTTCTTTGAGCCAGTGGAAATGGAGGTTTGGCTATACGGCCAGTCCTGCTGGGCGCAGAAGGCTTCGCCAGCGGTCTGCTCTCAACTTTTTTAGTCCTCTCTGATGGCACTGGAGCTTTTCTAAAAACAGATAAAGTGGACCTTGTAGTAGTAGATCTGCCAGAAGCCTAAAAAAAAAAATTTATACCACACAATTATCAATAATATCACAATAGGACCAATGCAGAAGCTGATAAAGAGGTGAGGGGGCCTGCAAAAACTATGTGCACGAAATGATCCCACCTTCAATTTCCATTACTGTATGGTCCAGTACTACTATTAATCTGTTAGCTCAAATAAATATATAAATAAATAATAAATAAAATAAAAATATATATAATACAAAAGGGGGGGGGGTCAGGTTCCGACTCACCTGCGGCTTCTTGCCCTTGCTGGAGACACTAGGGCGTTCCGGAGAGTCCTCCTGCATGAGCCTTTTCAGCTCCTCAGCAACGCTCCTGTGTCTGTTCTGAAGGGTGGCTGTGTGCGGCTCCATTACTGCAGGGATCTCTTTATTTACTTCTCTGAGATCATCAGCTCGCACTGGACTGCCATCTAAAGCCATCCTTTCAGCACTGCCATCACCTGCTGCTTCACTATATCAGAAACACAGGGCAAACGTCTCTATTAGGAGCAATACCTGCTAAAGGTCATATCTAATTCATCTGAGGGGTGCTGGACATCTTACATTAGGGGCTGAAGGGACAGGCCATATGTGAATCCAGAGTCGGGTCCAATAGCCTGCATCAGTTCCTCTGCAGTCGGTAAATCTTCAACACACAAACAAGTCCTTGTGTTTTGTTTTGGCTTTTGGTAAAGTATATAGCAATAAACCTTAATTGTCTGACCTGTCCAGATGACCTGACCGACATTTTAAGTGCTTGAGAACTGAACTATAACCATGGACAGGTCAAACCGACACAGCTTACAAAAGAGCTCATCACGATGCCTGCTGGTTTCCCAGTCACTGAGACTGACCTGATCCTGCTGTGGAGACATGTCTGAAGGTTCCTGTAGAGAACACTGGAGTGGTGGGAGAAGTTGGACTCCTGCTGGACTCTTGCACTTTGTCATCCTCGTACTCTCGCACAGAGTGACTGATCTGCCAGTATGCCTCCTGCAGTGCCTCCATCTCACTCGCACCACTCTGACCATACGACTGACCTAGACAGGACAGATGGACAGGGAGTAAGAGAGAGTACGAATGGGAGGGGAAAAAAGACACAGAAAGAGAACAGGCACAAAAAAAAACATTTTTCACTTATAAGATCAATAGATATGGCCAGACCTGGAGCACCTGGTCCTGCTGCCTCTGGCATTCTGGAGTCAGGCCATTCAGGTCTTTCTGTACCATCAGTTCCCACAGCAGCCCCTTGATATCCATCTGTGGAGTTCAGAGAGTCATGAAGTGACACTAGAAAAAAAACAAAAAACAAACAAACAAAAAAAACAGTTGGTAAGACTTTCTTTCAACGGGACACTTTAGATGCTTTGTAGATACTTACGTTTTCTTTAACTTACATTCTAGTAGATATAAATTACTCCTGATCCTACACCTGGTCCTCACTTTAACCCTAACTTTAACCTTAACCCAAAACTAAAGTGTTCTTGTAGTTGTGGTTTAACATGTGCAAAACATAAATGTAGTGAGGTTCACTTTTAGCCAGTCTTTTAGGATACAATCCACAGGATTCATAGATGTAAACAGACCTGGAGCACCTGGTCCTGCTGCCTCTGCCACTCTGGAGTTGGGAAATTCAGTTCTTTCTGCAACGTAATTTCTCAAAGCAGCCACCTGATCTCCATCCGTGTCATTCAGAGAGTCATGAAGTGAAACTAGAAGAAAAAAAGGTAGTTGTGGTTCAATAAGCGTACAGACAAACAAACAAACACAGGCAAACACAACCACATGGTCGCTCACCTTTAGCCAACATGCCTCGCCTTTCAGGTTTCTGAATAAAATAAAAAAGGGGAAGAAAAAAAACAAATTAAACACTCATTTTTTTAACATAAAAGTTGGAGTAGAAAAACCATCCAAATCATCAGTTCATGAAAAAACATCTTTCCTTAACAGCTGATGGGAAGTGCAATTGTGGCTTTGATTGATGAATGCTATAGAGGTATTGCCACTGTAGTGTGGTAGTGTTGCAGTTATTGGACAAATGTAAAAGCTGAATGACTAAATGACTAAAAGTGAAGACCCTAAAATATGTACTTACCTTCTTTTCAGCTTTCTTCTCACTTACTTCATCCTCAAAATCGTCACTGTAAGCAGGTGACGGTGCTGAGAACACAAGTGACATTTATAATTATATTATAACTTATTATATTACACAATATACGGGATGACAGAAATGCTCCAAAATGATATGAAATGATCCAAAATAAAATGACTTCCACTGAAGAAAAAAAAAAAAAGATATGTTTCTTATAATGAGTCTGTCTTAACAATGCCCTTACATGTGTTGTCTTTAGCAGAAACCCGTTCGCCATCTTCTCCCTGATTTTCCATTGTCAAAGATACAGCTCCTTCCCTAAAAAAACACCCATTCAAATTAAAACCTCTGAAAGCCTTTTGCAGGACACCATATTATTTAATAATCACATGACAGCACTTTGTTTGCTCTGTTCATTGTCGGATAAGTGTAGAAAGGCACCGTTTTGGTGAGGTGACAGTGGAGCTGCTGGATTCTCTCTCTTTGTTCAACCTGAGGTCATCAGACTCAGAACCTCTGTCCAGGTTGGGAAAAAGTCTTGCCTTCTCCTTCTCATCCAGGTCTAAGTCAGCTGCAATTTGTGCAGATCGAGATACAATCAGTGATTCTGTGAGGAACCCAAAAAACAGCTGCTTACTAAAAATACAAATCATTCAGGGACTATGGATCAGGGGTGTTCCTGAAGGGCAAGATGAATAATTTTCCTGCTCACGTAACACTTAACAGTGGAATCAGACACTTTTTTCAAATATTCTAGATAGAGGAAGTAGATGTGAAAATATTATAGACCTTTTATATGTTACAGAACATTTATAGTGATTGCAGACAAAATGCATCAGTAGTGACCAATTCCTAAAAACTACTATTCAAATGCTCTCCCATACTACGTACAATGATGTTTATTTAAAATGTGCTGCACTTCATCTAATTACACCAGTCTAATTACACTGTTATGGCATGTGCAGCTGATCAATGTTCTCTAAGCACTACTGATATGCTTAGAAAAGCATACAATTTACCATTATACAAGGAAATTGTTATATTGGCAACCTCTAAACATTAATAATAAAATCATTAAGACAATAATGATAAGACAGATGTGAAATGACAGTTCACTATAGAGAACCTACAGAATCAGTGTTCTTAACAGTGGTGTAGAGTTTAATGCCTGTAAAAGCTTTGTGGCAAAGTAATTATATGAAATGGTCAGGCATGTGCATTTTAACTTTTTTTTTCCACATAATTTGAACCTGGTGCTCTCACCTTTGGGTCAAAATGTTCTCAATGATGAATGGACCAATAGAATTGCATCAAAATGACTTGGAATAAAATATTTGCACACTGAGTTCCATAGAAAGTTTTAATTTCCTTCGAGTAAATTTGTTATTTGGAGAGGATTCTGTGTGACAGTGATGATATTTCTTTTTAATGTTCAGGGAAGAAACACTACCCAGGTATGCATCATCACTATTTTACTGCAGAAAAAAATATATAATATTAAGACTAACATGCTTGTTATGCATAAATAAAATGGCTGTCTTTGCTTTTTAGACATGCGATCCACCCCTATTATAATAAACCCAAGTCAATAACTTTTTACACAACAAACCATTTCACACTCAAACGCTCTGAACGTCTGTTTACATCCCACTCATTAAATGATGCCTTTTTGTTTAACTGTACATTTCCCTACAGCTTTGTTAAAGAATGTCTGTTTGAGAAGGAAAATCATCAAACTGTGGTGGACACCGGCCTTTAAAAACAAAAGAAACAGAACTATGGATAAGAAACCAACCCTCTGGCTCTAGACTGTCTCTGCTGAAGATGACTGCATCCCCTCTGGGCCCATTCTCCAGCAGTCGCTCTTCGTCAACCTCCTGGATGGGCTGAGACTTCCTTAAGGATTTGAGGAAGGTCTTCCCAGATGCCAACAGTCCTATCAGTAACATAAGACCCAGTAATTAGAATCAAATCAAGGCAAAACTGAAGGAACATGACACTGCATTACTGTCCCTGCCTTCGCATTAGTCATTCACATCTGAAGCATGATTTACCACATACGCTTACAGCTCATCAGTCACACATAGCTACAGCTATTATGTGTTCACCAAGCAGTAAAGGGTCTGAAAGGAGTCGCAAGCACATTTTTCAACAGAGCTTTCTGCTGCAGTTCGACGTCACAGGACGATGGATGAACAGAGGATTTCATTTGAATGGATATATATTTATGTTGGGGGGGGCAGTGCTCAACCATGACCTTCAGAGTTAAATAGGAGTGCAATGACTAATATACTTAGTTGAATAAATTCAACAACAAACTAGTGGGTGACATCACATATGTTTCTCTGCTAACTAGGAATAATTCACCACACACATGACCTATGAATTATTCACCCAAGTTTAACCATAACAGTGTGAAATGCAATAATTCTCTTAATCTGGATGCAGAGCTGCAGCAGAAACATAAAGACTGTCTGTCATGTGAGCAGAGCATGTGGATAAAACCATTACGCAGCCTTTACACAACATGGCCACACATCTGCAGCGGCAAGTGGAGAGCAGACTCATAACTTATATGGACACAGGCTGAGTTTAAAAAGGAGGACTCTTCTCGTAAGCCCGTCTAGAAAAGTTATAAATACACAGATACACAGTTACAGATAAAATTACAAACAAAAAAGAGCCAATCAGCTGGCTGGTAATAAATAAAATTCCTGCCTTTCAACAAAAAGAGCCAATCAGCTTCATGATTATGGATAAGTTCCCACCCTTAAACAAAACAGGCCAATCATCTTGCGGAGTCGCGTCAATGAAATTGTGGATCTAGCTAAACCACTCTTTTTTGAGTCACCTCGCAAATCTTGGTTTTAGTTTTTGACAGGAAAAAGCTACTGGAGATGTATTAATCTTTTATAATACCAGTAAAGTTCCATAAAAGTTTTTTGGTAACTGAGTGATTTATAATCGGAATAATCAATTATTCCTTTCAACTTTCAAAATAGTAATTTATTGCAGAGTTCAATGGGAATCAACTGTGAATATGAATAACCACCAGCAGATATTCTACTGTTTCAATTTGCATTTGCATTTTTAAGTCCTAAATATGCTTCAAAATGAACACATTTTTGCACTTCCCCAGTTTGAGAAAAGCAACACAAAGGAATAGAAAGAAGGACAACAGAGTGAAGGTGCTGAGAATATTGTAACAGGCAGTACTGAGTTAACTGTCTTAGAGGTTTACCATTGTCACTACTCGATGTGTCACTGCCACTGCTCTCTCTCTCTGAAAGAGCGTTATCAGAGTCTGTCAGAATGACACTTGTCTGTCTCGGTGTACTGTGGGAGTACTCAGCCGTGAATGGACTATCTGACTCCAAGGGAAAGTCGTCTTCAGAGGCCCTCTTTTCTTCTGAACAACTGTACTCATTGGTTAACAGCTTCTTTGGCTTTGCAGCAGTATGTTCAGAGCCCCTCTGCCTATCTGTGTCAGGGGAAGTCTCTTGATAAGGCAGATTGATCTTGTCCAGACGGCTGGCCCTGTCGAGGGCCTTGCTGCGAGGTTTAGGGGTGGGCTTAGAGGGGACTATGGAAAAGAGAGGGTGAGGAAAACAAGAAAAAGACAAAGAAGTGAAAGAAATAAATTAGAGCAAAACGAAAAAAAAAAAAAAAAAGGTAGTCATAGCGACGGGGTTGTGAATAGACAGCAGATAAAAAGGTCAGCACACCACTGACAGTCACAAATGGGCCAGACAAGTGTACTGCTAGCTAAGATTGGGGGGGGTATTAGGGAACACACGACAAGAAAAGTAGAGTTATGAAACAAGCTACATGACACGGGGTATTTCTGGTGACGGCTACAGCTAACACGTCAAAGGTTCCTATTCACACAGCTGTACCCGGCGAAGGAATCTTTTTCTGCCCGCTCTTCTCCTGAATGTCCGCCGCTTGAGTGTTTTTACGCTTGACGAATCTATATTTAGCAGCTTCATCTGGGTCAGGAAATAAGAAAATCAATAACAATAGTGCATGATATGTGCACAGAAATGGTGTGAATATGAGATGGGGTTAAATGATTAGTCTACTTGCGGCAGAAGACAAATGGCAAGGCAAATGAGTTCATGATGATATTAGAGAGTAATGAAAGGCAACAAAAATCTCAAGGACGAGAACAGCAGAAACACACAGTGCAGAAGAACCTTGATGAAACACAATGTTCTGTGGCTGATTAAGCAAGGAAGGCGCAGGAACACTTTCGCATGGTATTTTTTCCCCCCTCTACATCACATGTTCACTCAAAACACTCAAGGAATACATGTCCGCACTCAGGGGACCTGGAAAGGAATTAATTACTAAATGCCCCTGGCCTCTTTAAACAATCTTTATAAGCTTCACAAAAAAAAAATGAAGGTTTCTTTTGTAAAGTAAACCATCACAATTCAAAGAACCAGTTGGATGCTTAAATGCTTCGATTCTCAAAATTAAAATCTAGAAAATCTAGAACTGTATTTTTTTTCAATACTTGTATGTTTTATTGGTTCATAAATGGTCAACCCTTTTTTTAACCCTTCTTCATCGAATTAAACAGGCTGTTTCTGTTACTGTACCTTTAAGACGGGTATAAGATTAAATGAGCTCAGTTCTGATTATGTATTAGAAATATGTAAACAAGTCACTTCATCACCTGAAAGAAATATGATTTTAAAACCATATATGGATGGTATAAACTGAGGAGTGAATGATGTGCTTTTAATACTTTAACATTATTTACATATAACTTTATTTATTAAAAATAAAGAAATAAATACAAAAGAGAGAGGGTAAAGTCATTTTCCATAATAGAGGCCCTTGAGGTATTACCAGTTTAGGCCCTTGAGGTAATGCCATTTTCCATGAGAGAGGCCCTTGATAAAGTAGAGTCTTTTTATTATAAAGTGCGTGAGATGCGATGTAATTAACATCATGAATTTTTGAAAATTATGCAGTGGTTACCAGCAGTCAGGTGAGGTGTATAGAACAGGAGATTAACAGGAGGGAGAAAACTGTCTTACAGTGAGAATTTAGTTTCAGAGCAGCCTATATGCCATGTCTGATGTGTATACAGACAGTAACAAATTTCATCTAAATGTTTATGTTTTAAAGGCTTGACATTAAGGTCAATATACTTCAAAAAGGTTGACACCAATGAATACAGTCAATAAAAAATATACTTACATTTAAGTGTAAAATGAACAGTAAAATAGTTAACAAGTTAACAGGCCAACAATGTTCAGCTATTTCAACATGGTTATAAAAGCGTACTGTGAATGCAACAGTGACTTCTATGTGCCGTTACACCCCATATATATTTTCTAGTGAGAGAATCCCTCATCAATCCCTTATAGTACACAGTTAAACAGAAGCTTAGACCACATAGCATTCTACAGCTTTGGCAGCACTGAAACTTGAACAAACTGGTTAGGGCTGCAACCAATGATTATTTTAATCATCTATGAATCTGTCGATTATTTTTTCGATTAATCGATGAATCAGATTAATAATACATTTCCATGTCTTTACTTAAAAACAGAACATGAATAACAGAGCAAATACATGTACAAGTTAATAATTATTAAATAATAAAAGATTAATAAAATTACATTAAATCAAATTTATTTATAAATGAAAACTTTATAAATTAAAACCAAAAAAATGTAGTGAGATGAGGGAGACTTCATGTGTCATTTGTTACTTTAAAAAAGTTATAAAAAAAAAAAAGTAATTTAAAATACTACAGAAAACAAACTAACGTAAGATTGTTTCCATATTACAGCCTCTAATGCACTTGATATAGGGCTGATCCAAACTTTCCCTTAAACGAATGATACAGAATTCACAGTAACACAGCTTGTGTGGAAATCATCAGCTGAGCTGAGCTGAGGAACTGTTCTCATGCTTTTTAAGGTTTAATATGTTCTCAAATATCAGCATTTCAGTGTGTCTAATAGATCAAGATATCATCTACAACATCCCGCAAAACAACATGCAAGATGCTTTTAGTCCCTTTCTTAAAAGAAACGTATTACAGTTCCCTCTCACTTCAAGACATCTACAATAAAATGCTAATATGCTGCCACTGACTGTCAGCAGAGGGGAAAAAAAGAAAAGGAAAAAAAGACAACACCGGTAATTTGCAGCACTGATGATCAAATTACTGATCTCAAATGACTTCCAGCAGTAATTTCCCCCCTGCGTAAGCAAGCTCTCCTGATTAGAGAACGTCTGAACATAAATACTACATAGATGCTAATCCATCTTTCCACTTCAATTAATTATGATTGCATGCATCATGTTATACGATAATGCAGATCTTCTTCTAAAAATAATCCACTCCTACATACTCTTTGTTCCCTTTGCAGGTTATTCCCTTCATAGCCAGTGGACACTGTACAGCCCCAGGCTGCACATTATAGATGTGAATGTTACTAATATTACTGTATTGTCATAACCCTACAGGAACATGATGTGCTCAATTTCTAGGGTACACATGACTGATATGTTTTAATTACATGCTGATTTATAAAATGTGAGCATTGCTTAAAAAAAAAAAAAAACAGTAAAGCAGATATACATATAAATGGATAGATACAGAAGAGCAATGTGTTAATACACAGTATTATCTGAGTAAAAGTGAGGAGGAAGAAAAAATAAAACTCTGCATTCTAGCCCCACCAACTGGCTGATGATGGGAATTTCATTTGTCAGACTGGTGGCAGAAATGTTCTAAATGCTTAGAAAAACATGATTTTGGGACATGTCTTGCATACATGCACAATAATAAGCTCCTTATATGGACAATAGGTTTGTTATTTATGCAGTAAAACACCAATATCAGAATCAATACAATTAGGATTCATTCAGAAAGTAGTGGATTTACTTCACTGTGTTCATTAAAACATCTCCAAAGCTCTCCTCATGGGAGTGTAGTATTAGCTATAGTTATATCCAACATCTGGTTTAGTAAATCAGTGCTTAGTGATGTTAAATCAGGTGAGCTGCTGAAGGAATTGAACACATCTATATGCTGGCTGGAAGTGCCCAGGAAAAATCTGGAACCATGCTGTGTCCTTCAGACTAGCTCAAGGAAAAAACACTTATTGTCCAGATAAATGGTTTTAAATTATACGCTAACAATGATGATTTACACATGTTGACCCTTTTATACCCACTGTTTAAAAGCTAAGGTTGACTGAAATGTGACTGTGGATATGCAACACTGTTAAATACTGATTGCACACTTGCAAAAAGTCAAGTATATATTTTTTGCATCCAAACTGAATAATTTTGGAAGGGTAAGAGGTTTACATGTCTTTGTAGTAAGGGGAGAGATCAGCATACAACCTATATCCCACAGTCAAAAGTATATGGACACTCAAGCAACAACATGCCCATATCTGCTTGTTAAACATCTCATTCCAAAACTAAGGGAGTTTATCCCCCTTTGCTGCAGTAATAACCTCCACTCCTTTGGGAAGGTGGGTACATAGCTGCAGGCATTCATTCAAATCACAAGCATTAGTGAGGTCAGGCACAGATGCTGGGCGATGAGGTTTGGCCCACAACAAATCTGCCAGTTTCCGAAGCCAGACTCATTCGTCAGACCGCCATATGGTGCGGCGTGTTTCATCACTCCAGAGTCTAACGTTAGTGTCCTTTACACCACTCTGCCCAGTGCTTGGCAGCACATATGGTGATCTTCTGCCTGTCTGCAGCTGCTCAACCCTGGAAGCCCAACCCATGAACTCCCAGACGAGCAAGCCTTGGGCCAATGTCGGTTCCAGAGGTAGTTTGGAAGCATGTGCTGTAACCGAGGACAGCTGTTTTTAAACGCAGTACCGGGAGCGTGCGTGACCTACAGCTGAGCAACTGCTGCTCCTAGACATTTGAGCTTCTCAACAGGGCTGCACAATTATTTATTTATTTTTTTTCCCCTTCAGAATTCAGAATCCAGATTCAAGCAGTTTAACACACCATATTTCACCATATCGTCACTGTCACACAAAACCTTGTATACCCAAATAGCAAGTTTACAGGAAAGGGAAAAAAAACCTTCCTAAATTTCAAAGGATGTCAATGGAAAATGGATTTTATTCCAAGCCATTCTAGAGCATTTCTAGTGGTCCATTTATCATGACTTTGTGACACAATGTTAAGAACGATGGCTAGATGTAGATTATATCACAAAATGAACAAAAACAACAGTTTGTGTGTGACAGTGACAACATCTTTTGTAAGAATTAATTCTTAAATAGAAAACGCTGTTCACAAAATGCTGATTGGGCTTTACAGTGCACAAAGAATTAGCTCATAATTAATGTAGATAGGTGTTTGTAACTGAATTCGTTTTATTGTACAGTCTGCATGAAAATGAATGAGGCTTTTGTAATGCTGTATGTTTTTTTAAAAGACTTAAGAGAGATATCTTTAATTACAGCTAGAAAAAAAAAGACACTTGCCTTTTAATTGTTATTCTCATAAAACCCCAACAGATCCATATAATGCAGCCTAACTTCACAATAATGGAAATCTGACTTATTGGAAAGGTGACATCCTACACCAGTGCCATGTTAAAAGTCACTGAGCTCTTCAACAGAACTCATCCTACTGCCGGTGTTTGCAGAGACTGTATGGCTGTACACTTGGTTTTACGCACCTTTTAATTAAGAGCACGGTTTAACCAAGCGTATTTGGGCGATGTATAAACAAAAACAACACCCAAAAAATGTTATGGAATAAACTGAGAGTTTCAACACTATTTTGTTTCAGAAACACACTTTAAGTCATATCTGATAATTATTCAGACTAGAGAGCTAAAACACACAGCACATATTAACCTACTTGGTCTGACTTCTCAACATACCTTTTCCCAGAGCATCCTCACTGTCATCATCATCCTGCCACCAAGGCACGGACACGTCGCTTTTCTTCACCGGCTTCTGTGGTACTTTCCCCAATTGGTCCAAGACACTGTGGCGCGCAGAGCTGCTTCCCAGTTCAACAGAGTCATCGGAGACGGACTACAGAGAGGAGCCAAACATGAAACTCTAGTTAGAAATGCTCAGTGGAAATCATACGGATGCTATTTTGAAAGAACCGAGTGGTTACTATGACTTTGTAATGCACAGGTGCACAGATCAAGAGCTTAAGCGCAAAACCCTTGTATTGTTTTTCACTGAATGTCAATCTGACATTTGTCCTTTACATTGTGTCAAATCTCATGCACCCAAAAGGTTCTCCTGTCAAGTTGCCATTTTGGAGAACCGACAGCAATAATCTACTGATTAGACACTGATCAGGCGACTACCCTCCTGTATAAGCTTTGTGAAACTGTGCAGAAGGGTTGTATTGTAATATTCACATGTTTATTTTCAATCAATGATTTATATGGCTTAAAAAAAAAAAGGCCGGAAATGTAGAGGTTGCTGCATTACAACTGAGCACAAGCTACCAGACGACATGAGCTTTGCTCCTTTAAAACCACGCTTGCCAGCGTCAGTCCCCCTGAGTTTCTAATATTTCATTTTATGTTTTTATTGATTTTTACCCTCCCCCTAGTCATATTATCTGAATAATCAACAGCCTGTTTTCAAGTCTACCTCCATGTCATCCATGTGGGCACCTACACAAACCCCTCACATGTGTAACTTGGCAGATGAAGTTATGCTGATTCGGACTCTGATAGACACTTTTTGCCAAATCAGACAAAACAGAAATGCATAAAGATCATCTCAAATAATCTCACCTCTTTCAGAAACTGTTCAAACTGCTGGTCCAACTCCTCCTTTGTCATTCGGTAAGCCATGGTTTCCAGAAAGCTGGAAGTCACCCAGTTACTTCAGAGACATGCTGAACGGAGTAGCTGAGCAGGAGAGAGCACAGACCTTTAATGAGCTTACTGTACACCTGAAGCTTAACCTGCAGCCTGACTGAGCTTTAAACCACTGAATCTCACAGACTACGAGATATTACCTCTAGCTGAGTTCTGCGTATAGCTAGCTAGCTAGCCTTCAGTCCAATTGTAGCTAGCTAGCTAGTTATTGTGAAGGAGCCATCTGTCCAGCCATAACGTTAAAGAAGCAGAACACACTACAGGTAGACACTAGCTAGCTACCTGGCCAACATTTAACTTAGCTAGTCTGCAAGTTAATCTGTAGAAAACAGGCCAGTGGTATCTAACCTAGCGCTAAATAATTCAATAACTAGTTAGCTAGCTAGGTATTATACAGACATTTATAAATATACTTACTTAGTATATATATATATATATATATATATATATATCTCAATATAAGTTGTATGTGGCGTACAGCCTGTTGCTCCAGCTTCTGTAAGGTGTTTTCCCAACAGCAGCAAAAGTTTTATAAAAGAGACAACTCTTATAAAAGAGACAACTCACTAGCTACACTAGTTTTAGGTGTTTGAGACTACACCTCTCTGTTCTGAATAAAATGCTAGCTAGCTAGCATCTCTCAGGTCCACTACTCTGGTATATGAGTGTTGTTTTTGTGATTGTTATGGAGACTCCCGCGGCACAGAGCGGGACAGGATCACCGGCTGCGCTACAAACTGCACACTGCCACACTAGATAGTATGTAAATAAAGTAGAGCGTCGCCGTTAGAAGTGCATGCTTCAATCGAGTTCAGAGAAGTACAGAGGAGTGTGGTTTGGGACGCAACCCGCTGAAAGCGTATTGGCGCGTCTTCTTCCTTTGCTGGTTCGTTGTTATAAACGGTCACATTCCGCCACCTACTGTACAACTCGGTAAGTGACGGGCACGCTGCGTTACTGAGGCCTGATTTGGACCTATAATAATAATAATAATAATAATAATAATAATTGTTATTATTATTATTATTATTATTATTATTATTATTATTATTATTAGTAGTAGTAGTAGTAGTAGAGTGAAATACATCATGTAAAAGAAAATAAAAGATTATAATAATTGTGCTTGCCTAATCACATTTAAGGATACATTTATCATGTTAGAGGTCTGAAGTTGCCTTTTGTTTAATAATTTAAATATGTGGGTTTGTTTGTTTTAGGCAGGCCGAACCCCTGTACATAATAATGTTAATTATTGTTAATTAATGTTAATGTTACTAATTTAATAATAATTATATTTCATGATTTTTACTTGCATGTAAGATATTATAACACCAACATATCTCTGCAAAAAGTTTGAATTCAAAGTAAAATGTACAAATATTTGTTTTATTTTATTTATTATTATTATTATTATTATTATTAATAATAATAATAATAATAATAATAATAATAATAATAATAATTTATTTACTTACATGTACATTTTGCTGTCTGCAGCGTTTTTAAATACACACTGGCAGTTGACATTCTGCCAAAATGTCACAACACATAGATCAACTGAAATAATACACACTGACTTCAAAGTCTTTTTCACTGACTTCCAAAATAATTAAGGTGGGTTTTTATTTTCTTCTCCTGTAAAGTTGCAACTTTGCAGATACAGGGTGACAACAAGAATAAATATAATATATACATAAACAAACAAAGTGAATTTTTCAGGGCCCTAAGCTACAACCCCTGTGGGCTCCTCACCAAATGCCCTCCATCCATCAATACATAATTGTGTTCAGAAAAGAGTAGTACAGCACTCATATAACTACAGTATATGTATTATATACTTTAAAGCACAAAAGCTTCTGTGCTGCTTGTCTGTAAGATCTACACAAATAGGGTAGTTATATATTCTTTTATGAATTCAGCACCTTAAAACTTCACAAGGAGGGCAGTCTGTCTGTTTTCCCTTTATTATAATACCTAATTTTGCACATCAGCACACTCTCTCTACTCTAGAGTCTCTTTTTGATGATAAGTCAAACTGCAGAAATGATCTTACAGAACTAAGGTTATTCATAATGCTCCATTCTAGCGCTCTTTAACTGCACTGATCATTAGTGTGGCGACTAGTAAACTTCAGTGCAATGTTGCATAATAAAGTTTAGCATATTTCAGCCCTCATCGTTAGTACGGCCCAACTCGCTTAGTGGAAGCTAGTATTACCTTCGTGGGCAGACAATTTCGAGTGAAATTCAGGGTTTCTGTATTATGTTCATGATTTTGTGATGGTATATCGCATTTCATGCCAGAACCACGGCTATAGCTATCCATGCATGCAGGAAGTCGTCACACACTCACATCACACAAAACCTCATTGTGTTGGCTTCTAACAGACTTCTTTAAGTGGATTCCAACATTATTTGGCATACGTCATCTAGGCCTCCCTGGCGTGGTTTGAGACGCATGTGATAAACAGATGAATTACGGCCTCCGTACGTTAGCTAGCTAGTGCTACATTAGCCTTGAGGTTGTAGTGCAAGAATAAAGAGTGAAACTGTGACTGTATGATTGTTACAAGACATCATGCACCTCCAGGTCCTGATTAAGCAACTGATCTAACGGGTCCATACCATTGCAGGGCGGCACGGCATGGCCTTAGTAGCCGTTTGACCCTGCAGTGGAAAAGAGGCCCTTGTTTGCTTTTAAGGAACTGTGGAAAATGCCTGTAATTCCTAAATCCTAAACATTTTTGAATGAAAAGGTGACGTTTCTTTGATGTTCTGTTGGCACGATGCTATGATGTTCTTCCCTAAAAACCTTCGAATGAATGCTTCCTCAAAGAGCGGCTTATTGTAAATAGCGTGCGAGTGTGAGGAACCCTTATAAATTGGTATAAAAAAAACATTACATACACTTACAAACCTCCTACTCCAACATGTTTTTTTGCAACAATGAGAGGGTGTGGCTTTGAACTATACACAGGTGAGGGGAATGACAAGTAGGGAGGAACTACTACTAAAAAACAAAAAAAACAAAACACAAGCATGATTTCTCACTTAGCCAGATAATGTAAGCGTACGGTTAAGGCTGTCTCATAGGAAAAGAGCTGAGGGCCAGTCTTGTTGGACAGCCCTCACCTTTGGACTCGTTTATGTAAGTCATCTGGCCACCTCAGAAGTCCTGAGGGCTATTCAGTGAAGTGAGCTCATAAACACTACACATTTAAAACAGCCTCGCTTCATTTAGCCAAACGGTTCAGCCGCAATTTAGTGATCAAAGCTCACATGTGCACAGACAATCTTTACGAAGCCCAGAGAGTAAAATATGAAAAGCTGTTCCAGGCTGCTAAAAGCAAATCTACTTAGATACTTCACTGCGATGTGTTTATTATATATTCGAGCAATCACAAGAAACGCCTTGGGGGTGTGGGCGTAGGGGCTCCTGTAATCGACTCCTCATTATGATTCCCCGTAATTTCAGGAGTATAATTTACTGGTATCTTCAGAGATCATTCTCCCCAGTGAAGCTCTTATTTTATGGACCCAAGGCTAATGTTTTGCAATAGTGTGGAATGTCCTATCTCTGATCCTCCTTGAAAAACGCTGTGTCATAAAACGGTGTTTGTGGTAATAATCCCTCAAGGCCCTGTATAATTCAGCAGCTCAAATTCAAAACCCTCTGATCATTCAGGACCATCCAGGACCAGCAAGAGGATGAGTAGATGGGGTCTGTTTCCTGTGCCAATATTCACAGGACTTTGTTCAGTGCATCTGTGTGAGTGTGCTTCTTAAACCTGTGCATTATTATTTAAGGCAGGAAAATTGATGAAATGTCCAGTTAGCATTATAGGTGATGCTCTTATCCAGAGCGACTTACAAGGTTACTCATATTACAGAGGTGGGCCAATGTAGTGTTAGGTGTCTAGCCCAAGGACTCTTATTGGTGTAGTGCAGCATAGTCACCCAGACCGGGAATCAAACTCCAGTCTCCCAAGACTATGATAGCCACTTTTAGGTAGTGGTGTTATCTATTATTCAAACTGTTAAAAAACTATTAAACCTATTTTTAATTAAGAATCAATGCACATTAATTCCAGGGAGTACATCAATATCCCTTACTGCTTCACTATCCTCCACTGCTCAGCATGCAGTCTTATCCACTACTGTAGCTCAGATACTGTGGAAAAATGCACAATATGATTAGGAGATACTGCAGGCAGTTAAACCAGTACCAGAAAGCATATGTTACCATAGTAACTAAGCTGTCCTTCAAGATGTCCACAGAAAATGAACTGGACCTGGGCTCCCCCTACAGTTGGGTTGTGTAATTCACTTTTACTACACTGCCATAAATACAAATCGTGTTTCAAGCTCCTATTAAAGGACACACAGGCTTTGCACATGCTTTTCTGGACATGCTGAGAGATACAGAACCGGCAGTGAAAGTTACGGACATGGAGTGGCAGTGACAGAGACACTATGCTTGCTTTGCTACATAATATGGCTTTAATAAAATAAAGCTGGCTTATTGATTTTTTTTTCACTTCAAAGAATACCCACATGTCCACAGGTCCATTCATCATTCTGTCCATTCATCATTCTGCTCACCTGTGCCCACATGTGTTTTAGAACATTTATATCCCTTGTGTTTGTCTGCTTGTTGCTCAGCTTACATTTTTTTCTTTAAGTTATATTTCTAATATTATACCCCAATTTGGATCACCAATTACCCCACCCATACATGTTCTCCCCCTGTCACAAGCAATGCTCCTGACACTGGAAAGGTGAAGACCAACACACGCCTCATCTGACCTGTGTGCAGCCAGCCAGCGCCTCTTTTTCCGAACTGCTGTCGATGCAATGTCAAAGAGCAGACGCCAGTGCTGGCCAGCATTGCACTGGAGGGATGTTGTGAGAAAGTGTCATCTACCTACTTTGGAGAGAGCAAGGCCAATTGTGCTCTCTCGGGCCCCGGCTGCCGATGGCTGGACCCTATGACATTGCAGCTTTTTCAGTTTTTGAGTTTGTAATAATTTAAGTTAATATAAATATAAATAAAAAAGATAAAAATTAAAATGATTTTATATAAAATAAAATATTTTTTTTATAAAATATGTATAATATATTTAAAATAAAATAAAATATGTATAATATATTTTAAATAAAATAAAATATTTTTTTTTCTTGTTCGTTCCTCTATAGACATACAGACTTTAATAAACAGCATCACTTACTCTTGCTTTCTTGTGTTACATGTATATGTAAATGCTGAATACTAGAATACTGGAATACAGTACGGGTAAGAGCAAACATGCCATAGATCTTTTCATAAAGGCTATTTACCTTTTATTAAATGGAAATTAATAATCCATTCATGGAATAAATAGCAGGAAATAAGGTCATGAGACCCATGCTATGCTAATTGTAATACTGTCGCATTAAAGGTAATCAAACATGTTTGGGCTGCTGGCTTGTCCTTAGGTGTTTCTTGTTAAGCATGTGTATTCAGGGGAGCTCATTGTCAGTCACTGTGCATTCTTAAGCGGCCAAGTCAAGTCAAGTTTTAGCTTTAATATTTGGCTCTGGGCATTAAGTCGGGCCGGACTATGTGAGGATCAAAGAAATGACTCCAGGGGCTCAGCAGGTGCTTAAAGTTTTTAGAATAGAAATTGATAAGCAGGTATTCACTCCCACTTCATCAGATCATTTTGGCTGGTTTAGCTGCCAGCAAGATGGGCATGGTTAAGAGTTGCTGATTTGCTGTTCTTGTAGTGTCTGCCGGACATGTAACACATCTAGACAAATGAATATTGATTAGTAGAAGCACAGCCATGACACAGTGTTTAACATGACCTATGACCTGTGACTGAATTTATACACACAATCTAAACAACCATTACTGTAAGACATGAAAAACTATTTTTCAACATTTGCAGGAAACGTTTATTTTTTTAATATTGGCTTGAGGAGGTTGTATTTGCTTCTTGTCACTTGTCACGGTGTGAGTATATCCAACAGTATATATTCAACACTATACCTTTAGCATTGTCTATACCTAATCTAGCATTGTCTCGATGTTTACCTATTTTTATTATGGGTTCTGAGGATTAGCTAGGTGAAGCACATGGATCACTGACTGATATGAAAACCAATAATGTTCTCTCTCTCTCATATATATATATATATATATATATATATATATATATATATATATATATGTAGGTAGATAGATAGATAGATAGATAACTAGTGACTGGCTATGTATCCAAAAATCCACTACCAAATCCATATACAATCAATAAATACAAATCAATAATACTGTTGCCTTTTGTCATCCTTGGGGTGGAAAATATATATATTTAATATATTTGGTCAGCCACGTTCAATCAGCCACTCTCCTTAAAGAACCTTGAAGTTAAAGACTACACAGAATAGAACTAGATATACCCAGTGCTTGTATTTATTAAGAGCACATGGTTAGATTTGCAAACAGGAAACATGTGCCTGGAAGCAGCCAAATGTGCTTTTAACTGCATACATTATCCTCTAATAAAAGAAGAGGGGTCCAAAATTTACAGGAAGCAACTAGCATTGTTTCCAAGGTGTGTTCTACCAGATATCTCACAGAAACTGAAAGTGCCAATTATTTTGCCCAGTCCATTTGTGGAGCTGTGTGTGGAAGGATATCAGATTTGAGGGACTTTGTGAGTGATTCTCAGCTTTGGCTTTTGAGTTGTTCTAAAAGCAACAAAAGCAATAAACATGTGAATACCAAAGCGCTCGTAATTGCAACCACGTTCTGGAAGAAGTGATGCCTTTTCTGAAGGATGTGCAGGGATGCCAACATTTTGCCTCTGTCTATATATTTTGTAGGAAGATTGCATATTGCACACAGCTGGAGGAGAACACTGGACCTGTTGGAGCTTTACTGTGAGCTCCCTTGGGGGCAGTGTTGCTTCATATATGAATCTTCTCTGGTGGCGTTCATTCTTTTCTGACTCGTTATAGTGACATCTGATAACGACAGAAGCGTTAAATAAATGTACAAAACAATGATACACTAAATATTAGGCAATGCACTGTGTGAGAGCGAGATAAATAGAGGATCAGACGCCTGTTAAATGAATGCATGCCTTCAGCTAAGAGCTGTCTGTGTAAACAAAGAATAGTGTTTCTAACAGAAACCTCATGATAAACATGTTAAAGATGCAACCCTGGAGGCAGGCAAAGCATACCAGAGAAAACTGTCATCATTTCTGTACAGTTCGAGCCACCACTTGATGTGTCCCAAATAGGGAGAAATGTGAGATTTGAGCCCTGCTCATCCCTTGTCTTTGGTCTTTCCAAATGAATACTTAATGCATTCTAATTGTGGCCCTGGCGCCATGATAGCTCCATCCGATGCTGTCTGAATAAGATAACTGGATGAGTGATTAGGACACGGATGCTGGTGTGTGACTCCCTTTCTCTCCCCGCGTTTCTTATGTAAATAGAAGCTCTCCCCACCACCCACCCAGCCCTAATGAAGGCAGTGTCCTCTCCTGTCTCTTTGACATTGGGCTGCTGGGTGTGCTCCGTGTTGGACGGCCTCTCTCCACTACCTTTCTCACTCTGATTCATGTTCATGTGTGAGACCCTGTTCATATGTTTACTGTCTTCAAAATAATAACCTTTTAGGAGGAGAAAAAACATAGTTGGAGGTCACATGGATCACCTCAACAAGTCCTCTGAACCCACAAAGCAGCTTGGCTCTGATCTCAGGTAATGTTTCCAAGAATGTGGAGATTCAGATAGCTAGATAACTAGTCCAGCTAATCTGATAATGGTCAAGATAACATAGCTAATGATTAGACCATACTTTTCATTACAGGATTGGATTCCTCCACCAGATGATCTAGTTACATAGTTTATTATGCAGACATCATTAACATTGATGAGCTTGCTTAGAATAGGCTGTTAATGTTAATGCAGTGGTTATTAACCCTGCCCTTCACATTTTAGCATTTTCCCTGAAAAGCATCCAATTCATCAGGACTTAATTTCCCAAAAGCATCTTAGTGTTGAAATCTAGCAGAGAGAGTTGTTATTGACTGCTTACCCTGGTAAGAATCATTTTGGGGCTAAGATGCTTTTGGGAATCCCAGTCCATTCAGGTAACAACTCCAGGAACCTCTAGAACCATTTCTTTTGGTCAATTTGTCATGGACTGTTCCCCCAATGAGTATAGACAATGATTTTAGTTCCCACAACGAAGACGTTTAGCCAATGTATAGCTTTTTAATGTGTAATATATATATATATATATATATATATATATATATATATATATATATATATATATATATATATATATATTACACACATATGTATATGTATATGTGTGTGTGTGTGTGTGTGTGTGTGTATGTGTGTAACCAGTCATATCAAAACATATCAAAAACCACCTGAATGCTACAAAATAAAGCCAAGCATGGTTATTACCACTATCAGGTATGCTCATTTTAATAAAGGTGCTACAACCAGTCCTTTTGGTTTCATAAAAACCCATTTTTGTAATACAGATGTGACCTAAATTGATAAAAAAAAACTATATATAAAGAGAAAATAACTTTAAAAGGTTCTTTACATTCACACATCTCTTTAACATGGTTCTTGATGGAACCAACATTTGAGCGATGCAGAACCAAGGACCTTTTGTAGCACCTTTATTTTTAAGAGTGTCCTTAATAGTGGGAATAACTATGCTCGGCTTGGATGACACTAGCGAGATGTTATGGCATGGGCTGTATTGGGTGAAGGACAGTTTTCTTTATGGAGGCACCTCGATTGCTCTGTTCCACTCATCAGTGGAGTTGTCGTTCACCTCAGGCATCAATGGCCTGTGGGACACCACTGTTATGCCTTTGGAAGGCACTCAATAAAGGTACTGATAAGAGTGGTATCATCTTTGTGGGATGTTCTAGAGCTGCTATAATAAAAGTTCATTATAGCAGCTCTAGAACATCCCACAAAGATGCTACCACTCTTATCAGATAATGTGTCAAGCAAAGCACACAAATCAGACTGCATTGTAGTGACATGCAAATGATGAAGACTTTTAACCAAGTTGATCTGCTAAATCTCTACCCAGCCTCTCAAAGCAATGACAAGAAATGCAGTTCTGTCAGACATTTACAGGTATTAAAACAATGGCTATTAGTCAGAATATTAGAAAATTGACTGTGTTAAATAAATATCTCAGTTCTTATCTTGACCTATTTATTGACAATGTCTTTATTAAAAATGCTTAGAAGCAGTTATTTAGACAGATGTGTGCTTCTCTGTGAACATCTCTAGAATCCTTGACGAAAATAATCCTTTGATTGAAAATAAGTAAGAACGGTTGCAGAAAACATGTTTGCAAGAATTACCAAGATTACCAAGATGTCATCTCTGAAACTGACTACTCACATATATTCATCGGTAGCACTAAAGCTAGAAGTCTCTAGAATCATCTTAATCATCGTTTATCACCTGTGGAATATATGCTCATGCAATTATCCTCCTCTGACTACATCTTCAAAGTTATTGAAAATGATTGCATGTCAGGTTAGCAGTTCAGTCTATACAATACCATCCAGTATTGATCTAAAAGAATTAGTGGCACTGATGTGGTTTTCTGGGAGTTGCTTTTGTGCGAGGTGGAGGCCGATTAAGAGGTAGTGAAGAAAAATGACGCACCACATGTGAGAAGAAATGAGGCCTATTAGACACTGAGGTTGGCAATCTCTCTGGAAGTCATCTCTTTTACTCACACTCTTCTGATCAATTACCTCTGTCTGCTGAAACGCTTTGGCGGAAGACATTCAAGCCTGGCAGGCCCCATCCATCATCTGCTCTCTGGGCTTGTTGCCTCGGGCCTGCTGCTGTCACACTGAGGACCAGAGGAGGCTGTTTATGGGGGAGAAAACCCATCCACAAGCCACTATCGGATACTACTAGGCCTGACTTTTATGTGACTCTTGACGGACTCTTCTCTAGGCTGATTTTCTACATCAGCGCCTTATTGAAATGGCCGGCACTTTAGAGACCACACTATAAAAAGGAGGGGAGGGAGACACAATAAAATGCTGTAGACTATTACTATATAATCTGATAATCGCAAATTCCTGGGTAGTATTATATGTTAATTATAAATCATCCATTATTTCCTGGAAAACCAAGAATGGTTCTTCTATGGAATCGCTCAAAAAGATTTTTTTCACCACTTTTCTTAGCAGGCACTGATACAAGAACTCAGCAGAACAGAGAAAGACAGCAACGAAAGCCAAAGACCATCTGCACTGAACTGCTGTGTCAAAAGATGTCTGATCCCCCTTTTCTCCATAGAGCCAGCAACTCACCTGCAACCTACTTTAAACACCAAGCACTGGCCCAGCAAGAGACATGGGGGGCAGAGGGGTTTAATAACACTCACAAAGTGTTATATAAGTGTGAACATATTTTCTGATACCTTGTGATTTAGGAGAAACTTAAGATGACATCTACAAGATGAAATGTTCTCCTGAAGATATCACACATGGCTTCAAAAACAGAAGTGCCACAACGGGCTCCCTGGAGAGTGATGCCTTCGAAGAGCCACATTTCGTCCCCTAACAAACCTTCCAGTGGCTAATTCTTTACAAAATCAATTTTGCAAATAAGATGAAATGTTGAAAGTTAAAAGGTTTTTCTACACATCTACACAAGCTAAGACCTATTAGGAAGCATTGTTTAAAAGAGCACGTTAAAGGTACCCCTCAACATTTCACATATAATTCCTAGAAATGTGGTCATAGAAAGTGAAGGATGGTTGTGTAAACTTCAGGTACTGTACACTGTATCTACCAGGCAGGGTGTAACCGGGTTTGGTTCTGCTGTGTACCTGTTTTATAGCAGCCCCACTCCTCTTCTAAACCTTTTAACATAAGGACACTGTCTGGATTGATGTTTAAGAGCAGTATTCTTCACTTAGAAATGTATTTATATAAAGCATTAAATCCAATTTAAATACAAATTGGCTCCATAAAATATTGAAAAGAATGTAAATATTTAATATGAGCCCTTTACCGTGGACAGGTATTCATTAGTATGCGGCTGTGGATTTTAATAGGCTGTTCACTAGAGAATGATAAGTGGGTTCATACTGCAGTTTTGTACAGTGCTCAAGAGGGGGTGCAAAAAAGTACTTTAAAAACTCAAGACCCCTGTCTTTGCTTTTAGAGGTGGGCAGACCGAGGCTGATTATCAACCCCTTATACAGGCTATGGCCTCCTGACGGGCTAAAAGTGTATTACAAGTATTACAAACTTCTAGTAGCAAAGAACAGCCCCAGCAGTTTGTACAGAAGTCCCTGTAGTTACTGAGTAATACACCTTAGTGTGTAATAAGCCTTTCTGCGTTAAGGGGTTAAACAATGGAACCCATTCCAACAGCAAACAGAGAGGAACAATAGATACAGGATACAGAGACTGGAATCAGGTAGTTCATCCTACATTTCTGCTATATATTCTCAACCTCCCCTCCCCCATAACATTAGCATGAAGAGTGTGGAGAAGGCTAAATTGCTGGATGAACAGGATAAATGCATTCAAACCATGCCTTTTTTTTATGCAGCTTAATTTCCAAATATGGGCCGCATAGACTAGAGTATAGCGAGCAAATGAAGGTTTCAGCAACTTCGACAGTGTTTACATTAACATACACACAGATTCATGTCTTTGTTGGAGAGATGAAGCTGTAGTGCCTTCTTTTCTCAATAGGGGTCAGGATGGTACCGTGTAAACATGTGAGATAACAGCGGCTTTCATTCAGAGAATAGTCACTCTTGGCCTGTGTACATCTTTGTACCCCTCTGTAATGCTGGGATTTAGCAGGTAATCCCCTGAACATACAACGTGCCATCTAACCACAGAGCACTTCCACTTGAAGTATAACGCTCCATTTAAAGCCAATACAGCTCTCCCAAAGATGAAAAACTCGAACCTTGAGTCAACTGGTCTACAAGAGATTGGGACAACAACTCAGCACCACAAATCTGAGAGTGTTTTTCACACAATCCTATCGGCCAAAGGGCCAATATACAGCACACTGCTAAGAATATAAGTCTACCACAGAACAGTGAATAATGTAAATGTCAGATTTCTCAGCAGGTCTTTACTTAATTGGGGTTGTCCATTGCCTAATAGTCAGGTTGTGCTGTAAATATCAACGAGCACAACAAATGCAAAACAAACAATGTTCTACTTGTACTTTCTGAAGGCCAATGCATCATCAACCGTCAACTTTAGGCAATAAATGTCTCACACTACTGCTAGCAAGATAGCATTATAACTTTTATTACATCTTTTATACAAGGTCATTTAGAATGAGTGCTACACTTTATCAGCTTCTGAAATACGTGTTGTTGATGTACCTGATCTTGCTGCAAATAAAAAGCTGCAGGAGCAGCTAACGGAATAACGGAGCTGCAGGCTGTCAAATTTTTGGCTGGCATTGCAGACCCTTTACTATAGGACATTTTTGGCCTAATGCTTGGTTAACCTATAATTACTAATCCAGCTAAAGTTTAGTACATTCAATAAGGAATGTGATCTGTAACTGCCTAAAACTTTGGGCAAATTAGCTTCTGTGCTAGATAAAGTACTTGCTATCCAAACTACGTGCTTGTCAACTGTTTCAAGTTGTTTAGCTTCTGTCTACTGCGTGTAGCACTACCGCTTTGCTGTGTTCGTTAGGTTTCTGTAATGAAAGGCTCGTCATTTAAAGTCACATTGTACTTTCTGCCGCTGCGAACTGCAGAGCAGCAACACTGTTGTGACTAATTGGCAAAGAACAACTGACAAGAAAACTGAGGTTGGAAATGAAAACAGTCATTTATTCATTTACTGCATTAAGGCTGGTGTTTTTTCCCCTTCTTAAAGGAAAGTGAAGACAAATCTAGTCACCATTCACTTAAAGGAGATTCTACATTAAGCCACGAGTCAGTCGTTATGTACATGGTTCAAAGTAGCAAAAAGCACTGGTATCAGATTTAACACACCGTCAATACAATTTATATGACTATATTATTTAATTATATGAATTGCTGTTGAGTTGAGCGAAGGTCCTCGTATCTTAGTAGTGCCTCATTTCAAAGTCATTAAAGTCATTGTTGGCAATTATTGCAAGCATTCTGGGTGTGGTGTTAGCTTCACCTCTAGGGGACACTAGTACCCCGTTCTACTTTTAGAGCTCTCTCCACAGAAAAAAAAACTCTAACAGGAGCTTTCACTGCCTGCCACTCTCGCCATGCACCTGTTTGGGTTCTCAGGTTCGGCGGAATTTTTCTCAAGACTATATCTAACGGTGCTTTCTCATCATCCCGTCACGTCACAGTGCAGTAAAGGACAGCATGGGAGAATTGTGTGTGTGTATGTGGAGGGGGTATATACTCAAGGGAGGAGGAAGGTTTCAGGTCCACACAGTAACTGTGAGGAGGAGAGAAGAAGAGGACGAGGAGGAGGTGGAAGTGGAGGAGGAGGAAGAGGAGGAGGAGGGGAAGAGAAGTACTGGCACACTGCTCAAGAGACGAGAGGGAGAGAAGCACATTAATCATCCAGAGACATCTGTTCATTCTGCCGCTTTAGAATTCTGTCAAAGCACTCCTGACTAGGCTCCGTAGCTTCATTGAAGGAGGAAAAAAAGGCAGGTGAAGGAGAACGAAACTGTCCTCTGTTATCCATAGGCAAGACGGAGTCAAACGTCAGATCTGTGCTCTAACAAGTTCACTTTGTAATTTAGTGTCGTGTCAATTTCGTTCATGGTATTGAAAGACAAACTTGACGTATGGGCAGAGGAGTACAGAAGAAGTGCTGAAAAGCTTTGCTTGAGTTAAAATAGAGGCATGTCGATGAATCACTTTAACACAATTGAGCCTCCAGATATCAGCTCAAGTTCCTCTTTTATCAATGGGTTCCATATTTTAGTGCAAAATTTGTTATGAATCAGAATTATCAGCTATATTTGATTCAACTGGTCTCAAATCAAATGAATACACTGCAGTTGTAATGGCTTGCCTAAATGCCATTTGATGCCACATTGTCTTATCCCTTTCTAATTAGAAATACATAAAGTTCACTTTGTCTGCAAAATAGATCCCCTTAATTTACGCCCCATTAGTCAAACTGTGGATCTGAAGGAAAGCTGTGAAGATGAAGACCAAAAAGCATTTTCCGGAAATTAGAGATGAAGTTATAGACAAGCACAAGCTAGGAAAGGGCTGCAGAATAATACCCTAATGTTCGGATATTCCAGTGAAGATCGCTGGATCAATTGTGAGAAAATGGAGGCTGCACCATTCCACCACCCGCACTCTAAGCCAAAAAGATTCAATATAGTCAAGTCAAGAGGCCCTATTGCTGTTTCAATTGTGTACAAGTACTAAGTGGAGCGAAATTGTGTTCTTCCAGGACCATAGTGCAATATAGAGCAACACAACACTATGGAATATAAGTGTTCAACCCCGTTAGACTAAACACTTTGTAGGGTAACGCTTTATGGTTTATTGGATGCTCTGTTACAGGTGCCTTGTAGATGCTCACCTGACATTCAACTAACATTCAACTGAATTTGTATTAAATGCAACTGAACTCCTAAGTTGACTGTAAATGGTTGTCTACTGAATTCAACCCTAACCTTACTTTTTCTCTTGAATCAATCTTCCTAATTCCTAACCGTAAACCGAACATTTATCTAAACCATATATCTAACCCTAAACCTAACCCTAAAAAGGTATGGTTAGGGTTTGGTGTAGTGTTACATTCAATAAACAGTCAAGTTTAATGTCTATGAGTCATCTACAATAGACCATCCAAGTAAAAGAAATATTACAATAAGAGTTTAGGGATCAGGCAGTGTTAGGTTTCTACCACATATAGTATAGTACTGAAAGGGTGTTCTTTGACTTTTAAAAGAGTTTTATAAAGAACCATCCAAGAAAGTTTTTTCTTGTATTTTAAGAGCCATTTTACCAGAACCCTTTATATATTCAAATGTTTTATTTAGGTTGCCATGGTAAAGAAACAAGAAGAAGCAGGCACTGACTATACAAGACTCTCAAAACCAGTGTCTTTCAAAACCCAGCATCAACGCAAGGGACTTGTGAGTGAAGGCACAATGAGACCAACAATCACTTTGAAGGAGCTACAGAGTTTAGTGGCTGAGACTGTAGTGAAGCTGCCCCAAACAACTACTTCAAGAACTCTGCATACAAAGTTTTGGATGTTTTTGTGCAAACATTCACAATGGGTGATGCAAATTTAACCCTACCCTACCAGTAATAGGTAAAGTTCTTGTCTAAAGGGGCAGAATACTTGCCAGCAGCTTCTTTGAGTTAATCCTCTCAGTTCCAGTAGTTTCTTTACCTCTCTTGTTTAGCTCCAGCTTTGAGATATTCCTAGGTCATTTTGCTGCACAGCTTGTTTAAGGTCTATTCATACATTTTTCTTCAATGAAATGTAGGTGAGGGGATTGCAAAGTGGGGGCCATTCCAAAATATTTGGGTTGTTTCTGTTCAGGTGAAAAATTCATCCTCTTTTCAGCTTCAGCATTTTCGCAGATGGTTTGACATTTGCATTCAGGGTTTGCTGGTATTTTGTGGACTCCTTTCTTCCCTCCACTTGTGCAATCTTCTCATTAAATGCATTTTGTACCTTCATTAATCACAGCTAAAGAGTTCTACTTGACCTCATCAGTCCACAGTACTTGTTTCAAAAATTCTTCTGGCTTTTCTAGATGTTCAGTTACTTCAAACATTTTGTTCTTGTGACAAGGTCACAGTTAAGGCATGGTAATGACTCTTTCATGAGGACCTGTTTGACTCAGCTAAACTTTCCAGCAGGTTCTTGGCAGTCATATGGGAGTTCTACCAGTCTTGTCAGCATATAAGCACTTCTTTTTTCATGTTTGTTGGTCATCCAGCTCATCTTGATCTCAGTGGTTCTCCTGAAACGTCATTTCTTAACAACATTCAGCAAAACTGTAAAACTGCAAGCTTAAAATATTTGGTTATCATCTTATAGCTTTCCCTTACTTTGCTGTCGCTGATTTTGTACATTTTTGCTCTTTAGATAGTCCATGTTTGATTGCCCAAGTGTTAGCACAAGCTTTAAAGAGTTTTACATAATTTACAAAACCTGGACATTTAAAAATTCATCAGGCAGTTTTAATTATAATGTATGACATGCATCACTGGAAATATTATTTTAATGTAATATTTATTTCGAGAATTTCTTTTAGTCAGAGGTTTATTTTGGGGTTTATTTTATTTTATTTTTTCCATAGTGGCACATCTTTTTTCTCAAATAGCAATCCTTTTGTTGATTTTAAGGTTTGTAATGGCACCCATGCCAGTTTGCAGAATTTAGAGCCAGAGTATATTTTCCTATCATTAAACATTTACACTGTCCTATATCTTCTTTTATATGTGAGCATGTGTGATGTCTAAATGTGAACCACATGCATAAGACCACTTTATCTGTGATTTTAGTTACATTCTTTTATCTTCCAGAAAAACTGTTCTGATTTCAAAATAAAGCATCATGATCATCATAATAAACACCATAACTGGTTGACAGCTGACTGGAGCAATCATTGTGGAACATGCGTAATGGAACACATAATATTAGTGAACATTTTTAGCCCTCAAGCCACCTGTGCCACGTGGGATGGAAGATGGACTGTAAACCCAAAATGTTGGAATCCATTCTTTGAACAGAACAAATAAAACTTCTGTATAAAAATCTTTTATTCAGGTTAAAGTACACACACAGCCTTTTCAGCTATTTTTTGAGTTAATAAAACTGGAATCTGGAGTCCTATTAGCAGATTAAGAAAAAAGACGCTGTCCATAAAACATTCGCTGACACCTGAATGATATGAGTTTTACACCAGACAGTGTATTTGCAGCTAGACATTGGAGCTTCTTAGTAAGTGGTTTTGTTGGTTTTGTTAATTTGCTCTAGCTATTGACAAATCTGTTCTGTTCAAAAAAGATTGATTAGTGATCCGAACTTATTTTATTAGTTATCAATGCAGAAATCCAGGAAATCCCAAAATCACTTACTTGTATTTGGTTACTTGGTTTATTTAGGGAGGAAAACTGTTCAGGAATACAGCCCTCCTGGAACAGAGTTTCCCAGCCCTGAATTTGGGTAGTCAGTGATTTTTAGATAGTCAGTTTAGGTAGTCTCTCCTGTAATTTTGATTCAGAGTTTAATTAGACTGACTGAAGTAATTAAATATTCTATACTTTATATACATTGACTGACTGACTGATTGACTGTGGCCTTTCTCTTTCTCTTTTAAGGATAAAGCAAATAAAACATTTATACTGTAAACTACAATCCTCTGAGTTTTGTAAGTCAGATTTTATAAGCATAAAAATATCAATGCAACTGGTTGCCTTGACTATTTTGAGGTATGCTAGCTTAGGTGTTACAGTGTGAAAAGAGTGAAAAAGAGAAGTGGCTAAATATGGACAAACAGATGTGATATTGGGAATTGAAAGTTGGCTCAGTCACAAGCAAGGTAAACAGAAACCGACAGCTTATGTAAGTCTGGGCAGGAAATTGCACTAAGCAGTAAATAAGTGCTGACAAACCATTCAAAACAATGACTGGTACAAAACATTATTGTAAACATGCACGCTGCTAACGATTAAACGAAATATAAACTGCTTGTTTCCTTAATTCAGCGATGAGAGGCGGACCAAGGAGATATGTCTTTGACGTCTTATAGTGCTCTGATATGTACACCTCCTCAATTGTGTTCTTATTTTTGTTATACTTGACAATGACTCTGTCCATGTTGCTGTTTGGGTTATGTGGATCGTAGTACCTTGTGACCTCATAGGGCAGGTCACTTGCGTGTTTGTAATGTAGGTTTCCTAAAGTGAAGTAGCCATACATCTTCTTGTCCTTTAGCTTTGGGAGGAGGTTGAAAGGGCCTCTATTCTTGAACTCGTGGAAGCCATAATCTCCTCTCTTGGGGTTGCAGAGAGCCACCATGTTGTTGTCGATGCAATTGTCCACATACCACAAAAGCAGCACAAGGCCATGTCTTGGAGGTGGAGTGCCAAAGCCAGTCTTCTTTAGCTCCTCCACTGAGTTTAAGGTCTTCAAAGATGATAAGATCACCACCGCTGCCAACAGGACGAATCTCAGGAAGTTACAGCGTCCCATTGTGTCCGTCTATTTAGAGACATCATCATATTAAACATCCAGACAGAACTGTCACTTGAGAGCTTATTGTCGCTGTTGTATGAAAATCTTACAACTGTTAAAGGGTTAACTAAAACTTAAAACCTTACAAGAGATGATTATTTGTAGCATACAGTGAGGTCCCTAAAGTCTGAGATCACATTGGAAGCCTATAATCTTTAAAAAGCCTAAGTAAGCCTATAATCTATAATCTATAATCTCATTTTACCCTAGAATGAAGGAAAAATGAGGATGAAATAGTGAAGATTCTGCACTTTTTTCTAGGTAAACTTTCAAACCTAAGTAAAATTTTCACATTAACCATGTTAAAGGCCTTTGTACAAAAAGGTCAGATGATTTCTCAAATCTTATCGCTTCCATTAAAGCTTGTGTTTAGACAACTTTTAGGTGGGTGGATTTATTTACCCATTTAAAAATGATTCAATTTCATGCTTGGGTTGATGCTTTTGGTTCATTTTTGGGTCATACGGTTGGTGTAGTATAGTGGGTAGGAAATTTCTTGACCGGATCCTTAAGCAAGATTCCTTCCACTACTTTCACCTTCCTGTGTAACTTGTTTCAGATGGAAGTGACTGGAGACAAGCATCATCTAAATGCTATAAATGAAAATGTAATGCATACCGTCATTAACCCCTTATTACAGAAAGGCTTATTACACACTAAGGCGTATTACTCAGTAACTACAGGGACTGGCTTTTCATTGGCTGTTTAACGGGTAAAAGCAAAAGAGGGACATAACAAACATTAAAATTCGAACACTAAGAATTCATGTTAAAATTTAAACACTTGGACTTAAGAGAAACTAGAGACACTACCAGTCTCAGACTTCTGGATTTCCATTCATTATAAACAACTCACTTCAATTCCATCTACTAATCAACATAACCCAGAATGCTTTGAAGCAAACAGTGTCACTAGGTCTAAAGTTCATGTTATTTTAATGACTCTCTTAAAGGGGTTCTCATTTGCTTGTAAGCCTCAGTTTAGTGTATCTTCTATTCTCCTCCTCTGATAGATAATAATATACAATTCCTTCAAGGCAGAAAATATTAAACTTTTACCACTGCTGACACATTAACTTGATCTAATTAACTAGTGTCTAAGTGATATTAAGCTGCCTGCATTTCATAAATGCGTTCCAAAGGCAGGAGAAGATTTTTTTTATAGCAGGGGAGTAAAATGAATTGAATAAATGCAACAAATCTGCATGTAATAGCACTCTATCAGGCATAACGTTGATGTGCCTTACCTTAGTGCTTCAGCAGCCTACTAGAAGAGCTTGTGAGCATCTACAGGATCTGCCAGTGAACCTGACAGGATTTCTGAGGAATGTTAGCACAGTGTGTGCACAAGAAATGAAAGGGTCACGTTCACTCCACATGTATTTGCTCGCCACCACACAGGATGTGGTACAAGGTGTGGGGTTTACTTCACTTCTTGCCTTTTCTCGGTTTCGCTGGACGTGTTGTGAAGGGAACAATCGAGTACTGTTCAAAATCTTCAGTTTGCATCATTTTCATTCTAACTATTGATTCAGTTCAAAACACTGTTGGTGTGTAGTTGACAGCACAATGATGACATCTGACTAACAGACTGACAGACTGACAGACTCGATGTAAAAGCTTTCAATCAGAATCCAAAAAGGTCTGTTGATCTCCCTATGATGACAAAAATAGTACTTGGTAAATTATCAGCAAGACTTGAAAAGATATAAAATATACTTGAGAAATAGTTTCAGCATTACATACTAAAAATAACTAAAAGTAAAAAAAAAAAAAACATCAACAGGTCAACACAGGGACAGAGAGAAAGAGTGAAAAGCATGGTAGGGGTAAGAGCACTCTTGAGTGTCTTCCCTTCCCTAAATTAACACAGACTTGGTCAAAGCAATCTTACCTTTTAAGCTCCCTAGACAAAAAAAATTGTCACCTTACATTTTTAAGGTGGTAGTAACTTGAGGCTCCTGCAGATGGCGTTGCACAAGGATGATCATGGCTGTAAATACCTTCAGGGTGTGCAACGGGCAGCGTCCGGTCATACTGGCCTACCAGCAGTGGCAAGAATCCCAGTCTACAGTAAGTTTGTCCAAAACTTATGGACAAGGACCGTGTTCGTGTTTCGCGGCTTGTGAATGTAAACTGCTTTGCTTTCCAGCAAAAACTGATTCTAGAAAGTCAGCGCAGGTCCTTTGCAACCAATTTCTCTCCACAGGCCACTGCACACCTGAACATATGGAGCGAAGTGGCACACAAAAGGTCACTGCTCACTACTGCTGGTAGACGCGTATAACCGTATGCTACAAATCAACATGCAAATTCAGGTACTTCCTTCACACTATGGCCAAATGCAATCACTTCTTTTTGCCGGTCATTAACATCTGCTTTGCGACCCATTTCCCACACATCCAACGAGACACTCACTGCACTGTGCCACCTCCTCTCAATGTATCCTCGGCATCTGCAGGAGCCTAAAGTTACTACCACCTTAAATATGCAAGACATTTTTTATTTATAAATCTTATATTGTATAAAATATTTAAGACTTCTCAATCCTTATATTAGATTCAAAGGTGTCTATATGTTTATGAATTTATGTCTTTGAAGCATATCAAAAATGACTAAATGACTCAATAATCACAAAATATAAAACCACTGGATGGATCTATCAGTATGCCAATGTCAACAGTGTCAAATTCAGCTCTGATGATAGTGGAATGGTCTACACTCTGGTGTCTCCAACAGCTTAAAGATGAGCACAACAGGTCCTTATTTCATGTGACCGCACACCTCTCTGAGAACAACCAGTCTTCATACATCAAACAATCTTTAAGTGTTTTAAATTTTAGGAAAAGAATGAATAGAAAAAGGTTTTCTGGCCTGTATGTGGCTGTACGCCATGTAGAACAGATGTGTGCAGGCCATACTGAGGTGAGGTTGTGAGCATGTCTTTCAGATAGCTTGCTGTTCTATAGATCATACACTTGCAACCCTAAGCTCAGTACACCAGTTTCAGTTCTGCCCAACACAGCAAATGCGTCCTGATAGCCTCTACCATGGGACTGCTTTCTCATGTTTTAGCACAGGATATGCCTGCTTTTGTCCTGAGAGCGAGAGAAAGACTGTTAGGCTGTTGTACATCGCTCTGTAACACAGGAACATGGCTTTTCTCTCTGCTGTCAACTTATTCCAACTCAGTGGCGTCATATCAAAGCCTCCCCACTTCATTAGAAATAAATTAGACTTTTAAATGATCCCGGCACTGCACACAAGTCCAACACCACATGAGAGAGAGAGAGAGAGAGAGAGAGAGAGAGAGAGAGATAGAGATAAAGAGCGAGAGAGGTAGGTATTTGCATTTCATTTGCAAAGATTTAACACCAAATTATACTGTTCCGTTTTTCAGCCGTTACTTATTTATTTCTTCGTCTCACAGCTTACATCAGCTTGCTTGCTCTGGTATTCTCTACAGCAGCACAGCTGTGTGTGTGTGTGTGTGTGTGTTTGCCAGTTTCTTTGATTTCGAGTGCACATTCTTGAGGGTTCACACTTTGTTAGATCCTCCAGCTCATGTTCTAGGGGCCTGGAAGGGCCGTACCGAAGCAATAACAAAAACTACACCTTTCCTTTCCTTCAGCTGACAGGGAAAGAGTGACCAGTGTTAACCCATTCTTGTCCAATTAGTAAGCTGCAGAAAAATGCCACAGAACTTGTTCCTACTGGAATATGTATACTATACTATACTATACTATATTATACTATATATAAAAACATATATATATATATATATATATATATATATATATATTATATACAAAATTTATACTTGTATATGAATATACAATATACAAAAGAAACATTGTCTCTCTTTTTTAAAATGAAATAAATTTCATGTTTTGTTCTCTTAATGTTCTTTTTACCTTGTATGTTGCAGTTTTACAGTGACTGCCTTCATAGGTGCACTTTGCTACTCAATGCATATTCTTGTCTGCCTTATCGATTCTTGACAGAATTCCACGACACAACCCTGTTATTTTCTCTCAGACTCACTTTCTTAAGTCATACTGCCAAAATAATAAGCCTTTACTTTCCCTTCTGATGTGTGTTTAGCTCCAGTTTGAAAATCAACTGTGGTGGTCTAGTTTCCGAGGGAGCGTACGATGGAGAGTTCGTGTCAGCTAGTGTTGGATTATTGCCTAATTCACTTCCCCCAGGCTTAGTTTGCGCTCCACTTCTGAGGACCTTCACACGGGGAAGGTTAGCCTTCACATAGCAACCCGTATTCCCATAACTAGCAGAGTCTGGTGGTGATGTGCTACTCTCTAGTATCAACAACACGTTCATGTTCCCCTGAAGTCTTTGACCAGGGCTTTTGCTAGTGGCTGAGTTAATGTACATTTTGAGGTTGTAAAAATAATGAGTCAGGACTGTTTCATAACAGTGTTGGGTTTCTTACATAAGGTATGTTTACTAGAGTTTTGGGATGTTTATTTCATGTACATGCTGAATCATTGCCCAACATAACAATTAAAATATTATTCATTAACAACACATAACACATTGTTTTTTAAGAACTAGGCACATGCAGAATTTAGCTGTTGTGAGGCAGCTAATAGTTGCAGATTATAATTAAATTAACCCCTCAACACTTCATGGCGTATTACACACTAAGGTGTATTATTCAGTAACTACAGGGACTTCTGTACAAACTAGTGGGGCTATTATTTCAGCCTGCCCATCCATAGGGGTTAAAATACAGATTTCTTTATATTAGTTTATGTTGTGGTCAAATGTCAAGAGGTAACTAAACAAAAACATCTTTGTAATTAGATAATTAGATTAGATTAAATTAGATTAAAGCTCAAACATTTAAAAAGTCCAGCAGATTCAAACTGAACTTTACAGAAAGGAATTTCTCCAGGAAGAGTTTTAGTGACCCTCGGACTAGATTCATAGGTTTAAGTAGGCCTTTTTTCTTCACACACTTATCACAGTTTAGCCTCTGGGGAGGAAGTTAGCTAGAGTAATTGGCTGATCACTCACACCTGTTCCTGCTTTCCTCTGCCTTCTTAAACACCCCTCTGGTTGTAGGAAGTTATCAGAGGCCACAACTAACTGCCAGGCAGCTGAGCAATTATGAGCCTCAAAGAGGAAGAATGAATGCATGTGGAGGACTGAAACAAGTTGGACTTTAACCCCTTAATGCACAAAGGCTTCTTACACACTAAGGTGTATTACAGAGTAACTACATGCACTTCTGTACAAACTGGTGGGGCTAATCTTTGGTAACTGAAGTTAAACAATATTAAAAAAATAACACTTTCGGCCCGTAAGCGGCTATTTAAGGGGTTAACAAAGGGGTTTTTGTTTGTGTACTGGTGAAAAAACTGTTATATTGTGCCATATTGTCCAGTTCTTTAGTTTTTAATTTTAACCACATTATATTTTAAGTCTAGTTTTATATCTTGAGTATCCTTCATGCTGAAAATAGTAAATGTATTTATGTTTCTAGGAAAGAACTTTCATTGGTAAAGAACCTTAATAGTTCTTGGATCACACTCTCAGCTCTAATTTACAAAACTTTACAACTTTACTTTACAGTAATTTACTAAATATTACTTTAAACCATCTACTAGGGAAACAAAATTGGTTAAATAATGACATTATTCCAATAAACCCATTTTATGGGTTATTATATATTAGATATGTGTGATGTGTGGTTGTGTGTTGTCTATATATGCATACAGAATTATGTTATGAGTCACAGTATATCTGTCTGTTTTTGAATATCCTGGAGGTTATAAATTGATAGGGTTTTTTTGGAAAGAGGGTCTTGGGGGGATTATTGGTCTTGCATTGTTGCTGTGTTGATGAACAGGAAACATATTTGGAGAAAAAAAAAAGAACCGGAGCAAGTGCTTGCAGACACCAAGCGAGAGAAGGCTAAGAGAGATTAATGAAAACTTCCTCATATGCTTGTTACTACATGTAAAAGTAATTTGTCAAACTATATATTATATAATTAGCAGTAGCTACGTTTGTTGACTCAGTATATTTAGTATTTAATATTTCATGAGCTACCTTTTAGCTCATAATTAGAAAATTATGGTCCTTGACATGTTAGGGCAGGGCCGTTCTTATTACCTGGTAATTGGGTAAATGATGTGGCATTAATAGACTGTTTTGTACCATACGCACATATAGCCAGCAAGAAATAATTAGCAATAATTGTGTCCATGTAAAAAACATCCTCATTAAACATATTACTCTCAAACGAGTGATAGTAGACTAATCAAAAGGCTTGGTACACTGTGCTAACAGGGCTTATTTATTCTGCAAAATCCTGGGTTAGGTGAATGGAATATATAGTACCTACATCCATGGACCATGTGGCCCAAAATTCAGAAAGGTTTACTCTCAAATGTTACAGATCTAAATATTGCATCTATATTATATTACAGCTGGAACAGAGGAACTGAACAAATCCTTCATTGCAGGTTGAAGGCCTTGATGTATAAAAAAGGTCAACAAAAGCCACTAGTTGCTTCACATATCAAGCAAAATGTTATTAAATATTCTCCAGGGTGCGGTTCATAAGGATGTTAAACGCTAGTTTAGCTTATCCCTTTTCTCTTCTTTTACCGTGGTGAGGGTCATTTGAATGGAACGGTACTTTAATGGACAGTTAAATGCTAGGGCCTTTCTGGGCACTTTGTTCTGATGACTTGAGCAGAGCTTCTTAATGTGATTGTCATTTTCATTTTGCTTTAAAAGGAACTTTATTACAGGAAATAAAAGTGGTGGGCACCCATAAAGGCTCGAGTACCTACATGTTTGAGTAGCACTTAGTTTACATTTGTCTATTAATCTTAGAAATTGTGCATGTGTAAAAAAAACAAAAAATCTTGTCTCTGTAATGAAGCGAAACTAAAATCCATTTGAGAAGCGGCTTGATTAAAAAGTGAACACAAAGTAAATACGGTGGCCACTGAATTCTCTAAAACGCTTGTGATTTATAATGCAACACCTCATCATCCATGGTCTTCCCATCTAGGTGCCTTCTAAAGATACTGTTTGTCAGTGTTTACCACATGGAAATACGGTCACTACATACAAGCTTAATAAAGCAGCTGAAACATGCACTGATGCTGGAAGTGGATGTGCTGAGGGTGATGCAGTACTGCTGCAACTGCCTCAATATAATATTGTATTTTATAATACTGTATATTAAATATATGATTGTATACTTATACACTTGGTCAATGTGAATGTGAAATGTCAGTTAAATATTGTTTAGTTATATATTTCCAAAGTCTGCATTAGCCTTTAATAAATTCATGCTGTCATTTGTAGTCAACACAGTCATGCATTATTGATATTATAGCAACATTATGGAGCATTTTTATCCTAGAATATCAGCTTCAAACTCATTGTGATGCTCCACTTACCTATAATAGGGGAAAAAGCATGTCTGCCATTGCCATTCTTGGCTAAGCACACTGTTAACTGCACTATGGAACTTTAGTAAAGTGGGCAAGACAGTGCTCAGGAGAACTGTGTAGCGCTGTATAACCCAAGATCATATTTGTGTAAAGTCTTGTAGTATTACTCAACCACCTCACTTATGTCTTTCACTTTCAGAGGCCGGTTCTCTCAGCTTGTCCAGAAATGCATGTATTTATCAATACAGCATTCTTAATGTTCTGATATTTCGATGTAAATTATGAAACTTTTCAGGCTTATGGGAATAAATATATAGGGTGTAGTATTTAATACAGTGCCACATACATTCATGTCCAAATATTTGTGGAAACCCCTTCTAATGACTGCATTCAGTTGCTTGAAGGTGCACTCATTGCTGACACAGATGTGCAAAGGCACACACCTACACACAACTTGCCTAGTCTCTGTAGAGAAGTATTGACAAAACAACAGGACTATCTGGAGCAGATAAACAACAACCTATTGGCACCATGCTTAATGCCAGGTGTGAGCTGGAGGGGTATAAAGCCCCCCAGCATTGAGCTGTGAAGCAGTGGAACTGTGTTCCCTGGAATGATGGTTGGTGCTCTGTCCAGCACTTTTTGAATGAATTGGGGAGTTTGGGAGTGGTGTGGTGGTGATCATCTAACATCCTGACCTCACTAACACTCTTGTCACTGAATGCCATCAAAGCCTCTAGTAGAAAGCCGTCCCTGGACAGCAGATACAGTTACTCCAACAAAAGCAGGATAAACTCTTTTTTAAAACCCTTGATTTCAGAAGAAACTATGAAGGAACAGGTTCCCTAATGTTTTTGCCCATATAGAGTGTTTTTGTGTAATTTAATTTCCAGATCTAAAGAGCAATTCAATATGCATTCATGAAACAGCAGCAGAAGCAGCAGCAGAGAATCAGTGCAACAGCTGTATCCCACTCAGGGCTGCAGAGCAAACAGTGCTGCTGCCAGAATGCACAATGTTCTCATTGCCTAGATCAGTAAAAACATACGAGCTATTACTGTGTGATCTGCTGTCAGCTCGTGCACACACGCCTCTGGCAGCCAGCCAGTCAATCTGAATCTGGATCATATTACAGATTGCAATGGCTTCATCCATAAAGTCCAACTGACACAGAATGCGACTGATGGAGATCTAGCCTAATGCAAAAACTTACAAACATGCATTTTATTACTTTATGGGCTGTTTTTTTCCCCATATGTAATTGAACGTAGAAGAAAAGCCCATGGCAATCATCATATTTTAACCTAGTTTTCAGCTCCTGTTTCATTACTGGGTAATACACTGTAACACATTTTTAAGGAAATTGTAATGAAATATGCCATTGCAACGCTGCTAAAATCATGGTAAATGTGGAGATTACACAACGATCAGCCTTAACATTAAAACCACCTGCCCAATACTGTGTAGGTCCCCCATCTAGCCACCAAAACAGCCCTGACTCCTTGAGGCATGGACTCCACAAGGCCTCTGAATGGCCTGTTGTATTTGGCACCAAGTCGTTAGCAGCAGATCCTTTAAGTTCTATAAGTTGTGAAGTGGGGCCTCCATTGATTGCTTATGATCATGTCACTAGTTGAGTGGTTGTTCTGTTCCTTGACCATTTTTGGTAGGCACTGACCACTGCATACCAGGAACACCCCACAAGACATTTTTTGAAGAATCTCTGACCCAGCCGTCTTGCTGCTACCCTTTGGTCCTTTTAAAAGTTGATCACATTCTTACACTTTTTTCCTGCTTTAAACACATCAACTTTGAGAACTGACTGTTCACTTATATGACTAATATGTGGATTCCACCCCTTGACAGGAGCCTACTGTAACTACAGTTGTTGGTGAAATAGAAACCCCTAGTAAAAACCACACATCCAAGTTTTAGAAAAGATTTAAAACTACACAGTAATTTTTTGTTATATAAAGTTTAAATTTTTAGGGGATTCAGAAAAAACTATCTGCTGTTGCTGTTCTGTTGGCATAGCTTGCTGCAGGAATAGTAAAGTTGGTCGGCAAGGGTTAGCTTAGCCTCACTTTCCCAGCTTTAACTTTCCTCCTTCTCCAGATCAGCCATCAGGCAAAGCCGCTTCTATTTATCGAAATCACTACCAAGAGAGTTCCAACTCTTATTTTTTTTAGGCTCTAGGTCACCTTTAAAAGCACCGTATTTGTGCATCAGATCAAACTGCACACTTTGTAAATTGTACATTAACTAATTGCTTCAACTAAATAAGATGTATGTATGTGCTTTACCTATTAGGAAAGGATACAGAGATGGGTGCACCATGGCACATCTGGGGTTACTGATACCACTAGACTGCAGTACAATCCGTTTTTTTCATTCTTGAGTTGATAAAAAAATGTGTACGAAACAAAGAGGCTGAAATGTGATGTCTTCATATGAGGATGCAGAGTCTCAGGAGGGTGGTTGTTTAAAACGGAAGTGATTAAACGCTACTAATGCTTAAGCCTCTCTCTCTGTGGGAACGGTCTATAAAAGTCCTTGAGGAAGACAATGCCGCATTTGCCTACCTCTGTAACATGATTAAACTGTAAGCCACCCTGAACAAGAGCCTCATTACATCAAACTGTCTACCCACAATATTCAGGATGGGGTCTTTTATTTTACCTTATGGCAATCCAATGTCATTTACTTCATATAACAACATCTCATGTTCTCTTGCAAATACAGACGTAAGCAGGTCATAAGTACTCAGGTACTGCTTGTCAAATATTCAAAGCTAATAAACGTTCTTGCAAAAGCCTCAGTTAATGCATTTAATGTTTGTTTATTATTATAATGCATGTAATGTTAGTTTGTTTATTTACTGCTTTTTTTAAGCTGTTCTTTAAGAAATGCAAGAAACAAGCCTTGGACATTATCCACACTTGATGCTACATACATTGTAAGCTGGCCTAGAAATGACAACCCCAAAACATTAAAATCTACAAGCCCATTTCACATCTCCACAAATCAAATGAAGGGAGGATAGCAGATGAAAGGGAAACGATTTCAACTCCTCTCGCTCAATCAAACCCAGAAAGTTTAATGATCTAAGAATCATATCAAGACACAGCTCCTTTATCCATTCTCCTGCTCTTTCAACCCTTTCCACACACATTTTAACATTAGATTAAGCGATAGCTTTCTGAGTGGAGTCTGAATTTACTGTCCAAAATGGGAACCATATCAATTTGTTCCTCTTAGAACATTGGCTTTGAACGGGATTTATTCTGGATGGAAAAGAATGGCTGGAGGGGCGGAAAACAGACGTGTACGTGCAAGACTTGGGATATGAAACTGTGTTCGAGAAAAGAAGAGAGACCCCTAAGACGAGGGATTCTATCTCCAGCAGACTCAAGGTTAAATAAAGATAAGGGATGGGAAGGAGGTGTGGGCAAGGGTGCGCAGCATGTGTTCAGAGGTGGGGGGTTTAGTGGGAGAGGGATGGAGTAGGGGTGTGGTCTGGCCAACAGGAAAGCTCATCTTTATTACAGAAAAATGTATCTCTCATTCTTATTTCTATGACCAACTTAGTAGACAAATAACCAATTTCACAGTGAAATGCAACTTTTTAACATGTTTATGTCAAGAATTAGAAATATACTGGGGCATTTTTTACCCCATAATCCCACAAGGTGTTTTAACCCAAATAAATAATTTTTGTTGTATGTAAAACTGAATATATCCGACAGATTCCTCAACTGTTTGGAGGACTATTTGGGTTGCCATTGGCAAGTGGACAGTGACTGACCTATGCAAACTTTAAAAACCACACTTTTAAAAATTGCAAACTGCACCAATGTTGGAATTACTCATTTCTCTCATATTGATGTTTCCCAGCAATATGACAATATGTAGTAGTTCCCCCAGGCTGCCTTAACTTAGGTATGCAGATAATGGTTAGCTATCTAGCCTCAGTGTTGTAGACTGTTTGAGCAAGGTACCAGTTTATGTACTGTGTGACTGTGCTGGCTGAGTACTGCAGTGTTTGCATTATCACAATATGTGAGATGTGATGTGTATGCTGTCAGTGTTTTTGACAAGTTAATAATTGTCAATTATGCAAGATTTATCAGTTGAGAGTTTTGGGTTAAATTAACTCCTTAAATAAAATCGGTTAGGTGAACTTATTCAGGTTCACAGCGTAACAGTTCGCTTCAGTAATAGAAATGCACAAAATAGTTCAATGTAGCTTGTGTAGTAGAATAATTCAACTATACAAGCAGTTTAGCTTAAAGGCTCATCTCTAATTGATTGGCTTTTTCTTTAGCTTCTTGGCTTGCAGAGTTTGAATTACCACTCCAATAAAAAAGAAACACCTGATGGTGCTGTGTGATGAAAGGAGTTTATTAATTAAATGAACATAAGAAATTAAAAGTCATCTTATTAAGCTGCTGTTTGTGTTAATAAACTTGAAGGTGTTTAGTCAAAAGTTTTCCCAACTCACATTTACTATATATACTATATTTGTATTTTACAGTTGAAAGGTCAATTATCACTAAAAACTGCCAGCAAAGATATTTAAATACTATTCATGGTTCCTATTTACATAAATGTCTGCAATGTGATCTTTATTACTAATTAATCCTACATTTAATTTTCATTCTGGACAAATTAAACTTTAACTTCAACTTTAATACTTTAAATTAGAAATATGGTAAAAAAAAACATTATAAAAATATAAAATATTAAGTATCAGCGAAGCAAAACTATATAGACAACAATAACTCATCAGATTTATAATTATTGTATTATATTTCTCCACTTTTATTTACAAAATACAAACTGATTAAAAATCACATCACATCCTTCAACACAATATCTCCACTCATGACCTACATGTAAGAAATATTTATTATAAAATGAAATAATATCATGCTTTAATTGCAGATGATAACTGTGATTACTAAGGATCAAAGGTGCTTAAGAACCAGGCAATATTATGCAGATTACATTAAATAATTGTCTTAAATAGACGCTAGCAAAAACTCATTTAAAATACAAGAGCAAAATAAACACCCACTAGTTTAAAGAACTGTAGCAATGGTTTATTATTGTTTTATTGTTTGTTGTAATACATTTGATAATCAACCATAATAATGCATCCCATTCTAAATCCATAGGCATTAATATATGGAGTTGCAGCTCTAATAGCAAGTTTGGAACTTTTTAATATCTAGGAGGGAAGAAATTTCGATGAGATATCAATTTTGTCATCTCTTTAGAACCAACCACCCATCCATTCACTAATGATTGTAAAGGCAGACTGCATGGCTAGGTGCTTGATTTTATACACACTCTTTCATAGCACAGCTCTATTAGAAATTGTATAGGTCTGTCTGACACCACTCTGTGAGTTTCAGATCTTACAGAACTGGCAAATTCACAGAGCCAGACTTCATTCTGTAATGATTCATTCATTCTTTATTGCTGTCTTTTTTCTACACACTGCTAAAGGTACCCTAGAATAGAAAACTATATTTATCTTGGCGTAGTTGAATTACGAGAGTTCAGTACATGGAGGTGACAGATGGTGAAACTCAAACACTTTTCCTCTAAAAAATAATTTGGCATAACCAAGACAGAGCTATGAAATGGGCCAGTTCTAAAACCCTAAAATACTCAATGAAACACCTGAATTCAATGATTGATCTGTGTGTCCCTATACTTTTGTCCATATAGTTCATGAATAAACATTAGAAAAGTATCCATAGAAATATATTTCTTTGTTGTAGGTTGTAAGAAAACCACATTTACCTTTAAAAAGTACAAAGTATGACTTTCAGGCCATTGCCCAAAATCTACATGTCCATAGACATTCCTTTTAATTAATGAATTTAGCTATGTCTGCATCTGTTGAGGACATTTGTATACACCCAGCTTGCATAATCTTCCTAGAAAGCCTTGGACTTAAGATCACCATGCCCAATGTCAGGCATCAGCTTAAGGAATAGAAAGCCCCCTAGTATTGGGCTGTTGAACAGTGAAACAGTGTTTACCAGACTAATGGAGCTCCATCCGGTATCTTCAGAATAGGGTAATGTTGTGTTTGTTTCACTGGAACATTACTGCCTTACTTCCACAATGTTCTTATTGCTGAATGCAATCAAATACTCTCTGAAATGCTCCAACATCTAATGTAAAGCCTTCCTAGGAGAGTAGAGGCAAGCAGTGCAGTAACAGGGGACAAACTCCCAATTAATAGCCTTCATTTTAGAAGAATGACCTCAATAATGCTATTCTGGCATTCTGGAGTGCAGCGTCTAGCATAATGTTGCACTTGGAATGGCCGTGGCACCGTCCTCAGTCCAGATAGGACATTGCAGGAGTCTTTTAACCTTCAAGAAAAAGAGAGGGAGGAGCCAGGACAGGGAAACTTCTTCCCAGATAAGTGTAGGTCCTTATCCCTTGATTTTAGAAGAAACGATAGATGAGCAGGAGTGAACGTCTTGAGCATACACTTTATAATTCCAAGGGAATTTATATACAGTAGTAATGGCGAAACAAATCTTCTCTCACACTGTGCTCAGCTGCCAAGTCTTATTTTGTGCCATCTTGCTGCAAATCGCATTGGGGGAATGTTCAAAGCTATTAGAGGGCAAAGAAGAGGAGGGAATGCTTTGAGCTGCGGGTGATGAACGAGTCCTGTGGGTTACGTTTTGGATCAGGCCTGTTTATCGAGGGAACATAATGTACCATAAATTCCACCTCCACTTTTCCGCTCGCAGATAACGTTTTATCCAATTTGAACTGTGCTTTCTCTTCTGATTAAAAGCTACTCAGAAACCGCCATGTGGTATAGAGTACTTTTCTGTCTCTCACCCTCCATTCCTCCTCACCTCCTCCACAAGAATCGGGGGCAATATGTGCTGTGGGCTAATAAAGAGCTTGTCAACACATTTTATTATGGTCAATTTAACCCGCTTGTAAAAAGGTTTTCTCGAGAGGTAATACACCTTTCAGAAAAGGCGACAGTGGGATTGTCAACAAATTATGAACGTTCCACAGCTTCCATTGTATCATATTATCGCTGTTTGTTTTCTTTCGGTGCTAGAAAAGCAGAGAAAATGCTAACCAGATGCCTAGATGAATCATAAGGTTTTTCTTTTGCATTGGTTCATCTGACCCTTGAAAGCGTCTTAATGAATACTGCCTCTTATTCACATATACTTTCAAAGCCCAAAGTTTTGTAGTGACTGTTTCGGAATTATGCCCTCGAAATTGGAGACATACAGAAAAGCCTGTGCAGAAATAGAGCGTGAATGTTGGGATTTATCACACAGCACACCTGCTTAACTGCAACATATTATTAAAGCTTCAATAGAATGAATGCCACAGAAGGAGAAGTGAGGGTTGTGGAGTATGAGGATATAGCTGAATGAGGCCTAGCAACCAGTGAATGTCATTCTGAACCATGCTATGTATTCAAAAGCTTCAATCTATACAACAAAAAAGATTTAATTAGCTCAGATCTTGAGACAGAAGTCATAAAAAAAGGGCTAAAAATAAATGTTGAAGAGTGTCATGGTTCGCAGGTTAACAAGTCCAGGTGTGTGAATGTGCCGTATCTTGGCAGCGAGAACAATAGTTGTGTAAAAGTGCTCTGAATGAAGGTGGAGGTCAGCTGGAACTCACGATAGAACTCCTTCTGCAATCAGACAGTGCTGTGCATTGCTCAGTCAGAGACACACCTCCACACGTTCTCCAGCAGGCCTGAAGTTCTCTTGGCAAATAAAGACTGAAATTGGCTTGATTTGCTTTTTGGAGAGAGGCACAGGTGCATGTGCCAAGCAGATGTGTGAAACTGGCATCGTCACAGAGCAAAGAGCTGGAGCTGACAGTGTTGTCTTTGCAGGGACCCATCAGATCAAAATAACTGCAAAACCTTACACTTTTAAAAACCAAGGATCCTACAGGGTTTTTGCCTTGGGTACACGGATCTAGGAAATATCTTTGACTGGTAGAAAATCTTCATGGTACATAGAGGATCTTGGACGTATATAGAGTTTTAAAGAATCTAATTTATAAAAAAATATTATTTTACCTCTTAAACCCATTATTTTCATTATTCTCATTATTTATTTATTAATCATAATGCAGAAACTAGTGTAAATTATTCAGTAACCATTTAGTTTAGCACCTGAAGGAGTCCTACAGGGTTCTATATTGGGGCCTGATGTTAATTATGATAGTAATGCAGTTATGAGGGTGATGAAGTGGGGGCTAACATACAGAATTTAAGGGGTAAAAGGACCATTCATTGGAAAGTTTTTGGGAACCAAAAGTGGCTCTTTTATGGCATAGCTCTAAAGAAGAACTTTTTATGGTTCCATCTGGCACCTCTGTTTTTAAAAGGGTACAGTAAATCACTGACCACCAGACAGCAGGGTGACACCACTGAGGGTGAGTTTCACATCTTAGAGAACTGCCAACTTCACTGAGTCAAACTTCATTCAGTAATGATTCATTCATTCATTTTTTGCTGTCTTTTCTCTACACACTCCTTAAGATGCCCTATAATTGTCACGGTTTGCCACAAGACAGAGGCGGACGTACACACAGGATAATGTCTTTAATACAAGAAAACAAAACACAACAAACGGAAACCAAACTAGCACAAAGTGTAGAAAAATAAAGAACACAAGACTCACATGAACAGGCCAACTCAACGAACCGTGAACTGGCGTGAACACAAACGCAGGAACAGGAACATTTGCACACATACATACATACATGCACATCCACAACCACATACATGCACAAGACCAGACAAGGGGCGGCTGAAACAAAGGGGTACTTATACAGGCGCTAACAAGGGAACCACGTGGCTAAAGACTTACAAGGGGGTGTGGCTAAAGAGGAGACACCAGTGGAAGCACTAATAGACAAGCGTGGCTACGGCAGACAAGACACAAACAGAGCCATGCTTGGGAACACATGGCAACACAAAACAAAGACAGACATAACAGGGGCAGGCATGACAATAATTGAAATTGTATTTGTCTTGGTGTGGTTTAATTATGAGAGGTCAGTACATGGAGGTGACATATAGTGAACCTCAAACACTGTCCCTATCCTTTAAAAGACAATTTGGAATAACCAAGAATAGAGCAGTAAAATGGGCCAGACCCCAAACACTAAAATACCCCAAAAACGTACATACACCCAGCCCACTTGATAAAGCTTAAAGCTGTGATGCTTTGGGAAAATATAGTGTTGTTGATACTTTTAACACTGAATGCTCTAGAATCTAGAGTCTCAAGAACCTAGGATCTCATTGTGATGGGAATATGACTATGTTAATATTACTACGTGAATCAGGCCTCCTGGCCTTGCTTGTGCCACTGTCTGCAGATGGGTAACTCTAACTCTGGGAAGCTTCCCAAACTGGGACGGTTAAGCTAAAATATCCATCGTCCACTCCCTTTAAAACAACCTGGACTACCTCAGCTATATACCTCAGCTGATAACCAAACTGAAGCAAATGAGCAGATGAGAAAGTAAGCTACGTTAGAGAGCCAAACACAGGGAAGCCAGCAGGTGCTAGGTGGGTGCTCGGCTAAAAGCTGACCTGGCTACAATCTCTTGAGCTAGTTTGGTGTATACGATGCAAGAAGGGCACAGAGAGGACGGCAACATTATCTGGCAAGACACAAATATAATTACGAAAAATAATTGCAAATATTTTGTGGTTTCTATGACAAAAATCAGTCAATCAGAAAAGGACAAAGGGTGAAGTAGTCATGTACAATTGCATCTGGGCATTCTTCACCTCAACCATGCTACATATACATAAGAGATTTTCCATCATAGAGAAGAACCATTTAATTAGGCTAAGAGCCATTTAGGCATTCAATGGTTCTAGTTCATTTTTTGGGTTTGCCTTTCGTAAAGAACCCTAGAAAGGCCATGAACCATTGAGTAATAAGTAAGATTAATAGACATGAATGTCCATGAGAGTCCATGAGATGTTAAGTGCCTCTTAAGGCTCATTCTATTTACTGCCAGGTGAAACCTGATCAGATTCTTTCTTTCTATGCTACTGCTGTAAAGTTGACTGCACCTACAAAGTTTGTCCTACAACACAAGGCCAAACTTTCACTTTCCCAAGGTGACATGGATTAATGTTCCACATGACATGGATTAAATTTCTTCATCGCTGCTCTAAATTGGTCTTTGCTGTGTTTTTCCTCCTGTGCAGTTGGAAAAGCACACAGCTCAGCTCTAGCTGTAGTCATATTACGTTCCTGGCTGTACTGACATGTTTCATTGTGCTTGCCACAGTGCAGTGACTTGCCTGATCACCTGTGCCAGAGAACATGGTCCCTCAGTGTGTCTGCTAGAGGCGCTTGAAAGGAAAGTTCTCCACTGTGGTGCACACACTGCTGACACAGGCATTCGGTTGAACACACACACAGCTTGTATAATCTCCATAGAAAAACATTGCTTTACAGCAGCTACACACACACATGAGCCTAAGGTCACCATGTCCAACGTTAAGCATCAGCGAGAGTTGTATAAACAGTGGTAGGGCTGGAGCTCCAGCCCTATACATACAATACATTTGGGATGAGTTTGAGTGACGTTTGTGATCCAGAACTAATCATCCAACCTCACAAATGCTCTTGTGACTGAAGGCAATCAAATCTTCATAGCCATGTTACAACATCTAGTGTAATCTAGTGTAGCACTTTTCCAGAAGAGCAGAGGCAGTTAATACCCTTGTTTTCAGAAGAAGTAATAGATAAACAGATGTCTACAAAGAGTTGTTTACCAGGCCAAGGAAACCTCTGTAGTTGTTTAAATGAATTAAATATTAATATATGAATATGAATGTATTATAACTTCTTTCTTATTTATATGAAATTATACTTACCTCATGTTAAGTGGCTGAAATAATCATCTATATGCTGATAAGTTTGGGTGTCCAATTAGCTAATCAGAGCCTTTAATTTACATTAAAATGTCTTCAAAAAGTGACCATAAGCTTTATTATTTATCATTTATTTTTGATTACACAAGAACCATTTGAATAAGTTGTAAAACTAGGCTATTCTCACCTCAGCATAATCAAATTCAATTGTTTCCAGTGAAATGAGGCACTAATCATTGTTCTTTATCATGGAGACGTAATCTGCAGGTATCCTGCCTTCTCTTAGCCACTTTTTGCCAGTTTATAATTAGTCTTTCATCACATTTGAGTAAGAATGGACAACTTATTGTATTTATTTATTATTTCATTCATTAATTCGTTCATTTAATGAATTAATAACAACAAGCTGCCTCCATATATCACATTTCTACGTTTATATTGAAGACATTTAGCAGATGCTCGTATCCAGAGCGACTTCATGCGAAAAATGCTTCACTGTTTACTCAGAAAATATCCTTAGCTAGTTTGTATAGACTAGGATCCAAAATCTACCTCCTTAGAGGTTTAGAGGTTTAGATCCTACTAAATACAAAAGTCACTATTAATACGACAGCTCTCAACATGCACTAAACTTCGCCTAAGTACTCTTGGAAGACGTGGGTCTTCAGTCTGTGTTTGAAGACAGCAAGCGACAAGGGGAAGTTCGTTCCACCACTTTGGTGCCAAGACAGAAAAAAGCCTGGATGCTCATCTTCAGTGGATTTTAAGGGATGGCGGGTCAACCCGAGCCGTAATTAAAAATTGAAGGGCTCTTGGTACTGACCGGTGTTTGACCATTGCCATCAAGTATGGAGGGGCTGGTTCATTCTTGGCTTTGTAGGCCAGCGTCAGGGTTTTGAATCTTACCATGTGAGTAGTGATGCAACTCGTGGTTTTATTTATTTGTTTATTTTTTATTTATTTATTTATTCATTTTTATTGTACCATTTCTAGTATCTTGTTTACTGTAACACTTTAGTCTTTAAGATTATGATTTCAGTGCTTGGGTAGAGGCTGATTTTCTGGTGCTTACAGCTGGTGGGATACCTGTCTTCAATAGCTAGCTCTCAAGCAATAAAGAGATAAAGAGGGATTTTGGAATAGGGAGATATTTGAAAATGTAAAAAATATTTTAGAAGTTATATAAATTATTTATAAAGACTATTTTTGTACAAAAACACACACAAATGCCAAGAGTCCTCTGGACTTTATAACAAATAAAATAAAATATTTGCTGAATACATATCCTTTACATATTTAATCATAAATCTGTTCATTTGTGACTGTTTTATTTATTTTTATTTCTGTGCTTTCTGTTTCTATTAACTTGACACGGCTTCCAGTTTTCTCTTGCTGAATCTTTAATAGCATTAAACAATGTTAAGGCATGAGGTAAATGTTACTGTCAGTATGAGTTTATAAAATTGGCTCTTCAGACATATCACTTTATACAATCGATGGCCTGAATCAAAAGAGATTAATTGGCTTCTCCAAGCACAAAATCCCCTGATGCAGCCTCTTCACTCCTGGTCATTAGAGCACTGTACCTGAATACAAATGTGGATGCCTATTCTTTTGAAAGGCTTTGACATTATGCCTTTTAAACACTGCTAGTGTTATATTGCTCTCAACACGAGGAGAGGAATGGTGTTTTATCACACCTATAGGTTTGACATGAAACCTTAAATTAAAGGTCTGAAGGGTCATGCGTTGCTGAATTACTGCCTTCTGGTGGTTTATAAACAAGAGGTCTATGTGTTGAGTTCTCCACAAGCATGACGTATAGTGAGATAAAATCCCATCCCTCTATTCATTGGTAATTGCTTTCATCCAGAATGTATCGCATTACATGTAGTCACATTAATGATATATGTAAATGCATTTAGGGATGGGCATAAATTTCATAAACTAGCAATGCGTTTTCAGGTAGTTCTTTCATCAGTTTGTAATGTAATTAAGAAATAGCAGATAACAGGAAAGGTGGAGGTCAAGTGGAGGTCTGCTAAACTAAGAAAATGTTGATACAAATTTACTGTAAGGGAATGTTAAGAAGGCTACATGACACCTGCATAATGTCAACTACATAATGACAGTCTTCATAAATGACTAAGCAGACATGCAGACATGGTTGTTATGTGAACTTGACATCAAAGGCGACAGACACAGCCTTCATAATGCCTTTTGATACCTTTTGGAATAGGCATATATAAATGTTTCTGCCAGTTATTATGAAGTGCTTACGTACAGTCATGTGAAAAGATACGACATCCTTTGTCTTTTTTAAGGTATTTAAAAAATATTGACATAATGGTCATTTAAACAATATTAAGAAATGGAGGCAATAACTTTACCAAAAAGAAAATGTAAAATGTAATGTAATTATTTAATGTAATGTAATGTGTACTATTTGTATTTTAAGGACACTAAAGAGCTCCAGTTGATGCTCTTTAGGCCCTACTGCAGAAAAGCTGTCCCAAACCATGCCATTTCCACCTTCATGCTTCAAAATTGATCAGGTTTCCTTTGTTTAAATGCTGTGTCTGGTTTACACCAAACATGTCCTCTGTTATTGTGTCTAAATAACACCAACTTTGAATTCATTTGTCCAAAGCACATTGTTCCAGATGTTCTGATCTTGGTCTAGGTGTTTGCTGGAAAACCTAAGTCTTGCTCAGATGTTTTTTTTTTGGCAGCAAGGGTTTCCTCCCATGAAAATGGGCACACATCTGTGGTCTCTTTCTGATGGTAGATGATGTACTTTGACTTCAGCTGTGGCGAGAGTTACCTTTTTGGATGACATTTTTGGAATGTAAGAGACTTATTTTACGCTTTTACACATGTGTCATGTAGCTTTTCTAACAGTGCCCTACAGTAAAGTGTTACAGACCTTTTCTTCGGTGACCTGCTTGTAGGATTGGTAGAAAGGCCCACCAAAAATGTTGTTTGACAGCAAAAGACTTCAGAAAGATTTGGCAGGCTCTGGAATAGTGGTTTTTGCTAAACAAATGTGATGCATTTAGGAAAAGTCCAGGATTTCTTTAACTACAACTTTTGGCAATCAGGTTAGGACTCACTTAGCTATTTACAGTGACCCAAAACTTTTGTATGAAACTGTATTAGAAGAATGACAGAGCAAAAATAAACTCTGCAGAACCAACAGTGGTTCCAAAGTTGCATTCCTCACTCCGATAACCTATAATAATCAGCCTCACTGCATTTTGATTTCCATGTAATTACTGAATAAGGATTCTTATGATGTAATAGAAGTTTTAGAGTTTAAGACCACACTTTTCTTCTCACAAAGAGTTTGTAGTTCACATAAGCCTCCTAAACAAGACAGACAGCATATTGCCAGAAATAGGTTTGGATCAATTGTTCTGAAGTGAATCAAAGAAGGCATGAAGGGACTGCTATGAACTGTTTACAGCCCTGAAACCACTGGACTGTCACCAACTGGTCACACCCTGATCTCTAAGGGAACACAGATGGGAAGTGCTTGCAGTGCGTGACCTGCAACACCAAACATTTTCCACAACAATCTTTTATTTTCTCATTTAACAATTTTAATTATGTCATGTTCGACTCTGGTCTTTAAACATAATATATGCTGAGCAATGTGGAGCTTTACTCTATATGAAGAAATGTTGGTTAATCAACTGCCTTTTTTGTTTTTGATTTGGTTACTGTAAAGCTGCCTTGGACATCAAACCTACTGTTTTCATGTGATCTGGGGCTGTTTGTGTGCTACTATTCCATGTGACTAGCTATGAATAACTACCACATTTAACATGAATGGCTATCAAAGTGCTTGAAAGGTGGAAAAAGCATGTATAATAATGCTTATTATTGGATGTTCTGTTTGTAAAAGCTGAAGTAGTTTTCCAGCTCAGCAGAGAGCCAACAGGCTGACAGTCCCATCCATTAATATTGAGTTTTAGGCCTTAAATTGAAGTAATTTCTGTAGAACTGAATGCACCAACTAAAGCCAGTGAAGTGTTTCTCTGTTGGCGTTTTTCTGAGAGGAAATTCTATAGCTTGGGTCTTGGTTAAGCTGTTTTTGGACAGGACAATAACTACTAATATGAACCAATTGAGTGCACCCTTTCCTAAAAGTCTGGAAAAATGACAAAACAGTCAATACATATTTTTAAATAGTTTTTGGAATAAGATTGACATCCATATGTTTCCACATTGATTGAACATCCATTGGTCTTCGTGTCCATCTTAGACTTCTTGGAGTGGGGTAGTTAAGGAATACATTTAACAAAAAAACAATGGGAAGGCAGATAAGAAAAGGATGTGTCAAATGTAAAAATAAATGAGAACCTGTCATAGAGACCAGATCTATGATGGCAGTCAATGGAGGAAAGCTGGCTTTGTCTCACTTGAAATGCAAATTAAGCCTGTCTGAGAGAACATTAGGATGAAACATTGTGTTAATTGATGGTAGAAGTACAGTAGTATTAGCTAATTGTCCTGTCCCAGCTCATTTTGACTAGTTATACATTATCAGTGGTTTAAAAGAACTAACATGTAGATGGCAGTTGCTGGCAAAAGGTGATGAAATTGACCAAAAAAACATTTTTTGGGGGTCTTTGCATGTGGTATACAGATGTATATCAGCTAGTGCAAAGCTAAGGTGGTAGTTTATTATGTAGTCTATAAACTTATAGACTACATTAAGAAGAAATTAAGAAGCAATGTGTTAACAAATATTAGCTTGTTTTAATGTATGAATAAACTCTGGTTCTACTACCCTTTTGCATACTTGCATGTGCCTTTACAACACCTTTTCTACAAGTGTGTTGTAGACAAATCATGATTCATGTGCACACACTCAGCAAATTATTATATAATTATATTATATTATATTAAAATAACTCTTTTGGATTTTGGATTTAGTATAATGACAAACATAACAACTGCAGTTGTAATGAGCTTGACTTTCATGGCGAATTAATATAATGCCCATTGGGCAAATTACACATTTAGTCTTTCAGAAAGTACAAGGTTTGAAGAGTCCATGGATTTCTAATGCTTGGGAATTTGATTTAGCTCACAGTTCCTAACTATAATTAATGACATGCTTACATACTTTTTTTGGCTAGTTTCTGTAATTTTTCAACTTTTCTCATTAGAATTTTAGAGTTTTATTAATCTTGTCCTATGTTACAGTGTCTGTTTACAGATGACACACACACTTTAACAGTCTCTCACAGAAGCAGCCCCTAGACATTCATCAAAGGAAAATTTGAAAAGGACTGGTTACTTTTATATTTTTTATACAGTAAAAGTATAAAAAATATAAAAGTAACCAGTCCTTTTCAAAATTTCCTTTGATGAATGTCTAGGGGCTGCTTCCCCATATGCATTATCAACCCCATGGTTGACATTTAAATAAAACCTACATATTGGAGCAGCTATTCTCTGTTGCTGGTGCACCTTGGGGAACCAATACATATGGCTTACAAGCATTACAATGCAATACTTTCTCTATACTCTGGTTTTACTCTGTATACCACCCCAATGTTACCTACCAGAATAAAAGCCATGTGCACTGTCAGATCCCATAAATCTCCCAGATACCTCTTCCTCGCTGTCCCATGTTCCTAACATATACATTCTATCCAGGCAGAAGTGGGGTAGCCCTGACATTACAATCATATTTGTGCTTGTACTGGCCTGCACCCAAACTGCTATTCCTTTTTACCAAATGGAATATAAAAGACAGTTTGCAATGTATCCATTTTTCTTGTGATGGCCTATCCTGGGGGACATCTACACTGAGGTCAATGTCATCTGAAAGAGGAGAGTGCATCCCAAACATTGAGTGCACAGAATTGAACCCTGTTTAGCTATCAACAGTATTGTTATTAGCTAACATGACCTTAGGGAGATATTCAAGCCATTACTCTGTTTCTCCTCCTCTTGAGTATGTAACATATTTGGTTGTCAAACATCTTTCCTACCATTTACCACAGGGTGGTAAGGGGTTATCCTAGTCTTGCATGCTCTGTACAGTGTGGGAAGTTCCTGCATTAACACTAATTCACATCCTTGAGCTAAACGAAAGCACACTGTGCAGAGAAATGAGCTAAGAGTTAAGGATAAGAATGTGGTGAGGGAAATAATATATAGAAACACAATTCTAAGAAGTAAAGATATAGCTATATCATTACATTGGCTTTTTCCAGCAACAGGTTTCAAGTTACACACCCAGATGCATAGGCTGAATGATGCTTCACTTCCAAATCAGAAGATAAAAGCTGAGCCACCTACCTCTACTCTGTACCTCCTAAGTGGCCTGCAGATGGGCCAGATGGGCTTTCATGGATCTAGTTGTATCTTGCACATCCTAGGACTTACATGAAGAGTAGTTTGCACTTATATAGTTGCAGTTTCAATCCAATTCCTAATTTCACAACAGCAAAAAGACTGTAATGATGTAAAGATCCAGTAAGTACACAATGATATCATCAAAAGAAACCAACAGGGATTCAGAAATCTTCCTACACCGACATTGCTGCATCAGCCAATGTAAAGTAGCAGGACCATTGCAGAGCTCAAAAGGCATGCTGTCAAATTCATATAACATAAGCTGTGTGGTAAAAGCAGTATGTACTGTGCAAAATGCTGTAATTGTGGCATATTGGCTTACTATCCCAATTACATACATATGATTATTACTGAAACTACAGTGGGTGGGGGTGTATTACAGCAGGGAGATCTCAGCTCTCTAAGCAGCTTTCTTTGTTCATTCCATCTGGGTTTTAACCTTACCCAATATCTCTTGTGTCACAGCCTGCTTCCAGTCCCTCACTACTAGTGCTGCACACAGCCCTTTGGAACTCTGAACTAAAATGTTCCCCTTCCAGTAATCCCACTAGTTGACAGATGGCAGCAATAGACTCCTCTAAGTTCTAGTGAACATACGTCTTGAGAGTATGTCTCAAACCCCCATCACTCAGCCCAAGCAGCAACTGGCATTTCTCAGCTGGCCATCTGAGTGGGTGCTGTGTTGATTGGCATTCTCAGTTTGGCACTGTGTTACTTGATGCTTCCCTGCTTGGCGCTACTTTGTTTGGCTAGGCCCTGCATTGCTCAGTGTTTCCCTACTTGCTGTTGAATTCTTACTGTTTCTCTGCTTGGCACAACATTTCTTTGAGTTTTGCTGCTTAGCCCAGCATTGCTCACCAATGCTGTGTGGCTCAGCATTTCTTCTTTTGGCACAGTGTATCCCAGTGTGCTTCTACTTGACACTACATTGCTCTACAATGCCCCACATATGTGGCTCTCCACCATCTTGTAACCTCAGTCTCTTTATTTGAAAAATAAACACAGTTCCACCAATGGTGGCATTATTGGTCACAATACCCATGCTCTGGCCATTTAGTCCATCCATCAGTCAATTATATGGAATTAGTGAGATCCATATGAGATTACATATTCCATACCTACTACCTCAGTACCTGCTGTGTTTCATGTTTCATGTGCATTATAACCTGTCTGGATATAATGTCACAGCACGTTACATTTCTATGTACCTTACACTCAATACGTCTACTCAGAATTGAGTCGTATTTATTGTATTTATTGTATTGTCTTGCATGTTGCACTCTCTGCAGTCTGTCCTGTACTGTATTGTTTTTGTTCTTGCATTTGTTCCATGTTGCACCCCTGAAAAAAAAAACCCAGAATTTAATTTCACTGTGTACTTGTACCGAGCTGAAATGACAATAAAAGCTACTTGACATTAATTAACACCCAAATACTGCATAATATTTCACACTAAAGATACATTTTTAATTCAGTTATATGTGTACAATGTGTAACATCTGGGTGGAAAGTCTTGTAGTGCACTCTCTTGGGAGAAGAGGGCAATTTGAGATTTAACCCAGAAGTACTAATTCTTTCTTTCCTGGTACAACCTATTTTTTCCAGGAGTATAACTATTTATGCATACAGATGTACACCTATTTTTGTATATTTAGCTAAAAAAAGAGGGTTAACAAATACTCATTAGCATGTGTATATAATCTGTGTAATATATTCTGTTGGGGCTATTTAAATGAGTTTCAACAAATCATTTAAGCAGTTGAAATAAAGCGGTCTGATGAGGCTAGTAATCAATAAATAGGAGAAATGAGTCTGGAATTAGTGAGATCCATATGCAAAAGTATTGCCTTGCCTAGTCAGACAGCTACAGTAAAAGTCTACAAGTGAACATCACCAATGCAAAAGCATTATCATATTGCACGCAACCCCAATAATGATCACATATTCACCAAAACACACACAGTGATCTGACACAATGTTGTGGGTTACACCAGTCACTCCTCATTTTCACTCATTTCTATTGAAGATCAGAGCTCTGTGCCAGTTTCGGCTACAAGGCACTATATTGACATCATACGGAAAAACACTAAGGTTCTAGACTGATCACTTTGTTGCAATGGATTGACCAGGATGACTATCTGAATTGAGCTGGACACCTAATGACTTGCTACTCAATACTAAATTCATTATGTAGGCCTTCTGAGAAGATCATAGGGTCTCTCTCTTCTCTGTCACAGGCATTAACACCACACACTGCACCTGTAAGACCATCAGCATTGTGAAGGACCCCACTCATCCCTCACATGGACTTTTTTCACTGCTGCAATCAGAAGGAACAGGAGCATCCGTGCTGTCACTGCACAGTTCTGCAATAGCTTTGTCCCACAAGCAGTCAGACTGAACTACCCCCCCCCCCCACGACCCATAGCATTTTAAAACTGTCTGCATCCTATTTATCTTATTTATATATTCCATACTTCCTACCTCAGTACCTGCTGTGTTTCATGTTTCATGTGCATTATAACCTGTCTGGATATAATGTCACAGCACGTTACATTTCTATGTACCTTACACTCAATACGTCTACTCAGAATTGAGTCGTATTTATTGTATTCATTGTATTGTCTTGCACGTTGCACTCTCTGCAGTCTGTCCTGTACTGTATTGTTTTTGTTCTCGCTTTGTTCCATGTTGCACCCCTGTTCTGAAAAAAAAACAACCCAGAATTTAATTTCACTGTGTACCGAGCTGAAATGACAATAAAAGCTACTTCACATTAATTAACACCCAAATACTGCATAATATTTCGCATTAAAGATACATTTTTAATTCAGTTATATGTGTACAATGTGTAACATCTGGGTGGAAAGTCTTGTAGTGCACTCTCTTGGGAGAAGAGGGCAATTTGAGATTTAACCCAGAAGTAGTATTTTTTTCTTTCCTGGTACAACCTATTTTTTCCAGGAGTATAACTATTTATGCATACATATGTACACCTATTTTTGTATATTTAGCTAAAAAAAGAGGGTTAACAAATACTCATTAGCATGTGTATATAATCTGTGTAATATATTCTGTTGGGGCTATTTAAATGAGTTTCAACAAATCATTTAAGCAGTTGAAATAAAGCGGTCTGATGAGGCTAGTAATCAATGAATAGTAGAAATGAGTCTGGCTAAGATAGTCTTAGTCCTAAGCATAACCTGAATAACAGTGTTAGCTGGTTTCTCTAAATAGATTTGGGCATGTAAACTCGGTTAACTGGTTCGCACAAGGGGCTTTTGCCTCATTTTGCGGATCAGATGACAGCTTTTTGACAACAAAACAAAGGTCATCTTCACAAACCTCGCAAGTGCATTCCACCAGTGTTATCCAAGCAATCACTTGCAGCTCAGAGGGACAAGAGAATCAAGAGGATTTTTTCTTTTTTATTGGAACACACTCATTCAGGAAGAGATTTGTCACATACTAGATATTACATAGATGTTTCAGTTAATGCATTTGCCTGATGTTGTTATCTAGAAATGTTTACATTTGAATCACACAGCTGAGGCAAAGGTAGTATAAAAGACTATTGGTGTGATGTGGTGCGCTTGCCCAGCCTGAAAACTAAACCGTAGTCTAGTACAGGAAAGGAGGTGTTACCCATTATGCTGCACCAACCACATATTTAGATGAAAGGAAAAAAACAATAATACTGATTTTATTAAACAGAGAGAATCTCGTCATATGGATAAACTTTGTGGTCTCATGAATGGGGTGTTTCGCATTGCAAAGTCAGCCTACATCAGCCAGAAAAAAGCTTATAATCAACTGAGACATTACCTCTTAAACACCTTCCATATCACTGTAGTGTTTTGACAACCTCATACATCTCTGTCAACTGGAAATCCGGTGTTTGCACTGCCTGCAGAACTTCCATTCAATAAGGCAAGGTTTACTTAAGTTCAAGTTCTGAAATAAGCCAGTGGGGTCATCTATGGTCATGCAGACTCTTGTTATGAGAAGGCGTGTGAGATCACATCCTTGCATTTGCACTTCATGAGGTGAAGGGGGAAGTCTACGAGAGAGGAAGTGTTCGTTAAAGCGTTGTGGATTTAGTGCTCCACAGCAGGTCCCACTGTAATGACCAACCTGGGTGCACAGCATTAAATGAACGTGGACAGATGGCCTAGTTCTCCGGACTCAGGGTGAACCCATAATGGCTTGTAACGAGTGCACGGAACATTTGGACGCAGCCACATGCTGCTCTCATCACTGGGCAAAAAACGGAACCATGCAGCCTGAAGTGTCCAAATGTTTCAGAGAGAACAGGAATGAGATGGAAATGCAGGGCACTGTGATACACAGAAACAGGTGCTCTACTTTCGTCATCAAACCGTACTATGCCATGAAAAGCAGCTGAAAAGCAAGAAATGTAAAATACCTTCAGGGAAAAGATGTTTTGACAGTGTGAAACATCTGAGGGTGTTCAGTGTTGTCACTGGGATTCCGTTTCTTTGCAAAAACCCACCAAAAAGAATTCCTCACTGAAATCATATGTTGTTAAACTTTGGGAGAAATGTCAAAGAGCTTTTTTTCCCCCCCACACGGATGCTAAGCTCTACAGAGCCTTTATATTTGATACTCAGTTTGTCACACAAGAGAGGCTTTCACTCAGCTTTCATATTTATCAGCAGGGAATGACTCATGAAAAGAGCTCTGACTGACACAGTCATGCCCACCCTCCTCATCGTGGCGGCATGGAGTCCACACTCTCTTAAAAACCAATAATTCTCATCCTTAATTTAGATTTTGGGTGAGTCTAGTCATCAATCAGAGCAGCTGCTCCATTTTATAGCCATTTTCAGTTACTGAAGTGAGACATGAGGCGTCCACAGCTGAACGGCCGAGGCAAAAACACAGAGTCTTCAACTGACAATGACAAATGCTGATAGCAGACAAGCAGCTTTTGCAAAAGGCCTCAAAAGCACCGCCATCAGTGCACATGTGATAGACAGCCACTGTGCTTTAGTGTGAGTGCGAGACAGATACTGTGTATTGGTGTTAATGTGAGCATGATGCCGGCACCAAACTCAATGAATTATTTTACTCCTGATCAATATTTCATTACACACACAGCCCCTCTCTCTGGCAGTTACACAAAATGCAGTGTCCAAATTTCCAATTGCTTTCTTTCACTTGGAGAAGTGAAATAAAGAGCTGCACACTGTACAAGCCATATGCTGGTGACCAAAGAAAATTAACAACCAACCAACCAAAAACAAACTAGAACAAATACCTTCAACAAATAAATGTCACCATGTCCTAATAGAAAACAAATGACTGTTTATTTAATTTTCCGTCAAAACAGTCATTAAGTGCAGAAAATTACACAGAAACCTCAACAACTTCAACATAATACCTGATTGTCCAGCATGTAGTGGGTCCACCTTTTAACTTTCTGACAGCTTCCAATCTATTCAGAAGATTCACTTTTTCTAGTTTTTCTGCAGAAATCTGCAGGGAGGTTTTTCCACAACTCCAAAGCTCAGTCATAGAAGTTGCAGCACCATTTGCTGCTTCTCAACATTCAAGTAGTCCAAAACATTTTCAATGATGTTGAATTCTGGACTCTGGGGTGGTCAGTCAATTGTTCTAAGAATACCAGCAGCAACTTTCTACAATTTTTCCATGTTTTTTCTTTTTTTTATCTCAGAAAAGATTTTCTAGATTATGTGTAGATGTTATCAGATATGAAGAGAGTGGAGTTTGATTTTCTGATAGGGGCAATTTTGGTGGTCTACCAGGTCTTGTATAGTTGTTAGAAGCCCTATTTTATCTTTAGTTTTAGAAACACCATTTTTTCCCTTTCATTTTTCTGCGATTTTCCTCTTCCTTTCTGCAAATGGTCTCTCTCACATCTAATCTCCTAAGAAACATTATTGACTGGAAATGAAATAAACAATGAGTGGTCTGTGACATATTCTCAGAACTGTATATAATAAATAATCATAGGTTCGAAGATGTACTCTCCCAATAATGTGCTACCAAACGTCCTGCTTGGTTGCAATCTTCTGATGTTATCCACATCCCACAACACCACCCCCAGTGAACAGAGGTAGGACCAAAAAAGAGGTGGTGAGGTGTGAACACTGGCGATAGAAGATTATTGGAAGTTACATAGGAAGGAGCTTCAGCCATGAGCAACCTCCCAACCTCTCAGTTATATCATATCTCCATATTGTGGTTAAAACAATATTTGTGCAGAAGCCACATAACACAACCCACGGTTTGGAGTTTCCTGCACTACAAAACTTTCGCCATAAAAGACTTTAAGTAAGTGTTAAAATTAATACCTGCTCCTCCATTTCAGGGTGATTTTTCTTCTTAAGTGCTTTCAGGGGACCCAGACAAGACTGTCATAAAAGTGAAAAGAGCTGAGAACCAGATGATGAATGTATATTAGCATTGAGGAGGAGCAGAGATGAATGGAAAAGGAAATACACTTGGACAGGAAAAGGAAAAAGTTTTGATCCCGTGGGGTCCAGAAGAATAACCGAATGAGTACATAAGAATGTGTGAGTCAAAGAGCCTGTGTGTGCGGCCAGGCTAAAATCTCTGTGTTTGGCTCACCTTGTTCTCTTGCGTCAGGAGCTTATTCAAATATGGTCAAAATTTATTATTTATAGAATTACGAAAAACTTGCTAATAGGCTGCTCACCCTCATTTCTCAGAAACTTGCCCGTTGTGGTCTTTTTTTATTTATTTGTATAAATGCTAACCTCCTTCATACATCTGGAACTACAGTATCTGTTAAATATTGATTATATTGACTGCCAGAGGATGCTCTCACATATTCTATTTAAACTCAGTCACTGCGTTTGATGCTATGTGGTGTTGTGACACAGGATTTCAGGTTCTGTTTCTTGGCACCAGTACCACCTTCACGTCACCCCTCTAGGGAATTCTGTTGTGTACACTGGTGTATTTGATGTCTGGACTGTATTTGATGTCTGGTGTATTTGACAGTCTTCTTTTTTCTTTTTTTTTTTACACCAATTGAAAACGGACCATTACGTCGTGTATATTTTGTTTCAGGTGCACTAAAAACAGCCAAGACAGGTGGCTAAACTGGTAACCAGTTTACCTCTTAAGTAGCATATGGTAGGTTTTCAGAGGTTAGCTGGTCCATCAGCATGACCAACCTGACCAATCCGACCAATCTAGTCAACCAGTATGAACAGAAAACCGGTCGACCAGCATGACCACACTGGTCCACCAGAATGACCAAGCTGCTCTACCATCTTGACCAATATGACCATGCTGGTTGACCAACATGACCAACATGATTGACCAGCATGGCCATACTGTTCCACCAGTATTACCAGCTTGAAGACCAGCTTGGTCAAGTTGGTTATGCTGATAGACCAGCTAGCCCATCAAACTTATCTGAAAACATCAAGAACTAAGCTGGTCAACTAGTCTAACCAACTCGCTTACCAGCACATACTAGATTTATGCCAGGATAACCATCTCTTTGATCATGTTTAACATCAAAGACCAGTTGGTCTTAATCTAACCCCTAAGAGTAACCCCTTAATACTCCAAGGCTTATTACACACTAAGGCGAATTACTCTAACTGTAACTACATGAGCTTTTGTACAAACTGGTAGGCTATAGGTAATAGAAGTTTGTAATAACACTTTCGGCCCGCTGACGGGCCATAGGCTGTTTCATGGGTTAAATTGGATCAGCATGGTATTACAACAACAGTAATAATAGTACAGTCATTTTAATATGTTAATACATCAGTTTTGAAATCATGCCTCCTTAGAACTTTTGCACAAATGTAGTTTCTTCTACATTCAAATATTTCCATGTTTCAAAGCTCTAAAGGCTCCTGGTGTCTGTTGCCTTGAGCGGGCAGTCCGACTCCTCTGAAGTGTGAACAACCATCTCTGGAAGCAGACGGATGAAATTACGCCATGGTTCTGAAGAGTGCCACAGACCACATGGTTTTTCACTGCTATGGGCTTGTTTCATCACAGTTTACACTGAAAACATTGCCGTTAGCAAAGAACACACACACACACACACCTTCCCTCCATAGAAGACAAACCTTATGCAGTATGTGTTGTGAAATATGCTTCAATTTTTATATATTTACTCTTTTCATAACTTAGTATTCACATCACATATTCAGTCTCAGTGGATACAAGGGACATTAGGGGTATATATATATATAACAAACCTATACAATGTTGAGAATGTTATTTTACACTATATGCAAATATGTCTGTTTTAGGTTTTTTAGGCCCAATTGCATCAAGTTTGCAGCAAGCAATGATGTAAACCAGGCTTATTAAACAGGGACATCAAATCAATACATAAAAACAGGAGTGTCTGGAAACATGGCAAATGTGCATACTACTATTTTATCAGTAAGCGAGTAAGCAGGTGTATCTTCTAGAGTACATTTAAAACCAAAGTGACCATTAACTTGCTTTATTTTGGCCTTTATTTTCACTCTAAAGCATCACTACAATACAATACCATAGAAAATCATAGAGCCCTAAATACTGGCCATCAGAAATAGGACTCTTTGGCTGTGGTGTATTTTGTACACTGGCCATTGACACTGGCAGGGTTAGCTTTGAAGTCACTGAACATATCTTGAGCCATCTTGAGTTTAAATGTGCCATAGAATGCATTACTACAGTATTTTATTTATTGTTATTTAGAGTTGTTCTCTGATGTCTACATAGCAGCTATGTGACTTAGATTGGGGCCTATTTACAACCCTGTTATTTGACTTCGGTTTATGAAGGAACACCCTGAAAACTGTAATGTTTGCACTAATGTTAGAACCTTTACTTTTGTTTGGACATCCCCATTGCATTGTTTCCAGGGGCTAGTCTACAGCTTCCTTCCAGTATGTCTTAGTAACCAACCAATGCCTCCAAAAACTGGGTCACTGTTTTTCCAGATGTTTGCTATTATTTTTATTATTACAATGTTTTTATTATTATTAATCTTTTACAAAAAGGGTTCTTTATTGAGTTCTTCTTCTTAGTTCTTCTATGGCATCTCTCTTGGTTGCACCTTTATGTTTTAAAACTGCAAGGTTAGGGTTATGGGGCAGGTTTGGAGAGCTTAAGGGGGGTTTAGAGGGAAATTTAAGTGAATTGAATGTGTGGTCACACTATTATAGGAAACTTTTTTTTTCACTTGCTTGTTTGTTGCCCTGTGCAGATCTGTGAGGAATATTTTTGCCACCTTGTCATTGTAAAAATATCAAATACATCTCAATTTCAGATTTTCCTGATTCAAAAAATACTCTGTGATATCTGTAGCTGTGGAAATGTAACACACTAACTTCATATTTGCAAAGAGTGATGTACTTTTGTTTCTTTGTATAAAACTTTTTTGTTTGTTGGTGTTTCTTCCCTGAACCTACTCAACAATTTTTAGTCGGGCAAGGACAATGCATCTTCAATTCAAGGCTTTATCAAAAAACAACGCAGAGGAAATGAGTAAGAGGCACACAGCAGCCTGTTGTTCTTTATTGCTTCTGATAAGCACTGCAATGAAAGAGAAAGTGGATAAGTACACAGGCACCGCTACTGCCATTTTCATTCATTTCATCTCCTTTGAATCGAAATGCCAGTGTTGACGTTTTTCCTGCTTGCTCCTCCATTATGTGTTTTGTGTCGTGTATGAATGTATGTGTGTGTTTGCGTGTTTGTGTGTATTGTATATTTCGTATGCCATGTCTGCGCATTCATATCCTGATTTGTGCTGAAGGGGCTGAAGTGGAAATGGTAGGCTGCTGCACATTCGGGGTATTATACCTGCAGTAGGACAAAATCTGACATGGATGAAGAACATCAATATGATTCTCAATGAAGCACATCTACAGATGTCTTAAAACTGTCTCTCAAGAAATGTAAAGATGCTGAGACAGTTTCAAAGTAGTGAAAGGACATATTATGGTGGTCAGAGCCAAGAACTGAACCTTAATCCTCTGTGTGCAGGTTGGTGGTGTTATCTGCTATGCTATCAAACAGCAATGTTCAGTTAAAATAACAAGCAGCTGTTAACAATGTATCCCATTAATTCCCCAAATATCATCCTGGTTTGCTATTCAAAACAGCATCATATGTTCTAATGTTGTCTTGACCGTGGGGAACCCTCAGGGCCCTCTCATGCTGCAAGGAAGTTGTTCAATTTGTTTCAATTTCTGGGAACTAAAATAATTTTTTTGTATTTTGTATTTAATTGGTGCAATTGGTGGGACCAATTCAGTAAGACAACAAGCCACTCTAAGTGTTCTGGAAGTTTTAACCAGATAAAACCAAACAAAACATAGAAGACAAATGCTTTGTCTGAAAGGGTCAAAAAGTGTTTATATGCAAACTGGCTGAGTTGTTCCAGCCAGGAAGCCCCAGTGGTTCAGAGACATTTATACATAGCACAACATACAAGCATGAAAAACAGTATCATGTATGTCATTTCAATATGATTGAATTTGGTAAAACTGTCTGTAACTGAGGTTTGTTACAAATACAATGACGTTGCACATTTAAATAATCAACAATATGCAGGAACAGATTTGGTGAAAATCTGTTAAGTCAGCAAATAGAGAGGAGGTCAAGCTCCCTATTAATATCCTTGATTTTATCAAGAAGTATTGGGCAAGCAGATGTCTGGATGCCTTTGAACAGAGTGTGTAGACACAGATGGAGAACTTTAATAAAGATTGCTGTTGCCTTGAGAACGATGCTTTCTAGTCCATCAGACTGGGCCAAATAGTTCACATGATCTTTATTTAGTTTTTTGCTCTGTAGTCATCTTATTCAGCCACATTATTAACAATTATGGTAATACTCCCCCTGTATGTATATATATTTTTACTCTCTTTAAATACACTGTATTAATATTAGTATTAATATTATTTTTAATCTGATCAGAAAGAAAAGAAAACATGCAGAGAAATGTTTAAAATGCATAAACATAAATAATAAAAAAAAAAATTTATACTGAGTTTTGTATAATTTGAGACAATTGTGACAAATTATGGTTGCACTTTCTGTATAGTATCCAGGAATCACAGCCTTTACTGTTGTAATTACTAATTGTACTGCTGTGCAAAGGTTACAAGTATCTGCAAGTAGAAGTCTTTTTAGTTGCAAGTATCAAGATTTTCAATTTCAACTTTAAATCTCTAAACTAAAGATATTTGAGAAAAATGTTTTTAGTTTACTTATTTTTAGAATTCAAACCACTGTAAAAATGACACAGTTCAGAATGGCTCTGCCAAAGGCCAAGCCGAGGCCAAATATCAAGCCATGCTACTTCCGAAGTCTGAGAAAGCACAATGCCTTGCTCTCTCCCTGTGTGTAAAAAGTGATGTGAGGCGACTCTTAAAGTGATGTTGGCCGACACAGGTGGCTGTTAGCTGGTGCAGCGGAGCTGGGGTCCCGGCACTTTTCTCCAAGCATGTTAGCTGTCCGGCGATGCAGAGGCTGGCTTTGCATGTACTGCATGTACCTCCTAGTGTCGGGAGCACTGCTAATGCTAGGGGGAGTTTGAAACGGGTGGACTAATGGAAAAATGAAACAATGGTGTTAAAGCATCTTTATCAAGATTTAAAATGCTGATGGAAAATGCTGAATTTACAGTTGGCATGATGTATTTTACTGTGTAATTAATACACTCCATGGCATTACCTCCAAAATGCCCCAAAACAGCTTCCTATACATGTTAAAAGTTTGCTACAATAGTTATGATATGTGAAGTTATCTATCTATAATTTCACTAGATTTTCACTGTCATGCATCTCCAAAATCTCAACAAAAATCTTTTTAGTATTCAAAATAAGTCAATGTAAGAAGATTTTACATTGGACCTTGATGGCAATATATAATGAATGTCAAAAATATATATATTTTTTATATAATCTAGTGCATAAAAAAAATAAAAAGCAGACTATTTGTCAAGACTTTAAATGCAGTGGAAAACTGCACTGAAATTGTTTATTATGCAGAGATATTTTTGCTGTGTGGAAGGCAGTGGAGTTACCCACTATGCTATACACTAGCTGCTATATGAATTACTGCACAGCACACTTGTTTATGTATGTGACGCTGCTATAATACCAGACTGGTCTAAAATGTATTCCATTTTACTGTTAGTATAGTAACTCAATGTGGACCTTAATCACCGAGCCTTCATGCACACATTTGTACATGCACATATTTGTATATTTTGGATTTATTGTCTTTGTATGTATTATTTGTGCACCCTGTCTCGTGTTTTATCTATTGTCCTTGCATAATTGTATCATGCCCTATCTATTCTGCACTGGAAACTTGGAGGCTTGAGGTTGAATTGAATTGAATTGAATACCAACCACATATTATACATTATTACTTGATATTATACTATTACTTATTACTTGAACTCAGGACATGTATCTTTCTCCTTTAACCCTTTTGCAAAGACAGTCCCACTATTGGGATTTACAGAAATCAGCTTTAGTTCTACTGGTTTATCAATCCACCTGATCTTCCACCAACACAAAGTGTAACTCTAAAATGCTGGCAAAACATGGAGATATCTGCAATCTGTGTTAATGAATGTACGTTAGCTTCTCTGCAGAGTGAGACTGCCCCTGCTCACCTGTTCTCTGTGGCTTTTTAAGGATCTATGATCTTGTGGTAACTTAGTATATTGTTAATCAACCTCAATCCTGCATCCACAAGACTAAAATTGACTTCTGTGCCACCTTAAATGGTGCAGTCGTTACAGAATGGAAAGGAAAAAAAAACCTATACCACAGGATCCATGATCTGATAATGTCTGTAAGTACAACCTGCTGATTCCACACACCATTCTGCAGAAGAGAACTCAGTCGGGCTGGACCGTTACAGACAGCCAGAGCTTACTTGCGAAAGAGGTAAACAATCATATCAGTGGTCTTGGTCACAGCCCTGACCAGGGCTGTAAGAGATGGTGAATATGTTGGCCTATGTACTCAGTTGCAGGGTCTGCAGGAGGTGAATGGGCTATCTGCTGCAGAGAAAAGACCTTTATCTCATCTGCTCACTGTGTTTGGAACAAGATTCACACAGAGAGCTGATGCTATTTTAAGACTTTTGTAAGTGCCCGGACACAGTTTACTCTAGCAGATTAGGGATCTCCATCACGGCCCAGTTGTCTCCGTACTCAGTGCACCAGTAGGATTGGCCACAAACTGACCATGGCTGACAGCTATTATCAGTCTGATTTACTGACCATAGATAGAAAGTGATTAAGAGGAGAATACACAAATGTTGTATTTTAAAGCAACATTATGCAGCATGTTTAACTTAAGACAACAGCTTTAAAATCATTATGATGCTCCACCGGTGTGTGATAAGAAGAATAATGTCTCTGTCGTAGCTACTCTGGGCTTGGCACACTGCAAACTGCACTATGTATGTCATGCGAACTGCGTAACACTGGTGTAAAGTCCTGTAATATTAATCTAACACATCAGTCCACTGACTCCTTTCACTTTCTGTATGTCTTAAAAGTCCAAAAATGCATGAGAAAAGCATATCCTTCTTGAGGGGTGTCTCAAAGTGCAAATTCCACTTCTGTCTGTAGGAGGAGAGCAGGAGCAAGAAATACCAATTCTCACATAAATCTGCTTTAACATAAAATGTAAAAGCTTCACAAATCATATGTACATTATATATGTATACACACATACAACAGTATTGGATGTATTTGAAGGGATTTATTTCTTCTTTTTTTTTGAATGAGTAACCACAAACAATAATCTGATATTCCAACAAGACAACAAGAGATGCCACAGCGCTCATCCAGTGATGGAATATCGTGCACCCCCCTCAGTGTTGCTCCATATTGAGCCTATCCACATATTAGTTTGGTTAATTTCCTGTAAAAAAGTTCTCAGTTTTTAATGTTTTAACTTCCAAATGCTTCACAAGAACACCCCTAGTCATGACCAGGGGTTGACAGAAATACTTTTTGATGGGCCACTAACAGGTTATTGTCAGGATGTGTATATCTTCCATCTTACATCATCCTACAACCTAAAAACTTCTGACTCATGGTGACACCAAACAATCTAAAAACTGAACAGCTGTGTACCTTAACATATACCCATTATCCAAGTACTGGATCACAGATTTCACTGTTCGCGACAGGCACGACTTTTGGCCAGTGAGGATAACTAAAACGTATCTACTGCCATGGTGAGCTAGTGTTACTGGACCATTTATGTATTCCCATTACTCAGTAGGTACACTGTAATACACATTTCATTTGCTATGAAATTTTGACATGTACCTATTAGGCTTTTGAAAAGAGTAGCAGTACAAGTACCACCTTCAAAGACACACTGTTTTTTTCTTGTGTCTAAAAGCCAAGTCTGAAGTGAGCTTCTTTTTTGTTCTGTTTAACCCAAGTACACACAGAACCACAACAGAACCTTTACAACAAATTTAAAATATCCACCACATTTTTTTTTATTTCTGTGATAGAAGGTTCCAGCATCAACACTGCTGTAACACTGCTGTTTACATTCCCATACAGCACAGGCATGTCATACTAAGCTAAATGTACAAGTATAAGTTTGAGACGAAACCCAACACAGAAATCAAAGAGATTAACTGATTTTAGAAGATTTAACCCCCCTAAAAACATTCCTACATGATAACACGATTTGATTCATCAAGCTCAGAACACTGCTATTACTAACATGCAACTCCCCTCATTTTCAGATTAAGGCTTTTAAGACATTTAGGTTTAAGTATTGACCAAAGGAAACTTGTCTTAAACTTGTCTTAGATCTGAAGTGCAGTTTTAAGTGTGCAGCTGCCTTCGGAACATTCAAACGACGATGTGTATTGATACTTGTGGGCAGCACATCATCACCGGATTGCTAGTTACCTAGTGAACAAGCCAATATGGCTGTAGCTGTTACTGTGCTAATGTCTTAAACTCTTAAATGACTTACTGTGCTAATGACTTAAACTCAGCACACAACAAAGCAAAAGTTGGGGGTAACAACAGGGGATCCACACTAGGCTAAAAGCTACTGCAAGCCGGCAGTTGTCCCATGTCTTGGACTTTCTCAGGTGATTACCAAACTGGAGCTAAATGCACCTCAGAAGGAAAAGTACCAACTTACCAACCCAAGAGGGGAAAAGACTAAAAGCTAACCGGCTAAAGTCTCTTCAGATGAGGGGAGAGCAGCACTGTCCTGAGAGAAATAATGTTTTTGTTACAGTGTTAAAACTATGCTGTAATGTGGCTTCCGTGAGCTCGTCAAAGTGTAAATCAGCATTTAAAACAAAGCTTTTCTTTCTTTTTTTTTTTTTATGAGCCCTTTTTAAAAGGAATGTCAGTGTGTTTAAATCTGAGGCAAAACAACAGGGATGTAAACAGGGTTGTAACATCGCATCTGAGCATCACCCCGGACCAAAGTCACATACGTGACTATTTATTAGTGGAGTGAATTGATTAAAATTCATAACTAAAAGGTTTCAATTATAACAATATTATAATTATTAAGTTTTGAGAACTTTAGCCTCAAACACCACAAAGTTTGGACACAGAAGCTTTAAGAGAGAAACTGATTCAACTGATTCTTTTTAAGAGATAAATGGATGATCGGTCATTGGGCTGGATTAAGCTTAAGGGAGGCGCAGTTGTATGTGAGAAAGAGAGAGAGAGAAAGAGAGAGGGAGAGATATGAGGGAGAGGTAAGAGAATGAGAGTTAGTTATGAGATTTAATCCATATTTCAGCAAATAAAGTGTAATCTACCCTCTGAGCTCTAATAAAACCACTAATAGGACACTAGGCTCTGAAAGGAGAGGGACCTACTGGAGGAAGTTGGGACCAAACTTGGTTAATTTTCTAAAAAAAAACAAAAAAACATTGACAGCTGGCGCATCTTCATAGTGTTATGAAATAACAACATTTGGGAGAAGGAACATGCCTGAAACCCCTCCTCCCAATCTGAGTAAATCTAACCTGCTAAATACCACCCCTACCTTGTGCACGTGTCTCCGACAAAGTTTTCACAAACCTGCATCACCCAGTCACCTCGCTTTAACTCTGTCAAATCTCTCAATCCTGGCTCCACTTAGCCTCCTGAACTCCAGCCCAGAGTTCTTTGAGTTTTCTCCCTTCTCTTGAAGTCTCCTCCCAAATCATCAGAAGCTGAAGGTATGGTCCAGACTAGCTAAATTCTACATTATGACAAGATATTAATGTAATAATGCTTTGTTCTGAATGCGTTTTAACATTTCCATTGGAATCATCAAAAGTACACATTTGTAATACTGGAAATGTTTCATTTGGAAATAAATATTTTAAAACATTTTAGAAGTTGATCAAATGTCTTAAACTGTCAGGGGGTTTTCCTCAAGAATGTGAGAATGAGGTGAATTATCCATGAATTATACAAAGCTTTTAACATCAGGACGTCCTTTATTTGCATTATTAGCTGATAAAAATGAATAGAAAAAATAGAACTGATAGGAGCTGTCAGTATTATATATACACACACAACCACAAACATGCGCACATGCACAGGACTTTCAAAAACGTCATCATTTTAAGCAGAATGATCAATAATGTATCTAAATGTGTTCATACATGCCCCTATAGAAACTCAGAGAAGCCGACAGTGCAAGGTCTGTTTAATAAGACATGTTTGTGTCAGTGTACGCTGGTGTAGCTCTGCCAGTAGCTGGACTGCAGATGCTGTTTTTCTTCTCCTCCCTGGCTGTGGATTATGAGTGGTGTTTCGATTATACCGATTAAAGAAAAAAAAAAAGGAGGATAGAAGATGAGGGCTCTGGAGATGAGTTCTTCGCTTCACAATTCAGCCGGTCACGTCGATTAAGATGTGAACTTTTACAATTCCAGCAGTTCACATTCAGCTCAGGGGGCCTTATCTGAAATTAAAAAAGCCCCCTTCTCTTGCGCTTTGAAGTTTCTCAAAGCCACTCAAATAGTTTTGTACAGAAGATGGGGAGGCTGCAGGAACACTTTGATTTCCTGAGTTGGTTTTGCCTGTCGCTTCGGGTTACACACTGAGGCTGGTGGTGGTGGTGGAAGGACAGGAACACGTTGGCATGCTTTTAGCTTGCCCCCGGCCCTTTATTACCATGCAGAGTCTGAGACAGTGGTTTGGTTAATGACCACATGCTAAATGGAAACACTATGATTAGAAGCCGGTAGTCAGAAATCTTTTATGTATGTCTGCTGTGAGAGCTTACAAATCTGAATAGGGCGATACTGTGTACTTAGCATCTGAGTCAGAGTCTCTGACATTTTGCCCCAAAGCCAACACAGATCTGAGATCCAGACACAAACCCCACCACTTTGTTTGACTTCAATCTGCTTCTAAATAATTCAATATAATAAAAGCTAATCCAGCTTCCCTATGTCTTACCTATGGCACAAAAAGGTTAATTCTGCTTTAATTTACATTTTTTATTACATGATACTTAATAAAAAAAAAAAATCAAGAAATATATCATGAACAAACTAACAAAAAATAGATTTTTGTCCTGAAATTAACAGACAGGACTACTTCCGACTTCAAGTGCCTCTTGTTGGCCGTATTCATACAAGCACTGGCAGATTTACAATGACGTTAAGAACAAATAACATAAGAGATAAATGGAGATAGACATATTTTCTCATTCATAAATGAGAATTACTAGCTTTTTACTGTGGCCTTTTCTCTGAGGTTCTTCAGTTTGAAACTGTGGAGGGACCTCTTAATGTGCTTTGAGGAACCTTGAAGAAAAGGTGTTTATAAGAAAAAGGTTCCTTGAAGATTCCTCAAAGCACCTTATCTTCCAAATTGTAAAAAAACGAGTAATTATGACAGTGGATTTTGGCTTCTTTTTTCCTCTGGCTCGATCTCCCTCGTTCACTTTCCCTCATGTCTTTGTAAGTGTGTGTTACTATTTACCAGAAGATGAATGCAGTATTACTGAATTTGTTCCTTGGCAGTTTATTAAATAGTCTGTAGCATTGTCTAACAGAGCTGTTACCAGAATGTGAGCACTGTGAACTGTTCCACCGTGTTGTAAAACCTCCATTGTTCCTCTAGACTGTTTACAGTCTCCTGGAGCAGGACAATTCTGATGAGAAGCCGCTGTCTATGTTTTTTAAGTGCACATTGGTGTGCTTTTTTACATTGGTAGGTAAAATCGAATCTCATCTGGTCACACTGGAGACACATTTTAATAACAGAATCTGGTCAACGTAGAGTTTGTTGTTGTTTATCTTGTCAGTGTATTCCTTATTTTTAAGAACGTACCAGAATTTTTTGGCCACAGAATTTTGGTAAGAATAATGATGGCCTCCTTTACTTGAATTGACACCTCTTGGACCCCTCATAAAGAAGTATTCAACACTTGGAATCAACTCCAGAACTTTTAAATCCTTAAAATGTCATGGAATAATAAGGGTACAGGCCACATATGACCATGACACTGTGTATCAGTCAAGCGTCCATTTACTTTTGAACCTGTAAAGATGAAAGAACACTTCAATTGATTGCTTGATTGCAAGGCCTTGGGGTGGTGTAACAGAGACCTGGGTCTAATTGCATTGTACTGTAAAGTTCTTACACTCCATAAAATAAAAACTACTACAAAGGGCTTAACCCTACTAGGATACTCAGTTTGTGTTGAAAAAAAAAAACAGCCATGTTTAATATGCTTGTGATTCATTTTGACTTGAACTGGTTTAGGAACATTATGTTTGAGTTGGAACTGTAGAATTAAAGTATTATGTAAAAAATGGCTCTGCTTGGCCTGAACACTGTGTGAGGTGCGATAAAGAAAATGACCAACATCCATTAAAATGAAGGACGGATTCCACAGCTAGAGAACATTGGATCAACAGGAGTTTGAGGCTGCTGTCTGGGCACTAATCTATAATGTACTGTTCCTACTTTTGGACAATGTCTTCTTTCTTGGATGGCTGTTGAGTTTTCCATTTTAATGCTTAATTTTTCAATGGTTTTCAAAACATAACTTCTTTTTTTTCTCTCTCTGATTCTGATACCCTCCCCCGTAAATCTCACCCTAAGACCAATGTCAGGTAAGCATCTACAAGGCTTCTACAATTGACCATCCAAGTGAAGTGTAGAAGTCATGCTGAGGTGGGCTTGATTTTGCTCAAGAAATATATGGTATTTTAAAATTATTATACTTAAGGTGTTAGTATTATCCTACATTATGTTGGCTTTCAGTTTGCAAATAGCAATGATCATCCGATATGTGTGTGTGTGTGTGTGTGTGTGATTATGTATGTATGTATGAGTGAACACTGATACTCATAGCTCATTAAAACAAGCTGTCTGCAAAATGCAGATTCTAAACTTTCAATCAGCACCACATTTATGCTTCTAAATAAACACAATCAATAAACAAAGGGGTGAAAATGAAAATATGTAAAAATAGATCAACAATATTTACTAAGCAACGCAGTTGCTTCAGTAAGCTGTGATTGTCAATTATGAAACTGCATTCTGTGTGTACGGGTGCCATGCTTGCCAAGAGAGCGCTCATACAGAAAGAGTTGTGCGACCTTCACTGCAAAAAGTAGAATCCAGCCTAAAGAAGGAGGGTTTGCTACATTACTTTACTTTATGCCTTTGAATTTCAACCGGTTTTCTGACAGCTTTATAAAGGCTTCCAGCACAGATTGCTACCATTGTCTCGCTAGTTAGCAACTTGTTTTGTAAAAATATTAGCTATATCTGTTGATTACATTGCTAGCTACGTAGTTTCTTCATAATCCTAAAATTATGTAGGACAGTTAACATAGTTCTAAAGTGATACAAACTGTTCATATGACAAATTTAATAAATCAAATTTCGCTAGTTGCAAAGACATGCAAATTTAGCAGTCTTCAGTTGCTCTAGGTCTCTTCCCCAGTCCACGAGGATAGACACAGCTTCACAACAGAATAAAGTTTGTTTACAGAACTCAAATCATGTGTATTCAATTGATCAAGAATTCAATTCAGTTCCACCCCCCAAAAAAAAAAAAATCACACGGGGCCTGTATGGGTAGCCCAACTGAGAACCAGAAAGTTTTGTCCAATGGTTCCATGTTGGCCCCACATATGAATGCCCACCAGGGTCGGTGATGGGGTTAACATGGGCCCCAGATGGGTTGTACACTGGTCATGGGGCCTAGATGGGCCCATGTGACATTAGGGTGAGCTGTAATGATGCGACCCTCAGTAACAACACATGTACAAACCTGCTCAAAGCCCATGCCCTCCTGAAACCCACCTAGTCCATATTCCACCCATGTGAACCCTACATGAGCATTGCTTTATAGTATTTTTTACACTGTGGGAATAACTGAACATGTCTTTTAAACATGTCTGTGCTTGAATTCAGGAAAAACGCTGTGATAAGAGCACGTCTGAAGAGGCCGTATGATTTTTTAATGGAAGTCCTGCCATCATGTCGTTGCAGCCGCTGTCATTTCATGCAAGTGGGTCTGAATATGAGTCTAACCTAATTAGTAACACTGTGCACTCATGCCAGCAGGAAATTAGAGCCCTCAGTGTTGGATTAAAAGTTATTGGATAACTAGTGAGTGTGTAACACCCAACTTACATCACATTACGAGCCAGCAAACAAGTCGTATATGGAAACTAATCATTGGTTGTTTGTACTACCTCATTTGGTTAGGCAGTGTGTAAAATGTGTTTCTTTCTTAGTGACTATCAATTAATCAAAGGAGGATATGCACTGGCGTCACGTTCCCATTGGAAGACGCCCCCTTTGGTCAGATTGAGTGGTGTTGTGGTGTTCTTGGAAGAACTTCTTCTTGAAAGGAGACTTGTGACCACTGTCTTTCAGTTGCAATAATAAAACATTTTATTCCAATCAAAAGTACAGTGTGGAGAGAGCCTGCCAATTCTCGGTGCCCCTCTGCTCTCTCTCTAGACAGAGGAACACCTCACATTTTATACCCTTCTACAGGTCATGTGTTGTTGCACTTTCCATATATAGGGTGTCACTGTCTAACTCCATGAGGGGTGTACATCAACTGTCACATACTATATTTGTTCAGTTCATGTATGGCTTTACCAAGTTAGGCCTGGGAATGGATCACATTCTCCTTTTTCAGGTCTAACCCATAGGCCTCACCATATTATTCCTCAACTCCATACCATTTCCTTAGATCTGTGAACACCCGCAGAGCCAGTGTATATACACTACAGTGGCAATACATTCTGCAGAATGGCTGCCAGTATTAGGGGAAATCAGGAATGAAACAAGCGATTATCTGCTTTCAGGTTAAAGGCAGTTGGACTCGACAGCAATCCAGCCAAATTACTAAAGAACCAATGGTCTACGGGCAGTGATGGGTAGCCAGGAATGTCCAGCTAACTGAGGCTCAAATCATACCCATTTAAAGGATAAAGACACATATCTGAGAGCACAAAGTCGAGCGAATGGTCTTAGGAGTGTTTTCGACTGTTTTCAGACACATTAAGTAGATGTTTGTTATCTTTCAAGCTTTCAAGCGTATAATTGAACTTAGCATGTTGCTAAATATGCAACCACATTGGGCTTTGTTTTTTCCCCACCTGTTTTCAGAGCGTGACTTCACCACTCACATTTCGGTGCACAGATTCCTGTTGTTTCTGTGAATTGCAGTTGTTTTTTTCCGCCACTCAGTGGGTATGACTCCCATCACCATTGACATCACAGGCATGTCCTCTATTATGATGTTCATTAGAAAAGTGTTTGGATGTTTTATGCATCCAAGAAGGCTCCAAAGGACCATCACCCTTTAAAACCAATGATCTGAGTCCAGCCCTTGAATACGCGCTTAGATATACACATGAATATTTCCAGTACATATGAATAATTATATAATCTATAGATAGATATATAAGTTCAATATGTAGCTCTTTGGCTGCTATGGGTTAGTGCTTCAACTGGGAAATGCTTAGAAAGCTGCATCACTAAACCCAGCTCAATATTACCTCCTTTACTTCAAAGAGAGATTGGACTGATGAATAAGCACTCAACACACAAAATGGATCATAATAATAATAATAATAATAAAGCCTATGAAGAAGAACATGAAGGGTAGAGTGGGTAGAATGTTAAGAGCATGTAAGTTATATATATTATATATATCCGTGTGTGTGTGTGTGTGTGTGTGTGTGTGTGTGCTGTGTGTGTTGGTATGTGTGTATATGACTGTGTGGGTGTGTTTATATATGCTAGGTCAAGAGGAGAAAAGTGGAGCGTTTGTGTTCTCACTGTGCCTGTTGACTCACAATCAGACACAAGGACCCTTAACAGAAAAGGCAGCAATCAGCAATACCTGACACCAGACATGATCCCCCTCTAACAAAGAGAGAGAGAGAAAGAGAGAGATGCATAGTGAATTGTCCCGGTTGCTCAGTATTTCAGCTGTGATATGACCTTCCCAGAGCTGGTCAAACCGTCCAGACTCTGCTGGGAAAATAAGGGCATCAGACCACAGGCTGAGTTGGTCATTGCATAAACCATCCACAACACAGAGTCCTCTCAGCCCATGTCTGCAGCACAGGTAATCAAGGCGATGCTACAACCTAATGGAAAATCTTAGACTAGGAGAAAGACTGCAAAATGGATTACTTTATCACTTCATATTGCGTATTCCATCATCTCAGTCAAATAGACCCAGTCTGTCCGAAATGGAAAACGCAGAGGTGTTACTTTTAGCAGTGCAGAGAGGAGGGAAATGAAATTTGTTGTGTGAATGAAGATATTAGGCAGTGGTTAAATTCCAGAGTCCAGTTACTGAGATTACAATTCAGGTCCAAATGCTCTACATATACAGTTCTACTGTACATGTTCTTCTTCTTCATAGGACTCGTATGATTACTCATTTAGTGTGTTGAATATGGGCGATTACTCATTAGTCCAATCTGAATTAAAAGAAAAGGAGGAAATATTTAGCTGAGTTGAGGGAGCTGTTCATGCTTTATGCTGGTGAGGCTTGTAAATGTTCCAAAGGTACCTTTTCTCTGTGTGATGATTCTGTGATGATAGACGATTCTGTGAGACTGTGTTTTAGTGATGCGTCTGATGATTCTGTGATGACTGTGCTTTATTAATGCGTCTGATGATTCTGTGATGACTGTGCTTTAGTGATGGTGTCTGATGCTTCTGTGATGACTGCTTTAGTGATGCGTCTGTAATGACTGCTTTAGTGATGCGTCTGATGATTCTGTGATGACTGTGCTTTAGTGATGTGTCTGATGATTCTGTGATGACTGTGCTTTAGTGATGGTGTCTGATGCTTCTGTAATGACTGCTTTAGTGATGCGTCTGTAATGACTGCTTTAGTGATGCGTCTGATGATTCTGCGATGACTGTGCTTTAGTGATGCGTCTGATGATTCTGTGAGACTGTGGTTTAGTGATGCGTCTGATGATCCTGTGATGACACTGGTTTAGTGATGCGTCTGACGATTCTGTGATGACACTGGTTTAGTGATGTGTCTGATGATTCTGTGATGACTGTGCTTTAGTGATGCGTCTGACGATTCTGTGATGACTGTGGTTTAGTGATGTGTCTGACGATTCTGTGATGACACTGGTTTAGTGATGTGTCTGATGATTCTGTGATGACACTGGTTTAGTGATGTGTCTGATGATTCTGTGATGACTGTACTTTAGTGATGCGTCTGATGATTCTGTGATGACTGTGTTTTAGTGATGGTGTCTGATGATTCTGTGATGACTGTGCTTTAGTGATGCGTGTCTGATGATTCTGTGATGACTGTGTTTTAGTGATGGTGTCTGACGATTCTGTGATGACTGTGTTTTAGTGATGGTGTCTGACGATTCTGTGATGACACTGGTTTAGTGATGCGTCTGACGATTCTGTGATGACTGTGGTTTAGTGATGCGTCTGACGATTCTGTGATGACTGTGGTTTAGTGATGCGTCTGACGATTCTGTGATGACTGTGTTTTAGTGATGGTGTCTGATGATTCTGTGATGACTGTGTTTTAGTGATGGTGTCTGATGATTCTGTGATGACACTGGTTTAGTGATGGTGTCTGATGATTCTGTGATGACTGTGGTTTAGTGATGCGTCAGATGATTCTGTGATGACTGTGCTTTAGTGATGCGTGTCTGATGATTCTGTGATGACTGTGGTTTAGTGATGCGTCTGGTGATTCTGTGATGACTGTGGTTTAGTGATGTGTCTGACGATTCTGTGATGACACTGGTTTAGTGATGTGTCTGATGATTCTGTGATGACTGTGTTTTAGTGATGGTGTCTGATGATTCTGTGATGACTGTGGTTTAGTGATGCGTCTGATGATTCTGTGATGACTGTGGTTTAGTGATGTGTGTCTGATGATTCTGTGATGACTGTGTTTTAGTGATGGTGTCTGATGATTCTGTGATGACTGTGCTTTAGTGATGTGTCAGATGATTCTGTGATGACTGTGCTTTAGTGATGCGTGTCTGATGATTCTGTGATGACTGTGGTTTAGTGATGCATCTGATGATTCTGTGAGACTGTGGTTTAGTGATGCGTCTGATGATTCTGTGATGACACTGGTTTAGTGATGCATCTGATGATTCTGTGATGACACTGGTTTAGTGATGCGTCTGATGATTCTGTGATGACTGTGGTTTAGTGATGCATGTCTGATGATTCTGTGAGACTGTGGTTTAGTGATGCGTCTGATGATTCTGTGAGACTGTGGTTTAGTGATGCGTCTGATGATTCTGTGATGACTGTGTTTTAGTGATGGTGTCTGATGATTCTGTGATGACTGTGGTTTAGTGATGCGTCTGACGATTCTGTGATGACTGTGTTTTAGTGATGGTGTCTGATGATTCTGTGATGACACTGGTTTAGTGATGGTGTCTGATGATTCTGTGATGACTGTGTTTTAGTGATGGTGTCTGATGATTCTGTGATGACACTGGTTTAGTGATGTGTCTGATGATTCTGTAATGACTGTGCTTTAGTGATGCGTGTCTGATGATTCTGTGATGACTGTGTTTTAGTGATGGTGTCTGATGATTCTGTGATGACTGTTGTTTAGTAATGCGTCTGATGATTCTGTGATGACTGTGGTTTAGTAATGCGTCTGATGATTCTGTGATGACTGTGTTTTAGTGATGCGTCTGATGATTCTGTGATGACTGTGTTTTAGTGATGCGTCTGATGATTCTGTGATGACTGTGGTTTAGTGATGCGTCTGATGATACTGTGATGACTGTGGTTTAGTGATGCGTCTGATGATTCTGGGATGACTGTGGTTTAGTGATGCGTCTGATGATTCTGTGATGACTGTGCTTTAGTGATGCGTGTCTGATGATTCTGTGAGACTGTGGTTTAGTGATGCGTCTGATGATTCTGTGATGACTGTGGTTTAGTGATGTGTGTCTGATGATTCTGTGATGACTGTGTTTTAGTGATGGTGTCTGATGATTCTGTGATGACTGTGCTTTAGTGATGTGTCAGATGATTCTGTGATGACTGTGGTTTAGTGATGCGTCTGATGATTCTGTGATGACACTGGTTTAGTGATGCATCTGATGATTCTGTGATGACACTGGTTTAGTGATGCGTCTGATGATTCTGTGATGACTGTGGTTTAGTGATGCATCTGATGATTCTGTGAGACTGTGGTTTAGTGATGCGTCTGATGATTCTGTGATGACACTGGTTTAGTGATGCATCTGATGATTCTGTGATGACACTGGTTTAGTGATGCGTCTGATGATTCTGTGATGACTGTGGTTTAGTGATGCATGTCTGATGATTCTGTGAGACTGTGGTTTAGTGATGCGTCTGATGATTCTGTGAGACTGTGGTTTAGTGATGCGTCTGATGATTCTGTGATGACTGTGTTTTAGTGATGGTGTCTGATGATTCTGTGATGACACTGGTTTAGTGATGCGTCTGACGATTCTGTGATGACTGTGGTTTAGTGATGCGTCTGACGATTCTGTGATGACACTGGTTTAGTGATGCATCTGATGATTCTGTGAGACTGTGGTTTAGTGATGCATCTGATGATTCTGTGAGACTGTGGTTTAGTGATGCGTCTGATGATTCTGTGATGACACTGGTTTAGTGATGCATCTGATGATTCTGTGATGACACTGGTTTAGTGATGCGTCTGATGATTCTGTGATGACTGTGGTTTAGTGATGCATGTCTGATGATTCTGTGAGACTGTGGTTTAGTGATGCGTCTGATGATTCTGTGAGACTGTGGTTTAGTGATGCGTCTGATGATTCTGTGATGACTGTGTTTTAGTGATGTGTGTCTGATGATTCTGTGATGACACTGGTTTAGTGATGTGTCTGATGATTCTGTGATGACTGTGGTTTAGTGATGCGTCTGACGATTCTGTGATGACTGTGTTTTAGTGATGGTGTCTGATGATTCTGTGATGACACTGGTTTAGTGATGGTGTCTGATGATTCTGTGATGACTGTGTTTTAGTGATGGTGTCTGATGATTCTGTGATGACACTGGTTTAGTGATGTGTCTGATGATTCTGTAATGACTGTGCTTTAGTGATGCGTGTCTGATGATTCTGTGATGACTGTGTTTTAGTGATGGTGTCTGATGATTCTGTGATGACTGTGGTTTAGTAATGCGTCTGATGATTCTGTGATGACTGTGGTTTAGTAATGCGTCTGATGATTCTGTGATGACTGTGTTTTAGTGATGCGTCTGATGATTCTGTGATGACTGTGTTTTAGTGATGCGTCTGATAATTCTGTGATGACTGTGGTTTAGTGATGCGTCTGATGATACTGTGATGACTGTGGTTTAGTGATGCGTCTGATGATTCTGGGATGACTGTGGTTTAGTGATGCGTCTGATGATTCTGTGATGACTGTGCTTTAGTGATGCGTGTCTGATGATTCTGTGAGACTGTGGTTTAGTGATGCATCTGATGATTCTGTGAGACTGTGGTTTAGTGATGCGTCTGATGATTCTGTGATGACACTGGTTTAGTGATGCATCTGATGATTCTGTGATGACACTGGTTTAGTGATGCGTCTGATGATTCTGTGATGACTGTGGTTTAGTGATGCATGTCTGATGATTCTGTGATGACTGTGGTTTAGTGATGCGTCTGATGATTCTGTGAGACTGTGGTTTAGTGATGCGTCTGATGATTCTGTGATGACTGTGTTTTAGTGATGTGTGTCTGATGATTCTGTGATGACACTGGTTTAGTGATGTGTCTGATGATTCTGTGATGACTGTGGTTTAGTGATGCGTCTGACGATTCTGTGATGACTGTGTTTTAGTGATGGTGTCTGATGATTCTGTGATGACACTGGTTTAGTGATGGTGTCTGATGATTCTGTGATGACTGTGTTTTAGTGATGGTGTCTGATGATTCTGTGATGACACTGGTTTAGTGATGTGTCTGATGATTCTGTAATGACTGTGCTTTAGTGATGCGTGTCTGATGATTCTGTGATGACTGTGTTTTAGTGATGGTGTCTGATGATTCTGTGATGACTGTGGTTTAGTAATGCGTCTGATGATTCTGTGATGACTGTGGTTTAGTAATGCGTCTGATGATTCTGTGATGACTGTGTTTTAGTGATGCGTCTGATGATTCTGTGATGACTGTGTTTTAGTGATGCGTCTGATAATTCTGTGATGACTGTGGTTTAGTGATGCGTCTGATGATACTGTGATGACTGTGGTTTAGTGATGCGTCTGATGATTCTGGGATGACTGTGGTTTAGTGATGCGTCTGATGATTCTGTGATGACTGTGCTTTAGTGATGCGTGTCTGATGATTCTGTGAGACTGTGGTTTAGTGATGCATCTGATGATTCTGTGAGACTGTGGTTTAGTGATGCGTCTGATGATTCTGTGATGACACTGGTTTAGTGATGCATCTGATGATTCTGTGATGACACTGGTTTAGTGATGCGTCTGATGATTCTGTGATGACTGTGGTTTAGTGATGCATGTCTGATGATTCTGTGAGACTGTGGTTTAGTGATGCGTCTGATGATTCTGTGAGACTGTGGTTTAGTGATGCGTCTGATGATTCTGTGATGACTGTGTTTTAGTGATGTGTGTCTGATGATTCTGTGATGACACTGGTTTAGTGATGTGTCTGATGATTCTGTGATGACTGTGTTTTAGTGATGGTGTCTGATGATTCTGTGATGACTGTGCTTTAGTGATGTGTCAGATGATTCTGTGATGACTGTGGTTTAGTGATGCGTCTGATGATTCTGTGATGACACTGGTTTAGTGATGCATCTGATGATTCTGTGATGACACTGGTTTAGTGATGCGTCTGATGATTCTGTGATGACTGTGGTTTAGTGATGCATGTCTGATGATTCTGTGAGACTGTGGTTTAGTGATGCGTCTGATGATTCTGTGAGACTGTGGTTTAGTGATGCGTCTGATGATTCTGTGATGACTGTGTTTTAGTGATGGTGTCTGACGATTCTGTGATGACACTGGTTTAGTGATGCGTCTGACGATTCTGTGATGACTGTGGTTTAGTGATGCGTCTGACGATTCTGTGATGCCACTGGTTTAGTGATGCATCTGATGATTCTGTGATGACTGTGGTTTAGTGATGCATCTGATGATTCTGTGAGACTGTGGTTTAGTGATGCGTCTGATGATTCTGTGATGACACTGGTTTAGTGATGCATCTGATGATTCTGTGATGACACTGGTTTAGTGATGCGTCTGATGATTCTGTGATGACTGTGGTTTAGTGATGCATGTCTGATGATTCTGTGAGACTGTGGTTTAGTGATGCGTCTGATGATTCTGTGAGACTGTGGTTTAGTGATGCATCTGATGATTCTGTGATGACTGTGTTTTAGTGATGTGTGTCTGATGATTCTGTGATGACACTGGTTTAGTGATGTGTCTGATGATTCTGTGATGACTGTGGTTTAGTGATGCGTCTGACGATTCTGTGATGACTGTGTTTTAGTGATGGTGTCTGATGATTCTGTGATGACACTGGTTTAGTGATGGTGTCTGATGATTCTGTGATGACTGTGTTTTAGTGATGGTGTCTGATGATTCTGTGATGACACTGGTTTAGTGATGTGTCTGATGATTCTGTAATGACTGTGCTTTAGTGATGCGTGTCTGATGATTCTGTGATGACTGTGTTTTAGTGATGGTGTCTGATGATTCTGTGATGACTGTGGTTTAGTAATGCGTCTGATGATTCTGTGATGACTGTGGTTTAGTAATGCGTCTGATGATTCTGTGATGACTGTGTTTTAGTGATGCGTCTGATGATTCTGTGATGACTGTGTTTTAGTGATGCGTCTGATGATTCTGTGATGACTGTGGTTTAGTGATGCGTCTGATGATACTGTGATGACTGTGGTTTAGTGATGCGTCTGATGATTCTGGGATGACTGTGGTTTAGTGATGCGTCTGATGATTCTGTGATGACTGTGCTTTAGTGATGCGTGTCTGATGATTCTGTGAGACTGTGGTTTAGTGATGCGTCTGATGATTCTGTGATGACTGTGGTTTAGTGATGTGTGTCTGATGATTCTGTGATGACTGTGTTTTAGTGATGGTGTCTGATGATTCTGTGATGACTGTGCTTTAGTGATGTGTCAGATAATTCTGTGATGACTGTGCTTTAGTGATGGTGTCTGATGATTCTGTGATGACTGTGGTTTAGTAATGCGTCTGATGATTCTGTGATGACTGTGGTTTAGTAATGCGTCTGATGATTCTGTGATGACTGTGGTTTAGTAATGCGTCTGATGATTCTGTGATGACTGTGTTTTAGTGATGCGTCTGATGATTCTGTGATGACTGTGCTTTAGTGATGCGTCTGACGATTCTGTGATGACTGTGTTTTAGTGATTGTGTCTGATGATTCTGTGATGACACTGGTTTAGTGATGGTGTCTGATGATTCTGTGATGACTGTGGTTTAGTGATGCGTCAGATGATTCTGTGATGACTGTGCTTTAGTGATGCGTGTCTGATGATTCTGTGATGACTGTGGTTTAGTGATGCGTCTGATGATTCTGTGATGACTGTGGTTTAGTGATGTGTCTGACGATTCTGTGATGACACTGGTTTAGTGATGTGTCTGATGATTCTGTGATGACTGTGTTTTAGTGATGGTGTCTGATGATTCTGTGATGACTGTGGTTTAGTGATGCGTCTGATGATTCTGTGATGACTGTGGTTTAGTGATGTGTGTCTGATGATTCTGTGATGACTGTGTTTTAGTGATGGTGTCTGATGATTCTGTGATTACTGTGCTTTAGTGATGTGTCAGATGATTCTGTGATGACTGTGCTTTAGTGATGCGTGTCTGATGATTCTGTGATGACTGTGGTTTAGTGATGCATCTGATGATTCTGTGAGACTGTGGTTTAGTGATGCGTCTGATGATTCTGTGATGACACTGGTTTAGTGATGCATCTGATGATTCTGTGATGACACTGGTTTAGTGATGCGTCTGATGATTCTGTGATGACTGTGGTTTAGTGATGCATGTCTGATGATTCTGTGAGACTGTGGTTTAGTGATGCGTCTGATGATTCTGTGAGACTGTGGTTTAGTGATGCGTCTGATGATTCTGTGATGACTGTGTTTTAGTGATGGTGTCTGATGATTCTGTGATGACACTGGTTTAGTGATGCGTCTGACGATTCTGTGATGACTGTGGTTTAGTGATGCGTCTGACGATTCTGTGATGACACTGGTTTAGTGATGCATCTGATGATTCTGTGAGACTGTGGTTTAGTGATGCATCTGATGATTCTGTGAGACTGTGGTTTAGTGATGCGTCTGATGATTCTGTGATGACACTGGTTTAGTGATGCATCTGATGATTCTGTGATGACACTGGTTTAGTGATGCGTCTGATGATTCTGTGATGACTGTGGTTTAGTAATGCATGTCTGATGATTCTGTGAGACTGTGGTTTAGTGATGCGTCTGATGATTCTGTGAGACTGTGGTTTAGTGATGCGTCTGATGATTCTGTGATGACTGTGTTTTAGTGATGGTGTCTGATGATTCTGTGATGACACTGGTTTAGTGATGTGTCTGATGATTCTGTGATGACTGTGGTTTAGTGATGCGTCTGACGATTCTGTGATGACTGTGTTTTAGTGATGGTGTCTGATGATTCTGTGATGACACTGGTTTAGTGATGGTGTCTGATAATTCTGTGATGACACTGGTTTAGTGATGTGTCTGATGATTCTTTGATGACTGTGCTTTAGTGATGCGTGTCTGATGATTCTGTGATGACTGTGTTTTAGTGATGGTGTCTGATGATTCTGTGATGACTGAGGTTTAGTGATGTGTCTGATGATTCTGTGATGACTGTGGTTTAGTAATGCGTCTGATGATTCTGTGATGACTGTGGTTTAGTGATGCGTCTGATGATTCTGTGATGACTGTGTTTTAGTGATGTGTCTGATGATTCTGTGATGACTGTGTTTTAGTGATGGTGTCTGATGATTCTGTGATGACTGTGGTTTAGTGATGCGTCTGATGATTCTGTGATGACTGTGGTTTAGTGATGTGTGTCTGATGATTCTGTGATGACTGTGTTTTAGTGATGGTGTCTGATGATTCTGTGATGACTGTGCTTTAGTGATGTGTCAGATGATTCTGTGATGACAGTGCTTTAGTGATGCGTGTCTGATGATTCTGTGATGACTGTGGTTTAGTGATGCGTCTGATGATTCTGTGATGACTGTGGTTTAGTGATGTGTCTGACGATTCTGTGATGACACTGGTTTAGTGATGTGTCTTATGATTCTGTGATGACTGTGTTTTAGTGATGCGTGTCTGATGATTCTGTGATGACTGTGTTTTAGTGATGGTGTCTGACGATTCTGTGATGACTGTGTTTTAGTGATGGTGTCTGACGATTCTGTGATGACACTGGTTTAGTGATGCGTCTGACGATTCTGTGATGACTGTGGTTTAGTGATGGTGTCTGATGATTCTGTGATGACTGTGTTTTAGTGATGGTGTCTGATGATTCTGTGATGACACTGGTTTAGTGATGTGTCTGATGATTCTGTAATGACTGTGCTTTAGTGATGCGTGTCTGATGATTCTGTGATGACTGTGTTTTAGTGATGGTGTCTGATGATTCTGTGATGACTGTGCTTTAGTGATGGTGTCTGATGATTCTGTGATGACTGTGGTTTAGTAATGCGTCTGATGATTCTGTGATGACTGTGGTTTAGTAATGCGTCTGATGATTCTGTGATGACTGTGGTTTAGTAATGCGTCTGATGATTCTGTGATGACTGTGTTTTAGTGATGCGTCTGATGATTCTGTGAGACTGTGGTTTAGTGATGCGTCTGATGATTCTGTGATGACTGTGGTTTAGTGATGCGTCTGATGATTCTGTGATGACTGTGGTTTAGTGATGCGTCTGATGATTCTGTGATGACTGTGTTTTAGTGATGCGTCTGATGATTCTGTGATGACTGTGGTTTAGTGATGCGTCTGATGATACTGTGATGACTGTGGTTTAGTGATGCGTCTGATGATTCTGTGATGACTGTGGTTTAGTGATGCGTCTGATGATTCTGTGATGACTGTGCTTTAGTGATGCGTGTCTGATGATTCTGTGAGACTGTGGTTTAGTGATGCGTCTGATGATTCTGTGATGACACTGGTTTAGTGATGCATCTGATGATTCTGTGATGACACTGGTTTAGTGATGCGTCTGATGATTCTGTGATGACTGTGCTTTAGTGATGCATGTCTGATGATTCTGTGAGACTGTGGTTTAGTGATGCGTCTGATGATTCTGTGAGACTGTGGTTTAGTGATGCGTCTGATGATTCTGTGATGACTGTGTTTTAGTGATGGTGTCTGATGATTCTGTGATGACACTGGTTTAGTGATGTGTCTGATGATTCTGTGATGACTGTGCTTTAGTGATGGTGTCTGATGATTCTGTGATGACACTGGTTTAGTGATGGTGTCTGATGATTCTGTGATGACACTGGTTTAGTGATGTGTCTGATGATTCTTTGATGACTGTGCTTTAGTGATGCGTGTCTGATGATTCTGTGATGACTGTGTTTTAGTGATGGTGTCTGATGATTCTGTGATGACTGAGGTTTAGTGATGTGTCTGATGATTCTGTGATGACTGTGGTTTAGTGATGGTGTCTGATGATTCTGTGATGACTGTGGTTTAGTGATGGCATCTGATGTTTCTGTGATGATTGTGCTTTAGTTATGGTGTCTGATGTTTCTATGATGACTGTGCTTTAGTAATGTGTCTAATGATTCTGTGGGACTGTGCTTTAGTAATGTGTCTGATGATTTTGTGGGACTGTGCTTTAGTGATGCGTCTGATGATTCTATGATGACACTGGTTTAGTGATGCGTCTGATGATTCTGTGATGACTGTGCTTTAATGATGGCATCTGATGATTCTGTGAGGACTGCTTTAGTGATGCGTCTGATGATTCTGTGATGACTGTGTTTTAGTGATGGCGTCTGATGATTCTGTGATGACTGCTTTAGTGATGCGTCTGATGATTCTGTGATGACTGCTTTAGTGATGCGTCTGATTATTCTGTGATGACTGTGCTTTAGTGATGCCTCTGATGATTCTGTGATGACTGTGGTTTAGTGATGCGTTTGATTATTCTGTGATGACTGTGCTTTAGTGATGCCTCTGATGATTCTGTGATGACTGTGGTTTAGTGATGCGTCTGATGATTCTGTGGGACTGTGCTTTAGTGATGGCGTCTGATGACTCTGTGATGACTGTGATGTGTCTGATGATTCTGTGATGATTCTGTGATGACTGCTTTAGTGATGTGTCTGATGATTCTGGGAACATGTAGCACCTTTGTTTTAAGAGTATAAGAGAGCAGATAGGGTCAAAGGCCAATTGTACATGTAATTTTTCTATTACTCTGTTTGTCATGAAAGGTTACACATGATTTTAATGTGATAGTGATGATCTACTCTCAAGTGGCAATGATGTCCAGATCTCAAGGACAATGAACCCAGCAATTGTACTTAAGCACACAGTTGGCTTACAGTGGAAATTGTGGCAGCTTGCCACAGCCAAATATCAGGGGTCACTAGTCAAAAAGTGCATTGGGCTAATTTTGGCCAGATGATGAGGTCTGTGTGTGTGTGTGTGTGGCAGCCAGTTACTGCAGTGGGAATGCTGCCTCCTCTGCTGTGGAGCAATTCTGGCTCTCCTTGCACTGACAGCAAGACTAAATCCAGACATCCAGAGTGAGCTGTACATGTAACAGGATATTAGCTTTAGCAGCTCGCTCATTTGAGATGTCTGTTTCATTTCACGGCTGACATTCGAAACCTGCAGTCATGTGTACAGTACAGCACTGACCCATCTTCATCCACATCACTAAATCTAATCACATCTGACATCTGTCAGTCACACCCTGACGGCTTGCGCCAAGTGGGGGCTGTGTGTGGCGAGCACCGGTAAAAAGAGAACGATTATGGTGGTAAGAAATGAAGTTGCAACACCAGGGGAGGCCTTCACGAGCCACTTTTGCAAAGAACGCCTATGAAGGCCTCCTAATGAAATTCAAAGCCATTTGGCAGCATTTATTGCCTTTTATTTCCACGGATGTCTAAAAGCAGCAAGCGCATTAAGCCATTGTCTTTGGCTCCGTCACAGATCATATCACGATGAGAGCTGATAAATATTTATGAGCATCGGCATCAGCTCTGCGCCGAAAAGCAGAGCGGCGGGGGAATACGGCGGTGTTTGTGCGTTAGGCGCCGTGGCTGTCTGTTTGTAAGGCCAATTTCCTGAATGGAGGGAGAAAGCTGTGCGTCCCTCAGGAGCACTCTGTGAAATACTGCCAGAGGGGGCATGCAGTCAGACAACGAGCGCTGAGAGGAGGAAGCAAAGCACTATCACTGCTCCACAGATCACTCCAAATCATTACAGAGAGACAGAAAGAGAGAGAGAGAGAGAGAGAGAGAGAGAGAGAGAGAGAGAGAGAGAGAGAGAGAGAGAGAGAAAGGCAGAGAGAGGTAGTGTGAAAGAGAGATGTAGTCACTATGTGGGCAAAGATTTATCCTGGTGTTGCTGGAGTAACTGTCTCTACTGTCCAAAGAAGGCTTTGTGATTTCTGATTTTGGAGCTTTGCTGTGAGGATTGTGATTGCATTTAGCAGGACGTTGGATGATCACCACCCCACCTCATCTCAGCTCAATGCTGGGGGGCTTTATACCCCTCCAGCTCACACCTGGCATTAGACATGATGCTGACAGGTTCAGGGTTTATCTGCTCCAGAGAGAGTCCTATTGCATTGGCAATACAAGTGGTTTGTGTGCATTTGTACATCTGTGTCAGTAATGGGTGCAACCTGACGTAGCTGAATGCATTCACTAGAAGGGGTGTCCACAAACATTTGGACATGTAGTGTATATGTATGGTCTCTGAACACTTTTTTAAACATGACTAATGCTGGGCAGGGAGCACTTTCATTCTCTGAATCTCCTGTTCTACTAAATCCCAAAAATGTGCCTGGGAAGGCTACTGAAAAACACTGAACTCATTGTCATGTTCATGAAAACAGTGTAAGATGACTTTTGCTTTGCGACATGGTGCATTATCATGATGGAAGTTGTCGTTAAAGAATGGGTCAGTTGTGTCCATGAAGGGATGCGCATGGTCAGCAACAATACTCAGACAGGCTGTGGCACTGTATTCATGGATTCATGCTGTTGGTGTCAAATTCTGACCCTACCAAAGGTGTGCCTTAGTTTTTCTAGTCTTCAGCTGTCCAGTTTTGGTAAGCCTGCAGCCACGGCAGCCTCAGCTTTCTGTTCTTGGCTGACAGAGTGTATATACACTATCCGAGCACTCATCGGATTCTTTATTACACCATTCTGAGTAAAAAGGTACAGATATACTCAGAGCAGCTCTTCTGGCACCAACAATCATAACACTCTCTAATTTACTGATATAACACATTTTTCCAGATTTTGATAACTCATGGTGAACATTACCTGCTGGCCTGCAACGGCATAATTGTCTGCAATGCACGGATGTTATATAATTGCTGATAGCTGATCTGATAGTTGCCTGAATTACATCAACAATAAACAGAAAACAATATAAAATAACATTATTCTAGAGGTGGGGCGCCTTCCCAGAAATTGAAATGCGCCACTGAAATAGCAATCCACCAAAGTCAGCCGGCACCTGGCTCTTAAAGGAAATGGCAAGTGACACGGTAACTGGTTTATTGCACATTACACCCAAAACACACTCATGATTAAGAGACTTAATTAATCATTTAATCATTCAAGGCACACTTTTCCTATCATTTCGATAGCAAAGACACACTGACACACCCTAAATCCAGCTCCGCTGAGTGTGGTTGACAGCTAAAATAGGGCCCTGAGAGCGAGAAAGAAAGAGGAGTACTAAAAATGAGAAGGACTGTAAGCAGAAGTTTCTAATCACAGTCTGAGTCAAACACACACAGTCACAGTTGTTTATAACACATAGAGCGAGCAGGCCAGGCCCTTCGGACATGCAGATAGGCTCAGGTAATTAAGAGAGTGAGTTGAGGGGGGGGAGGGGGAGCGGTGGGGCTGTAGATCAGCCTTCATTAACATTCTCCTGTTCGGCCCATTCTCCAATCTCACTGCCTCTCCAACCAGGACAATCAATCCCTAATCACGCCTCCCTCGGCCACATCAGCCCGACAACTCAATTCACGCTAAGATATGCTAATCGTATTCCTCCGATGATTACACTGCGCCGTCAACATTGATCTTCTCTGACCTCCCAAAAAGATGAGCCCTATCTGAGAAACAGAAGGCGAAGAGCTACACTTGTATCCTGAGCGCGCCGGCCAACCCCAGCCATTTAGCTGAAGTGTGGAAGTGTATCATGAGATTGCCCCCAGGCTAAGCTGACACTACAGCCTACTGCAAATGCTCAAAACCGTGGCTTATAAAGGCATCAGAAACTGTAGGTTCATCCACATTGAGTGTTGCCCTGCAACACACTCTATGCAGCAGAGATTTCTTTCACTTTATGAGATATCTTTGTAGATATTTTTGACAGATATTTCTCAACTCAGCATCACTAGACATTTATGAACAGGAGGGCTAAGATTTTACTCGTGCTAGCTGGTCTGGTGCAGGCATCTCTTAGAATAAATAAAAAGCCTCTAAAACGTCTGAGCTTCATGATTGTTTAGAGTAGCAACAGGCGTAATTTGCGCATTGGACTTACACTAGATCTGGGCCTTCATAGTTAGTATTAGTCGCAGATGAGACTTAAACAGACACTGATCCACCAAAGGTTCTGAAATCCAGCAAGGCCCTCTCAAGCATATTTAGGTACACAAACTATAGACTGGTACCTGATCAGACCTGCTCTTCCAGCCCTGTCAGTCACCTTCGGCTTCCTTCTCATCCTCTCTTTTTCTGTATTTCTGTATGCAATCAAATCCTCACAGTAGTGCTTCGAAATCTGGCAGAAAGTCTTCCCTTGACAGTAGACACAGTTACTCCAACAAATGCATTGGAAGAAACAATAAACAATGAATGAGCAGGTGTCTTAATACTTTTGTCCATATAGCATAGGTCTCTAACCAGCTGCTACTTTGGTCACGAAGGCATCTGCCTGTATACCTGTGAACCTTCTGTACACATCCAAAAACTGGCCTAGCCACGCCCCTGTTTCTCAGCATTCAGTCTGGTTAAAGAGTTAAGGAATTCACACACTTTACATTATTCACCCTCTTGGTGTGATTCTGTGACATGGTGTGATTTTGAAGAGTGTAAAGAACTCACTCTGCTATATCACTATATGTCTGCTGCTGTAACTACTACATTACTACTAATTCTATATTACTACTTCTGCAACTACTACATTACCACTAATTCTAAATTACTACTGCTGCTACACCTACTACACTACTACTAATTCTATATTACTACTGCTGCTGCTACAACTACTACACTACTACCAATTCTATATCACTACTGCATCTACAACTATTACACTACTACTAATTCTATATCACTACTGCATCAACCACTACTACACCTCTACTACTTCTATATTACTACTGCTGCTACTACAACTACTACACTACTACTAATTCTATATCACTACTGCATCAACCACTACTACACCTCTACTACTTCTATATTACTACTGCTGCTACTACTACTACTACACTATTACTAATTCTATATTACTGTTACTGCAGCTACAACTACTCCATTACTACTATTTCTATATTATTACTGCTGCTACTACTACTACTACTACTACACAATTACTAATTCTATATTACTACTGCAGCTACAACTACTACACCATTACTAATCCTATATTACCACTGCTGCTACAACACTACTACTAATTCCATATTACTACTGCTGCAGCTACAACTACTCCAGTACTACTAATTCTATATCACTACTGCTGCAGCTACAAATCCTCCAGTACTACTAATTCTATATCACTACTGCATCTACAGTTAGTACACTACTACTAATTCCATATTACTACTGCTGCAGCTACAACTACTCCATTACTACTATTTCTATATTATTACTGCTGCAGCTACAACTACTCCATTACTACTACTACTTATATAATACTACTGCAGCTACAACTACTACACTACTACGAATTCTATATCACTTCTGCAGCTACACCGACTACACACTACTAATTCCATATTACTACTGCTGCAGCTACAACTGCTCCATTACTACTAATTCCATATTACTACTGCTGCAGCTACAACTACTCCATTACTACTAATTCTATATTACTACTGCTGCAGCTACAACTTCTACACTACTACTAATTCTATATCACTACTGCATCAACCACTACTACACCTCTACTACTTCTATATTACTACTGCTGCTACTACTACTACTACACTATTACTAATTCTATATTACTGTTACTGCTGCTACAACTACTACACTACTACTAAGTCTATATTACTACTGCTGCTATTACCACTTCTACTACTACACAATTACTAATTCTATATTACTACTGCAGCTACAACTACTACACCATTACTAATCCTATATTACCACTGCTGCTACAACACTACTACTAATTCCATATTACTACTGCTGCAGCTACAACTACTCCAGTACTACTAATTCTATATCACTACTGCTGCAGCTACAACTACTCCAGTACTACTAATTCTATATCACTACTGCATTTACAGTTAGTACACTACTACTAATTCCATATTACTACTGCTGCAGCTACAACTACTCCATTACTACTAATTCTATATTACTACTGCTGCAGCTACAACTACTCCATTACTACTACTACTTATATAATACTACTGCTGCTATAACTACACTACTACTAATTCTATATTACTACTGCTGCTACAACTACTACACTACTACTAATTCTATATTACTACTACACTACTGCTAATTCTATATTACTACTGCTGCTACAACTACTACACTACTACTAATTCTATATTACTACTACACTACTGCTAATTCTATATTACTACTGCTGCTACAACTACTACACTACTACTAATTCTATATTACTACTACACTACTGCTAATTCTATATTACTACTGCTGCTACAACTACTACACTACTACTAATTCTATATTACTACTACACTACTGCTAATTCTATATTACTACTGCAGCTACAACTATTACACTACTATGAATTCTATATTACTATTGCTGCTACAACTACTGCACTACTGCTAATTCTATATTGCTTCTATATTGCTTCTATAATAATACCACTGCTACAGCTACTACACTACCACTGCTATGAAGTATTTGAGTGATGTATTGCACTGAATGTGGTGGAGCTGTATGTACTGTCACTGTCAGGACAGAGCCCTGGAGACTTTGCTTGGATGTTGCTTGCTATATAACACTCCCATATAGCACAGTGAACAGAACACAGCAAGCCATGCAAAACAGAGACTTGTGTCTCTGCTAGAGGGTGATCCTCTATTCAACTATTCAACTCAGGAGAGATAGAGAGAGAGAAAGGGAGAGATAGACTGGGAAATCTTTACCATGCTCCACTAGATGGCACTGTGCCACCAGTGTTTTTTTTTTCTTTCTCTTTTTCTCTCTCTCCTTTCTCTCTCTTACCCCCTTGTCATCTCCTCCTCAAAGCCTGCTCGGAGAGTGGAGGCAGCACAAGCCCATTTAATAGAATGTCAAGAAATGGCAGCATTTGGCTGTGTTGTTTGCAATACAGAATGAGTTTCAACAGTGCAAATCTGGGCTTTGCCTTTCATTATAGATTGTGTTTTCAGCCAATTTAAACCACTGAGCATTTACTGACCAAGATTTAAATGCATTACACTTTCCGACTTGAACCACCAAACAGCATTCGTCCATACTTTTCATTAAACTTTCTGAACTGCTTGTTCAAAACCTGCTTGTTTCTCTGAGAGCTTGTTATAAGGCAGAGTCCTGCATGCTGCAAGAATGAGCCTGGCGCTCGCTGTAGCACTGGACTGTGTGGAGGTTTGACTAAGTGAGCTCATTAGTGGCCGGCTTTAGTCTGCCACTGTGAAGGAAGACAGTGCTGGGCAGCCCCGTCCGTCGTTCACATACTCGGAGACTAATCATCTAAAAAAGAATTGCCACTTTATCAGGCCTGTATCAGACACCTAGCTGGTTCTATTGGCCACTGCAGCTCGATGTAAGGATGAAAGTGACAAAATGTACATGTATGTGCATGGATTGCTGATTTTCTCTGCTTTTGACCAATCCATGCTCAGCCTCCATATGTGCTCTTTTACATTTACTTTTATGGCATTTAGCAGACGCTCTTATCCAGAGCGACTTACAAAAGTGCTTTACTATTTACCCAAGAAAAACCTTAGCTAGTTAGAATAGACTAATAGTTCAAAGATACCTCTAAGCTTTAGACATTACTAAACACAAGTCAATAAGGTGACCATAGTACTCTGCTATTCATCCAAGTACTCTCGGAAGAGGTGGGTCTTCAGTCTGCGTTTAAAGAGGTGAAAACACCTGGACGCTTGTCTTCCGCGAATTTTGAGGGATGGTGGGTCGAGCCGAGCCGTACTTGAAGCTCGAAGGGCTATGGGTGCGGATCGGCCTTTGACCATTGCCATCAAGTATGGAGGGGCTGGTCCGTTCTGGGCTTTCTAGGCCAGCGTCAGGGTTTTGAATCTGATGCGGGAAGCAGCTACAGGAAGCCAGTGAAGGGAACGCAGCAGTGGAGTGACATGGCTGAATTTAGAAACATTCTTTTGTAAACACTGAAGGGTTGGAAAGGGTTGGAAACCCCTATTATGAAAAAAAATAGAAGAGCACTTTGTTAAGAGTTTGCAGTTTAAAATGCTATGCTACTTAGATGTACTATGTTGTTGCGGCTAATTGAAATTAACCAGACAAACAAATTTGCCTGCTATTAGCATGCTAACATACATGAACATACATACAGAACTACACAAAATAAATGGCTGAAATAAGAAACATTTTACAGGGCCACAGCAAAAATAAATACATTAAATAGCATTTGATGGTCACACTGGTCATGCTGGTCAACCAGTTTGGTCTTGCTTGTCATGCTCATAGACCAGCTAAACCATCAAACTCAAATGGAAACATATGCTGGTCAAAAGCTTAACCAGGCCAGGCTGTTTTTTCATCAGGGGAATGGGACTTTTCTGTAATAGCTTCTCCAACCTAGAACCATTTGCTACAGAATACCATATCCAGAGCAGAGCATAGACAGCTCTATGATGTTTTTCTTTACTGTCTCTCATAGGCATCTGCAATCTAGCTACAATAGGCCTTTGTAATGTGCACGTATTTTACAGGTACATGTGCACACACACACACATTTAGCCACACACACTGAGCAGCCCATGTGAAGAATGATTGCAGATATGGATGTCAATTTCTGTTGTTTCTCTCGTCCATCAAATTGCAGGGCCTTACCCTTGCCTTAAAGGACAAAGATTTAGCCGAGATGGCCCTCGATAATCTACTCTTCACTAGTCACATGTGTGCGCGGATGCACACCCACCCACCCACACACACACACACTAAAAAACATACACACACAATTTAACAGAGGTCTTTTAGACTGTTGTCCACATTGGACAGGCCTCTATTTAGCTGGCAGTGGATGAATGATAGGTTAATCCTGTGGTTAGACCTCTACTTTCTCTCATCATCACTGCTTTCATCCATCCTCATGCTGACAGCAGCCTCATGCCATTATGGCACCACTGGCTCTTCCACAATGTGGTATCTTGTGTGGTCAACAGCACCGGCCACCGCTATAAATCAAAAATGTTTTTACTGAGATGATTTCAGGGATCTCTCATTGTCCTGATCATATACACTTTTTACTACTGGTCACTTCATGTGACGTGGGTCTGGATTGTGCCTAGTGAATCAATTTCAGCCACATTTATTACATATATTTACACTTTAGGTCAAATATGTTTAGTGGAATTGAAATACACACATACTGTATAATAGGGAATTTAGCAGTCTTAGTTATTCCTTGTTACTAAGTTTCCACAACAGGTTCATTTACTGGAGGATTGTTCAATATCTCATTGTCTAACATTTCAGTCAGTTACCTAGTATTCCTACGTTTCTATCAAATCTATTCAATTCAGTTTAATTCTATGAAATCAAATTCAGCTAATCTATGCAGTTTAACAAATGCCACAAAGCATCTTTACAGAGATTCCTATACCAGCCTTTTTTGAGCAAGCCAGTGCCGACCATGGCATAGAAAAAACTTCTTATGATTAGGATCAAAAAACTTTAGGAGGAGCCAAGACTCAAAAAGGGGAACCAATCCTCCTCTGCTCGACACCGGATAGCACAACAGATAACATAACAGTAGTACCGTGGCTGGCCAAGTGCCGAAGGTCAGTACACCAGTGCCAGTAGCTCACGTTATAACCTCCAGTGTGTTATTGCGATCATACCACAGTTCTGTTATCGCTGTATATTGTTCGATTTTAACCTTCTAACCTCCTCGGAACCACCAGTGTAGTATATTGATCGATCCTCTGGGTGTAACAAATCTCACAGTGCATAAAAGGTTAATATAAATAGCCATAAACAAAAAATGGTCTGTCTGTTTACCAACATTCCGCAAAGTAAAATAGCGAAATAATAAATCTAGGGTCTAAGGGACCTCAGTCAGTGCACTCTGAGATGAGGATGGTATGCATGGTGTGTTGGAAGGGGGTTTGGTGGTCAAATGTGCCCTGGAGAGTCAGATGGTTTTACACCATAACATCTGGCTGCAATGTGTCTGATGTATTTACACTTGTAGAGCTTCTGGCCAAAACGCGTCTCATACTGCCTCCTGAAGTGGTTATAGCAAATGGAATTAAATCTGCATCTTGCACGCATTTAAACCTATTTACTATGTGGATGATCCCGATGTGGATACAAAGACCGGCCAGGTGTAAATGGGGTGGAACTCTCTCTAAAGTAGTTATGGTAAAAAACTGTACACCCTAAGCTAAACGCAAAAGCAGCGTCTGGGAGTGTGCAGTAAAGAGCAATTGTGCTACACAGATTATAGGACTCCAAATGAACAGTGCGATAGCGAGTAGCATGCCCCTCTCTCCAAAGACACGATTAGCTGTCTGCGATCAATACGAGAACTTGTGTGTGCTCTGTGTGTCTCTCTTTATCACAGAGGACAGAAAAGGAGTCCATTGTCTCTGGACCTCCCCATTTTTCTTCCTGCAGATAGCAGTAACAGATAGCCGAGTGTGTCAGCGCTCAACTCCTGGGCTCGTAACCTCAGGGTCAATCCCTCAAAGTGTGAGAGAGTGTGTACGTGTGTGTATGTATCTCTGCATATGAATCCATGCCTCCATAGGCCATTTCAAGCTTTTACTCAGTTGCAGGTCCAGGTTTAATGACACCATGGGCAAACCCCAGCTTCAGTGCCTCCCTGTCCCATGCCCCGCTGGCTGCTGTGGCAGATTGCATAGCATACATGCCTCAGACTGGCTTCCTTCCATACCTTTTACTATATGCCACTATAAGCCCCTGCATTTTTCCAATGTGCTGAGAGAATGGTAGACCCCTCCGATATTGATGGTGTGTATTCCTTTTAAACACTTTACATTAAGTCGCAAATAAGCCATTGTGCTGAAACCCATGGGCTGAGCTGGGACTGGCCTTGAGGTTACATAAGAATCTGACAGATGAAATCTGTATGTTTACTTTGAAGACTTTAGACTAAGTGTGTTACTAGATGACATTTCAAGCCATGCCATATAATGTGTCTGTTTGTGTTCTTAATCTTAATCTAATGCTGTAATAGCAAAATTCTGAGAGGTGCACAGTGGTGTTCAGAGGAACTCAGTAGGAAGCAGTGCTAGAAGTCACAGAGCACATGCTGTCTCATTGTGTGTTCATCTAATAAGTTGTTAGTCAGACAGCTAATGTTAGCCTAGTTAGACGTGCTTGACTCCGTAGTATTTGTACTCTGCCTTGGCCAGCGCTCTCATCAAATGTCAAATCTGCTCTGGTCCAAATACAGATTACTTTGCAATTGACAGGTTATATCAGGTGTGCTTGAGCAGGAAAAAGCTGTGCAGCCCAAAACTGTGCAGGAATCCGGCCTTGTAGGACTGGAATTGTCCACCCCTGGTTTAAAACATTATTTTTCTTTTTTAATCATCACTGGTGCATGCTGACTCTCTCGAAGTAGCAGCATATCCTTGTGCTCTATATGTGAGGTTTGTTGATATAAGCAACAGCAATCTTAAAAATAACCATTATTTTTTGTCTTTGATACAAGTGCATTGCAAACCATAGATGCACTGCAAGTCAGATGCAAATTATACATCCAATAAACCAAATATATTAAAAATATATTCAACATATATGACTGAAATAAACTTGACAGAGGAAATATGTCCATATTTGTCAATAAAAGGGGTTTTAGTAAATAATTGTGATTCACACTGCATGACTGAGTTGTTCATCTTAATGAATCTTAATGGTCTGTGGCTTTTGCTGCCAAGACAGTCTGACATATTACATCTTACAGTCTGAGCAGTGAGATCATTACCTGTCAAAACAACACAGCCAGGGACCGACAGCTGGATGCGCTGTGGAGTATTTCACTGTTCAAAGAAAAGCCCCATACAGAAGCCTTTACCCTGTGCTGTAAGCTCAAGGGCAGAGAAGAAGGCATGTCTAATCAAATGAGTAGGTGTGTCTGGCTCTGGCTCTGCCTCTGGTCTCTACTGTGCAGACTCTGGCTGCACATTTTACAAGATGGCGGACAATTTTGGTTTCATTTTTTTTTTATAAAAGGTTAACTGTATACTAAGGTCAGGCGGTATCTACTTTTTTCATACCGTCTCAAAGTATTTCCGTGGTATACAGTGTTACCTGGGGCGGGTAGCGCAAATAGTCTGTGGCTTCAAATACAAGGATATTTTTGCTCACAGGGTGAAAAACTATGTGGACAAGCACACAATTTGTCTGTCTGTTTTCAGGCACACTTGACATCTAGGTTTGCTTGATTGTCCCTTTCAAACAAATTCAGTGAATCATTAACTGAAAAAAAAAAATAGTTTTTTCCCCACCTGTTTTCAGAACGTGACATCACCTATCAGTGTGCTCCCATAGTGCCCCATATAAATAAGCTTATTTGGCCATGGACTAGATAGAGACCTGTAGAGATCTGACACAATCTGGCAAATCAGATACGTTGCCGTCAACATTTTTAAATATGGAGTTATACGGTATTAAAGTTATACTACCCAACCCTACTGTATGGTATTAGAATGAATACATATACAAACATAAATACACTAAAAAGTAACAATTATTTGTTTTGATATGCTTTGTAGAAGAACACAATTAGATGAACAACGTTTTGGTTGCTGACTCCAAAGAAAAGGAAGAGCATGAGAAAGAAAAAAATGAGACATGGGTAGATCTTGGGCTGGTTTCTACTCATTTGTAAGAGCTAAAAGAGGTAATTGGCTGAGCTGGTCCCCCTCCTGTTAGACTAGTCAGTAACAACACATTATCTGCTTCCTTGTCTTGTGTTGTTGCGCTTACTTGATGTTTTGCTGTGTTCTCAACTCTATATGCTAGATCAGAAGTTTAGCTATTAGCTTGACATCTCAGAGTGATGTTAGCAAATGTGCTAGATAACACACTCAGACATGGGTTCTGACAAGACGTCTTAACAATAGTAACTGTCAGCTAGCATGCAACCCAAGTTTTAGCTACTTTGTGTCAATGGGATCCAAATTTATGCATAGTGGTGCCAAGCAAGGAGATCCGGAGTCCAACGTTCAGCGTGCAAAGTTTTATTAAAGAAAAAGTACAAAAAAAGCAATATTAATAACTTACTTTATTAAATTATTAATAACTTATTTAACTTAAAATACAGGAAAGGTTATGAGGACTTCAACACAAGCTTATACTTTAATCTGCAGTCCTACAAATTAGTACTGGACTAAAACAGAGCTAGTGGCTCACTCTTCAACAGGTCACCAAAAAGATTCCCTTACCTTTACTTCCCAGCTCTCTATATACCTGAAGCCTTAGTTTGGCTAACCCTTTTTTATAGGCAGGTAAGTTACAGAAATATATTAATACTGAATTTGGTTTATTAACGTGTTTAGATTTCAATGGTTATCGCTTCACTATATTAGTCTTTTCTCTCCCTAGGTGTTTTCTCCCACAGATCCCCCCTCTACGGACTGGCCATGGGCCCTTCTGTCCAGAACAACTGCACTGGCTGCTACTGTTTTGGAACCAGGATCCCGGGGAATTCTACTTCTATGTTTATTCATGTTAAAACAGGTCTCCAGTAACTGGCTTGCTGTTGGGAAAGATCTCTAACTTCATAAAGTCCTGTAATATTACAAAATACCTTGTCAGTCCGCCTGCTTCTTTCTGTCCACTTGTCAACAAATGCATGTGTAAAGCTCTCCATGAGATGGAGCTTAAAAAGTCAGTTATACTCTCTAGCTGCAGGGGGAGCCCAGTAGCAAATAATACAAATTCTTGCATTATGTTGCATTAAATATATCATATTATTATTTTCTTAGATGACCTTACAGTACAGTAGTACTGAATATCTGTGTATATTTAAAGAAAGCTAGTGGGCTAAAAATTCCCTTCCCTTTGTACAGCTCTCACATTTTCAATAAGCATTAATAGTCCTCAAGAAAAATGTTAGAAGGAAATAGAAAAATGCATAATTATATTATTATACATGAATAATTATAAATAAAATGCTATAAAATGAGAGCTTTAAAAACTCTTTGAAAACAATTTATTTAACAACTAGAAACATCTGTTAAATCATCTTCATCTTCACCCTTGGCAGTTTTATATGTGTGTGCGCATGTGTGTGTCAGTGTGTGTGCAGGAAGAATATGTGTGTGTGTGTGTGTGTGTGTGTGTGCTACTGGGTGCATGATTTATTCATCAGCTATGCAGCCACCATGGCCCCTCTGCTCTTTACAGATAGATTGAAACCAATAAAGAAACACAGACGCTGTCCTCTGATAGACCCGAGTCAATAAAAATGATGAGCTTTTGCAGGCCAGGAGTGGCCCGTAAACACTCGCTGCTTTTCTCCCAACACATCGATTTTTACTGTGCTGGATGCACACCTGATTAATCGGCGGCTGCCCCTTAGGCTTTTGGGGGGGAGTGGAGGTAGGGGCCTCAGTAGTGTGTGGAAGAACCATACACAGCCACAACAGCCTGGAACCTCCTCCTCATGCTGGTCACCAGTCTGTTCACACAGTGCTGTGGGTTGGCATCCCATTCTTTAACCAGCATTTGTCATAAGTCAGCCAACAGGGTTGATTGGTCAGTCTGGCATGAACAGCACACCCAAGCTGATCCCACTAGTGTTCACTGGGGTTGGGGTCCTCCCCATGCCTAAATTCTGGAGGTATTCTAATAAACCCTGCTCTCTGGGGTCGATTGTTGACATCTTGGAGGATAGAGTTCGGTCCCAGGGTGTGGAGATATGGGATTGACACTGGTTATAGAACTTCATTGAGAATGAGCCTTCAATGATGACAAGCCTCATTTTTCCAGTGAAGGAGATGCCGCCCCACACCATCATACTGCCTCCTACAAAAGATGTTACTCTATTGGTGCAGCAATTAGCATAGCGTTCTCTGCGTTTTCTCCACACTTTGACCCTACGATCAAACCGCAGTAGGCAGAATCTGAACTCATCGCTGAACATAACGTTGTTGTCCACATGTTCAGGTACCAGCGCAAATGGGCCTGACGGTGAAATGCAGTCATGGCAGGCCTTCTGGCAGCCCGATGAGACTGGAGCTTGGCCACGTGCAGTCTGTTCCGGATTGTCTGGGCAGAGAGCCGCCGGCCATTTCGGCCTGCAAACTTGACTGCAAATCTGTAGAAAACAGTCTACAGTACTGACAGGGTAAGGAAATGATCTTCTTGGGGTGTTGTCTTCTTGGGACACCCACTTCGCGGCCTGTCTCGGACATCCCCTGTTATATAGAACTTGGCCTTCAGTTTGGGCTCACTCCAAATAATGCTGCAACTTGGTTTTCGCACAGGCCCTATTCAGATCAGTCAAACATGGCAATTCAGGCACCTGATTGGCAGCACCTGGGGGGTAGCAGAAGCTCAAAACAAGTGTCAATAGCAACAGCAAAATAAGCTGTTTAGCATTGGCAGTGAAGATTTGCAAAATATATGGATGAGGCTGGCAAGTAGCATGAGGTATGCCACAGTGACTGGCGTGCTAATGGCGTGACATCACTATTGTATGAGGCATGTTACCTAGCATAGCATTTTGAATTATGCATGAATCGACAAAAACCTACTTTGCAAGCAAACATCTTTTTTAGATCTTCGTGGCCATAAAACTGTATGTACAAATATACGATATCATACCAAAATATAATGTTAAAGTGCAAGTAATTACCATTAGCTAGGTTAGCTTCAATGATCATCCATCACAAACACTCTCAAACAGACAAAATTACACCGACCTATTTCAGCAAAAATAAGTCAATGCTACCGACATATCGAGCAGAAAGAAATACTGTTCCTCATCCCTTTTCACTAGCCCTAGCAAGTTAACCAGCCACACAGTTTCCCCTGCCCTTCCCTTCCCCGTTCTGAGCACGAGCATGACCGCCCCTGTTGCTGACTGGCTGGAATAGTGTTGTGTGGCCCGACCCGAGCCACTGTGTATATTTCCCATTTACAGAGGCAAGGCTGAATAGGATCATCCGACTTTTTCCCAGTATGCAAACAAACCAGAATTCCAGCGAACCATGAGGAAACATTTTTTTAATGCCTATGCATTTAGAATTGAATGTCATAGAAGCTCCTGTAGTTGTAATGTGTAAGTGTCCCAATACTTTTGTCCAGACAGTGTATTTTCTTTTATTCTTTTTTCTTTTTTTATCTCTTTATCTTTTATCTTTTGTGTGTGAAATGTGCTATTTGAATAAACCTGACTTGACCTTGCGTGTCCTTGGTTTCTCACATAACCAAATGTAGCACCATATCCTGGGGGAACTGTATTTTACTGTTTCTCATTCAACACCTCTGTGGTGAGCAGGAATGACAATAAAGTTGAAGGACTAATAATAAAAAAATTGACCTTGACTTGATAACCCAGCAGGGCTGGATACGTGTTTTATTTGTTTATATCTTTTTGGTGAAGTGCAGGTGTCCACGTGTATAAATAGGTTGGAAAAATGTCCTACCGTTTTCTTTTGTTGAAATGTTTAAGATAAAAACTCTTAAAGAATTTGTCAAAATGATATATATTAAAAAATGACAGAACAACAGAAAAGAACTTAAATTATTTAAATAACTGTCACATTTTAATTACATTTAAATTAATGGGTTTTTTTTTTTACATTCTCATGTGAAATTGCAGTTTTCAGAATACAGTACATGGTTTTGGGTCTTGGATGATTGGCAAACAAGCAAACACACAGCACCATCCTATTTTTTCAATTTTTATGGAGGCTAAAGTGCAGTTGTCTCTATTTAGTAAATCAAAGCAGTCATTTTTAATGGCAAAATAGGGTTTTATGACGGCACCAAACGTTAGTACATCTGAGAAACACTGCGTCTGTGCTCTGGGGGCTCAAATCAGAGACGTTATAAAGGCAATTGCATTCGATCTGACCAGGGAAGGGTGAAACGTTTGGGACGTTTATTTAGAAATCAAAAGGAAATGAAAACAACGATAACCCTCTGTATTGTGTTGGCTTCCTATGGGAAAATGCTTTTGCATTAGAGCGAATGAGAAGGAAAAAGAAAGACAGAGACAGCGAATGAGAAGGAGCAGCCAATTAGACACTGCTGGATGTCTGTAATCAAGATTGCACTGGAATTAACACCCTCTCTTGTATCTTCTCCTTTTGTGTCATAGATACGGCTATACGGGCTGCTGGTGCTTTTAGCTGTTGTGGTTTACAAAGCTGAAGCCCCAGTAAGATGACCCAGCCTGTTTTTCTTTCTTTTCACCGCCTCACACACTCGAATACTCACATAAACACAACTGCATGTGCGTACACCCTTTACAATGATCACAACGGCTCACCTTTTGCGATGAGAAACGAGTGAGACGCTTTTATCATGTACGCTTGTTTTTCTTCTCCCGCTCTCGCTCTCTGTTTAAACAGACAAGCGTGCTGCAAAGTTCTGAAAAAAGGCCTGAATCTCCACCAGCAGCCTGGATTTTTCAGGCATCTGTTAAATTTCGATGTGTGTGAAACGACTGGTGCTAACAGTGACATGGAGAAGGACAGGCTTGCAGATAAAGATGAGAAGATAATGAGGAACAGGATTGTCCCTCTCCCTCTCTCTCTCTCTCTCTCTCTCTCTCTCTCTCTCTCTCTCTCTCTCTCCACCTCAAATTAGTATGGCTCTCATCAGATCTGCACAAAAAAAAAAAAAAAAAACTTCTCCCATCGCAGCAAAGAAACACCTTGTATTGTTGAACTTAAAGGGTCCATATGGGGCATTTTTTCCTGTATTTTTATTGGTCTATTAAATCTACTACGACTAGCATGATTATATCGATGACACAACCACTTTCTAAGTTCTCTTTATCTTTATCCCTTAGAATGGGCCATTTTATTTACCGTACCTTTAAGAATGGTCAATGGCATCTGAGGGCAGTTGAGGTGGCTCAGTGGTTGGAGCGCTGGGCTATTGATAACAGGGTTGTGGGTTCGATTCCCGGGCTCGGCAAGCTGCCACTGTTGGGCTGCTTGAGCTAGGCCCTTTACCCTCTCTGCTCCCCGGACGCTGGAGTTGGCTGCCCACTGCTCTGTGTGTGTGTGTGTGTGTGTGTGTGTGTGTGTTCATTACCACAGATGGGTTGAATGTGGAGGACACACATCGCTGTACAGTGTACGGAACTTCAGCATGTGTGAGTAGGGCTGACTTTCTGTGGGCTGAATATGGACATGCTTTGGACATCACAAAAATAATTTATGCAAAACTGTGTAAGGACCATATGGACTGGGAAAGCAATGACGCTATTCTGAATATCTTGCATTTAAAGTTCATTGCCCTCATAAATTCATTATTGTCATAATTGACATCAGTTTTAAAGGCCCTAAAATAGAACCTTATGGGTCTCCATGCTTACCAAATAATTCATAGCAGTTCATGCATTAGGTTTGAGCCTTGGGCACTCATGCCCCTTGTCATCCTTCCTTGGAGCACTTTTGGTAGGTACTAACCACTGCATACTGTGAAAACCCCACAAGACCTGTTGTTTTGAAGATGCTCTGACTTCTTGCCTATTGTTAGTGTGGCTCAGATTCTTATACTTTAACTTTAAGAACTGACCGTTCACTTGCTCCCTAAAATAACCCCTTGAATTGGTCTGTTATATGGCTTTCTTCTACACAGAGGAATACATAGGGAGTAAGCCATTTGACCTTCAGCCATGGTTTACAGCATTTCGGTATTTACAGCATTACAGCATTTCATGAAAGGCTTAACCTCTATTAAATTACATTGTAGTTACTCTATAATAATATTATACAGTATTTTGCATTACAATAATATTACTATATAATATTAAGGGTGCAAAAAAAAAGGTGATAAGCCAGGAAGCACTGCAGGACATGTACACTTAAGATGTCATCCAGAGTGGATATGTGGTGTGTGAAACATGCCCAGCATGAGGCCATGCTTTCTCTAATGGCAAATGTGTGTGTGTATGTGCGTGCATGTGTGGGAGGTAGACACTGAGCAGATGACGGGCTGTCCTATGTGTTTGGTTCATTGCTTTGGCCGCGGGTGTTTGTATTTTCCGTGTGATGAGCTGATGAGCGACTTCTCCTGTATGGCACTCAGGGCACAAACAGATGAGCACGTGAATATTTCATCCGCTCCTCTATGAGTTCACCACGCGTATGTCACTTCACATCACTGTTCTCCACCCTCGGCCGCCCGGCTGCCTCCTCTATCCCTCCATTTATTATCCTGTCGTTAGCACAGTGCCCAAGAACCGAAGGCTGCCAGGGCCTCTCTCTGTCCCTCGTCAACTGTTCCATGAGGATCTGGGGAGTGGGACCTTTTTTTTTCCAGATCAGTAAATAGTTAAAAGTGTGAATCATACAGTAAGCGCTGGGAGAAAGTTGGGAGATGAGTTTGCTGATGCAGATGGAGCTGAGCACGCTGCCTGCCTGTCTGTGGGGGATGTGTTTAGCGCAGGTTTGCTGTGTGCTATTTGTGGCTGGGCAAGCCTTTCTTGCACTGCGTGGGAGAGTTCAGCTCAATCCAAACGAGCATCTGCCATGTTCTCACATAATCAGCATACTGTAGGAGGATCAGGACAACAGAAAGAGTGAGGAACACACACTCACACAAACATACCCATCCATCAAAGCAGTTGTAGCTCACCTGGTGTGTGTGTTGTGTGTGTGACCCAAAGCGAGAGAGAGCTGGTATCGTCAGATGTGAACATCTGGAGATGGATGACAGGTAGGCCTGTCATACGAACCCCACACATACTTCTAAAGGCACATATGGGCAAGTGACATGCAGCATAGTTTCTTTATCTTTTTATCTTAAATACAAAAAGGTGTTAAAAAGAAACCATTTGTGGTTGCGTAAAAAAATATTTTTGTAAAAGAGATGTGAAGAATCTTTAATAAACAGGTTATTTTGCCCCTAATCTGATCCACATCTTTTAATGAGTATCAGCTGATTTTTATAAATAATACAGTGCCACAGTTTAGACAAGATGAGCTGTTAATTAATACTTTCAGTAAAATCCCTTTATTTAGTAGCAGTTTCTATAATGAGAGATTTTGGACTGATTAATTTAGTTTAGTAGACTTTTCTTAAAATGTTTTATTGTGTTTTTAATATCTTATAATCCAGTCTGACTCATCTCCCTGACCATTCAGGTGTGTGTGTGGGGGGTGCTGGGCTTACTGAGTACCGCACATGTCCATAGGCTCTGTCAGTTGGCCGGCCTACCCATAGACACCACCTTGTCACTCCGCTCTGCATCCCCGCTGAGACGACTGCGACTATCCCATATACCTCTGGACTCGCAGTGTATGTTTGCCAAGTGTCTTACTTGAATTCTGAGCTGATTTCTGTGCTCTGATTTTGACTATAGATATACCTGTTTTATTCCTGCCTGCCTGTGACTTCACCTTTGCCTGAATCTTAGATTAGCCTAAAAAAAAAAAAAGATACTCTGCTGATTGATTTAGATTTCGTGTGTGCATGTTAGCATTAGCGTTAGCTTTCACTCGGTTCTGAATGTGCTCTTCAGCGCTGGTTTAAAAATAAAGAAAGGTGAGCGGTTCTCCCACCGGTAAAAACAAGGCATTTCAGATATTATGGTCTGTTTTCATGTTCCACTGTAAAATAGCTCCACACTGCAGAATCTAAACTCCTTTATTTACCTTCTGAGAACATTTCTCACTGCTGCCGACTGGACAGTAATGTCTGTTAATGAGAACACCTGATGGCGCTCTGATCACAGTGGTTAAAACAAAGAGTCGGAACTGGACTGAGATTAAAATAGCCAATACCTGATCCATTACAGTATGCCTGGATCAGCTAAAATCCTGATCCACTGGATTGGATTGGGACATCCATAGTGAACAACCTTTACATCAGTGTCTTTAGACCCTAAAAAGGATCTTCATACACACATCTTTTTACAAAACTGGAACCCTTTGTAGCACCTTTTTAGAGGCTGTATCTGATTTATTTGCAGTTGATTATCATGGGCAACCATTACAACTACGACATCCCGTCATAACACAGTATATATACTGAACAGAAGCCAGTGGGCAGTTGCTGAAAACCAGCAACTACCATGAAAACATGGCCCTCAACAAACAGGTTACAATAGGTTACAAATGCACTTGCACTTTTAATGTTGAACAGTAATACTTACTAGTTGGAATAGTTGAAAATGCACAAGGCATTTTCATGCACAAGGCATTTTAACATTGGAGTCAAACAATATGTGCCCATGTGAAGGAACTGCCTCCAGTTCACCTCCAAGACCTCCGGGTCTGCAGCCATGCCCAGGGCCTCAAAGTCTCCAACACTGCCCAAGGCCTCAGAGTTTTCAGCCCTGCCCAAGGCCTCCAAGTATCCAACCTGTGCCCATGGACACAAATCTTCGCTTTTTGAGTGTGGGGTGGGGGGACCCTCCTGGACCTACTGTGTACCGCACATGACCATAGGCTTTGTCATTTGGCCGGCCTTCTCCCAGACCCCACCTTGTCACACCAGTCCACAACCCCTTTGAGACTACTGGGACTTTAATATATACCTCTAGGGTTGCAGTGTGTGTCTCACGTGAGTTCTGAGCCGATTTCTGTGCTTTGAACCTTGGTCTTTGATTTTGACCTTAGATATGCCTGTTTTATTCCTGCCTACCTGTGACATGACCCTTGTCTGTGCTGGTGATGAGTCTTGGATTGGCCTGAAAAAAGCTACTCTGCACATGCCACCTGCCTGACCCAATGCATTCAGCCAGCTGCATGATACAGAAGCCTCAGACAGGGATTAGATTAAAAAACACTGGAGTATTCCTTATACCCCAACAGATGGACCCTCACCTCTGCTCCCCATACCACTCTGTTGTGTTTTATAGTTGTAGACTGTTTTGTGTGACATAGCTTTTGCCTAATGGTCTCTGAAGAGTTGTAGGTCCTCCATATTTAATGTGACAGTATCTAATGTATTCATGTGTTTAAGCTGTAGAAGGTGAAGCGGGGAGGATGTGAGGTGTTTTGTGAACCAGATTATGTGTGATGTGCATGACCCAGTTTAGACTGGAAGTGATGCTAATGGACCTTCAGAGCATGTGTGTGTGTATTTGCATTAGTGTGGAATGTACATAAATGTCCGTGTACAGATTCATGCATGTGCATGTCATAGGCCGGCGTCTCAAGCTGCAGGCGATCTAAAAAGAGACCTATGAGGAGTGGGATGCTGAGCTTCTTCTGTTTCAAACACAGCGAAGGCGTGTTAGAAAAGAATGTGCTGCACATAATATCTCCAGCCTTCCAGGAGGAACGGTGCATGACTCCAATCTCCGGCTTCCATGCATTTATGCTATGTCTCCAGCTGTTTTCTTTTTTTTTCCAAGATTATGAAAATGATGTGCATAAATCTGCTGTAATGTTCTCTGTCACACAACTGAGTACACCGTAATCAGTAAGAAAGAGAAGCATTCCTCCTTCCTATCCAAGCACTGCACCCTGTTGCTTTCCATTTGACTGCCATTTTGAAGTACGAAATGACATTAAAGAGGTGTCTTGCCTAAAGACTCTTAGGGCCTGGCGTTAACATGAATTTTTGGTGATTGAATCATATTTGGATTTCACCTGTCCGCATGAAATGCCCTGTGTAAACACACACAAGATTTAATGTGATCGGATTACGTACATAGAGGGTGAAGGGCCTTGCTCAAGCTTGCCGGGCCCAGGTATTGAACCCACAGCCCGGAGCTGTAATCGCCGAGTCACCACTGCCCTTAACCATCTATTGTTCCACTGCATTATAAAACCACCACCGTTCCTCTAAACTGTTCACAGTCTCGCAGAGCAGGACAATCTTAATGAGAAAATCAGATCTCATCTGGTCACGCTGGGGACGTATTTTAATGACAAGTGTAAACAGAATCGGTCAAAGTAGATTAAGATACAAACTGCATGGTAAACAGGCCCTTATTGCACTTTCCTGGATAGAGAACAGAATCCCGATATGCTGAGTGGAGGGTATTGGTGTTAATTATTGTGCTATATCACATAGTATACTGTATAGACCACATCAGGGAACTGAAGAAATATCCTGACCTAAAATTCCTATTTGGAACTATTCAATTTGACTAGTGGATAGGAATATTTTATGTTTGTGATTGGATCAATGTGCAATTTTACCTGTAATATTTCTAATATTTGTACTATAAATGGTACACTATATCAGCAATTAACAGAATAATTTAATCTGATTTTCTCTATGTAAAAAATTGATTAATTTTGTATTTACTATGATCATTATTTATTTGCTTATTACATTGAATTAAATGCCCATTTTTATGCTGCACAGTCACATTCTCAAGTGACTGCATGCCCATATGGACACATTTAACATACAGTTAATTACAACCATCCCCCACTCACCCACTTAGCCATGCACACACACACAGAAAAAAAGTCCTGATTGGGTACAAGCCACAGACATCACTCCAATTATATGGAGGATTGTGAAAAGATTTGTTGTGTTAAATCAATACTCAAGACTATAAATAAGGATTATTGGCAGAATAAGTGCCATACATGAATTGCCAAATATCCTTAAGAACTTGTTTCGCTTTCTGCAGCTCCACAGACTTGTCTTCTGCTTAAGAATCTAGGATTTATGTCTTTTTCTTGAGCTTCACAGGCTTGCGTCCCCTTTTTCAGCTTCACAGACTTGTCCTCTGCTTCAGAATCAATGATTTGTGTCTCTTCCTTTAGCTTCACAGACTTGTGTCCTTTTACTCAGCTTCAAGGACTTGTGTCCTCTTATTCAGCTCCAAGGACTTGCGTCTCTTCCTTCAGCTTCACTGACTTGTGTCTTTTTATTCAGCTTCACTGACTTGTCCTCTGCTTCAGAATCAAAGATTGTGTTATTTTTCAACTTCGAGGACTTGTGTCCTCTTATTCAACTTCGAGGACTTGTGTCCTCTTATTCAGCTTCGAGGACTTGTGTCCTCTTATTCAGCTTCGAGGACTTGTGTCCTCTTATTCAGCTTCGAGGACTTGTGTCCTCTTATTCAGCTTCGAGGACTTGTGTCCTCTTATTCAGCTTCGAGGACTTGTATACTGTATTTGTATACAAGGATTTGTATACTGACTCTCCATCAAGCATGTGACATTTGACCCAGCCTCTGCCCTGCTTCCACACTGATAATAAAAAATGTACGTATGTTAAGGTTGAGGTATTACACATTTCCTACAAAACTTGTTAACGTTAACCCACGCATTTTGCCGTATTAAATCAGGGTCACCTGACATAGTTGGGCCAATCACATTGCCTCAACATGTTCATCAAATAGTTCACTTTGATGTACCTCTAGCAAAGGTGAGGGTTTACTACCAGTGTCTATGTGGTGAACTTTTGGCTAAAGTTTTTTTGTCTTCTGAAAAGTTACATAGAATAAAATCATCACATTAAAGAACGTTAAGGTCAAGAAGAGTTTTCCTTTTTCATTTCTGAGACATGAAGTTTGATCATGAAAACTGGCAAAAACTAGAGAATGACCTACCATCCACCACTGAAACCATCTGCCCAGGCAAGATCTGCCTAGGTTCGTGTGTATGATATCTCTGCTAGCAACCCTGTGTAACTGTTCCTCACATCCATCTGTTCTGTCCTGCCCTTCTGATGTCAGCAAGGCCAGAGCCCTTTACTTTATAATTAACCTCATTCCTCTCTGCCTATCTGTCTCTCTCTCTCTCTCTCTCTCTCTCTCTCTCTCTCTCCATGTTTGTCAGTGGTAGGTCTACAGCAGGCATGAACCGTGTTCAGAGACAGGCTTCATGATTATGAGGGATCTGTGAGTCTCAACTGGGGGTGCTGAGCCCCTTGCGGTGAGGAGTGCACTGCTAATCAAGAGAAGCGTTCTGACAAAACAGCAGCAATTAACCCTCATTAGGGTCAACACACTCTACTCAGCCTCGTCAGCCCCATGCATGCACACATGCCTACTTGTGCGCTCACACACACACACACACACACACACACACACACACACACACACACACACACATCTAATGTTGCCAAGTCTTGTGCTGAAAGACTGAATTTACACTTGTTTTGCTATTCATATTATTCTATCATTATAAACTAGTTACTGTAATTAGAAAAAAAACTTCAATAAAATGGGTCAAAGTAAACAAACACTGGGCCTCATTCACAAATATCTTTCTAAGACTTTTCGTAAATATGTTGCTGAGAAAACAACAACAAAAGGTCTACATCAGATTCATGATGTGTTTTTAAACTGCGGAATTGTTCACAGCTGTAATCTTATAATTATGGATTACATTGCCCTTGTAAAAAAAACTTAAATTAATAATAACTAAATAATAATCTTTGTGAAAACTGTGTAATTTGGGTTTTAAGAAGAATGTTTGTTCTTATGAACAACTGGTGATTGTTCCTGATTATTATGGATGGACATCAGCCACAGTGTACTTTAGTCCATGAGGTAAACCCTTACAGTACCCCTTGTCAGAACTACAAGGTGGAAATAGTGAGGGTTACTACATTGGATAATGCTTTCTTATACAATCATCTAGGTGTATGATACAAACTGCAATATACTGTACCTTGGATGTTTAGGGTACACAGGACAAATAACATGATAAAGGACAAAATAACATGATAAAGGACAAATAAGGACAAATGAGCTCTGAGTTCTGAGCTGCATCTAAGCTGTAAAAGATCCATCCATCCATCCATCCCTCCATCCATCAATAATCAATCAATAATCATATATCATATTTTTGGCATATATTTTATTTATACGTATATATATATATATATATATATATATATATATATATATATATATATATATATATTCTTTTTTTGCACATATATATATATATATATATATATATATATATATATATATATATATATATATATATATATATATCCTTCCTAATCAGAAATAATGCCTGCCATTCTAAACTCGTAAGGCCAATTTGACGCATGTAACATTGAGGCCATCAGCAAGCATTGTTTAAGAGGATCATGCCTCCAGAATTGTTCCAGCTGTCATCGTCTACTCCTTTACAGTCCCTCAAGATGCAGCAGCAGATGGGAATTTCATCTTTTTAAATCCACACACAAACACATCCCTTTGCGGCTGGTCTGGTGTTGTCTCCTGTCAGGGTGAGAACGGCTTATTATAAATGCTGCAAGAGCCCACAAGCAACAGCGATAAAGCCCCTCAAGCAAATGTAAACCTCAAAATGCATTATTGGGCACTGAGACGAAGCAAAGCATGTCTTTTGACTTTACTGCCAGTGCCTAAATCACCATTGACAACTTTGACTTACCTTATCCCACTTCTGCTAACTAGGAGGTAGCCCATTTGTGTCAGCACTATAGTCAAGTGTATTCAATATGTAAAGAAGGTGATCGAGCAAAAACAAAAATTCAAAGGTTCTACCTATTTGGGGCAAGAAAACACATGAACAGAAATGTACTTCACACTTCTGGGACCTTTTATTGCTCCTCTGATTGAACCAGTCAATGGTAAGTGCTGACCAATATGAATCCTGTCTGGAAAGTGTCTTCCCATTCTCATAAAGTCAGTCCATCTAACAATAAAAACCAGCCATGTGTTTCCTTTATCAAGTGGCAGGAAACACAGTAACACACAGAATCCTCCAAAGCTACATTCAATCATTTTACTGTGTCCAGCATGGGTACACATACACACCGTAACCACTCTGGCAAGGTACAGGAGCATTAGGCAAGACACTTACTCTACAAATTCTACTTGGTCTTTGTGTCTAAAGGGTGTAATGGTGTCCAAACTGAAATTATAACTTTACAAACACTTCAAGAATTCAGCCCGTAACAATTTTGCTGCTGTGAGAGTAGTTGAGTGTGTTCATTGTCTAATACGTTTGTAATTATCTTTCAGGAGTTAGCCTGCGTTAGCTCATTCATTTATTAACTGCAGCTGATCAGTATTACATATATTTCTCTGAAGCAGGTTCACCCAAAGCTGCACTTTACTGAACCCTCTTCATTTAGTGATACAGATGTATGGTGTATGCATAGATGTACAGGAGGAGCATTGAGAATTCTGCATTCAGAATCTATCATTCCTTTATTCCTGTATAACAATTCACAGCATTTTCGGAAAAACACTTCCAATGTGTCTTTTTAATTTAATAGTCTTTATATTATAGGTGTTTATACTCATTCAACTCATTTCAAGGCAGCTTTAAAGCAAACATAGTTTAGCATTGTTGTCCAAAAATAACAGCTTACAAAAATCATTTTGATGCCCCACTGGCTTGTAATAGGGAGGATGGCGCTTCTGTAATTGCCACTTTGGACCCAGAACACTGCACCAAAGCTACACTATGTAACGTTGGTGGAGCTGCACAAGACCTCTCACAGGAACTGTGTGTAAATTTAGTGTAAAATCCTGCAATATTACTCTACCACATCAGCCCACATGTATCTTTTACTTCAGCTTGTCAACAAAGCACACTGTTTTGTATTTATGGCAGCAGTATAAAAAGTGACTTACATACAGTCCTCTACTGCAACCCTGAAAACCCTGTTAAGGTCCTAAAAATGAAGTTATGGTCTCACATACAAGCACTTGCAGGTTGCAGGGTTCATTTAGCACTAAGCCACACTGAGAAATGCATTTTACACTGGAGTACACTGATTTGTATATGTAAACTAATGCATGCCAAAAATCACCAAATCTAATAAACGTAACTACTGGCCACAGGTTCCACAACCCTGGTCCTGGATTACTCCTGCCTTGCAGTTTTAGTGCATCCCCTGCTCTTACACAACCACATAACCTCATGAGCATCTCAGGGATGTGTGGTTAATGAGTTAATTAGTAAGGACAATGCTATAATGTGCAAGGTAGGAGGGAAGCCAGGACCAGACTTCCAGGGAATCACTGCAAAAGACAAAGGATAGGCAGCCATATGCCACCCAGCTAAAAGTGGCTGCAATGGGCTACAGCATGGACCACTCTTGACTGGAATAATAATCAAGTACTTCTTTATTTTCATCCCTGTCAGCAGTTGTATGAACCTCTTTGAAATGATTTAGCCTTTAGTGTCTTGTCAAAATGATCCATTACTGACAGTCATTTCATAACTGTTGAGCATGTCCCTGATGTTCATCCTCACTCTGTTTTTGATTAAGCCATGTCCATAGTTTGTGAGGAAAGCGCAATGCAAAAGTCATGCTTTTGGGTTAAGGATTCACTAAACCATTATTAAAAGGGAAGTCCCAACAAGAACAAGCCAAAGAACCCAAAAATGGTTTTACCTGGAGGTGTTTCCCTTTGAAACGCCAGCCATTAAAGATGGATGGAGGTGAATGTAGGTCATGCTGCTGTAGAGCACACAAGGCAGCTGATTCTCAGGTCTGATCTGGCCAACACAAGCGTGAAGAGCAGTGTTCAAAGAAACCAGCCGAGGGGACACTTGGTGTGAAAGATTTATGAGCTTTCATTTCCAGAGGAAGCTCTGTTTGATGACAGTATGTAGTCTCTATGGCTGCATGCTCATGTGTGAGAGGTGAGGTAGAAAAGAGGAAGAAATGTGGGGGGACAACATCCACTTCCATTGAAGTTAAGAAGTTTTCTCCCGTCTATAAAGTTGACAGTTTGATGATAGGAGGTTTTTGCGTGACAGATCTGAATGTTTTTTGCATTCCAATGAATATTTCATCTGATTTTACCTTGCATCGGTTAAGCGGCTCGCATGTGGGTACACGGCCGCGAATGTAGCGAGACTTTGCTATGTTATCATCTGCGCTAATATCTATATTCCGTTTTGTTGTGCCCTGTCTGCAAAAGCAGGGGTGATTTATTGGGAACAATAATTGGCACTTCAGTCAATGAAAGCTTTAGCACAGGGATGGCACTGAATACATGTGGATAATAAGAGCTTGAAGAAAAGTCCGCGCACAATCCGTCCTGATTAGCATGTGAATGATGTGCAGTGGGTGCTGGTGCGAACCTGTTAGCTGTGATATGTCGGCAGTCTCACCTCAATAGCAGGGCCCATTTGCAGTGAATGAAGCCCATCTGCTGCTGGAGCCTGTCTGGGAACCTTTGCTTTTGTGGAACTGCGTGTGTGCTCAGGCCGCGGATTTTGACTAATTGAATTCTTCCATACTCTCAATTAGAGTGAAGAGTAATTAAACAGATGTGGGAATGTGTGTGTGCACGTGTTGGGGAATGGAGTGGGATAAGTGTGCACAAGCTGCTGGAAAGGCTATAGCAAAATTTACTGACAAGGTTACCCCACCACTCCGCAGCACTTTTCCAGTGAACGAAAAGACATATTTCAGCTCTTGCTCTATTACTGGCTACAGAAATAAATGGCCAAAGCAGGGCTCCAAAGCGATCAGAAGAAAGATAGCGAAAACTGGAGACGAACAGTATACGGCTGTGACTAAAAATGAAACTGAAATTTAATCATCCTCAATGATTTCAGAACACGCACGTTAATCTAAGTCCTCTGGCAAGACCAGGCTTTCAGTCTGGACTCCTATAGTTTAAGTATGTAATATTGTCCATGTAGTTACTGAATAAGAAGCCATAGTATATAACAAACCTGGGAACTGAAAGGTTATTCATGTAATTTTTCATTTCCTGTGCAGCTCAAAACAACTACTTATGTGTTTCGAGGCCTATAAAGAAAATAAATGCTGTATTTTATTTGTTCTGTTGGCGTATTGAAGCTGCTTAAATGTGATGCAATTAGCTATTGGTATTGCATTGCGATTTAATTTCACACTTTGCACAGTAATGAATGGGGCTTTTGTGACGTTGAATGTTTAGTGGTTGCTCTAAAGAGAGGTTAATTAGATTCCGTATTCTATTTTATTACACAGCACTCAAAAAAAGGGCCGTTTTTGCTCCATACCCAGTCAGAGACCCACTACTTTAATCATAGGGGAATTCTCAATACAAATTGTGACAAGTTTGGACTGGTAGTACTGACCTGGCAAGTTCAGGAGGGCACTTTCGGTAATTTTGCAACTGAAACAGCAGCGTGGTGCGTAATGCATTCTGGCTTATCTGGGGCATTTGCACTGTACTTGGCTAGATGTGAACTTTTGGTTGAAACTGTACCTTCAGCTGCAACTGATGACATTTCACAGGTCCACAAGCGCAAACATTTAGACAAGAATATAACAGAGTAAGATTACAGGATTTTACACAGAAATATGACTTGTGAGCATTGTGCCTGCCCGCTTCACCAAAGTTACATTGTGCAGTTAGCAGAGCCTAGAGTAGCAATGATAGAGAAGCTATTCTTCTCTCTAATTTGAAGCTGCTGTTTAATAGTAAACATGCTACATAATGTTGCTTTAAATAGTCAAGTTAAACATGATAAAACATGAGTGCATTTTGCTTCAAAAATAGTTGTAACTGAGCTGGCAGCAAGCCATGGAGAAGAGGAGACTACAGTGCCACCACAATTTCGACGCAATTTCAGTGCTGATGCAGTCTACGTTCGATAATGAAGAAGAACACAATGGAGACAGCACAGAGAAAGAGATGGTGCAATATTTGAGAGACGAAATTAAAGTCCAGTCTGGCTCACTTGCATTTTGAGTGCTAAACAACGACTTTGGCCAGTTTAACGATCACCTGTATTTTTAAGATCTAGGAAGAAAACCGTAGTGCCCAGCTGAAGAACACACTAAACACCTCACAAATTGTGACTAAACACATTTTATTTTGCACTGCAACTATACTAAAAGTGAACTTATAGGTATGCTGTTAGGTTTACTGTTATTTACTGCTATCCCATGCATTTAGCTATACTCACTGTAAACTACACGTTCAACAGTTTTTACACTGCAAGGATACTGCTAATATTTCTTTAAGTGAACTTAAAGAATGCAACACTACTAGGTTCTCTTTAGGTATTTAGGGGTTTTCCTATATTTTAAATATTGGACTGTACACTTAAAGTGAACTATTATAAACACCAGGGCGCTACGCATATAAAAATCATAACACATACTCAGGATTAAAAACCTATTTGTTTTCTTTATAAATCAGCATTTTCAAACAAATATTGTATCCAATGCAAAGAAATAAAGTTGATAAGTTGAATGAAAATTGTGTCATGATGCCTATTTGAAATCGCTCCAAACCACAAGCCACATGTACTAAAAATGTATGTATAAGGCAAGAGAACCTTGTTATAAGTATAAGTTTAGGCTAAATTTACTTCAACTTTCCTGTATTCTTTCTTTCCTGTAGTCAGTATACACCAAAGATCCTTAGGTATAATCAGGTATCATCTCCATTAAGTAAATACACAGTACACTAAAAATATACTTACTTGATTACTTTAAAAGAAGTATACTAATATCATACATATCATCATTTAATAAACTTCCTTTTTGTTAGGGATCCCCAGCCTCAATCCTTATGTTATAATTCATGAACAGACTATGGGCTCGATTTTACACCCTGCGCAAGGCACGTCGCGATGCTCATAGGTATCTTACACCCAGTTTTTACGCCTTCCATCTGCGCCATTTATATAGCAACGGTCCTTGTGATTATATCTATGACGATGGGCGTGGTGGTCTCGAAATGAGGCGTGTTCAGGTACATTTCTGGCATATTGCTTTATTGACAATGGAACATACAGGTGCGCCACTGACTGAAAACAACCCAGGCAGGCGTCAGCAGTCAGACGTTCATTGATATCTTGGCAGTGAGTTGTCAACACAGGCGCGTGCCCAGCGCGCGTACGGCCCCGCTGTCAGGTAGCTGCGCCATTAAAATAGCCATCCGCCAAAGTCAGACCGCATCTGGCTCTTAAAGGGAATGACAAGTGACAATTTTTACACGTTATGCCCAAAACACACCCATGATTAATGAGACTTGTATATGTCTTTTGTGCGTTTCCCGACTTTCCCCGACTTTCCCCGACAAACTGACAAGCCCTAAATCCAGCAGGAGCAGGACTGGTTATATTTGTTTAGTGGGAACATGAGTGGGAACATAAGGATCTGCGCCACATTAACAAGCACAGGTCAGAGCTGTTTTGAAGGGAAACACTCCCAGTCTTATTCAGAATTCAGGCACGGTCTTATCTGACTGCCGGTACTGAGCCCAACTTTGCTATGGTTACATCTCTTCTTCCCACATGCTACACACACAGAGGCTCCAGATGTGTGTGTGTCATTCCCAGGTAACCCGTGGCCGTCACCCCACGTGTCACGAAGTCATTAGCTTTCCTATCATGCTCTCTGTGATGGGGTGGCATATGTCAGGATGTTCATAAGGAGCCAGCAAAATGACTGTCAAGAGGAGGAACGGCCCTGTCCAAACAGACTCCAATTAATTTCAGCCACTGCAAAGTGCTGAGCTCCGGAGCTCCTGTCTGTGCCATCTGGACTCGTCCCCTGACACCTCCACAGTGCAGAGGAATAAAGGAAGCAAAGCCAAGGGGTCATAAGGAGAGTGAGAGAGGGAGGGAAAGTACAGAGAATGTGGGAGAGGATGGGAAGGTAAGTGGATGGTTAGATGAATGGAGTATGCTTTTCTGCTAAGAGTGCATTGGCAAGCGGGTTCATGCTTTCTATAGGCTATATTCATAATAGCAAATGTTAAGGGGCAGATTTTTGTTATCCAACACTATGATGTGGTGGTTTTACTATTAAAGGTGGCAGTATTAAGGCATGGTGCAATTTGATCATTTCTTAGGTAAATATTTCCTCAGTGATAGCCCATAGTTATGAGTCAAGAATATTCAATAAGAATATTCAAAGATTTTCATCCCAAAATGCTTTACTTATTTTGTAAGTAACTTTGTGAGTAACTCAGATGTGCTGTGTGGCCAGAGCTCATTTGCTTGTGTAATTTTGGCCTGCATTCCCCTGTCTTACTGCTGGTGACCTCTGCTGGAGGGGCACAGACTGGCCTGTCAAGGCTGGTTAATTAACACAGTAGTGGAGACAATTAAATCAATATGTGAGTGACAGAAACCATTTTGCTCCATGATTGAATATCAAAGGGGACAGAATAAAGCCCAGGGAATGCTGTGTTTAATTGCATTGGCATAATTAATTTTCTCTTGTTTTTCTTTCTGTTCATCACTCTGAAAGAGCCAAGTCAAATCTAAACATTTTGAGGAGTTTGTAAAACATTTTGACATCGATATCTCATTGATGTTTCATTAACGCACATAATGGCGGTACAGTGACAGCAATGAAGGATGACAATAGCATGTCACATCTTTTCAGATCTTTGGAAACGAGAGGGGATTTTTTGTGCGCGTACACCCACTCTCCTTGGGACAGATGCACAACTCAATTAATGTGCTCATCTATTTTGTGCAGTGATATGAAGCCTTTTGAAAGACAGATGGAAATGCCTGTTGAATCTCAAACAAAAGAGGATAAGATGATCTAAACAACTGAAATAGTCCATTGACTGCTTAGCATCAGTATAAGAGAATGCCGATACTATGCCAGTACTGATTTTACTGCCAGGTCAAATGTGTTATTTGTGCTGTGCGGTTGAGTTCAGTTGAGTTGATTAAACAGGTTATGGAAAAATAAAGAATCAAAGGAAAATCAAAGAATGTGTTATTATACAGAACAGGATTTCATCTTTTGCGCATCACTGTGTACACTATATGGACAAATCTATTGGGACACCTGCTCGTGTATTCTTTCTACTGAAATCAAGAATATTTAAAAAACTGTATCCTGCTTTTGTTGGAGTAACTTTTGTCTCTACAGTCCATGGAAGGCTTTCTACTAGATTTTGAAGCACTACTGTGAGAACTGGATTGTAATCAGTGACAAGAGCGTTACTGAGGTCAGGATGTTGGATCACCACCCCACCTCCAACTCCCCAACTCATCCCAAAAGCATTGAGTAAAGCTCCATCATTCCAGAGAACACAGTTCCACTGCTCAATACTGGGGAGCTTTATACCCTACTGGCCCACACTTGGCATTAGGCAAGGTGCCAGTTACTTACAGGTACTAGACAAGCTGTGTGTGTGTGCCTTTGCATACTGGTAAAAAATTGACTCTACTGTAACAAGAAGAACAAGTCTTACAGGATAGTGTTGCTGTCCTCCAGAGATGTTCACAAGTCCACAAAATACAAGTCCAGGTCAAGTCACGAGTCTTTAGGCTAGAGACCAAGTAAAATCTCAAGTCAATTTAATAAAGACAAAGCATATATGGTAAGTATAGCATAAATATAAACAACTCATCCCAATAGTACTGGATGGAGCGCCATCATTCCAAAAAACACATTTGCACTGCTCCACAGCTCAATGCTGGGGAGCTTTATGCTCTAGCCCACGCCTGGAATTAGACATGGTGCCAATAGGTTCATGTTTATCTGCTCCAGAAAGTGCTATTCCTTTGCCAATACGTCTTTACAGGAAGCTATGTGTTTGATTTTGTGTCATCAATAGGTTGATGACTCTTCTGTTATAACCCATGATTGAACTCCCTGTAGCAGAAGGCTACCATATACGCTGGTCCAGATGAAGCCATGCTACACTGCTTTGTTTACACTTGACGCTTGTTCACCGTTATCCCTCTTGCGCTAGCCGGATGTTGTGGTTCGTCACAAGAAAGGAGCTGTGTCCTAAATCAATGAAATACAGTACCTATCGTTAACTTTTACACACTGTGTCTGGATAATGGAAATACGCTCATTGATTACAAGTCGGTTCGAGTCATTATGGACTCGGACTTGAGACGCTCACTCATGTCCCCATCTCTGCTGTCCTCTCTGGGTCCATCTAGTCAGCATGGTGTGTAATTAGCTAGCTTAAGAGATTGTAGTAGGGTCTAGTAGGTTTGGCTGTTAGCACCCAGCTAGCACCCCCTCGCTTAATTAGCTCTCTAGACAATTGTGGGCAGCTCTCTGTCCCTGGCTTTCTCTCCACAGTCATCATGCGGAGCTCTCTTTCCCCAAGGCTGGGGAGAGATATGATCCGGCTGTCTCTGCATGGTGCTTCACCTGTTGGGATAGCGTTACCTTGTAGCCTTGTTTCACAGGTAGTGAAACAGGTAGTTAGGTAGTTAACCTGTAAGTTATACGGGGGTGGGGGGAATGGTGGTTCTGCAGAGTTTAAGGGGTTAAGGCATTAGTATTAGGACATAGTTTCTAACACTGCATTACTGGGTCATGTTTTCCTGCCACCAAGGACCTTAACAGTGTATAGAGAAAGCGAGCAGCATCAGGAAGGCTCTCTTTTACTCCTCACACGGACTGTTTACACTTTGCCCATCTGGATGTTAGACTTCAGGGTCATGTCCTACAGACTCACGTACAGTTTCATCCTGCAGGCAGTTATACTGATGAACAGACTGCCTCACGCTCCTGCATATCCAAGGTACGGCCATATCCACCTTCTTTGGTGCAGAGCAATAGATCTATTGATATCCATTAAGACTCAGGCCTTCGGTTTAGGCCACAAATATAAATAAATAAACAAAAAAATTAAATAAAAAAAATAAAAAAACACACCTATGAGCTTGCTAATGTGTGCTAGTAAGTTAGCACTAAGCTAACAGCAATACAGGTTAAGCTGCCACTTGCATTCACAGTCAGTGATGCTTTCTCTGAAAAAAATGGTCTCATAGGTGTTTAATTTGACACATTAGGTTCAAGAATTTAACCCCTTGGTTTTCAACTAAAACTTAGGAAGAAATGATACTGTACATTTATTTATTTATTTATTTTTTAACAGCAAGAAAAAAGAAAACCATGGTGACTTTTAACATTAGCAAAATATTGAGCTAGCCACGTTAATAGTTAGCAAGGAATTCCACTATGTCAGACTACTCTCATTAATACCGATGTATAAGTATACAAAAGTAAGTATACAAAAAGTATACAATACTTTTTAGTGGTACTATACCATTCACAAAGATCATCAGTTTGACTTTTTTTGTGAACCAAAATGCTCTTTTTAAAGTTGAAATCCTTAACTGGTCCCTGAAAATGCTGCTTACATAAGTATTCACAGCATCCAGTACTTAGTACAACCACTGTGTGCTGCAAAAGTCAATGAGCTTTATCCACTGTTTGGGAGTGATTTTCATCCATTCTTCTTGGCTGGTTTGGTTCAGGCTGCATTTCTTAGGCAGTGCCAACAATGTAAACATGCCTATTGTAAAAGCATTGAATTTCTCACACTTGCCAACCTCTAGGAACAACATCATTGTGTCTAAAATTGTCTGTTTTCCTATTTTAAAAACATTTTTTCATTCCTGCTAATTTTTAAAGCAGCATTATGCAATGATTGGTTTAATTGATTTCTTGCTCCTGGGCTCCCCCTACAGTCAAAATGAGCCAGCCCTAAAGGAATAGCTTTACATGTGCATTATTGGAAAAGCTAAAAGATATAGGGCCAGCATCTGGTAGCTTGTGAACTGAGGCAGTAGAGTAATAATACATGATTTCACACAACAACTAAAATACTGCTTTCAAATTCGACTGTTTCAAAATTCATAACTGAAATATGCTGCTTGCATAAATAATCAACCCCTTAAGTCTAGTACTTGGTAAACCCACTGAACTGACGTTAAAAAGAGGTTAGCCTTGCCACACATACACATTCAGGGCATAGCTTGACCTTTGTCTTCATACCCAGCTCCTGTCAGGGCAAACAGAACCAGAGTGACTTCCCATCAAGCCTCTAATACATATTCATGACTGAAGCAGATTTATTTATCAGTCTGTGTAAACATGGCATCGTTCCAGATGGACTGCATACCAGTGTGTATGCGTGCCTGTGTGTTTATGCAAAGTGACTGTAGGGGTTGGGTGCGATGACTTGTTCCTACTGCTTCTGAAGGCAGACTTGACGAGTCTGAAGCCAGTGTGCTTCACCATTAGTCTGCTCTGAGGGGGAGAACAAGGCATGGCAGGGCAAGGTGACCTTTTCTGCTCTCATACACACTCACACACACACAAACACACACAAACTTCTTATGTCTGAAATGCTCATTATAAGAGCATTGTATTTCTCTCACTCTCTAGGAGCAACATTAACCCCAAAACACCAATGCCTTGCCACGTTTTGCCATATTGTCTGTCTAGAAAAAAGGGAAAATTATATGTTTATGTTTCTTAAAACACTTGTGTTTCTTGCTAATATTTAAAGCAGCATTATGCAAGAACTGGCATTTCTTGCTCCCGGGCTCCCTCTACAGTCAAAAGGTGTAATTTGTGCTAGTCCTTTAGCCATCACTAAAGGACTAACTTTGTAAATGTTGGATACACTAAGGGATACAGAACCGGCATCTAGTGGGACTGAGGCAGTGGAGTAATATTACAGGATTTTAGACAAATATGATTGGGGTTGGTTTATGGCATATGTAGCATTACATACAAGTTCTCACAAGTGATTTCCTGCAGTTTCTTCAGTAAGCTGTGTGCAGAGCATAGAGCAGCAAGGATAGATATGCTATTCTCTCTATTTCAAGTCAGTGGAGCATCACAATGATTCTGAAACGGATATTTTAAGGTAAAATGTTACACAATGTTGTGTTAACATAATGAAAAAAAAGCTGTCCTTTACCTTGCATGAACATGGACCACTTGTGTACCCTGCATGAACAAATGGTCAGTTCTGGGACACTGCAGGTTTGTTCCCCAGCGATGTCACAACCATCTGTGACCAGGAGTCGCTGGTGGATTTAGGTATGGGTTTTGACCAGGTCTTCCACAGAGAAGTAGAAGATGATGGAGATTCTCTGACTTTCCATTAATGTTACTTAACCATGTTCCACATGTCCTGTGTCTCCAGTACACTTGTCGAATACATAACAGAACTGGAGGTTAGGGTTCTCCTCCAAGCATGTTTAGCTGTCCAACCCTCCCAGCACCTGTAGCACTGTGTGTATAGGGTCTAGCTACTGGGTGGGAATTGGAAGTGACAAAAATGGGAAGAACATTTGGGAGTAAAAAAACCTTTGAACACACTGACATGACGTGGCATGACATGACATTGCTATGCCACGAAAGCCTACATATTTACATACATCTACATATATCTTCTGTCTACAGTAGTTTAGCTCCTCATTCAACTCATTCAAGTTGAAGTTCTAATATTTGAGCCCAAACCGCATGACATAAGTCAGCCAGCCAGAACAGAAGACATTTACATACATCAGTGTTAGGGGTACAGTAACTACAATGTCAATTTGAAATGATATTTGATGATGTCACGTCAAAATGAATTACGCAAATATCATAAGTAGACTTTATGGGAGAAAGTGAAATGCAAGACAAATATAGGATATGGGCCGTTAACAGCTACGAACAGTTTTCTCTTACACATACAGTGCCTTCACCAGAGAAAGACTGGACTGAGGGTGTGCTAGTTAGATATCAGGAACTCTGCATACAGCTGTATGAGAAACTGTGACAAAAAAAAACAAACAAAAAAAACATTACTGAATAATAAAAATGCATCTATAGTTTGATATAAGTTTTGCTTCCTGGCCACAACTCTAAACACTGTGTGTGGAGCAAATCAAAAACTGCCCATTCCTTAACAAACTCAAGCTAAAACTAAACTAAGACTTGAGAGAAACTTCACCTTTTAACAGGACAAGATTACTAAGTCAAGGTTCAGATCTCAATCCAATCAGGAATCTTTGGAAGTAATATAATCTAATCTAATCTGAATTCTTTTGCGAGGTACAGTGCATAACCTTTCAAGATAAAACACTTTTCCTATTTTGAGTGATGCCTCAGGTGTGGGGGTATGGCTAACAGAACACATGGACCTTCTAGGTAGGTATTGCAGCTTTCTCATTTTAAGAGAGGTAAGTAATTGTTTTGCCGATTCTGTTGCTAATAATCAAAGTATTTATTCTATTTAGTAAGATAAAAATACTGTATGTTTTAGCCATTTTAAAAAACACTGTAGTGAACAGCAGGGCATACTACTCTAACTATCTGCCATTATTATTATTATTACCACTCTTAATATCTCTACTATGCTTATATTAGTTATATTATAATAATTATTTTTGCACATCTGAGCAGTAGAACAGTCTTATGTGGGGGTTCTGTGACTTTTATTAATCATTTAGAAATAGTTCTGACCAGAGGAGGATGGGTCCCCCTTTGGGAGTCTTCCTTGTGGTTCCTTCCAAGTTTCTTCCTCCAGCTCTTGGGAGTTTTTCCTTGCCACTGTCGCCTTTGGCCGCTCACTGCTCACATTTTTTTTTTAGGTTTTTATTGATGATTTTCTTGATGATTTCCTCCTGCCCTCTTACTGATTCCTGTAAAGCTGCTTTTCGGCAACACCAGTTAGTAAAAAGCGCTATACAAAGTTTTATTTGGTTTGATTTACTACCTGTCTTTATTTCTACCTGTCTTTTTGATGCTCTGCTTCCTGAAATAGCTGTTAGAAGACTGTTACTCAGAATTGTGGAAGGGGGTTCAGATTTCGAGCTGTCATGGAGATGAGGTGGTGGAGGGCCAGACAGAACAGCAGGAAGTGGAAAGCTTAGTGGAGGACATATCAGCTTTCTAGGAGCCTAATCAGGAACAAAGTGGTGACAACCACCGTCCATTATGGATAATGTATTATGGATTATAGATTATAGATAAAGGATATTGGATTATGGATAAGAGCTATGGCTCTGTAGAAGCTTTTAAAGGTCTAAGGAACCTTCAATTGATGTAAAGGTACCAATTTAATGGTCTTGTCATGGCATGCTAGGCCAGACACAGAGGGACGGGAGTCAAAGCAAGCAGATTTATTAACACAATGAGACAAACAAAAGGGGACAAGTGAGACAAAAAAGCAGCAAAACATGAACAGTGATCAACAAAAACATGAACATGGCAAACAAGAGGGCGAACCAAAAACGAACCTGGGACTGGGGGTGTGAGCTGGGGGACCAGCTAATGAACAAAAACAGCTAGGCCGACCAAACGTGGAACCGCAGTTTGCTGCCGTGAGCGTGGGTCGCTTAGCTGAGACGTGGGTTGCCAGTAAATCCTGGCCATGAGCGAGCGAGCCTCGCTGATGACTTGATTGGCAGGGTGACCTGCTCCTGAACGTGAACTCTTCTTAAATACCCCCCAATCCCAGGTGGAACTAATGAACCAAATCAATCTGAATCGACACAATGAACCAAACATGAACACAAACAAGGAGAAAGTCACTATTTGGGCCTGTGGGCGGTGGCTCGGAAACGATGCGGGGGAGGGCGCGATACAGAGGGGCTGACAGGTCTTTCACTTTTGCGCATCTCTACTATAAACACGGTTCTTCATAGAACCAAAAGGGATTGTTCTATGGGATTTCTTGAAGAACCATTTAAAGCAGCTTTATTTTTAGTTTAGTTAGAGAAGCTAAATTTACACACATATGTAGACCTACACACACACATACGTACACACAAACATACAGTAGTACCTTGGTCTGGCAAACTATTGACCCTGTTAACTGATATAATTAATAATACATGCACTAAAAACTCAATTAATTTTCAGCCCTGCGGTGGAGAAGACTTCTTTGCAGGACAACGCTGGCCACAGCCTCTAATGAAGAATGAAGGACCCAGTTGTAGCCAATTCAATGAGTCGAGATGAGCAGACGATTTCCTCTACAGGCAGGTGTCCTGTCCCGCAGACTGTACTACAGAAAACGCCTGTCGCGTGTAGGTTTTGTGTGTCTCAAAGACCATGCCTGTCGTGCCATGCATGATCCACTGTGCTACCACTGTTTGGGAGTGTTTACATGCCCAAAAAAGTGGTGACGTCCTGTTCAGAAGAATAGAATGGAATAACCTGACTGAGTTACATTCTGGCAGCCATATTGCATTATTATTATTAGTCAGCCACAGCTCAACAGACAGATGGTGGGAGACGGTAGGAGGATGAATGTGCAAACAGAAAAAAAACAGACTGGGAGATGAAGGCAGGAATATAAAATGGAGTAGATAGCAGCGTAGTGGACCCCTTCCCGTTCAGAAGCGTCTCTGATTGTTCCACACCCGCTGTGCTTGCAGCGCTAAGGTAGCCTCCTGTCAACTCCCAACAAATGCTATTCCTTACACACAGACAGTTCCTCTAATGAGCCTTACACTGCCTGTCGCACTGACCTATCACAACATCAGCGCTTTGATGCACCAAAAAAAAACAACAACAACAACAACAACACGCTCTGCTGTAATTTTTCATTATCTGAACATAAAACAGTGCAGCGACGACTATGGCAGTAAAATGAACCCATCGTTCAAAAGCAGTCAGTCAAACTTATCGCAGCACTTTAACATATGCCCTCATAATAGTTCAATTAAAGAGGCAAAAAGAAAAAGTCCTAGACTCTATCTGGGAATATCTGCTGGAGCCCATTCTCTGTTCAACTGTAAATTCTTTTCAAGGTGAATCCATTCTAATCGGTCATTTGTAACAAGAGCAATTATTCCTCCACCATGCTGTTTTAATGGCTCACCAAGGCCTCGTAGAGGTATCAGTATGCGCACAGAGGCTCGGCTTCAGATTCCCACCCTGTGCTTTAGGTGCTAAAGCTCAGGTATTAAAAGCTGAGTGCAAAACAATTGCTCTGCTGAATCTGCTGGAAATCCTATAAACTGATTTCACTTTGTTAAAAGGGTTGTGTGAATGGTTTGACCTATGGGTGTAAATGTCTGACCTCAGAATGATTCAGTTAAGCTACGATCCTTAGAAACAACTCAATATACCATGAGGCACTGAATTGGACTAATTTCAGATATTTGGGTATGATATGCAATACAAAAATAAGCTGCTCGGACAGAAAATCAGTCACCTTGCAAGTTTAAGGTGGTAGTAACTTCAGGCTCCCACAGATGGCACTGCACGAGGATGATCAGGCTATGAATATCTGCAGGTTGTGCAACGGGATTCACAGATTGAGAGAAGGTGGTACACAGAAAATTCTGTTTTTTGGAATAAACTCCTTGCAAGTTCAAATCAACTCATTTTAAGTGTACATGTGTGACCATCGAATACACTCTATGGCAGAGTGAAAGTAATTCTCTTCTGGGAGTTGATCTTTTAACTCTGTTCAGGAGTTAAAACTGAACTCTTGTGGGAGTTAAAATATTTTTCTGGTTTAAAAATGAATGCAAAAAGTTTGACTTATTAAACTAATATTTCAAAACACTGGAACATTTTGGAGAATTCTCATTAGAATTGTAAATGAAAATGCAGCAACACAATGTTCATTCAAAAGACAGGACACCCACCAGTGGTCCCTACACTTCGGTTTGATTTGCTTTATGGTCGATGCAGGTCCTTCACAACTAATTTTAGAGAGAACCCTACCGGGGAACTGCATTTTACTTACAAGCCATCCTTGCTCAGTCCCTCAGTCCCTGCTACAATTATTGTGAGTATTTTTTTGCAGACTGGAATTTTTGCCACTGCTGGTAGACCTGTATGACCGTACACTTCCATGCACCTGCAAATTAAGCTACTGCCTTTACACTATGGCCTTCGGCAAACCCCAACGCAATTACTCCTTTTTGCCAACCATGAACATCTGCTTTGTGACCCATTTTCCACACATCCAGCGAGACCTTTACTGCACTGTACCACCTCTTCTCAATCTATGAATCCCGTCACACACCCCTCAGGTATTTATAGCCCATCATCCTGTTCAGGGAGCTTAAACTGAATATACAAATGAGTGACCTGGGGATATGTTCATCAGTTGTGGAAAACAAAAATAATAAAAGAAATCTCCCTTTTTTGTATTTGTTTGTTTGAAAAGCATGATAATTGTATTTAGGCCAAAAAGGGAATGCATAATTTATTGAATACTATTATAATTGATTAGAATTGATTATAATCAAATTAGGCAATGTACCCAACACTGACAATGTAGCTTATCCGCCTGCAAAGCTGAGCAGAGCCAGGCAATGGAACACACTGGCCGTTACAAGGTGCCAACTGTTCTTATTAGTCATGCTGAGATGCATCTTTTTATTTATACAGAGCTAGAGGTTTGAATTATAGTAGCCAATAAGCATCAGAGATAATCAGAGATCTTTACAGCACTTCTTTTTCTGACCCTTTAACCCTATTTTTAGCCAGCAGTTTGCATTGCTGTCTAATTTGGATCTTGGTTGTGTTACTGCTGTGGGCCATAGTTGTGTTACAGTTGTGGATCTGTGTTGCATTACAGCTGTGGGTCCCTTCTGTGTGGCAGTCATAGCTTTTAGTTGTGTTACTGCTATTAATCTCTGTTGTGTCACAGCCATGGATCTGTGTGGATTTGTGTTACAGTCATTGATCTCTGCTGTGTAACGGTCATGGATCTGAGTTGTGTTACAGATCGTGGTCTCGGATATGTCACAGTTGTAATCTCAATTGTGTTACAGCCGTGGTCTTGGATGTGTTATAGTCATAATCTCAATTGTGTTACAGGCATGGTCTCAGTTATGTTACAGTCAGAATCTCAATTGTGTTACAGCCGTGGTCTCGGATGTGTCACAGTTGTAATCTCAATTGTGTTACAGCCGTGGTCTTGGATGTGTTACAGTTGTAATCTCAATTGTGTTACAGCCGTGGTCTTGGATGTGTTACAGTTGTAATCTCAATTGTGTTACAGCCGTGGTCTTGGATGTGTTATAGTCATAATCTCAATTGTGTTATATGTGTGGGCTCAGATGTGTTACAGTTGTAATCTCAATTGTGTTACAGCCATGGTCTCGGATGTGTTTCAGTTGTAATCTCAATAGTGTTACAGCCGTGGTCTTGAATGTGTTACAGTCGTAATCTCAATTGTGTTACAGCCATGGTCTCGGATGTGTTACAGTTGTAATCTCAATTGTGTTACAGCTGTGGGTCCCTGTTGTGTTACAGGTTAAGATCTCAGTTGTGTGGCATCTATGGGCCCCTATTGTGTTATGTATATGTAAATGTAATTTTGCACCATAGTTAAATTGTTCCTGCTTTCCCATTTTGCTCAATTTCACAAAATGATCCAAAGACAGTTCCTTTAAGAGGATTACAATTAACGTTTAGAGCAGTAAAAGCGCATAAATGTGAATAATTCAAAGCCAGATGAAAATGACCACTCTGACAATATTTGCATCTGCAAAATATGAGTCTACAAAAAAGCAGCAGAAGAGGCAGAGGAGGATGTTTTATGTAACCATGATATCCAGGGCACTGTGACAAAAATTCGGGTCTTAAGCCCCATAAGCCCAGCCCTAGCACCAGGCTTGGTGGCCAGCATATTCCTGTAGGCAGATCTAAGGGCTAATAATCAAATCACTGAATTATAGTAGAGCAAGACTAGGCCATTAAAAAATGAGTAAAATCAATCAATTAAATTAAATCAATTTCAAATGACTGGTGACTAATGCAGCTGTTTGAGGTCAGGTGTAATGCGATCCCTCATTTTTGTGCATGTCAGGATTCTCGTGCTCTATTCTGCTATCTCTGCAAGATGGAATTAGCTCGTTGGTAAGCCAGAAAAAGACATATCCATGAGTTTCTGACCATAAGTTGAAAGAATATTGTGGACCTTGGACATATTTCTAACGTGACAGAGGGCCATTTTGTAGACATTATTTAAGTGGATCTTTCAGCTAAAGTTGCTGTCAAAAGTGACACTAGGTTTCTGGCAGAGCTATTTTTTTAACCTCAACAGGCAGAAATGTGCATAAGTGCATCAGCTCTAAGCTTGTCAATTCCAATAACAAAGATTCCTGTTTTATGCTTATTTAGCTGCAGGTGATTATGACATATCCGAATGCTGATGTATCTTTGATGGTCTGAGGGTAGGGATATATACAACTGTGTTTCATCAGAGTACTGGTGGAAGGAAATATTGAATTTATTGATTTTGAGAGAACACAGAGATTGAATACTGCTGGTCTCAAGATGGAACCCTGGGGCACTCCACAGAACAAAGTCTGAAGCTTGGATGAAGAATAACATTGATGGCCACTCAAGTAAGACTGGAACCAATTTAGGACAGGGCCAGAGAGACCAACCCAATCTTGTAAACAGCTAAGCAATAAAATGTGGTTGACTATCACAATCCACGCTAAGACCTAATACAGATCTCACCAACATCTTGAATAACCATTTTTAAACCACTGAGATAAAAGTGCTGTTTTTGTTCTATGATAAGCCCAGAAACCTGAAAAGACTGAAATGTCCCATTTAAAGTGTTGTAATTGAGATAATCACTTAATCACAGCTAAATAGATACCACCATATCAGTGCCCTAAATAATAAGCATATTATTTATTGTGGTTAAGATTTTATTCCAAGCAATTTTGGGGAATTGCTGTTGGTCCATTCATTAGGAATTTGAAAACAATGTAAAAGAACAATGTCCAGATTCATATTATGAGATTTTTCTCAAGGTTTTTACATGACCACCGCAGTTAAATACAGTACATTCTTAGAGTTGATACCTCTACAATGAAAAACACCCTTGCTTTTTCACTCTTAGAACTTAATAGTAACTAATTTCCCCATTTCTCCCCCATGTAGTTTATTTATTACGCAGCTGAAAAACATGAGTGTTGGAGAATGTAAAGAGCTGAGGGGTTCGAAATGATGGAGCATAAAGCAATGAAATTTAAATGTCAAACAAAGGTTAGGGAGATTGCTCCAGTTCACAAATGTGAAATTGATAGATCTGTGTCAGTCCCCTGTGGTCAAGTAAAGTCGCGCAGCACAGCGCTGACCCAGAGCTAATTCTAGCCCCACTTCTTTCAACCTCCATTTTGTGAGGCGCCCATCTCTCCTGTGCTGTGAGTGTGCCACGGGCTTTGCGGGAGCTGCACTGAGGCATTGAACTGCAGTAGATCCTGTTACAATCATTTTCATCTGACCACACATTCGGCCTGTGCCGCAGGCTAGAGAAGACTCTGCGTATCAAATGCACAGCCACGAGCTCACGCCTGGCAAAGGCCCACGCACAGCAAACATGGCCATCATTAACGATGCTCCATTATAGGGCACAACCTCTGGCACACTGGCTCCTCAATCTGCATTACATTGCCATAAATCCACTCAAACACAGCGCCTGCTCACCTTCCCCATTTATCTTGCCAGATGGATCATAACTGACAGGCCTTGGTCTTCGGAGTCGGAGTTATATGGAAGTGAGAGGCATTGGGGCTGATTAGAACTGCTGGGGCCTGTTGCACTGCTCAGATAATTCCCTTTTTCTGCATCAGTGACACCACTGAGCCACGTGCCTCTCTCCTTAGAATTGGACTCATACAGAGTCAAATACAACCCCATTCTAGACTGAAATAATAAGCAATAGTTCAGTATGTATAATGTGCTGAATAGAATGAACATACTACTGAAATAAAAAGGAGGGGGAGATAAATAGAGCATCATCAATTTCTAATAATTAGATTTATATTTTTTGGATTTATATAAAATAGACTAATGGGTTGTATGTAACTTTACTTGGCTGGAAAATTGAACTCCACTCATTGCAAAGCCTGATTCACCAAAACTTAGGTTAATTCATGATTTGGGCCCAACGTATTCCTGCAGAATCATGCGGGAACACGTTAATTATGTTAATTGACTTTAATTATTACTTAACGCTACCTTTTGTGTTTATTGCTAGGTCATACATTGACCATGCTGCTTGCTGAACTGGGCCCATGTTAGTTCAGGTCCAGATGTGATAGTGTAACAACTCAAGAGAGCAGGAATATTCGTCAGACCTTCCATTAGGCCCCTGTCACTGTACCCACCTATTTGTTGGTTTGTTAGGTTGCCAGATATTCAATACCAGAATCAGTATTCACTCAGCAGACCAATCGTTTTCAATTTCCATGCTCTGAAATCAAGGTGTCAAATCCTTTTGAGTCCCTCGAACACAACTCACCCCAAACATTTCCACCCGCAATTTTTTTAAAAACCCCAGTTTGGCAGAACAATTGTGAAGCTGACAATCCCATTGGGCCGAGAACCAGTGAGTGAAATACAGCATGATGAAAACAGGGTGTCTAAAGAAGTGGGCTGTTTCAGGGGCGAACGACTCAATGCCCCCCGTAGTTGGCGCCAAAGGGCTTTCATCGTCCCAAGCTGAGGCTTCGTCTATCCTGGAACCTGCTGCTACATGTTACTCAGCTCTACCTGTGCCAGTGGCCAGCTACACACATCCCTCGTGTGTCCTTGGCAGCACTTATTCTATACTCCTCCCGTCAATTGATAATATCTTGTCCATCCTCGTCCGTTTACTTCTGTGTATCGTGTATTTAAATCCTAGCTCTGCTTTCCTAGCTACTTTCGTCTTTACATTTACCCTGTTACAGGTTTACAGTAGTATTTGGCTCATTTCTGTTTATTTTATGATTAGTATCAGTGTATGTTACTCTGCTCTCAGTAACAGCAACACAGTTGGAGATAGTTATTCTCTATTTAATAAGTAGATTTAAAGAATTAAGCTGCATTCCATTTTACAGTGTCCCTAAGCAGCACCCTCATATTCCCCATACATGAGGGAGACAAGAACTGGATCTGATTAAACTCATTGGGAGCGCTCTGCAACGTCATCATTGAGCACAATGCAATACACTGTTCAGTAGACATGAAAAGACTGATGGTACACTTTTCTGTAATTTCCTGCAAGGGATTAGTCGTTGCTCACAGAATAAAGTTCTAGCCTGAATGTATTTACTACCTAAGGTTTAAAACCACCTTTAAAAACGGCTGAATATCCTGTATAGTCCAGTTTGCACAGAGCTAGTAGGGTGATAGGTTGTGCACCTTTGGTGAACATGAACTAATGGTTGCTTAGTGTACAGAGCTGCAGCATTAACTGAGTCGTTAGTTAGCATTAGTTGCATTATGTAGCCAGAATTTACCGTTCCATGATCATATTTATTCTAATGCTGGGATATGCAGTTTTACCTATGTATGCCCAAAGCTAAGCATCTTCTGGATGGGTGTAATGTAATGTAATGTGTTGTAATACATTCAAACCCCCACAGAAATGTCCCAGCATTTCCTGTAGAACCTTCCCAGAGACATAGGACCCTATCAATGCCCTTGATTTCACAAGAAATGTCGGATGAGCAAGTTTCTACAAACATTTGGACATACAGTATACATTTTTCATGAGATTTACTTAATCTCACACACATTTCAGTGTAAAGACGTGTAGGCTTTAGCAGCCATCTAGTGCACAGCATATTGGAAAGTCCTTTAAGCCTGCTGGAAAAGCATCCCAGGTGGCTATTCATGAAGCTGCTTGAGAGAATGCCAAGAGTGTATAAAGTTCAGTGTTATTCTAAAATGGACTGGTACTGCAGATTCATGATGTAAGCAGCATACAGAAGAAAACAATGCATGATATGAGCATAATATTGTGAATATTTGCAAGACAAAACTATTTTAAATGAGTCATTTTAATATTAGATAATAATTTCAATGATCAATGCATATTTTAAATACTATATCCAAGATACTATATTGAGATACTATATACAATACACTGTATATTGTGACTAATTGTAATGATCACATTAGTTTCTTTACCTGACTTTGGTGGTCACCAAATAAATGGTTATTACACAGGTAAGTCACGTAGCAATCAAACTCTAGCAAGCCGTTACTATTAGAGCTAAGCTTTCAGTTCGGCCATGGACATCAATGGGCAAGCACATGTCAGCACATTTTGTCCATTTTAGATTATAGATATGAATTTGAAGCTTGTAGTGGACAAAAATTTTTTGTGCACGTTGAAGTTTTCAGTTCAGCTCTGAAAGTCCTAACCAATGAGAGAGCTTATTTAGCTTTACTTTTCTAGATAATACAGACAAAAAAATCCTTATTGGACAATTTCCACTGGCTATTACAAGATATGAAACCTTTTGTCCACAAACTAAACTGAACAGTGACAATGTGTTTTTTTAGTTCTCAGAAATCAATAAGCCTATTCTGAAAGACCTTGACGCAGGCTGTCCGACCTTCTGATCGACTCTTTGCTGGACCCTGGTCTCACAACAATATCAAATGCCTTAAATGTTGTACAACTGGCTTAAATGCTGCTGCTAGAGTATTCAAATTAAACCTAGCATCTTGCACCAGCAGCTCCTGATAATGCTGCACATACTTTCACACTTCACCTCAACACGGAAGCCATTAAAGATTAAGCACATAAGTAGCAAAACACGTCCTCGGGGTCCGAGTGACATAACCAGCAGAACACATCCTCAGGGCCTTTGTTCGACATCCTTTCAGTGTGTGGAGCATGGCATCTTTAGCTCTGTAGCAAGCAGGTGGTACTTCTGCATCCTATAGGGAACCAGCTGCACGAACGAGTGGAGCCAATTGATCACCTCCAAATTGGCATCAGCCAGAGCCGCATGGAGCCAGGGAATAAATCCCAATTAGACCTTGATGCAGCCCGTCCGACCTTCTGATCGACTCTTTATTGGACTCTGGCCTCATAACAATATCAATCTATTGCAAAATTATGAGGATTAATATCGGGAGGAGGTCGTAAATGTAAATTTGGTGCCGCCTGCAATTAGGGGAACCCTGATTCAGATGTCGAGCTGCTTGCAGAGTCAATATCGGTTTGGAAGCAGGCGCTGAGACACTGCCAGGTGCCAAAGCTGTAAGCTCATTTACCCTCACTGCAGCCTGTCCTGTTCGAACAGGTCGTATAAATTGTGCAGCCGACGCTATTAAAAAGCATATATGCTACTTCTGAAGCTCAATAATAAGGATTAACAAAAGCCTGGAGTAGGATCAAAGCATCTCTTGATGTGTTGTTGTCCAGACTAGACTGAGTGAACAGGCGCTGGGTGTAGTTTGCTATTCATGAGAAATGCATTCAGAATCTCTGATGCAGTTCTTTAAGCCTCTTATAAAACTTCAAAGCATATTCATCACTAATGTGAAATGAGGATCCTTTCACGACATGGCGTCACAACAGCTAAATAAAAGCGCTTCACTCTGTTAGTCAGATGCTGTCCTGCTTCTGGACCTACTAATGTAGGCTAAAGCGCATGTGTCACGAGCAGAAAGAACCTGCGAAACGCACTCAACCAGTTCTATTCTCCCGTTTCCTCACCTACGTTCTACGCCAATTGACCTTTCTCACTCGCTGCCGGGACTCCATGAAAGATCAAGCCCTGACATTAAAAGGTCATCTCATTTGTCCACTCTGAGTTTGATTGGGCTTTGACAAGACTCGTCTCCAGCTCGGACATATGTCAAACACTCTATATGTCAGCAGCCCGTCTCTTCTCAACTTCTCAAAGCCATTTCAGCCCGCAATTTGGATTTAGCATTTGGAGCCGCTCAGCCTGAAAGGCATCTACAGAAGGAAATGAGTGAAAAGAGAGAGAGAGAGAGAGAGAGAGAGAGAGAAAGAGAGAGAGAGAGAGAGAGAAAAGTAAGATATACGTTGAAGTCCCTCCCTGAGTGAATATTCTAAATACAGCCACAATATTGTAGCTAAGTCAAACAGATTAGAGGGTCGGAGGACGGTCTGAGGCCTGCTGAGTGGAGAGGGGGAAAAAATCTGAACTCTATTGTGGGGTGGAAAGCAGAGGTGGAATGACTTTGAGCTGCTGAGGCACCACATCTAAGAGCGAGTGGCTTTGCCCGGATCCGCTCGCTTTCTTAAAAGCTATTTCCAGATTTGCGGCCCCCACTGAGAGTGATTTTCTGCCAGCCCACAGACCTAAAGTCACCCGCTCCCTCACGGGAGTGTGTCTTTCCTCTGGAGGAAGATTGTACGTGTGTGTGTGTGTGAGAGAGAGAGCGAGAGAGGGAGGGAGCAAGAGAGTTTGTCTTTGTTCATCGAGCTGAGTGCTCATGCTATACAACTAGAACTTCAATTACATTTTAATGGACTTGAGCCACGGAGAGAGAGAGAGAGAGAGAGAGAGAGAGAGAGAGCAAGTGAGAGAGCGCGAGTGACTTATGCTGAATCATGAAGTGAGGTGCCAACATGAAACAGATGAGTTATATACCTGAATGGTTATACTAGCAATAAACTACTTCAATATTAACAGAAGTAAATGGCCGCTGAACATGCGGCGGGTTATGCAAGGTGACACAGTGGGAAGTGTGTAGTGTTATGAGTTGTTAGGCGGCACAGCAGACATTTCGGGCGTTTTATGCCTCATACTTAATGTGCTCTCCATAAGCATGACAGTGTAAAACTATATCCCTTTCAGCCATAAAAAGCACTGACACCGGAGTGGCTTGTTTTTTCTTTTTTTTTTCTCTCCCTCCCAGCATTCGTGAGAGCACTTGCTTCAGCTCTACATAAACACAGGACCGCCAGCATATCCTCCACATTGCGAGAGACATTGAAGCTGAAAGGCTGTGAAGGCTTCCATCTTGCAAAGTTGATGAACAAGCAAATGTGGCACGGCACTCTGCGCTTTGGAGCTAGCAGAATTGAGACACGTCTCAAAGACAGACAAAAAAGGAACACTGTAAAAAAATGGGAGAAAAACACACAATACTGTTTAGGGTGGTGTGTGTCCGCTTGGCATGCTGTGCGATTCATTCTCAGCTAGTCTCCAGCTTATTACGGTTGCGCTATAATGGAGAAAAACGAGAAACGTGCGGCCAGATTTACAAGATAATGGATGAGTAGCACTTTTTCACTGCGCTGCTTGATGATTAAATCAGGGCCCCCGATAAATATTTACATTCATCTGAAATGTGATTAGGCCCCGCCAAGCTGGCTGCTGTCTGGGGATGGGACGCCTCCGAATTCCTGATGAGCCCAGTCAGTGGCATTTTTCTAAACTCGGCAATAATAATAAAAACAAAAAGCCCTGATCTAAACCCCAATCTTGCTCTAATAAACCCAGGCTCTGATAGAGATGATGCATTCAGAGGTCAGCCTATGAGCTTGTGATTTTTAGCAATCTGGGCAGTCAGGTTTTGAACGGAAAAAAGGGATGAGCGCAGAGGAACGACAACTTACTCACTGTTCCTCAGGCACTGGCTCACGGGGAGTGGGGAAGCGAACCCTAAATGAAATCAAGTTCATTGTAGATTGGTCACGAGGGCCTGAGAACAACAACAACAACAACAAAAAGTTAGAAGTTACTTTTAATCTTGTCCAGCTTTCACTTACACCATAATTCAGGCAGTCAGGGCAGTGTGGAAACACCAGCTGAAGAGAAAACAGTCACTTTACAGTGCAGCAGCTGCACTGCAATGACAGCACAGCACTTCAGTGCTTTGGTTGTTTGGAGCAGAGCATAAGACTGAGTGGTTGTGTCTCCATGAAGAGGAGCTTTAGAGTGGCCCAGCTGTTGGACAACTGCAAAAAGAATAGATATACTATAAAATAATAGATATGCCTATTAAGAGACCTAGACAGCTGCCTCAAAAGGTGTGCCACTTGCAAGTATTTCCTCTTTAAGGACTGTGGCAAGCCGGTTGTGACATAAGTTAGTAGCTTTCAGCTTTATTATTTCATAGAAATAGACTTATTTGAACAGTTTTTCATTCTCATCATAGAGATTGTAGCGGTTTGTATGCTTTGAATAAATGGATACCAAACCTCATCTTAGCATTTTTGTGTAATGTTACTTACAGTTACATGTTTCGTTTAAACCATGTATAGTTTGGAAACTGCACTGTGTAAGAAGAACTACACCTCAACCTAAACCTAAACTTAAAATACTACACCTAAACCTAATTCTAACTTTAACCTAACATAAGTTAAATGTAACCTACACCTAACCATAAACTTAACCTAACATACCTTTAACCTAACCTATACCTTAACCTAAACCTCAACTTAATCTACTACACCTAAACGTAATTCTATCATTAACCTAACCTAAACTTAATCTACTACACCTAAACCTAATTCTTATCTTAAACAACCCTAAACTTATTCAACTACACCTAAACCTATTTCTAACCTTAAACCTAAAACTGAACTTAATCTACTACACCCAAACCTATTTCTAACCTTAAACCTAAAACTGAACTTAATCTAATACACCTAAACCTAATTCTAACTTTAATATAAACCTAAACCTACTCCACTACACTTAAACTTAACCTAACCTACACCCTCAACCTAAACTTATTTAACTACACCTAAACCAAATTCTAACCTTAACCTAACCTAGACGTACCTACTATGCCTCAACCTAAACATAAACTTAACCTACCACACCTAAACCTTACCTACTACACCTTAACCTAAACTTAATCTACTACAAAATAACCTATAAATAAAATATTTTTTAACCTAAACATAGGCTTAACTTAACATTAACCTTGCCCTAACCATAACCATAACCATAACCTAAACTTAACCTAAACCTTACCCTTAGCTGAACAAGACCATAGTAGAATGGGAAAGTCTTACCGTTTCTGCAGGAGTTTTCCTCCATTAATCCCCTTTTTTGAAGCTCCATAATGGAGAAAAGCAGAATGCTGTGACACCACTGTTTCCTCAATTCCTTTTCTAGTATATGACAGGCTGGGTTGTGTTTATTTGGCAAAACAGTGCCACCAGTGGACGGGAGCTCCTTGTGAATCGTAAACTATGAATATCTTTGTGCAAATCTTACAGATTTTTTTTGTTTGTTTGGTGGGGGGGTTGTGCTTTAGTGGTATGTGTATGAATTTTATGAGCTTCTGTTGCCTCAGGGAGAAAAAGGCGAGAGGATGGTGTGGTCTAAAGGGAGAGAATCTCCAAAATGATGAGGAGTTTAAGGTGTTGCTCCTCACCCAAAGTAAAGTAATTCGAAAAAAAGTAATTTCAGTATAACTTTAAACTCCATTAAAAGTGTAGGAAATGCAAATGTAACTGTACACTATGTTTAGTTGGGCTCCAACATCCCATATCCCATAAAAACACGCTTTCCTTATCTCCATATGCACCACTGTGGCTTCAGTGATGTGCCCATCTAGGTCTCTCCTATATCTATAGCTTCTTGCCAACATCCTGCAACCAGCATGAAGATGAAATATTCCCGTTCTTAACATACGTCTTCAAAAATACAAGGAAAAAAAATGCGAAATGCAGAATCTTCACAGTGTGTGGAGGTTTGTTAAGTTGCTGGGGGGCTTTATACCCCTTTAGCCCATGCCTGGTATTACGCATAGCATCAATAGGTTCATGTGTATCTACTGGAGGGTCCTGTTCCATTGGCAGTACCTCTCTACAGGAACTTGCTAAACTGTGTGTGTGTGTGTGTGTGTGTGTGTGTGTGTGAATTAGCACACCTATGTCAGCAATAGGTACAACCTAAAGTAGCTGAATGCATTCATGACAAGGGGTGTCCACAAATATTTGGACATATTTGTGTACTTTCCTAACCTGTTCCCAATAAACAGCAGAATAAAAGTGGGGTATCTGTGGTAGATAATGAAAGTTTAATGGAGCATTTTTATTTGTTTATTTTGAAGCAGAAAATATGTAAAGAAGATGAAAAGATGAAGGGGTGATTTAGGGATCAGAAATTAGGTAGAGGGGTTCATGAACGAAATTTCAAAGTGCCCGCTGACAGAGACACACACTCACTTGCACACGCCATAAAGTGAAGCAGCTCTTTTATAGGGTTCCATAAAACCCTGATGAGATGTTAGAAGATGAATAAATATGAGCTGGGGGTGGGGTGTATATGCAGGTCACTGTAAAAGGTGTTGGCATACATGCAGTATAGAGGCAATATGCATTCCCCTCTTAACCACGTGCTAAGCTCTTGTAACTGTTTGGTTCAACCTTCCAAAAAAAATTTCAAATTATCTGGCACCTGCTCATCCAACATCAAGGGAATTGTGCAGTAAGGGCTAGGGTAGGCCTTACACTAGATGTTGGAGCATAGCTGTGAGGATTTGAGCATTGCATTCAGCGACGGGAGCATTAGGGAGGTCAGGTATTGATTTTGGATGATCAGTTCTGGTTCATAAACCTCTCTCCAACTCATCCCAAAGGTACTGGATGAGGCTCCACCTCTCCACAAAGCTGGGGGGCTTTATTTTCCTCCAGAAGATGCTTGGTGTTGGCTACAGTTCCAGAATGTCTCATTCTATTGGAAATGCTTGTGGTTGCTTTTGAACGCCTGTGTCAGCGCCTGCAGGTGCTTAAAGTAGCTGAATTCACTCATTTTGGACATATAGTGAACATTTCCCCTTGGTGTTGTCGGCGAGGGGAAACTACACTGACGTTATAGTGAGGTTCGGCTTGTCACCGGTTATTTACGCCCACAGCGCTTTCTTCTATTTCATTTCTGACAGATCCATTGGTCTGAATACCCTGTTGATGGCTCACGTGATAGGGTAAGGGCCCATAGTTCAAATTAATCCTACATTTCTTCTCTATGTAGAGAAGCTCTTGAGCTGATAAAAAGGATAAATAATTTTTAGACAGATCAGCATTTGTCATACTCTGTGGCTCAAGTCCATTAAAATGTAATTGAAGTTCTGGTTGTATAGCATTGAGCACTCAGCTCGATGAACAAAGACAAACTCATTCTCTCTCTCTCTCTCTTTCTCTCTCTCACCCACACACACACACACACACACACACACACACACACACACATCTCCTCACATTCTCATTCTCCCCTGGCTTCCTGGTGGCCGTCTTTAATGCGGAAATAAAATCTGATAAAATATTTTATGGCTCCTCTGTATCTCCTATCTTTCGTGGCTCAGCAGCCATACGAAGTGAGTGTCCCAGCATTGCCCTGAGCCATAGCACAGGTAAAGAGAATGGCAGGGAAGCCTTAGAATAGGATTAAGCATTAGCACATCATCTGTCATGTGAAATGTACCATTTCAAGCAGAGCTTCGCTTCGCTCGTTATATATAAAGTGTGTCCACATCCACTGCAGTTTTACTCCCTAAATAACACCTTCTTGTTTTTCTGCTCTTGAGCCAATGGGTCTCTTACAATCCAATCAATACTTAATTATTAGGGTAAAAGACATGGGAAGTCAATGCCAGCTCTTTTGTGCACTGGTCATTTCTCTCTCCGTGTCCGCGATTGGCTTGTTGTGTGAGACATTCAGATAATCACGGTAATGTCACGGAGCATGTATTTCCAGTTTGTTTCTCCAGCCACAGTTGGCCGTCGCACTCCAGAGTAGCCATCGATGGCCCATCAAGACGAGCTCTAGGGACGAGAAAAGTTGCATTTCAGTCCAGTGTTCCTCTGTATAATTGCACCAGCCTTATATCTGAGAATGACTTCCAGGTCTGTGCTGTAAATTTAAAATCTATACAGCATTGATGCGTATACAGTTTCATTAAATTGGTACTATTGATCAGGATCTCGCTGTTGTTGCATAGTGCTCAATAGCCACCTATCCACTGTTCAATGGGGAGAAAACCCAAGAAGGTGCATTGGGTTTCCTCAGTTTGAATGCATGCATCACTTGCACATAAATAAAATCTACTGCTTTTTTTGTCATTTGCTTATTTTGGCAATAAATGTGTCCATGTAATATATTTCACATAGAACCCATAGAGAGTTTTGAATCAAGTAAATTCAATACCCTGTTTATTTCAGAGCTGGAACTCGAGCACTCTCCAGAGTGTCTGCAGAAGTGCAAAAGTGGACACTTTTTGCATAAAAAGGGGCTATTAATACTTCAATTCATGTCATGCTGGCCAGGGTTATTATTTTGTCTGAAAATGATGATGTAAAGGATCATACAAAAACCTTGTATCTCCATGATGGCAGTTTTACCAAAGAGGGGAAACTTAACTTACAATGTTAATGTAATGAAAGTCAATGTAAAATATTTAATATTTTTTACACAATGTAAAGCTAGATTTAAATGATGTCAAAAAGTAAAAATGGGCAAAAATTAATGATTTGTTTGATTCAGCAGAGAAAATGCTGTTGCTATTATTGCAATACCACAGGTGTAACAGAGAACTACCGTTAAAGGAGATGCATTGACCTCACAAAACTAGAGTGCTGACTAAAGTGCCTAGATTGGCAAAGCATTCTACAACATGACTTCGTTTGGGAAAAAACAGCCAAACAGGAATGAAACAGACAATCATCTGCTAAAATTAAAGGCAGCTGGACTCGACCGTGATCCATCCAAATGACCAGAGAACCAGTGATACATGCACATTGATGTGTAGCCAGAAATGTCCAGCTAACCAAGGCTCAAATCACACCCGTTTAGAAGCCTCATATCTGAGAACATAAAGTTGAGTGAGTAAACCTATAGGAGTGTTTTCTACTGTTTATAAACACATTTAGCACACTTATTTATCCAGGTTTGCTTGCTTTCCCTTTTAATCGAACTTAGAGTGTTGCTAAATTCACAACTACAATGGGCTTGTTTTTTAGTTCCACCTGTTTTCAGAGCGCAACTTCACCACTTAGTGAGTTCCTACATGTTTTGGTGCCTAGATTCCAGTACTGCAGCAAACCATTTGCTTCAAATTTTTGAGCTTTCAGCAGTGTGTAAAAGGAAGCTCTGAATTCCTGCTGAATCTGATCACACAGTCAATTGCAAAACAGCTCTTTCTCATTTTTGTTTTAGTTGCATCCATACCGAACTGTTACATCACACGCATGCCCTTTATTGGCTACAGTACTCAAAGCCAGGTGCAAATTTATAGACTGTTTGGATGTGCATTCTGAGAGCAAACATGTGGCTAATGATGCTCACTGGACTACAGCTGCACTGCATGTTTTGTCTAAAGTGAAAGACTATGCCAGATAGGTAGGGGTGGGCGATTAGTCTTTGTTATCATGATAAATGACATCACAATACATCTTTCTATATATATATACATTGCTATAGATGAAATTATGATCAATGAATACTTCATAAAGACTAAACTGTACAAAACAAATTGAACTTAGTCCTCTCTCTAAGAGGTCTAGCAGTCTAGCGAGGTTGCCATCAGGAGCACTACATTAGTGATGGGTCAGTCGCGATCTTTGACTTGAACAACGGGAGGCGTCTCCTGATTGAGAGATGATTTCGTTTTTCTCTTAAAGCCACACGTGATTGGTCAAGATGTGTGCGGTGTCTATGTGTCCACACTGAGCATGAGGGGAGAGGAGGGGTCTCCCGCAAAGTTCTCTCGGGAGACAAGAGAGAGCATGAGAACTTTGCACTTTACATAGTCAGACAATGAGGGACAGGAAACACACATTTCATTGTAATAGACAGGCAAAGTTCAAATTTCATATTGAGCAGGCTCCACCAACAACCTGCACAGGCATATGCGAAGTGTATAAAAATGTGAGCATATAAAAAAGCCATTTAAATAATAAACAATCATTATAACCAATGCTTTTACATTAGTAATTCATTTTACACATAATTTGGTAATAAATTGATTAAAGCAACAAAAAATCTAAGGAGCCACTTGAGAGCTGAAAGAGCCGGCCTCTTTTAGTGAGCCGAGCCAAAAGGACAAGCTCTCTTTAAAAAGAGAAGGAATTCACATCACTACATTCCATAAATACCAAAATCTAAATTGAATTATGACATGCTGAATTGAATTATGACATGCATTTCAGCATGAATTAGTCATGCTGAAATGTTTAATTAAGTAAATCAGTTGAGTTCTATTGATGGCAGTGCTTTTCTTATAATGGTCAAACAACAAAGCCATCAACATAATCAAATAAAACTGTACAAATATAATACAGAATGGTAAAGCACACTTTAAACATGGACTATTAGGGCATTTCTTTCAAAAAACAACCAGAAAACAGGACAAACTGTTATTAGCCAACTAGCTAATAAATAACAGCAAAAACAGCTGTTTTATTCACCCCATACATACAGCATGTTTTATTCAACACTGGCAAAAATCACCCATATGGTGCCATAACAGTTTTGGATACTGTTTGGCATTTTGTCCATTCCAACCATACCTTAAACATTATGGTATCCCTTTATTTAGAGTGGTCTTTCTTAGATGTATTAAGTCTGTGATGTATCAGTAACATTATTAGCTATACAGTGGATTATCCAAATAGCATGTCATCATCAAATTTGTATTATATGTATTATATTTTGTATTATATTTGTATTATATTATTATACTTTAATTTATAATATATTAACTTATAATATTATACTTTATTATTTAACTTTTAGAGACCAGTAGCAGGCACAATTAATTCAAAGATACAGAATGAGCTGTTACAGTCTTAACTGAACTAAACTAAACTAATCTTAAGTTACTACATATCTAGCTTGTGAGAATCACATAATTTAAAGGCCCACCCTCAATCGTCAGCATTTATACATTTATATATCTTGAATCCAAAATCCAGAGTGCAGTTTCTGACAGCACAGTCATCCAAACGGGCCAACTTAGCCTTTCAAAACCCTGACTGCCCGTCCTGAGCTTATTCTCGCCGTTAGTCCAAAAGCTGCTCATATTTTAATCCTGTACTCCACCATACAGGAGATTAGCTCTTGATTGGCTCAGTAGAGAGGCGACTTCCTGTCTCAGCAGGAAGTGGATCCTCTGCTGCGTCCCTGGGATGTTCCTACATGCCTGTCATCAATGCTGGCTCTTTAAGTCGTGCTGTGCTAATTAATCTCCTCTACTCTGAGCACTTTCTGTAGACGAGTGGTGCGTGTGCTGTCTCCTGCAGCCTTGATGGAATTTTGATTGGAATCCCTGCATGGGCTATTAAAGCCTCCGGTCAGTAGGAGGCAGTATCCTCCTGTGGGGGCCCGCCTCTTCCTCACTGGCTCGTCACACCGCTGCCAATAGCTGGAATAGATTTATTGGTGAATCAACTGGGGGGTGCTGGTACTGATAGTGTGGGGCACGCTGGAGGGTGGCAGTATTGACAGGCTAATGCACTGATAATGATGGGGAAAAAGACAAGAGGCCTATTTGGCTAAGCTTTCTGTGGTGAGTAACAGATGTTCTGCAGGAGGAGGTACAGTGATAATGATGTAAATAGTGCAAATTGCATAAAATATATCTCATTAGGTTCAACGATATTAGCTTTTCTCTATCAGAAGCAGCCATTCACCTACCAGATATGTTCTTTTTGGAGAGAAAAAACTAAGTACACAAGAATACCATTGAATTACTGAGCTGTTGCCAGTTTTAGGGCAGTTACTCAAAAAAGTAAGAATGATATCTTCTAGCACTATAGCAACAGCTGCATTTAGCAATATGACTAATTGACTAATAAACAGTAACTCTTTTAATTACCAGCTTATAATAATATTCATTGTTTATCATACATTTATTATTATTTTTATGTATTTATTTAATAATTAATTTTACAAGTCAGTGTAAACACTGTGTATTGCAGTATTAAAGGTCTTGTCGCATTGTGGCAATTGGGTTTAATTTGTGACAACTGTGACAATAGTGGAAATATACCCTTGTCCCTTCTACACTGCACATTTGTAGATTCTTTCTATTATGCTTATTTCAGCCTAGCTTGTATAATGCAATCACTTCATTACTTACTAGTAAGAAAGACCAACTTAATTATTTCCATGTATTCAAATTGGACTGTCATATTATATCAAATTGTTTCAAGGGGATCAATTACAATACAATTTTTAACTACAGCATTGTATTATTTTTATTATTTGAGTTGCTTGCTATCTTGGCAGTAAATTGTCAACACAGGCGCGAGTACACCCCCGCTTGCTACGCACACATGGAGCAGTACACAAACCCAGCAGCAGTACACAAACCCATAGCATGTGGCAGTTGGCAGCTATGCAAACTTTTGCATCAACAATAAACAGAAAACCAAGTAAAAAAACATTATTCTAGAGGCGAGGTTCTTCACCGCTTCAGCACGCCTTCCCAGACTGAGTCAAACTTCAGACCGCACCTGGTTCTTAATGGAAATGGCAAGTGACACGTTGATTGGTTTATTGCATGTTACGCCCAAAACACACCCATTAATAGACTTAGTACATGCCTTTCGAGCGTTTTAAGCCATGCAGGGCGTTCTTTTCCAATCGTGATGATAGCAAAGATACACTGACACGCCCTAAATCAAACTGTGCGGTGCGCGGTTTACGGCTCGCCCAAAGATCACTACAGAGCGCCATCTACCCACCTGGAGAGAGCACCGCCAATTGTGCTCTCAGACTCTGGCTGCTGATGGCAAAGCGGCATGGCTCGGTATTTGATGGGTTCTGTTTTTTTGCCTCTGAATGCTGTCTTTATTCAACCTGTGCAACATTTGTATTTCTACAATTTTTGAAAAAAATATTTCCTATCTTGTTCACATATGCACTGTATGTCCAAAAATTTTGTGGAAATACGTTCAAGCACCCACTGCTGACACAGATGTCCAAATGCACAAACATGCACAGCTTGTCTGTAGAGAAGTGGTGTCAATAGAATAAGACTCTCTGGAACAGATCCTTCTGGCACCATTCCTAATGCCAGGCATGAGCCTGAGGGGTATAAAGCCCTCCAGCATTGAGCTGTGGAGCAGTGGAACTGTGTTCTCTGAAATGATGGTTGGTTCTCCTTCCAGTACTTTTGGGATGAGTTTGGGGTGTTAGGGATGAGGTGGGATGGTGCTCATCCAACACCATGCTCTTACTAACAACCTTAGTAACTGCAATCAAATATTCACAGTAATGCTCAAAAGAATCTAGTAGAGTACAGTAGAGACAGTTACTTCAACAAAAGCAGGATACACTCTTTTTAATACCCTTGATTTTGGAAAAAAATATATATAAATGAGTGGGTGTCCCAATTCTTTTGTCAACATAGTGTACATAGAACATTTAGAATGTTGTGATGAGGAACCAACACAGCATATTCAAGCCCCAATCCTGCAGCCTGTCAATAAGCATTGAAATTGAAACACTGAACAGTATCCAATGTCATTTAGGCAAACGGTACTTTACAGTCAGTGCAGAATTGTAGCTGCCATTAATTAGAATGTTGTAAGAGCTGCAAATATGCTAAATTAGGTAACACACAAGACAAAAAGGAACAGTAAAAACGTGGGCTGTGCATCGTGGTGCCATGGCAAATCTCTGCTCAGCTAACCAAGATTAGTCACTGCCAAATTGCTACTGTGCACAGTGGGAGAATTGCAGCACATGTGTCTGTGTTGTCTTTTTCAGAGAACCCTTCTTCTTGCCATGCATAAATGTTCTGACATCCCAATCTGGAATTGTGTCTCTTCTTGCATAAAGCACACTTTTACACAGGATTTTCAAAGATACAGCGGCACATGGTGTTGTCCACTGAAGCCATTTCACACCAGGACATTATTAGGAATGGCACACACAGTAAAGCCCAACCAATCCTAGCAGTGCTATCCAAGGCTGAGGAACACAGCTGGCATAGTCTCATTAAGACAGACAGGAAGAGAGAGAGGGACAACTGAAAATCTGGTGTTTGCTGTAACAATATTATTTCATCTTAAAATGTTTCTCATGAGTATGCTTTCGATAGTGCAGGTTCTTTAGCACCTTGGATGGCAGTCCCTTAGGTGTCTGAGGTGGTAGAAACACTGACTGACATCTTTTCCAGGTAGTTGATGTGTCAGGACCACAATAGTTCCTGAGAGATGCAGACACCAAGGAAACATCATTGAGATGTGTTTCTGGAAGGGACTAAAATTACCAGTGAAAAAAAACTGTAGGTAATTCAGCCTGTAAAAGAAGCAGGACAAAAAATACTTGACATGGGTGATCTGGGTGTAAACAACATCACAAGAGGACCCTGCGAAAGAGGAAATTACCCCAGAACCTTATGGGAATTAAATTTAATCCAAATGGGGCTACAGACATGTTCTATTGGCTCATTTGGTAAATGAAAGAGAAAATAATGAATCCAAGAAACAAAGTTAAACTTTCTTTTATTAATCATGGCCTGTTCAAACTGCAAACTGCTTCATTAACAGAATGCATCTCCTTCTAGGGAGGTTGCCAGGTGCTTTCCCAGCTCTAGACTTCTGACCTACATCTCCATTCACAGAGAAAATCACTGTGCTCTGGAGGAAAAACAATGCATTTGAGCTCAATAAGACTAATCTCTTATTAGCACAAGTCAACATATTAGTAATACAGCATTTACAACTGTATTATCAGCTGTATTTTGCTACACACCTGATATTCTCAGTGTTTCAAAGCTCCAAACCCTTTAGCCCATCCAAATTGCTCCATAATTTCTATCGCCTTTTCTTTTGTGTCCTTTTTTTTTTGAACTGCTGAGCTGGTCATTGCTCAGCATAAATTCCCTGATAAAGGCAGCTGTAAAACCTTTGCTTGCTTCTGTCCAAATTCTCCCACGCCATCTGAAAGACTGCTTGAAACTCAAGGAAAACAAAACTGCTGTGTAAAGAAGGTGGTGCCCAGGCTGCAACAGGCCTGGTACCATTTTATTTGGACAGCCTACTGTAGATACTTTATAGATTATAGATCTATATATCTTTATAGATTACTTTACCTTTAAAGCAGCTGTATGTAGCATTTCTACTTTAAAATAACAGCTTCAAAAGTATTGCTCCACTGACATGTAATAGGGAGAATAGCACTACTACTACTCAGCACCAGGACAATGCTTGCATGAACTGCATGACACTTTGTAACCCGAGTCCTGTTTGTGTAAAATCCTCTATTTGGCTTGAAGTGTAAATTACACTACCTGACTGTAGGGGGAGATATTGAGCAAGGAATACCAATTCTCCATAATGCTGCTTTAACTTACATTCAAATAAACACCTAGTACATTTGTCTTACACTCTTTAAAAGGTTCCACTTTTCAACAGTCTTGGTGGTTTGGTGACATTTATTCATAATTTATAAATAGTTCTGACCAGGGGAAGATGGATCCCCCTTGTGAGTCATGGTTCCTCCCAAGATTCCTTCCTCCAGCTCTGAGGGAGTTTTAGCTTGCCACTGTCGCCGTTGGCTTGCTCACTGGTCTTAGGTTTTTTTATGATGTTGATTTCTTGTTTTTTGTAAAAAGCACTATGCAAATACATTTGTAAACACAAATAAAAAGATTTGTAAACACAAATAATTTTTTTTAAGTGTATAATTTATGCCCAACTTCAAACATGACTAGGAGCTTTTGTTTATACCATTACATTGCTGATTTCCTTCCAAGGTGCAGTTTTCTTTGATTTCTTTGAATGTTCCAGCATTCTGCATTCACTTGAAGAGGAAGTGAAGGTTGCTCCTTCCTTCGCTTTGTCATATGTCTGTTTCAGGGCCGGAGGCTATTAAGAGTTTTTTTTTTTTTTTTTTTGGCAGTCATCACCTGGTCCTCCTCATTCTAAGTCCTGTGAGAGAACTGAACCACAGCTTTGTGCCACATCTCGCTCCAGACAAACCCCACCCCTCATCATCACACCCCTAATCAGCAGTTCATTGAGCCTTTCTCTTCCTGGAGCCTCTGAACCTGAATGGGAGTATACCCCTCTCTTCTGCAGCAGGGCCTTTCCTCTAATGATCGGACAAACAAGACTTCTTTAGTGCCATTCTTCAGCCTGCTGACGTCAATCCTTTTCCCCCTCTTTCTTTCCCATCAGCCCCCACAACCACTTTCCTGTCGGGTAAAAGACATACATTCATTTTCTTACTGTTGGAATTCTGTCAGGTACAGCAATTTGAGAGTGAGAGAGCGAGAAGACAAAGAGAGCTATGTGCATTTATATAAAAAAAGACTGTGTGGTCTTTATTATCACTATGTACTAAATTGCTTTTCCCAGCATCTCATTTTCCCTAGGTATACTATGATCTGAATAGCTAACTCCTGGAATGAAACTCCTGGAATGAACATTTTTTGAACCATTAGTAGCAACTGTGGGCCCTTATCAGTGTTATTGACATGTTTTTAATTAGCCAATTTAACAAATTTCACCATTTTTTGGCTCATTATTTAGGTTTATTTGTCTATTGCAGCAGTTCTCTTAGTGTCAAAAATAATGTGTTAAGTGAACAAGCTGTATAACTAACTAATGTCATGATTTTTATTTAAGAATTGTCAACTTGGACCACAACAGTGCAAATTCAAATTCCCTGGCTGTTTTCTGGTTATAAACTATTTAATGACTTATTAAGAAAACAAATGTCTGGAATGTCTCTAACCATTAGTATCAACTATAAGCACAGCGATTATGTAATTGATATGGACACGTTATTGAATTACAATAGCCAAGAAGCAGACAATAGCCAGATAAGCAATTGATCAGGCCATTATCCAAGTCTATTTGTCTATTGTAACAGTTCCTGGCGTCAGAATAACTAGTTAATTTGTTTTGTCAATCATTTGAAAAACTACCATATGTCATCAGTTTTATATAAGGATTGTCAGCCTGGATCAGAAGGAGAACATTTTGAAATCTCTGGTTAAAGACTAGTTATAGATCTTAAAATTACTTATTAAGAAAAAATGTAGGAGTACACTCTCATTACCTTACTGCACAATCCATTTTTTCAGATCTGAATATTCTGCCTTGTTTATTTGTGTTTGTAACTGAGCCCTTAATATCTGTCCTTAGTGTGAACACAGCTGTGGCCTGAAAAGACGTGCATGCGCACATCTTAAGCAACCGTGGCACATGCATCCATGTGCTTCATGAACAACAATGCCAACAAATGAGCAGGGAGATAAATGCATCAATGCTTTTCACCCTGTTAATGACAATATCTGCAAGTTAGCCATTGCCACATTTTCAGCAATGGATAATAAATGTTTCCGTATTACATACTACACACAATAAATATGTAAAGTAACTCATTACAGAGATTATTTTTTTAATTGCCTCAACTTAGGTTGCTCAGAGGTTCTCCTAAATTACATTATTTCGTTTGGCATTTTAGTTTAGGCAGCAAAAACATGAAATCAGTAAATGAGCTGCAGCTGAAATTGCTTAAGTATTTTGTAAGTTTTTTTTTGTTGGGGCCCCCCCTTAGTTTGTTAATGGTTTATTTCCATCTGCATTTTAAGAACCGGCCCATCACATGTAGGGAGCACTTCCTATTCTGAGACTACTGACCCTGGAATCTATGAACCCCTGACTTTGTTTCTTGACAATCAGGCAGTCCCTGCTGTCCCTCTCTAGAGCTCATATACAGTACATGTCCAAGAAAGAACAGAATGACCATTTTTATTCCAAGCTGTGTTCTAATGTAATTTCACAGCTTCAGAGTGACACAACAGTCTAACTGCTGCTCATCAAGTGTAAGGAGATACACTCTCACTTACCTTACTGAAGTACACTCCCATTACCTTATTGCACAATTCAGTTTTTGTTTTGCTTATATCTGAACTTTCTGCCTTGTTTACTTGTTTATTTGTTTATTTTACTTGTTTGTAAGTGAGCCCTTAATATCTGGCCTGAAAGGACCTGCATGTGCACATCCTAATCAACCGTGGCACATGCATCCATGGTAAATTTACTCAGAGCTGTGTTCTAATATCGTTTCACAGCTCCAGAGTGGCACAACAGTCTAACCGCTGCTCACCTCAAGTGTCAGGAGAATACAAGTTCAAATTCTCAAAAGTGCTCAGTGCTCCATTGTCAAAAGTCTGTGGACATCATGTGATCAGAGGAGTCCTACCCTACATATCGGAAGGAAGAGAATATAAATTGAGGGGCGCAATGCAGACTGAGCATCATAACCTATATTCAATCAATTTCAGCTGCAGCTCATTTACTAATTTTATTTTTGAGGCTCAACTTAATATATATTGTTGATCAAACTGAGATGCAGAACTAAAAAAATGAGAGTTAGGTTCGACAAAATCAACTTTGTTAGCTTAAAATCACTCATCATATTGACATTCATCTGTCACATGAATTCAGAATTCTGATCATCCTTATTAAGGTTGCATTCAAGTGGCTCTGAACTACCTTACATAGACAAGGCAGAAAAACAAAAATGCAGGTGATGTACACATAGTCTAGGTATCTTCTGACATTAAAAAATGCATTTTTTAATGTCTTTAGAAACGACCCATAGGCGCGGCTTCTGAGGCACTTTTTCATGATTATTTTCAAGTCCTGTTTTGCTCCTGCATCACATTTTATGACACAGCTCCAACATTAATCAAACAGACGGAAACAGTCCTCTTCCATTACCTCAATTAACTTCTCATAGGAGCAGCTTCTCAGCAGTCAGGGGTCATTTACTGCAGCCTAATGATGATAAGTGACTAATCCATCACAGTGACCTTTATTTACCTCCGCTACAGGGAAAAGAGAAGGGTACACTGGGCTGTTATCCACTCTGCGGCTCTTCTTCTCCTTGTCTTTCCCCTTCGTCGTCCCTGCGCAGGTAAGTAAAAAGAATCCGGCGAAATGTCAGGTCATATTAATTGGCAGTGGAGACATTTTTTCAATAGTCACATAACTGTGATTTCACATGTGCAGACGTGGTTCTCAAGGTCATGGGGCTTTACATTAGTGTGGTTTATTATTTCAGATCATTGAGGGAACTCTGCACCTCTGGAATTGAAAATCAGGTTGCGATTTGTGGTTGTAAAGACACAACTCTTGGGAAAACCACTAGGGAGGTTCACAGTGGTAGCTGTTATTTTTTCAAATAGAAAAAAACTGACTAATTTGTAGACAGAAATAGTCACACCAGCACTAGGACAGAGTACTCACCTATTTGATGTGAAAAGTGGTGCAGGCTTTAACCTCCTGCACCTCTAATGGATGAGGGCTAAAGGCCTGGAGCACTCTAAAGCCAGACCTCATGCTCTAAGAGCTCATTGTCTGGACGCAAATTAAGCCTATTCTTGGACCAAATTACATGGTCAACGAGGATTGTCATTTGAAATCCTGTTGAGTTTAGGATGGGGTCTATTTTGGGTCCGAAAAAGAGCAACGGCAGATGCACGCAGGAATGACGTGTCTGGTGGGTGGTTGGGCAAAAGCACTTACGGTGTTTGGCTCTCTGGCCGCAGAATAGAGGTTAGATCAGCCTGATTGAGTGCCTGTGCCACTGAAGGACATTTAAAAGTCATCACCTGCATCCCCTCCGCTGCTCGCCCTCTGCCTGCTGCTCCTGATGGGACTTAAGAAGTCATTTCAGGGCGCAATTCATGTTTGATGACTTTATTGATTTCCCTTTACCCTCTCCCTCTTTTTCCCTCCCTTTTCCTTTGGTATGGGTCTCTGCTGAGTGAAATGTACCTACAGTTAACCGCTCTGCTGGATTTTCACTTTACTGTTTCCTAACTTAGAAACAAAGGAGTCAAGCAGGGGAGATATTTTAATAAAGCAATTACCCTGATGAACACACTGAGTGCTTTCAAATCAAATGTGGCTCTCACCTACACTTGGAAAAATAAAAGGGCCCAAAAAAGGTTTTCAGCACGACATCTTCGAAGAACCGCTTTGAGTTTCCTAAAATATCCATTAATGGGTGGTTCTTAAAAGAATTGATAGTGAATTGGAAATCATAATGCATCATGTCATGTTTCTGAGTGAAACATGGTGCTAAGAGGGTACATGGTAACACCACCCTTCCCATGGCAGACTAGGGTTTGATTCCTGAGTCGAGCAAATACACTCTGCTACACCAATAAGAGACCTTGGGGAAGACTCCTATCGCTACTTAATGATTCAAATCTCTCAATAAGAGCTTTAGCCCGGTGCCGTAAACGTTACTGAATGATCTTGCTGCTAGAGCTGAACAACAGCTATTTCATAGATTAGAAGATTACTTACCAAGATTTAAATTACATGGTACGATGAACTTAATATGATCATATTGGCCTATTAATATAGTATATTTAGATTTAGAAATGTGAAGAACCTTAGTTAATAACACTAAGGAACAAGCACTGCTGGAAAAAGGAGCTGTGTGAGAAGTGGATAAGTGTAATCGTACACCTAGTCAACTGGACACTGAGAGGACCCAGAGAGGACAGCAGCATCCTGGTAAGACTCTGTAATAATAAAACGTTTATGTTACAGTCTCAAAAGCTAAGCTAAGCTAAGCAGCTGTGTCCCTGACAATAAAAGCACAGCTTATCTTTTTATCTCATAATCTCTACGTAAAAAGAAAAATCAACATGCTTAATTCCGGGGGAGAACAACAGGGTTTCTAATGACCATTGAAAAACTGCATTTTGGAATATTTACTTTACATAAAAACAGATTTACATTTACTTCATGACTAGAAATCCGTGGACATGTTCACTTGTGTTTTCTATAACCCCCTGAGGCCTACATAACAAAAACCTCCATAAGCATTTTATTATTCCTATCTCTCTATGTACCTAATTTTAAACACTTACAGCCTGTTTTAGTTACTGTGTCTTTAAGGCTGAGGTGTTTATGTAAATGACCTTTGTTCCATTGGGGGCTCTTGGTTAACCCTAGCCCTGTTGTAGCGGAGAGTCTGGAAACATTTTAAACTTAATCCCCTATATCCAAGAGACTACACAATAATACAACGAATGCATGCAAGTTCAGGATGTGTGGCATCGATTGAAACTTATAGTGGGCCTAACAAAATATGGGGTCTCCCAGAAAAACCCTAGAGACTGCTGTACTAAAAATGTTAGATCAGCAGTTCTAGAAATACTCAAACCAGTCAAACATGCCAAGCTCAGATTCACTGTAATTCAGTTTTTCTCCATTCTGATGGTTGATGTGAACATTACCTGCAGTTGCAGACACATATCTACATGAATACACTGCACTACCATCGCAGCGGTCGATCAGATTGCATAAATGAATATGTGCTCGGTGAGTGTATATATAAGGCACATAATGTCAGTTAGGTGCTACTATTATTAGGATAAAACACTAATTTTAACACTTTACTTGATGGAAACTCGAGTGGGTGAGATGAACCACTAGTGGGCTCTGACTCATTTGCCTCACAGCCACCATTTTGGGAAAAGTGTCTAGTCTAGTAACCCTGATGTAGCTTCCATAGCTAATATTATAATTATATAATAATAATAATAATAATAATAATAATAATAATATAATTCTAATATCTAATATACTTTATCCACATGCTTCTTCCTGAGAGATGAGAAAGGAAAACGCAAACTAAATTTTGCATTGCATGACAGAAATTAGGATGGCATGGTGGTGCCGCAGGTAGTGCATGTATTGCACCGCTCCGGGGGCCTGAGGTTGGCGGGTTTGATCCTCACTCCACTCCAAGCTGTCTATGTGGAGTTTGGAGTGTGTTGGTCCTATGTCCACACAGGTTTCCTCCGGGTACTCTGGTTTCCTCCAAAAAACACACATGGTGGGTGAACTGGCCTTACTATTTTGCTCCAAGGTGTGAGTGTGTGTGAGTGAACGGTTGTGTGTGTGGTAACCTGCAATGGACTGGTGCACTGTCCAGGGGGTGTTTCCCCTTGAACTTAATACTTAATAATGGGTAGGCTCTGGACTCACTGACCAGGAAGGAGTGGATAAGAAGATGCGTATATGACAAACACTACGTACAGTTGCCCAGATAAAGGAGGTGGTTAAACTTACTCACTGGATCATCTTACCCCAGTCTCTTCTACCTCATTCAGAAAGCTTTAACTTGATTAGGCAGGGCTGAATAAGCAGGTATAGGCAGATATATGGCAATGGGTAGTTGGTAGATTTAAATTCTGCTGAAAAGGGAAAAAATGCTGGAGACTGAAAATGTGCAGGGTTTTATGCGACAGCGACAATTTGTAGTTGCATTGATGTTTGTGACATCACAAAAATAAAGCTCTTAAAAGTAAGTGTTTTTGGAGCTTGGTTATAAATGCATGCATGTTTTGTTGACTGTTGACAGTACACCAAGCTCTTCAATTTGAAAAACACAAGGGAATATCATGCGACATGGGCCCTTTAATTTTACAAAGATGTTCATTTTACGATGTTCTTGAAGAAGACATGATCAAAGCTCACCCACAATCGTTTTTTGCTGACCAAATCCTGCAGCATAAGCATGTTCCTTTGCTATTCGCCTGGTTAAATCATGCGTGCATCGCGGCTCATGTTTCCGTTAAAAGCAGGCTCAGATTAAATGACAAATCTAATGGATGCCATCCACACAATGCCGTAAATGAACCCCATTCCGTGTTGGCAACTCAGCCCTAATCCAAGTGCGGCCACAACCATGTCTGACGCTTTAATGAATTTTTTGCAGCCACAGCTGACAGTGATTGTTCACTCTCCCTCATCTCTCCTCAGGGGTTTGCTATTACATGCAATCTTAAATGAATGACAACTAAATGGAGCCCTGTTATGCATATCCAACAAATGAAAACACACACACACACACACACACACACACACACTCACACACACACACATATATGTATATATACAAACACACATGTGTGGCACGCACACACATACAGATGCACATGCTACATTGTCTGTTCATGTTCAATTAAACTTCTAAGAGGCCATTCAGTGCAATGAGGCTGTGAGTCAGCCCTCCCTGTATAAGGTGGCACAAAGCAGGGGGATGAACACAATGACCCCGCAGAGAGCCGAGTGACTCCCCCCCTCCCGCGCTTATCTTTTAGTACCGCTCAAGCCGCCTTTTAGGTTTTTAACATCACTGAAGCAGAAACAGAAATATTTGCAGAGGCTATTTCTGAATTTGGGAATGCTGGTATTTGGTCAATTGCAATCCTGGCAATTTCCAACAGGAATAAAACAGCACTTACAGAGGATGACAGTATAGCAGTGACGTTCATTGTGAAGTGAAGTTCATTCTTTTGTATCAAACACACAACAGAGAAATCTGTTGATACTCTGGGGTGAGGGGCGATAACAAAAGCTTTGTATCATTTCTATCATGTAAATGATCTTTTCCTCATAGCTCATTGAAGGTAAGCATATATACTAAGGCTAATTGTCTCTAGACCTTTAATATCACATTCAATACCATACCATACCAAACCATACCATACCATAATTCAATACCACATTCATCTTCATAATTAGGAGAAGAGTTAATATTTATTAAATTGAATGAATGAAAAGATATGAGGTCTTCTCATATAAAGAAAAAAAATATCTTTAAATCAGTCATACAAACCTTAAGAGGTGCAGACTCAAACTTACCAATACAGAATGTAAATCAAAAAGAATGAATTCAGTGTAATTATATTTAAATAAGATTCATTACTTAACTACTACAACCCATCACACCAACCTGTAGCTCTAATCAACCATATTCCAAACGACTTTCCATAACATTGTCTAAACTGCCTTTCATAGTTGGCTTAAGCATTCAATAATAATAATAATAATAATAATAATAATAATAATAATGTTTAAAACACACTCTAGCAGGTAGTTCTCCTGCAGCTGCAGGACCATATCTGCAGGACTTTAAGCACTGCACTGCTACCACATCGTTGGTCGATCAGTTTGGATAAATGAGTAGGTGCTCGATGAGTGTATATATGATGAATATAATGTCAGTTGTTCATTATTCGGATAAAACACTCATTTTAACACTTTAACACTGATATAAATACAAGTGGATGAAATAAACTACCGGATGAAGGAGAGACATCACCAGCCCAGAAAATAGCCCAGGTGTGACAGAAGGGTCACTACAGCTGATGACCTGGGGAACATCCAAGCAGCAATTCAGAGGCACTCATATATCCGAGCCATGATATATAAATTCACCTTGGCAGAAATGCGTGGAAAAATCTGAATTGTGATGTAGAGGCCGGTCTGGAAAAACACCTGATGGTGGGTAACTCTGGCCTCTGGCCTGGAAGGCCTAATAGCTGAGGTGTAGAAATACTCAGGTGAGGAGTTTTTGTTACCTATAACTTGGGCAGTGGTCATTCAGTGCAAACACAAACATAAAACAACAAATTAGCAGTGTGTTCAAATTCCACTCTAACAAAATGACTAATAAAACCTATGAATTCTAGCTAAGGTTCTAGCAATGTTCATGATCACTCTAGCTAAAACCATGGACCATGAACCATCTGCTAAAGGTGGCCTTCTGTAGTCTCTGGGGGAAGACATCAGAGAATAATTGTTAAAATTATTGTAATGCTCATTGTTAAAATTAATAAATCAGAGCACAGAAGTACAGAACTACAGTTTATCCATGTAGCAAATGTGTTGAGGCAACGTTCTGACATATTATTTGATCAGACAGGGTTAAGGTGAGGGTTGGGGCAGGGTTTCCCAAATGTGCAAAGGAACAAGTCTACCTGAATAGATGACCCAATAATGATATATACACTCTAAAGCTCTTTTCCAGTAGATTACGTAAACTGTCTGCCTTTAGCTTGAATGCCAGAACAGCGCAACATGTCCAGGTGATATTTAATATTTCATATAGTTACATGAATTCTAAATGAATGTTACCTCTTACCTCACTACCAAATCACATGCTGCCTGTTACTAAAACTGCATTCTAATTAAATATCAACGATTACATTGTGGCCTTTTTCATGGGTCCTTGCTTAATTTGCTACCTGGAATTGTTTTCCCCCATATTTTCATGAAACTAAAATGGAGTCCTGCTACATCATCGCAGTGGTAATATTAGTGCACATGTTCTACAGGCATTATAAAACCCATCCACTCGGCCAATTAAACAGAAGAGGTAATTCAGGTAATCCAGATTTGAGTATCTGAAAGAACAAGACAAGCAAAAATAGGTTTATTTTCTTGCAAGAGACGAACTGAGCTTATTTGGTTTAATTGAATTCATTTACAAAAACCCACCCTTTGCTTTGTTTTCTGTGAAGTCACTCCATTTTGTTGGCGTGGGCTTGATGATGGACTGGCAAAAATAATGGGCTGCACTGCACACACATATGACATAGGCCTGGGCACCTTCCTAAAAACTTTCATGGGTACAGAACGTTACATTGTGTGGAGGGTCATTCAACTTCAAGAACTTGCACATCTCGTTTACAAAAACGGTTCTTTAAAGAACCTGAACATTCTCAAGGGAACTAAAAGATTGCTTCAATGCTCTTTTTAGTACATTTATTTTTAAGAATACAGAAGTTGTTGCCAATATTCAGTTATTAGCATGTGAATCACATTAAGCTGATTGACGGCATTGCATTGTTACCTGGGAACCCCACCTTTCAATAAACGTGAGGGTCTATGAACGTCCACAGCTTTTGGTAGACCATATTCATAATTCAGTTCAATGCAGAACATCCCAGTGATGAGCCTCATTACCATCTTTAAATAATGCTTGTGAAGTAGATGTTAATGAGCAACACTGATATGACATGTCGGATGGTCTGAAGCCTGAGAGAAGTATGGTGGCTGCCGTTTAGAAGCTTCCTGATTCACTTCATAATCAGCCAAAGTCAGCGTCTTTTGTGGATTAATTAACTGTAGACATTTTCTACCCACTTGGGACTTGTTTTAGCCTATTTGGTTTCTTTGCCTCGGGTTATGTCTCTCCTTATTTTAGGTCAAAACTGTAATTAAAAAAAAAAATGAAGCATAAATTTACCACCTCATGGTGGGGGGTTGTAGAATTAGGAGCATAAAGAAGAGTCCTTATGTATTGATGTTTCTCCAAGTTAACATTTTATAGCTTCTTTTAGGTCTGTGCTTCACGCTATGCATACAGAAGGAGCGCCTTATGGTGTGTGTAACCTTTACTGCACCCACCCTGACTTTTTTAAGGTCACCTTCAGGCTTACACTTTCTCTCGCACTGTCTCTCTCTCTCTCTGTTTCTCTCTGTCTCTTTCTCTCTTGTACTCTCTTTCTTACACTCTCTCTTTTTCTCTCTCTATATGTATGCGTATCCACCTATATACATACACACATATATGGATGTAGGTATATTAACAGTGTGTTGGGCTGCCAAAACAGCTTGGACCCTCAAGACCTCTGAAGGTGTCCTGTGGTATCTGGCACTAAGACATTAGCAGCCAATCCTGTAAGTCCTGTAAGTTGTGAGGTGGGGCCTCTACGGACTGATCATGACCTTGCTGCTGGTTCGCTGCTTGTCCTTCCATGACCCACTTTACAAACATATTAGACACTAGACACTGCATTAGAACTAGAACACCCCCACAAGTACTGTCTGATGTTTTGGAGATGCTCTGACCCTGCAACGTCCTGCCAGCACATTTTGCCTCTTGTCCAAGTGGCTCAGATTCTTACACCTGCCCATTTCTCCTGCTTGCAAAGACTGACTGTTCACTTGCTGCCTAATGTGTATATTCCAACCCTTGACAGGTTCCACTCACTCACTATTTACCTCACCGGTTTTAATGTTATGGCAGATCAGTGTATATTGTCACTGTTGTTTTTTAAAATAAATACATTTCTAACCAAAGTAATTCATTAGTTTTCTTCTGGCCCGTTCATCATGATTCATCAGTTTCCACACAGTAGAAAACACACACGTCCACTAGCTTTTGCTCTTGTTCGTGAGGTGTCAGGATGTCTCTCAGTCTCTGTTAGCAGGGAATAAAATAAAGAGAAATGTTGGCAATGGCAGAAAAAGATGCCGCCCCTGTCGTATTTCCTTCTACTGGAGCATTCATCACTCGCTTTGTTCTCTCTATACCGTCAGGCATATAGATCTTTATCAGGAGCCGGTAGGGAGTGGTGGGGAATCGATCTAGGGTTTGGTAGGGGCTGCCTCTTCGCCAGAAACTTTAGCAGTCAGAGGAGCTGTGATGTTAGAGATTAGTACTGATATTGTGCAAACACACACACACACACACACACACACACATTTTTGGAGTCTGAGAACACACGGTTTTGCATCTTACTGCCTTTAGCTGAGCTGTTTTTTTCATGTGAATTCTTGTTTAAGTAAACAATATTTTAATGATTTAACAAATATTAGAGCAGAAATGTGACTCAGCTAGAGCCGAGCAGCCACAGCCCAAATGTGAGTCAGTTCTGCAGCTGAGGCACGCAGTGAGGAGTGAGAACCCAGCAGAGAACAACAGCACTGACCAAACACCTTCAGCTGCAGTTCCAGCATGCTGACGACTGGTGGCAGTGTGTTATAAGGCATAACCCATGGGAACACCTACAGGTATACACACAAACACACACACACGCACTCTCGCACACACTGTTACTATGTTCAGTCTCTGTCTCTGTCTTTCTCGCTCTCTCTTCTCGTGCATTGTGCTCATAGTGGGTGAGTTGACCATCTGACAGAGCACTGGAATTGACTCTTTTAAAGGAATGCATCTGTTTTTATATATACATAGACAGAGCGAGAGATAGTAATAATCAAAAATGACAACTTTACAGGAGAAGAATAAACCTTTCCTAACTTATAATGGAAGCCAATGGAAATAAATATTTTATTCCAAGCCATTTTCCAAGCATTTTTGTTGATCCATCCATTCAATTCTGACACAATAAAAAAGTAAAAAAAACAACTGGCAGATTTAAATTATGTCAAAAAGTCAAAAACAGCAAAAATGGAGATAAGCATATAATATTGGACAGTCCAGTACGTCCCATTCATTCAACTGGGTTATTATCTTGTGACTACGAAGTCCATAGTATGTCATTTACATAATTTTATACTCATCAACCCATTTAGTGACCTCACATGTCCTGTGAATGAGAGCATGGTCACCCTGGAATAGGTCATTCCCATCAGGAGAGAAATATCTCATTATAGGAGTAAGATGGTCAGTCAGAATAACTATGAGCAGTCCACCTGACACGCTTCCTGTTGAAACACTACCCAGTTGAGCAGCCTCTGTAACCGACGCTCCTGCCATCCGCACCCCAATAATGAACCCTCTATTTTCACCCCCTTGCCATCAAATATATGAGTTTCTGTTTCCCATGCACACCCTTTCATTAGCCTGTGTGTGTCCTTGATTCAAGTCAGATACAGACACATCACTGAACTCCCCCAACCTCAGCAGGGGGAAGACGTGAAATAGCCCCCTGCTCAAGAATGGTGGATTCAAGTTGCCGTGACATCCCAGAGATTTAGAGGATCATGGACATAAAGACGGACACAAGACTCACTGTGGAGGGAAGATTTGCACCCACCCCTGAAAGAGGACATCCACCATTAACTCCTTGCGCTCCAGAAACACGCTGCTACTGCCCCCTCTTCCTGCAAGCTGAGCACGCTAAGAAGAGGCAGGAAGGATACAGTTTAGGGAATCTCGTTGGAAAGTTAAAGCTGCAGATTTACTGATCTGCTTGGGAGGAAGATGGTTCAGTGCACAATGCTGAAAACCGTCCTTTATTCTCAGGTTTTAAAATGCCATTCAAAACAAAGGTCACATTCTGGCTCAGGAGCGAAAATGTCATTTTTTACAGCACAATCTAAATGCCGGAAAACCTAAATCCTTGCTATTTAATATGACTTTTTTTCCAGCCAGCAAAACCTTCTAGAAGGACTAGAGAAAGAGCGAGAGAGAGAGAGAGCAAGAGAGAGAGAGGGGATGTCATTGTTGGTGAGATTAAAAGAGTATTTATTTATGTCTGTTATGGAGCCAGTGGACTGGTTGTTCCTTGCTCATCTTATCTGATCAGACACATTGCGTGCCGCTGACTACAGACGTGAAATCGATGGCAGCATCTCCCGAGTGCGACACTGTTTGTGTTATTGACTGCATGCAAAAAGCTGTTTAAGTTGCTTTTTGCATCTTTCTTTCTCCTGTTAAAAGAATTACCGCTCCTCTATCAGTCACTTTCTACATAAAAAATTGGGATTCCAGTCTTTATGGCCTCCTCAAATGCAATTACAGGGGACCAGGCACTAAATAAGCCACAAAAACAAAAGCATGGAAATCTTAGTGGAGAGCACTCCTCTGCAAATTAGCACCACCAACAGTGAGGAACATTGAATGAATGTAACCTTTTTGGACCAGAACGTTGCAGGTTTCACACCGCAATGAAGTCAAGTTCAGACCTTGAAACAGCTTCAGTGTTGGCTTTTCCACGTCCCTAGGGGCTGCATGTATATCATCCTCAAACAAACGGTTCACCTTTTTACAAACACCACAGCTTGCCTGAGGCCTCAAATCCTATTAAGCCCCTCTCGCTCTCTCTCTCTCTCTCTCTGCGTCCCTCCCTTTCTCTCTAGCAGGAGCCAGGGCCATGCGAATATGGAAAGTATGAAAGCGGCAGCTGCGTTCTCCTTCTCCCCTGGAGCAGTGCACATTTCTGGAGAGAGGAAGGGACGGGAAATAGGAGGGTGGGGGTGGCTGTGTTTGCTCGAGACAATTAGCATAATCCCACTGGGCAGGGACAAATACTCTAGATATCTGTTGTTCTTGCCGTTGTCGATGCAGCTTAGTCCAACACTAAGATAACTACTTATGATAAGAAGGTTGGCAAGCAGACTACATGATGAAGTCTTTAGCAATGACAGACATCATAGACATGGATTAGCCAGGCAGGATCTCAATCGTGAAGCACTGCTGCAACAACCGTAGGTCTGTTTAGTTTAATTGCATTCTTAAACATGTACGTTTCCAGTGTTTGCAGAAGCCTACAGAATAGGATGCTCTGGTAGAGCCGCACATGAGCCTAAGGTCAGCATGCCTGATGCCAAGGGTCACCTGGTGGGTTATAAAGCCTCACTGTGTTCTTTGGACTGATAGATACCTTTAGGATATGTTGGAGTGGCATTTCTGATTCAGAATTAATCACCCAACACCAGTACCTGACCTCACTAATGCAGACATACCACCTTTCCTGCCCTGATGGCTGCAAATCGTATACAGTATTTACGCACAAGCTCTCTTTATAGTGTACTATAGTGCATCATCTCACTTTAGTTCTGCAGCTCCTTAGCAGAGTGCTCAAAGAGAGCGTTCAAATACAGGGAATGTAAAAAGGCACTTACCTGTTTACAAGTTTACAGGTGTTATTCTTTCATTGGTATAACTACTGTTGTATATATACATTTACTAGCTGCTAGCTGTCTTGCCCTTTTGATGTATTTAGTGATGAGGCCAAATTCCCTGTCAACTTGCTTTACAGATTAGTAAATATTATCAAATGAGTAAAACAAGAGAAAATAACAAGTGTACACCATATGTGTTTATTTATATTAGTGACAACACCATATTAGGTAAGAAAAGGGAAGGCTTCTGAATAAATATGTAAATATATTGTTGCATTGGAGGTCACTTTGGAGGGAGGGGATGGGGGGGTTGGTGCTCCCCTGAAATGAATTCTTTTGCCGGATGGGATGTCCACTAATGCTCTTGTGACTGAAAGCAGTCAAATCCTCCAATCTACTGTAAAACCATCCTAGAGAAGTACAAGCTGTTACTGCAGCAAATGGGGAACAAACTCCATATAGATACCCTTGGTTTCTGCAGAAATATTGGATGAGCGAGTGTCTTCAAACTTCTGGACATCCCAAAATCCCTACATTAGAGTAGCTTTTTAGTGTAGCAAATCCTTTTGGATGCCGACTACAAAGAGAGCCTTTCATTAAAGATCAGACATATTCACTAATCAGTGATTTTACAGATATGAGATAGATGACGATAAAGCCCACATCTAAGAAAGACTATTAGCATATTTAGAGTTATGCCATAAAATGCAACCGTAAAAAAAGGCCAGACAGCATTTTGGCCTATTGTCCTTTTTGGCAAACCTTCAGCTCACTGTGGTCAACTTTTTTTGAAAGTAAAGTCCAGAGAGGAGTGACTGAATGCTAAGCTGAGCCATGCAAAATTCCTTATTAAACTCTGTACTTTCAAGATCAATATTTCATTTCTCAGACTCCAAATTGGTAAATAAATTAAAATACAAAAGGCGCACCAGGGCAACCTGCCAGAAATTAACAAAATATTTATTGAAGGATATGTTTTGATAGAGCAGAATGCATGTTACTGTGTACAGTCATTAAAAGCCTGAGTGAGGCGTTGAATAATTTATCAGTCATTCTCAAAGCCTTGCATGGTTCTTTGAGCAATGCCGTAAAAGAACCACTTCTGGTTTCATTAAAAAACATGTTTGTCGTAGAGATGCGTGAGTGTGAAGAACCTTTAAATTGAAAAAGGACCTTTACATCAAGTGCCAATAGAAGATGATTCTCTTGAGTAGATAACATGAACTTACTGGCACTATGCCTAATGCCAGGTGTGGGCCAGATCTGTATGAAGCTCCACAGCTCAATGCTGATGCACCATTCTAGTACTTCTGGAATAAGTTGGGGATAAGTTAGGAAGTTAAAGATCTAACACCCTGGCCTCACTAATGCTCTTGTTGTTTAATACAATCAAATTCTCATTTAATTTATTCATTTATGGTATTTAGCTGATGCTCTTATCCAGAGCGACTTACAAGGGTACTCATACTATAGAGTTGGGCCAATGTAGTGTTAGGGGTCTTGCCCAAGGACTCTTATTGGTGTGGCGCAGCATAGTCACCTAGACTGGGAATTGAACCTTAGTCTCCCACATGGTGTGGTAGCTTACTGGCCGGTAGTGGTGTTATCTGTTGCGCCACACCAACCCACATCAACCCACAATCAAATCCTTACAGCAATGCTCCAAAATCTAGTAGAAAACCTTTCAACCTTTCCCTACTTACCAGTCAAAAAAAGTAATATCTTTGATTTCAGAAGAAACAATAAATGAACTTTTGCCTAGTCTTTTGTAAAGTGTAGAGTATAATAAGTGTAGAGAAAAACACTGGAATTTAGTGGGAGAAATGAATTGTTCATTGGTCAGTGTGATGCAGTGCTGCTGTGGCTTGATATGGTGATTTAAGCCGGATGATTTGTGTGGTTCATACCTGGGTGGTTTTGTTCAAAATTAGCATGTTTGGTCATAGTGGCACCTCATGTTACCACTCTTCTCAGTGGCCACACAGGCTTCATGCTTCTCTTAGGCTGAATGAATGCAGATCTTTCAGTCCACTCCTTCATAAATGAGCAGTTTTCACAGTCAGCTTTCTACTCTTTAAGCAATTTGGAACACACCATTTTACTTGTCTGAATATTAGCCTACTGCGGTCAATTAGTGAGATGTTTTGAAGAACACAAATCTCAATCATATCACTTGCCATAGATTATTTTTTCTCTCCATGATTGAAAGTAGGTCATTGAAAGTTTAGACATGATAGTGAAAAGTTTTATTTAGGTCTGGACCTGGACTGGAGTCTTCCAATTGTACCCCTCTCCATGGCATCATTCAAATAATCATCTGAAGCAACTTCATTTCTAACTGTGTATATGTAGTATATTCTGACCATCATAGCTTTCATTTTCCACAAGTGAAAATTTGTCAATTTGTGGGTCAACTACCAGCATCTTCCTACTTAGAAACTGAGCTCTACTACTTTATATTCATATTTCCTTATCAAGTCCTTCTCTTTTCCAGACGAATTGGTCAATGGGTCCCCTGAGGTGACTCAGAGTGTTACAGTTCTAAGACTTGCACATTGATAGACTGCTGTAATTTGTATGCACCTTTTGCTGCTCTTTTATTGCTATTGATTTTTTTGTCCCCTCTACCAGTTCCCAATGGAGTCATGAGTTAAAGCAGACCGTAGTTTTTCCTCTATCGTGTGAAAGAGATATTTGTATGGAACATTCACTGTCAATTCAGGTACCATGAAAGAAACGCAGCACAATGGCACAACAATAAAAGGCTTTTTACACAATGTGAGACCACAACTGATGGCACAAAGAAAATGTTTTGAGATTGAGATCTGGATTCTGGTTTAACGGATAAAAATGGACAAATCTATTTGGTTGTTGTCTGGTTTATATTCGGGGTAGACCTGGGATCAGTGACAAACCATGACTATTAAAGCGAGGCCCCAGTTAAGAATTCTAACAGCATTTTAGCAGTAAGCAAACTCTTTTTGTTTTGGTCATTCTAGATTTGAAGCTTGAAGAAGATATAATATGGGCATATGAGTGTGGCAGAGAGTCCAAGAGAACATCATTGACCTCACTCTCTGGACGGTTAGGATGGCCCTCCCTTTCTCGCATCAGTCAATAAGATGCTAGCCAATGTGGGCATCTGTCAGCTGACGTGACAGAAGTGGCAGTTAGTGTACTCCTCCAGACGCATTCAGTTGTCCAAAGAAGTTGCATTTGCTGCAGTATAAAAAGATGTGGTGGCACTTCCAGTTATTCAGAGGAAACACATGCTAGTCTTCACCCTCCCAGCACTGGTAGCATTGTGTGATTTGGGGAGAGCTAGTTTATGAGTGGTAATTGGTAATTAGGAAATTGGGGAGAAAATTAGAAAACAAAAAGATATATTGTTAAACATATTAACGCATATTGCATGTTTTCGTCGTACAGTGATTCTCAATAATAGCCCTGACAGAGTTGCTGTTTTCAATTCCTAACAATTGACTTGACCTGGTGAGACTGCAATGCAGCTCATATTCCCAGTCAGTAGACTTCCAAAAAGCACATAGTGATGTTCATGAAATGGACCCCACCACTGTAAACCAAAATGTTGTTGGCTGATTGGTTCTCACTCTGTTCTTCATTATTGTGGTAGTTAATCTACATTGTAACAGGTAAGGCCTTCTGTTTACTTCCTCATGGCCTAACCAGTGGGACAAGTAACTTGGCTACCTTAAAACCACAGGGGGAAAAAGTGGACAATTTCCAATGGGCGTTTAAAAATGCTGATTTTTGTTTCCAGCCAAAACTATGAATATAAGAGAAATATCACTGCAAGAAATATTTTATTCTATTAAATACATGCCTTTTTTTAGGTCACAGTAATCACTACTGACTAACTTTTTTCCAAAGGCCTTGATGACCCATCTGCCTGAAATGCTATTGATAAACGGTTACACAGAGGTTCCTGTCTTTGACAATACTGTAGGTAAGGATATGGAAGCTGTCTTTGATTAAATGTGAAATTGTATTTTTGCTGGGTCATATTTTAAGAATAAACAAAAATATGAATGGTCATTTCTATATGGTGATCTCTCAAGAACACCATCAAAATGTGAATCTTTCATAACAGCGCTACAGTAGTGAATAGTGTAACAGCAAGAGTGTAAGTGTGGGGGTGAACCCAAATAAAGCCAATGAACAGGTACCAAACCAAAACAAGAAAAACAACAAAACTTAAATCCCGAAGGCCTGAGATAAGCTCACTCCATCTGAAGTTTGGATATGATTCATAAGGCAGCTTCTCTGAGACTGCTTGTGTCTTCTGAGGGATGAAAGCTTAATTAACTTCATATCTGTCTTCTATTGCCACTGCCACACACTCACTCTCCCCAGTACACAGAATAATATCAGGCTGTGAGCAGGCTGTAAGCACTTCAAAAAAGTGTTTTTTGGAGGTACAGTGTTAAAAGTATACAATCCTTGAGGAACCTTGGGGTTCTTCAATTTAAGGTGCCTTGAGAAACCTTCAAATAACCTTTTTCTTGAAGCCTATTTCTTGAAGGTCCCTCAAAGCACTCAAACTGAAGATCCTCCAAAAGTTCCTCAATGATCTCATACTTTTAACAGCGTATGTCATAAATAACCACATTTCTACTAGAAGACTCTGGAGACATGAAGGCAGTAAATTGTAAACTTAATCTTGACAAATAATAAGATGGGAACAATGGTAGCAGATTAAACTGTTGATTGTCTTTGGCGTAGGCCCCCGTCGTCAGCCCAGGTCTTGCGACATCGGGACTCTCGCAAATCCTGCTGAACTTAGAGGCAGGGGGTGTAACCTACCCTGTGGGCAGCCATCTGGACTAAACTGGTGGTGGTGGGGAGGAAGGAAGTATAAAGAACCTGTAAAGTGTACATGGGCCGAGAGACTTCAAGACGAAACAGGGTGGTGTTTTGCATTCCTAACTTCGTCTGGCAGTTTATAAGAGGATCAGAAAGGCAGGCCAAATCAATCCAAACTTAGCATTTTAATGTGATTAGTACCCATCCCCCCAGATAATCCATGTCAATGAAGTGGAGAAAACTAAGCCACACAAACTGTCAGCGAAATCCCAGAAAAGAAAGAGAAATCGAGAGAGTGCAAGAAAGTAGAGAGGGAGAGAGGGAGAGAAAGTCAGGCGGCAGAGAGGGGACAGGGACAGTGCTGGCACTGCTAAAACTTCAGCTTCATCAAACTAGGACAGAGCTAAAAGAACACTTACAGCCCATCCATCAAGCAATATTGCTTCAGCCTCATACAAGACATGTTCCTTCCACGCCTCACCACTCTGCTCTCAACACATTGTTCAGCGGGGGAGAGAGAGAGAGAGGGGGAAAAAAACACTGTAATTAAACCAGACCGGCTTTTAATTAAATCTTGTGTAGGTTAATTAGGAAAATTATCTTTAAAGCAAATTCCATCTTTACAGATGTTCTCGCTGTGCCTTTGTAAGGGGAAGCAGTGTGTTGGAGGGTGGAAAGCGTAGTGGTGGTGGGGGGTGGGTTGGTGGTTTTGGAAGGTTGGGAGAGGTTGTCTGAGGTGGAAGGAAACTGGAGAGAGGGAATCTAAAGGCTGGTCATCCATTGCTCAAATGTAATTTCCTCCCATTGTCCAGCATAGTGAATTTCATTAGCCGAATTGAAAGTGTAATGCAATAAGAGACTGGCTGTTTCTCAGGTTCCTCTTCGCTGTCTATAGCCTAGAGGGAAAGACACTAATCTCACTAACTGACGCATTTGGTCAAAGCCTCTGGCCTGCCGCCAAACACAAACACACACACATACATACACGCGCAGTACGGACACAGCGTTCATCAAAATTCTCTTTTTGTGAGACCTTCATACACTCACTGGAAAATAAAATAGCCTACGAGCAGCCTAAAGTCATAAACTCTAGGCCATTGTGTCATACGTGCTAATTATCTAGCCACATTCCATCCACCGAAATAATTTCGCTTATCCATTATGCAACAGGAGCAGAGATAATTATTAGGAACAGGGACAAAGAAGTTTAAGAAAGCACCGTCTGTGCACTTAGTATCTCTTTGGTCTGTTCTTCCTCTCTGCTCCAAAAAATGTAAACCACCCACTCCATTTCCCTTTACATACTTGTGCCTAACACAAGGGTACAGCAGAACCCCACAACGTACAGAGTGAGATTCTGTATATTGTAGTAGTTTTGCTCTACCACTTGCTTAATGTAAAAGTGTCCTCCGAGACAGTGTCTTTTAATGACTCATTTCTTAGAGCTATACACTCATTAAGCAAGCCACCTACTTACTGATGCAATTGTCTAACCAGTCAATCACATGGCAGCAGTGCTATGCATTAAATCATGCAGACACAGGCCAACAGCTTTAGGTCACATTCACGTTGATCATCAGAATGTGGAAAAAATGTGATCTCAGTGATTTTTTAGCGTGGCATGATTGTTGATGCCAGACGGGCTGGTTTTAGGATTTTGACAACTGCTGATCTCCTTCAATTTTTTCTCAGAATGGTGCAATAAAGACGCCTTGTTGATGAAAGTGTTCAACAGTGAATGACCAGAGTGGTTGAAGCTGGCAGAAAGACTTTGGCACCTCAGGTCACCACTTACACCACTGTACAATGGTGTTGATGAGAAAAGCATCTCTGTATGCTTGAACACATCCAACCTTAAAGTGGATGGGCTACAAAAGCAGAAAGTCACGTCAGGTTCCACTTCTATCAGCCTAGAACAGAAAGCTGAAGCTGCAGTGGGCACAGGTTCAACAAAACTTGACAGTTGAAGACTAAAAACGTGGCCTGATCTGATGAATCTTCATTTCTGCTGAGGCACACAGATAGTGGGGTCAGAATCTGGTGTCAACAGCTTGAATCCATGAACCCAACCTGCCTTGTGTCAACAGTCCAGGCTGGTGGAGTTGGTACAATGGTGTGGTGAATGTTCACCACTGAAACACACCATAAGAATTTAAGCTCTTATGTTCTGACAACAACAACAAGAGAAGAAGCACAGATAATTTAGACCATTATTAAGTTTGCATCATAGGACAAAATGTACAGTGATCTGGGCCATTTTTTAGCTAAAACTAATACCAACGTACAGTTAACCAAGCCTACACCTCAACCTGAACCTGAAAGCTAAATCTACCTTTACCTAACCCTAACCCTAACCATGAGCTAAATTGAAACTACTGCACTTAAATGTAATTGTAACGTAAATGTAGGCTAAATTTAACCTGGCAAAACTACTGAGTGGAATTTCTGAACTATTTAGTTGATGATCTTGTTTCAAATCTGAGGTCTCACCGACTGCAAAGCAGTACAAATGACATCACTAATATAATGCAACAGGGCTGCCAACTCCCATGAACTGGCTGTGAGACCCCATTCTCCTCCAAATGACTTCTAAAAGAAAGTTTTCCACAGCTGCAGCTCCAGATTTGACTGATTTAAAAACAATTCAAATGTAAATAAGACCTAGTCAGCAAGCTAAATATTATATATTATATTAAATTAATTTTATATAAATAAAATAAGAAAAAAAACCTTTTGAAACAGTAGATTTTTGGACCACACCGACGCGCACTCAATAGTAAAAGTTGGCAGCCCTCTGTGTGTATGTATATATATTTCTTCCCTCAAAGATATTCCACCATTAACTGTGAGTGGTATTTCTGAAAAGTGGCAGCGTTTAGGAATCACAGCCACAAAGTGGCAGTCCACTCCATATTCATGCCTATGGATGTAATATGGGATTTCATAAAAGCTCATGTAGGTGTAATATGTAGGTGTCCCAATATTTTTGTCCATATGATGTATATCATAACTGTCATGGAAAACCTTTCAACTGTATCTCCAAAACAGTAACTTTACAGGGAAACAGTTCATAGATTCTTAAAAAAGAAGTAACATGTCTAGTAACATGTCTGATAACATGTAAAGAACCTATACAAATGTTTTATTGCGGAGCCATATCAAACACGCCTCAGGCAATGCAAGCATCCATTGTGTTCTTTTAATTGCAGAGCAGCTTCCCTTGCTTTGTATGGCTCAGTTCTAAGAAAAGGTCAGTACATGGAAGAGCTCTCGATAATGGGGTCACATCTCCTAATGTAGGTATAATATGTAGGTGTCCCAATACTTTTGTCCACATGCTGTATATCATCAACTGTCATGGAAAAACTTTCAACTGTATCTCCAAAACAGTAACTTTACAGGGAAACAGTTCAGTCCAGTGCTCAGTGGACAAGCTATGTCTAAGAAAACCAAAAAATTTAGAGCTACAGATTCTTAGAAAAGATGCAGCGGTACTGTCTAGTAACATGTCTGATAACATGTAAAGAACCGATACAAATATTTGATAAACATATGATATCAGTGTGGTATCAACTGTAACAGTACCATCTTTCCGTTATCAAGGGTATTTTCAGGAAAAAAAATAAAAGTTTTGGCATCCAGATATACAAGGCTCAGAGTCTCAGAGCCTGTTTACACCATTAACATGCGTCAGATCATGTTCATGTCTGATCATGTCTGCATACATCTATCACTGTTACGAGCAATTACTACTGTGGATCTCGGCTTCTCTCTCCCTTTTGCTATATGTATCTTCCTCACCCTCTCTCTCAAATCACTGATCATCTAACCTTCTGCTGACTGGAATCTGGAACTGGAGTTTAACTGGATTAGCCTGAGACAAAGGGCCATGGGTGAGGGTTATGACTTCATGTAACATTAACAGTAACTCTACACTATAAATAAATCCTAATTTTATGTAAAATAACTCACCCTCTCTCTCGTCTGTGTGTTTGTGTATGTGCACGCTTGTGCTTATTTACCAGGAGATGACAGCAGTATTGTAGAGTTTGTTCCATTGAGGTTTAAATAGTGAGTCAAATTTTCTGATGGACAATTTTGGAGGTCAATTTTGATGAGAAACTGTTGTTTACAGGAAGTGAAAGGGGAATGAAGTGAAAGGGGAATGATCTACATCTAAGGCAAAATGTAAATTCTTCTCCCCAACACTGCCTAAAACGCACAATAACACCAATGACAACTGTACAGTTTACTAAAAATCTCCCACCCCTATCGACCTTAGCTTACACTCCGTCAGACCAAACGGAGCTCGTCAAATTAACAAACGATCTAGAGAATACCCTCCGATCAACCTTAGACAAAGTAGCACCGTTCAAAAATAAAATGATGAGGCAAAAAAGGCTTGCACCGTGGTATAGTGATCATACTCGTACCTTAAAACAAACAGTGCGGAAACTAGAGCGTAAATGGCGGACGACCAAACTAGAGGTGTTCCACTCTGCGTGGAAGGACAGCCTTAGTCAGTATAGAAAGGCACTCATTAAAGCTCGCTCAGCGTATCTGGCCTCGCTGATCGAGAAAAACAAAAACAATCCCAGAGTTCTTTTTAATGAGATCTCTAAACTTACTAAAAGCCAGGCAGATACTCAACCCCAGATCCCAACATCTTTAACTAGTCATGTTTTTATGGACTATTTTAATAATAAAATAGAAAATATTAGACAACAAATCCAACCCTGCTTATTAAATCAAACATGGCCGTCACCCGATGTAGTTGCTTTAGAACAAAACTTAGTTGTAGAACAAAGGCTGGAAGCCTTCTACCCACTTCCACAGCCAGAACTAGAAAAAATTATATCCTCAGCTAATTGTACAACATGTACACTCGACCCGATTCCCTCTAAATTGCTAAAAGAAATTCTCCCAATTATAATCGGACCTCTTTTAACAATTGTAAATTCATCCCTTAGCCTTGGGCATGTACCCCAAACCCTTAAAATAGCAGTTATAAAACCTTTAATCAAAAAACCAAATCTTGATCCTAGCGTATTATCTAATTATAGACCCATCTCAAACTTAACATTCGTATCTAAGATATTAGAAAAAGCTGTGGCCCAACAACTCTGCTTATACCTGAGTAAAAATGACATGTATGAGAAATTCCAGTCTGGATTTAGACTCAATCACAGCACAGAGACAGCCCTAGTGAAGATTACGAATGATCTCCTTCTTGCCTCTGATCAAGGCTACGTATCTTTATTAGTCCTACTAGACCTTAGTGCAGCCTTTGATACAATAGATCATTCTATATTACTAGAAAGATTAGAGAAAATGGTTGGAATCACAGGGACAGCCCTATCATGGTTCCAGTCATATCTAACGGGACGCTTCCAATTTGTAAAGATAAATGATTTATCTTCAAACTACACAGAAGTAAGATATGGAGTTCCGCAAGGCTCAATTTTAGGACCACTATTATTTACATTATACATGTTACCACTGGGCTCAGTTATAAGCAGACATGGCGTTAATTTCCACTTCTATGCAGATGACACACAGCTCTATATATCAGCCAAACCTGACGATAAATTTAGACTACAGAAAATGGAGGACTGTGTAAAGGATATAAAACTCTGGATGTCACATAACTTCCTTCTCCTTAACAGTGACAAAACCGAAGTTCTCCTTTTAGGTCCAAAAGACTCTAGAAATAAACTATCAGACTTAATGTTAGACTTGGCAGATTCTCCCATCATTCCTGGTTTAGCAGCTAAAAATCTTGGCGTCACATTCGACTCAGATTTATCATTTGAGCAACATATAGCTAATATTAGTAGAACAGCCTTTATGCAGCTTAGGAACATCTCCAAACTAAGAAACTCCTTATCACTACAAGACGCAGAAAAGCTAGTACATGCTTTTATTACCTCAAGGCTAGATTACTGTAATGCGTTACTGTCAGGTTGTTCCAGCAGGAACCTCAATAAACTTCAGCTGGTGCAAAATGCTGCAGCCAGGGTCCTTACTAAAACTAGAAAATTTGACCATATCAGTCCAGTTCTATCAGCACTTCACTGGCTCCCAGTTAAATTCCGTATTGAATACAAAATTCTTTTATTAACATATAAAGCCCTACATGGCCTCGCTCCTGAGTACCTGCAGGATCTTATAGTATATTACGAACCATCAAGACTACTTCTCAGGGTGCTGGCCTCTTACGCGTTCCCAAAATTCTGAAAACCTCAGCAGGGGGAAGAGCCTTTTCCTATAAAGCCCCCCAGCTCTGGAATAACCTTCCAGATAATGTTCGGGACTCAGACACAGTCTCAATCTTTAAATCTAAACTGAAAACTTATATGTTTAGTTTAGCTTTTGGTAATTAATGTTTCTTAGATAAGGGCTGCAGGTCCAGGGGTTCGCGGACCCAGGGAATTGTAGTACTCTGAGATGCTGGAGCTGTCGTCTCGCTGCTTACACGCGATCACTCAGGTTTGTTGACGGTGGAGCAGATAGATGCTGGTGTTCTCAGGGTACGCCCGTGTCCGTGTTACCTTCTGGCTCTCTCCTTTTAATTATGCTGTGATAATCAGACCTGCCGGAGTCATCAGACATACCCAGATGCTGATGATCAACATTCTCTGCACTCCATAAAATTCCTCTTAGAACTAACTTCTCTCTCTTTACCTTCCCCGAGTAAATGGCCACCCAGCCCGATCTGCAGGAAGATTGCCCGCTGAGGTCCCCTCTACCTGCATCTAACCAGCTGCCACCTACCAGTCCAGCCAGCGGGTCCCCCCCAACCCGCCACCACCCATGGCTCACCCGCCAGCCGCTGCTGCCTGTTTGGTGGCCGTGCTGAAACCTAGATGGACTCGTGCCTGTCTGACACTATTAATATCACAACTATTAACTTTCTGTTGTACCTGGTTTGGTAATTTTTATCATTAATGTTTAAAACAGTCTGGCCAGAGGAGGATGGGTCCCCCTTGTGAGTCTTGGTTCCTCCCAAGGTTTCTTCCTCCAGCTCTGAGGGAGTTTTTCCTTGCCACTGTCGCCGTTGGCTTGCTCACGGGGGTCTTTGACGCTTCATGTTATTTCTTCTTTCTTCTCTGTCTCTGTTCTTTATTAAGTAATAATTATGTAAAGCTGCTTTGTGACGACAACAGTTGTAAAAAGCGCTATACAAATAAATTTGACTTGACTTGACTTGAATGATTCTACACAGGAAAGCAAAATCAGATCTCATCTGGTCGCACTGGGGATGCATTTTAATGACATCCAGATACTTTCTGGATACAAAACGCATGTTAATGCCAGGTGTGAACAGGCCATCCAGTGCTTTACATAAAATGCATGGACATGCTGAGTTGATGAAATTCATTCATGATCCATATTCATGAAAGTGAGAGAACACGTCTGCATGGTGGTTGTGTTTTTGTGGGGAATATGTGGGGATATATGAATTGCTAACAGCACACACAAATGACCAAAACATGCTGCATCATGCAAATGGTAAAACAGTCCATCAGTCCTTGTTTATGAATAGGAAAATATGTTACCATAGCTCCGCCTACATCCATGGTGCATTGTCTGAATCTGGCATGGTGTTTCAGAGTAAATGGCACAGTAAGGGAGTTTGCAACCGTACACACAACAATTCAAAAACTGACATTTAGCCGACCAAACCCACAGTATCTGAAGCATCACTTGACCCAAGCCTCTTGCAATAACCTTTAAGATTCCCTGTGTAATCTCTGTGTGTTTGGGACTCATTCCAGGAGTTGGAAAAATAACTGTCAAATTGGTACGCGTTTGGTGCTTCTGACCTTTAGGTAGCTGTTTAGCATGAGCTCAGATGAGGTCAAAAATGGGACCACCCCACCACCAATTACGTCCATTATTCAGAAGGTTTTTTCTAATGCGGAGCCATATCAAACACGCCTCAGGCAATGCAAGCATCCATTGTGTTCTTTTAATTGCAGAGCAGCTTCCCTTGCTTTGTACGGATCAGTTCTAAGAAAAGGTCAGTACATGGAAGAGCTCTCGATAATGGGGTCACGTCTCATAATGTGCCAATATGTAGTCTTGATTCATAGTTTTTAGTTGCATTGTTATTAATTTGTGGTTCTTTATCAGATTAGGTGATGAAATTAAGGTCACACGACGCATAATAATCCATAATAAATATAAAAGGCCTCGTCAACTGACAACTTGTGTACATCTCATCTGTAAAGAACCTGTCTCGTTCTTTTCCCCCTTCCTCTGAGCCGAATTCATCCTAACAATACGTGCAAACACAATGAGTGAAATGTTAGGTGATACTCATAGATTTCTTTTCTCGTTCCATTCCAAGCCCAACCACTGAGCACCTGTTCAATCTATTGGTGTCTGGCCATTTCAGTTTTTTTTTTTTTTCATTTTTAAAAGTCCCTCCTCAGACATAAGAAGTCTCATCAGTGGGTGACCAGAGCTCTCCCCTGAGAGGACTTTGTTCACTGTAGCACAGCTGAAATACCAATAGGTTGTCTTCGGCTAGCTGTCAGAGGATAGATTTTCCAGAAACGTCCCGCTGTTCTCCTAAAAGGAACCAGGCTATTTTACCAGCATCAAAGGCATCCTCGCTGGGACAAGACAAACGCTTCAGACCTTTAAAGGATTGGGTTACTGCTGTCACTGAAACACTGCTGGATCTCTTAGTGGCTAGCAGCATGGCAGGGAATGAGCAGAAGCTGTTTCATGTGTCGAACAGTTAGATGAAGATGAAAAATGCATTTGGGAGACTTATGCATATATGTCATGTTTGCTATGTTGAGTAGTGTACAGCACATTGACCTCTAGTTTGAAAATACAACTGATTAGATGCTGTGGCATAAAAATAGGCAGTTTTATGAACCTGATAGCTAAATTGAAGTAATTTATTGAACTAAAAGAGCATTATTGACAATTACATTTCTTTAAAAAATTCGTAAACTTAAAAATAACTTTATAATACCAACTTTTTGATGAAATGAACACTCAGACTTATATCAACAACATCTCAATGATGTAGCACCATCTGAACAGACAGATTATCAAGACCTCTACTGAATTCAGCTGTTCTTCACTCTATTTGGAGAGTCCAGATCTGTAGATGTTCACCTGAGATGTTCACTGATCATCTAACATTCTGCTGACTGTTCCAGTCTGGAACTGGAGTTTAACTGGATTGGTCTGAGACAAAGGGCCATGGGTGAGGGTTAGAATTAGGCTTTGGGTTGAGATTAAGATTAGGGCCAGGGTAAGGGTTAGGTTTTGAGTAAGGCTAGGTAAGGTTTTGTTTAATGAAATTAAAATGTTGACTTCATGTAACACTAACAGTAACTCTACACTATAAATAAATCCCAATTTTATGGAAAATAACTAAAATATATATATATTTTTATCATACAAAACTACATTTTTTGTAAATGAACAACCCAACTGTTATTTTAACTATGATGCCAATAATTAAAATTACTTTATTTCTTATTTGTTATTACTTATTATTAAACACAGGCCTTGTTTTAATGCAGTAACTTCTCTGACATGCCTTGTTGACTCGGCACACACAAGAAGCATTAACTGTAGTTCTTTGTCTGTCATCTTGGGCAACACAGAATTTTAGCAAATAGCAAAAGACCTACATGGCAGCAGAAGGCAGGATGACCTTATGATGGGCTATAATGATGGCACTGTACAAGATTAAACAAGATTGGAGGTGGGTAGAACAACCTACACCCACACTCAAGTGAAAGTATTGTCACTTCTGTGAAATAATGACTGTAGTAAAAGTTCCACAGCACACCTCAGCAAGTTAGAGAGTTCTGTTTGGAGTTTTATATAAATTAATTTGTGGGGTGCAACCCAAGACCACTTGCCCTGTGGTTCTGCAACACATGCCCTAAACATTACAACTTTTTCAGCAGATCCTTTTTTAATTCAGAATAGTAGATGAGTGTAGTGTGTGGATTTGTGCAGAAGTGGTTTATTTGAATATTTCATTTCTTTGCTGTCATCCAAGACAGCAAAGACAAATACAGCATCTCAGTTAAGCCATGCCCATTCACACTGCAGGTCACGAGAATGAATTCTAAGCGATACAGACAGGTTGGAAAATGGTTGTGTAAAAGAAACATACAATGGAAGGAAAATATGAAATGGGCCCTTAAAATGCAGACATAAAGATGGACGGGAAAAAAAAGAATTTTTCTTTTATTAAAATACACAATACTTGATTTTAGAACCAACAAAACTGTATTAAATGAACTCTGAAAATAACTTGTAATTCAGTAATTACGATTTATAATATGATATTAGTCATGGCGGGTTAGGCCAGACACAGAGGGATGAACACTCGCAGAGATGGATTGTAAGCAAATTGTTTATTAACAAAACTCACGATAACTCAAGAGGGCAAAATAAGGCAAACGAAGCAGCAGCTACAGGGCATAAAGGTGAACACAACACAAACTCGGCAAACAAGAGGCCGAAACAAACACACCTTAGACTGGGGGTTTAGCTGGGGGACCAGCTACTTGGCAAGAATGGCTAGGCCAACCCAACCTGGAACTGCTGCGTAGCTGGAACGAGAGTCGTGGGTATATCGTGTCTGAGAGCGAGCAAGCCTTGCTGAGTCCTTGGATGGCCAGGTGGCCTGCTCAAGAACATGGAAGAAGAGCCAAAGCTGGCCTAAATGCACCGTGAGCCGGTTTGGGAACTTCTTGGGCTACCTCAAGGTACCAAACTTGCAATTCTTGGCCTTGAACTAAGCATTGAGGCTTTCCTAAGTACACCCAGACCCCAGGTGAAACACATGAACATGATTAACACTAAACGAGACACTGAATCGACACAATGAACCAAACATGAACACAAACGAGGAGGAAGTCCTCATTTGGGCCTGTGGGTGGCGGCTCGGAATCGTCGGGGCTGGCAATTATATTTTAACTGCTGCAGGTCAATTATTAATATCTGCTTTATATATTGCTATATTTCTGGTTTCCATTAATCCTGTAGTTACTGAATAAAACACCTTAGTGTGTAATAAGTCTTTCTGTGTCAAGGAGTTAACTATCAGCACATTTTCAACCATGCTTTTAGCTTACAATGATTTGGGAGATTTGGGAATGATTTCAGAAGAGTTTTGGTGTGGAGTTCAGGTGGCTTCTGCGTTGTGGTAGGAAGCCAGTCCCCGCTCTGATATGTGGACATGGGAATGATAGATGGCAGTGTTAAAAGAGAGGAGAGTGGATGGCGGAGGGTTGTGCAGACTTGTCATAGACACGTGAACAAGGTAGAGGTGGAATTTATGGGACATTAGATTAGTTGTACTTGTAACTAAATGTCAGTAGCTAGGTTAAAATAATATAAGTGAAAGTGTTATTATTTGAAAATATCTAAGAAAAGATTCAAATACTAGCAGCAATGTACATTTCCAGTTACTGCCCATCTCTACAAATGTATCTTACCATCCCGAGAAAATGAGCTATCCCCCAGAGGCAATTTAATCTGTTCATGGATCCTGGGGCCTTAAGGGTCTAGTTAAAAATCATGAAAGCAGTACAACACAATGTGACAGAGCTGAGATGTTTCCCAACTGATGTGGACTAATGTTACAGCACACCAGACCACATACAAAAACACCAAACTCAGACCACCACTCATCATCTCTCTTACTGCATTCTATTAAACCCAGAAACCACAAAAAGCCATGGTAGACCAGATGTGGTTTCAGATTTACTTATTTACAGATTTACGATCAATGATATCACAGTCTTATGACAAACCCAATAGGGAAAACAATCAATTATTGATGACAAAATATGAACCTATAATCACCAACAAAAACAGACATTCTAAGCCAGTCTCAAGTCTCACATTTGTCAGTTTAAGGAAACTGGGGGTTTGATTATTAATATGATTTGTTTTGGTTATATATATATATATTGGTCCATTGAGCAATGCAGTTGCACAGCTGCAGCCTAATTAATGAGCTAATACTTAAGACACACAATTTCCGAGGTAGGTTGTGGTGGTTGGGGGAAATAGAATTTTTAGGGATTCCTCGGATGATGTCCAATGCAACACATTTCCCACTTTAGGAAAACACACTGGTTCAGTATCGACATTATGAAATGATTGTCTAACAAGACTACAAAATGTGTTAGCTTCTCAGAAACGGTCTGCCATTGTTGACTATAAACACAACTGGCAGCAGACCAGCTCCCCTAGTGGTGATGTGATCAAGCAATTGCTTATTCTGCCCTATGCATATATTTTGTCGCTGCCAAAACAAAAAATCTCCAAAACAGCAATGTTATGATGATAAATTCAGTGGATGATGTTTAAAATAAAGGATTTCTGCCATTAGAATCAGAGCTAAATTTGTTAGGAAATCCAGACAATCAACAGTCACTAATAATTAGCGTAGTTGGTGTATGTGTTGGTGGGTAGAGGATAAATAAATACTGCAAATCTCATTAAAAATGGCTGATCAGAGGCCTCATAAACAAATTGCATCACAATCATTTGCTACACAGTTAATAATGCCCTACTTAATAGTCGCTAGTGTGCTACTTTCAGTTGTTGTTAGAGTTATGGAAGGTTTATTACATCAAAAGACAACTTCATGATGATTCATGAAACTTAATTTAACTGACTTGTGTTGCATTACCCCATGAAAGTGGCTCTTTCAATACAGAAAATACTTTGTACTTCATACAAATATATATATTTTTCATGTGCCTGTGTGTTTTTCTGTGGTGACTTATACAGTACACTAACCTTTAAAATAAATCCTGCTATCACCCTGCACACAAATATCAACTCTCTCTACACTCAAAATGACCTTTGCATTAAATGGCATTCCGGCATGGTAATAAATTCAAAGAGTCGTTCCTTTTCTCATAACATATGAACAAAGTCAAATCTTCCAAGTTATGCAGTTGTATTAGATTTCCAAGATAGGCTGATAGTGAATTGACTATTGTGAGATGATAATCTCTTGTATTAAGGATAAGAGTGCTCCTTCTGAGGCATTATAAAGTTACAGATGCTAACAGAAACAGTGCAAACTGTTCCTGGTATAAATTTTTCATCTTCAAAATCCACATAGTAGTCTAGTTGTGTGATTTATTCATATTTCCGGGGATAATATGGGCTTGTTTCAGCAAACTAGAACATGTACAATGTCATGTAAAAGTTAAAGACATCCCTTCATTATCTAAAGAAAAAAGGCCTCACAGGCCTTCACTTATGTATGTAATATTACTACTTATATTTATAATATACTTTATATTAATATATAAAGTTATCCCAAATATCTTTAGTGGGGTGATGATCTGAACTCTTGGATGGTCAGTCCATTGTTCGGAGAACACCAGTAGTTTGATTTGGTCAAAAGCTTTTGTCTGTTTTCGTTTCTCAGTAAGAGCTGCTTGATACTTCACATTCTTTCAGACCTACAGTATTGAGTTGTCTTCTCATGGTGGAAGTATGCATAGAAACATCAATCCATGTTAATTGGACATCACATAAACTAGCTACTAATGTGCTAGTCTATTTTACCGGATTATACAGCGCCTTGCTGGTCATCTCATATAAACAAAACTAAGCTGTGGCCACAACCTAGTAAGACGTGAGAACAAGATAATTAAGTTGTGGCCATTACATAGGCAGATGTAAGAACAAGATCTCACCTTACTAATTACGAATTGTGGCCACAAATTCATTATTTAATTCCCATTTCTTCCTAAGTCTGTTTTACTAAGTCCTGGCCACAACTTAATTATCTCTTTCCCACGCTTGCAGGATGTCATCAGTGGGGCTCTCTAGGGTCAATATAAACACTGCTACAATCCTTAGTGGATTGGAAATTGGTCAGACATGACCAGTCTGCATAGATACTCTTTTATAGTTATGGTCCTTATACAACTGTAAAAAAGCAAATTCACAAAAATGTAACTCATGTAATTTTAAAAATCCTAGAAAGATGCATATCAGAATCAGACTCAGATTTATTGGCCAAGTATGTTCACACACAGGAATTTGTTTCAGGCTGTTAGTGTCTCTCTAGTGTTAACAATATTCAGCTACTCTACATATAATTTACAGACAATACACAATACCCAACATACAGAGAACAATAGTACGAGGACATTTTTATACAGTGTGCTTTATAGTGTTGTTCATAGAATAACAGTATGCAACACTACACAGATTAAATATTGTGTAAGCACAGCAGTGTACACATGTGTGAAATGAATGATGGTGCGGTAATGCAGTAACTGTAGGATGATAATAGTTTATCAGTAGTATCTATGGCCTGTAGCTGATGATGGTGATCAGCTGTTGATGAAGGTGATAGACAGTCTAAGTAGACATAGTTCTGTAGCGTCTGCCAGATAACATTTAATAACATTTTGAATGAAGTATAAGTATAAAAAACACAAGTACCCTAACAGACCATGTCAGAATATTTTATGTGTTTGGAGAACAAATGTTTGGTCGATGTTCCCTCAGACTGAAGCTCATAAATGGTAATGCAGGAGCACATCAGACATGACATAACTACATACATAACATGTCTACATTAAATTTGAAAGGTATGAAGCCCTTGTGGTTTGGCATAAACTAGGAAAGCTAGATTAAAGGATGCACGAGAAACTCATACTCATTATTCAACTATTACAATTAATAGCAGGAATACTATCAACTTCAGTTGACTTTTCATTCACAGTTACTTCACTTTATTTATTTCACATGGGGAAAAGCTTATTCCTGGCAAACCGTTTCATTCCAGCATGTGCTCAGACATCCTGTGGTTTAATTGGGAATTTTACGTCACGTGCAACCTACTGCAGGCATCTCATTTCCCTTTCACACACACCTGCTGCCCACCAAGGTCATTCAAGCCACAACTAGTAAAACTGATATTATGAATACAAATGATGCATCAGGGAATATATATTTAAGTTATTAAGTTTTGTTCTGTTATGATAAGTCAGATATATGCAGTTTTTTACTCATGCATGTTACAGTGATAGGGCAGTATGATTGGTTTCACTTAATTCCTAAGTGTTTTAAATCTTCCATTGGCTAGTGCAGTCTTCTCCCACTTCAGAGTAGCAAGTGAAAAGTGAAAAAAATAGGATATCGTACTTGGAAATGGAGTGAATGTAAAAGCACCAAGTATAAGATACTTGAAAAAAGCAGTGAACATCATTTCTGTTCACCTCGGCATGAGAGTGTGAAGAACCTTATATTTAAAGTAGCTACTTCCACCAAGTAACTTTTTATTCCCCTAGAACTGGATGTCCGAGCCTTGGCGCTATTATTTTTAAGAGTGCAGGCTGAAAGACTTGAGCTTTAAATGTAACATTCTTCTCACAGATTTTTTGACCCATGCTGGAAGAGATTTTGTTGCTGACCTTTCTGCCATTTTTACAGTTTCTCATGATCAAAATGTCCTTCAGCAGCTTCCTGGTTGCTGGAGCTAATTGACGCTGTGTAGCGCAAAAGGCTACAATTGAGCCAGAGGCCAGGGTAATGAGAGCTGCTCTGACGAACCACAAAGACTCAGGAAGCTGGAAAATGGCGTCCAGTCATTGAGTCAACCTTCCAGCTGTACAATTCAGAAAACTCTAAGTGCTCTTTTTCTCTGATCACAGGCAAGAAATCAAAGGGCATTCTGGGGTATTCTCTGCACCATCACAGTCTGGCTGAAACGCGGCATGCATTTACGCTGCCGACTCAGTTCCTGAGATTCCTCAGAAATACACACTGGAAGGTAAGACTGGCATTATATGTCCAGGTTCCTCACAAACATTTAGCACTGTTGTGGGTGTAATTGTATACAGGTGGGGCTTAATTTTTTAAGCATTTCCCTCATAATTCTGACAGTGACACTGACATGCAATAGTAACCGCATAGCATCAAAGGGAAAATCATCTGATCTTTTCTCTGAACTGGAAAACAATGCACACTCCTTTTAAAATCTGCTTTCTGCAATGGATGTAGACCATTTTTCAGTGTCATTTGAAATGGGTGACTTACAGTAGCAGCTCAATTTACTGTAACTGAGTAAATGACTTGGCAACAGGCCTTAGCAATGTCTCAGTTTGTCTCACAACTCAGTTAGCCAGCTCATGATGTGGTGAATCAAGCTGGTGAGCTCACTTGGCTTGTGTGGAAATCAGTATAAAAACTGCATACGTAAATAAACCATTTATCCCAGCCATAAGAGGGGTTTTGTGTGTAACAGAAAAGTAAAGGGTGACAAGAATGTCTCATTTTGAAGAATGTAATTGAGATCTTGTGAGCTAGTCTGAGGAACAAAGCTTGGTTCCAAATTTCTCCTGGATGGCCCCAGCGGGCAGCCAGTTCAGTCTCTAGCTCACCTGATTTAACATCATTAATCTTTTATTTGGAATACTTTTGTACATGATACTAGTGCAGTGGGTAACTGCCTGTTGATGGTTAACCGAGTTACCATATTAACAGCCCCAGAAACTGTAAATTCATTCTCATTTATGCAGGTTATTTATTAATCTCATGTACCAAATGTGAATAACTGACAGTTGAAACTTGCTGGGTAATATCTCACATTATTTTACCTATAACAGATTTAAGATTGGACTGTTAAACTTGCTCAGTACAGTAGTCTGATATCACATCTGCGCAGAGAGCTGCCCATGTTACAGTGCATGAGAAGGCTAAATTAAGAAGATACAAAGAAATAGAGCACACAATTCTGTCCTTTATTACTAAAATATACTTCTATATATATAATACTTCTATATATATTCGAAGAAGCTTATGCAATCCTGTTTTAGAAATATAGTCACTGGTACCATAAATAAGGTTGCACTTTCATGGTCCAGTCAAAGAATACAACATACTACAGCTAGAAAAACAATTATGATGTTCTGACAAATATAAGTTTCAGCTCACAGACAAAGTACAGCAAAAGGGGGAATAGTTAGATGTTGAATCATACAATATTATGTAAAGGTTTGGTTTAAACATCCTCTAGAAAGAACACATTTCTGCACATTCAAGAATAATTGCTGTTTATTTGCTTAATTTAACATGCCATAAATAAATAAATAAATAAATAAAAGTCATGTGCAATAGCAATGGTACATTAAATGTAATCTTATGTTTTATTTTTTTCAATTAAGAAAATAAATAGGAATTTCTACATTTGTAAAATTGATATGTGTTGTTTTACAAATGTGATGTTCCCACATCTTCCTATGTAGTGGCCACAACTTAATTATCTTGTTCCCACGCCTTACTAGGTTGTGGATATATGATGTTTCAAACTTATTTTTAACTTATTATTTATGTTATGCATTTAGAAATAATGGTAATACCACATCATTTTATTGTTTGCCAAATCCTGAATTTATTTATTTACATTGTAACTCCACTAACACTTTTAATAAAATGGTTCAAACATTCTGTCCTTTTGTTAATATTTTTATATTTTGTATTTCTCTTGATTTACAAAAGTAGCTGTTAGACTGCTAAGAGTCTACTTAACTGTTAGCCTTTGCTGATAGTCTGCTGTCTGCTAAAAAGCAAACCTAATCTAATTGAATAGACAGTGGAATATTAGTGGACATTTCTTGCTAAGGTCAAAAGTACAGCTACAACTCTGTACTTTTATTATAGAGTTCCTTCATAAAAATCATATAAAATTAGTATCCCTATGATCTGCACATTTTGACTTATGAGGCAACTGTATTTTGTTTTCAAAAAAAGCATTTAAAAACATTTAATGTAATTGATAAAACATGCATTTATTTGATGGTTTGCATGAATTTTATTTATGCCCACTGTGGTAGTCATAGATCCCATAAAGATGCAGGGTTTTGAATGGCTTCCAGTTGAACATATTTCTGGCCCTAACTTACACAGGTCTTTCATTTAAAAGTATCTGACTGACACTAATAAAATTAACCCTGAGACATAACACCACTGACTATAGACTCTTGGCAGCTGCCCATAAACAGTGAAGGCCTTGCATTTTCACCTACAGCTGCTCTGTCTGTGGTTAGCTGGCAGTAGAGAGCAGCTGGAGTTTCCTCATTGCTGATGGAGAAAGGTCCAGAGAGGCCCATAGCTGTGGAATTCAGGAGCATCTGGAACACTCTGCCTGTCTGGTGATTAAAACTACATTAGCTCCATTGAAAATGACAACAGCATCCCTCTGGTCAAATCACAGTCTGATTTCTACCTGCATTTTTAACCAGACAACAGATTTAAAGGAAGGCAACTGGAACCTAAATGCCCTTGTATAAAGCCCTAAAGGGAGAAATGCCAATGATATCCTGATTGGAGGAAGCAAGTGGCAGTCCTAGTGTTCTCTGCTCATTTTAGGTGTAATTCTACTAAAGACTTTGATACATTAAGCATCAGGTGAAAGGATTTCATTCATAAGCCATTCTTAATTATGTGTATAACTATAATGTCTAATGAAAGGAGAATAAAGACGCTTGAGGAGTAACATGGTCATTGTATTTGTGTTATATATGTGACATATTAAATTATCTCCACTGAATTGTAATTATAATGGTTACAGCCACAGCTCTGTGTAAGTTATACAGCAATTGTAACACTTATTTCTCTTGGGTTGGCTTGGGTTGAAGCTCCTGAATGTTTACAGTATTCAAGAACATAGCACCCAGTAGTTTGGCATACTATATAGTTATATTTATATAACTGATACTATTAAAGGAAGGATACGAAAACTCACAAAATCACAGACCTCACAGAAAGTAATGTATTAGCATGAAGGAACCAACCAGGAAACAACAAGTTCTAGGACATCACTGACAACTACCAGCCAGACAACCAACCTACTTGGCTACATTTTAGCAACACACAATAACTGACAGGGCATTCAACTGCTGTTTACTATAACAGCTAAATGATTCCTACCTTTTGCAGTGCTAGGAGTCTCTCTATAAGTATTGAACAATAAGTAATAAACATTTATTACGTTAACGTCATTACTGACCTAACTTTTTATCTGACTTTCTTAATTTTGCCTTATCTAATAGCCGAAGCATCCACATGGTAGTTGGCTTTGTCAACGTTTAGTAAGACCATGAGCAGCAGCTGAAGCTAAAGTAAGGACAAAAGGTAGAGAGAGAAGTTTCATGTAACTATTTGGATGTAGTTGGTAAGTAGTAGCCTATGCTAGGTACTAGCATTTACATTCACAACATTTGCAGGAGCAGATGCTCCTATCCAGAATTTGAGATGTGCTGTGTTGTCCATACAGATAATTTAACCATAGGTTATACAAGTCTAATACCCATCTAAAATACCCCAAAATACAGAAGAAAGTATTGGGACACCTGCTCATTTATCATTTCTTCGAAAATCATTCAAATGTCATTAAAAAACAATTTTACCATTTTAAAGTTAATGCTTGTCTGCTCCAGAGAGTCCTATTCTATTTGCAATACTTCTCTACAAGGACTAGACAGGTCTCTGTGTGTGCATTTGCACATTAGAAGGGGTGTTCACAAACATTTGGAATGATGTACAATACAGCAATAAACATTACTTAAGTGCAATATTCTTCAATAAGTGCCAGATTTATTTAACTGCTTCTTGAAGGTCTTCAATTGACATTTGAACACAGCGAGAGGCTCTACAGTTGCAAAAGCCAGTTTGTTCCACTACCTCATTGCCAGGACAGAGAGTAGTTTTGAAGGATGACAGGTCAGGCCAAGCCTTAATTAAAGCTCAAAAAGCCCTAGGTATGGGTAGAACATTGACAATCGGCACTAGGTGGGGGGTCCGTTTTTGGCTTTGCAGGCCAACACCAAGGCTTTAAATCTAAGGCGAGCAGCCACAGGAAGCCAATGAAGAAAACACAGCAGCAGAGTGACATGACTGAACCTAGGAAGATTGAAGACAAGTCCTGCTTGTCCATTCTGGATCAGTTGCAAGGACCTGATGGCACGCATTGGATGACCACACATCTCAGAGTTGCAGTGGCCAAGCCTCAGGATGACAAGTGTTATGACCTCAAGCATTAAGAGGTAAAAATACACATGATAAAAACAAGAATACACACACACATACACGCAGAAACACACATTCTATGATGGCATAGTCTTGTACATGCAATACATAGAATACAATACAAGAGGACGGCCACTGAAGTCAGTTATGAGTAATTATTGTTTTTCAATGCAGTGAAGTCAAATACAGAAAGCTTCCCCACACATACTGGATTATATTTCAAGCATTTAATTATGATGTTAAATAGAGCTTATGATGTACAAAAGCATATTGCTGCTGTCCAAGGAAGATGAAACATGTATCTCTGTTTTTGTCCATTTTTATTTTTCTCCATGGTTTGAATCCTGTAGCTGCTCTGTACCCTTTGTAAATAATTCTGGATGAGTAGACCAATAGAAATGCTCCAAATGACATGGACTAAACTCTTAGACTTATTTTCCATGTACATTAATTCAAAGTTCAGAACATTTTTGCCTTCTCCTGTAAAGTCCATATTTTGGACATTTTTTATTAGGCAGCAACCTTAAACACACAGTCCTTTACAGGGAACTGTTATAACTAAACTCTATATAAACTGTTTACAAACCTGCAATTCAGGCCACGGTTGTCAACAGTAAACATACAAACAATTCTATGCTAATGCTAATTTGTGCTGTCTCTCCTACAAGGTTTTAGTACATATAAAGCTTGTCACATTCCATTAACATACACATTAACTGATCGCTTTATTAGAAACACCTGTGCACCTACTCATTCATGAGCTTACCTAATCAACCACTCATGCAGCAGCAATGCAGTGCATACAATTGTGCGGGTATGGTCCAGCAGCTCCAGATATTTTTCAATCAACCATCAGAATGGTAAAATATGATCTCAGTGATTTTGAATGTGGCATAATTGTGGGTGTCAGACAAGCTGGTTTGTGTGTTTTTTGCACTGTTAATCTCCAGAGACAACTAAGCACAACAGTCTCTAGAGTTTATTTAATAATAATAATAATAATAATAATAATAATAAACACCCAGTGAGGGACAGCTCTGCAAATAGAAAAACACCTTGTTGATGAGAGAGGTAAGTGCAGAATGGCCAGACTGGTTGGAGCTGATAGAACGGCTATAGTAACTCAGACAACCTCTCTATACAATTGTGGTTATCAGAAAGCATATCAATGTACACCACATCCTGAATAATCAGCAGGATATATACAGGACTAATCCAGTTGAATTCAAAATTGTTCAACATCCAGTGCAAAGGGTGTTCTTTTCAGCGTATACATCCTTTTCTCCTCCAAACATACCTCTGATCTATAGAAAGGTTCTAGTTTTGTTCCATGGCTTTACAGAAAGGTTGGGATTCTGTTTTGTTAGGAAAGCTGCAGTGTATGGAGGGGTAAAATGGATTCAATGAAGTATCAGGAAATCCTAAGCGAAAGCGTCACCAAGCTGAGGCTTGGGCATTATTGGATCTTCCTACAGGACAATGATCTCAAGTATACCTCAAAGTCCACCAAGGCTTGGTTTTAAAAGATGTCCTGGAAGATCTGGAGTAATCATCACAGTTGCCACTTGAACAGATTTAAAGAAAGTGGTTGCAGCAAACCCAAGAATATTAGTAAGCAACCGTGAGGCTATGCCTCATGTTTGCTGCTGGTCATAACTGCAAAAGGGTCTCTACTAAGTACTAAAGACACTTGTCTTGAAGGGGTTGGATAGTTCTGAGACTGCAGTCGTCCTCAAAAGTGACATTTCATGTTGAATTTAGGAGAAAACACTTGTTTCTAGAAGTTGTGTTAAACTAGTAAAGGTATTCTTGCTTGAATGAATAATCAGCTGAAAGCTGCTTGGACATTCTGCTAACAAACCTAATGGGGGGTTTGAACAATTTTAGGTGTAACTGTATACACACAAACACACACACACACGACAAGACAACCATATTTACCATTTGTGACATACACAGATTTTGACTTCTGCATTTATCCCATCTGTGCAGTGAACACACACATACACACCAGTGAAACACACACAGTAGACAGTGAGTACACCTTACCCGGAGCGGTGGGCAGCCATTGCTGTACCGCCCGGGGAGCAGAGAGGGTGAAGGGCTGCCCCAAAAGTGGATACATGTTGATTACAATAATCTTTATTAAATAATTAGTTGGCTGTTTGCTCCCACTTAATGTAACTAATGACATGAAAAGTATAAGAAATACTGTGATTAGAATTAGATTTTAAGAATTTATTTTTATTGCTGGCTAGAAATACTTCAAATACAAAATACATCTTTTTTGGATTTGTTTTCTCTAGTGGAACTTATGTCTTTATTCAATATGTTTGTTTGGTGGGGTTTATTGACAGATTTCCCAAGCAAAAGCCAAAAGTAGTGTCATGCCACTTCCCGTGTCATGCTAGATCACATTTTGGTGATATATTGCCACCTTGTTCCAAGAAGGCCCTAAGTAGATTTCCACTAGTATATTTAAATCAAGCAGTCAATTAGTGAGAGACAGGATTCTTTTGGAGCAATTGTGGCAACATTTCAGATCTCCAGAGCTTGCAAACCACTTTCAACCACCATCTATTAAAAGCAAACCTTGCTTGATTTCAGTTGATCTAATCAATTCTGACATTTTTGCTAAATCTACCAGATAAGCAGTACTTGTGACTTGATGTGCTGGCAATATGTCTGTAATTACCATTCAGTCAGCAAATGAGCATAAGACCACCTATCATTGGTGCTATGCTTGTGAGTAGAAAACATTCCACAGGTGTCTAATTCTGTTCAAGCTCTAAAACATCATTTGGAAAGTAGGAACACAGATTGTAAGCACATACTGCGGCTGCATCAAGTTACATTTATGCTGTGTTTCACGTTGTAATCATCTCCTTGAGAGCTAGAAGCTAGTTTTATTCTACTGGTAAATATTCATTCAGTACTTTTGATGTGCCGAGTGCTTATACTCTATGTGTCAGTTTCACAGACCGGGATTAAGCCTTGTCCTGGACTACCTTTTCCCTTCAGTGGCAAACCTTCATTCAGCATACTGTGTAGTTTAGGACTAGGCTTAATGTCTGTCTAGTAAGCCAACCCAATATGTCCAAATGCAATGAATGCATTCAGCTACTTAAATTTGTACCAACTGCTGACACAGATGTGCAAATGTACACCCACAGCTTGTCCAGTCCCTGTAGAAAAGTATTACTAGTAGAATATGACTCCCTGGAGCAGAGACAACATAAGACTATTGGCCCAATGTCTAATGCCATGGAATGTTGGTGCTCCATTCAATACTTTTGGGATGAGTGGGAGAGTTTAGAGTAAAGTAGTCCGGAACTTAATTACCCTCTCTATCACTAAGTCTAGTAGAAAGCCTTCCCTGCACAGTTATAGACAGTTAGTTTAACAAAAGCAGGATAACCACTTTTTATACACTTGATTTCAGAAGAAACAATGAAACAGCAGGTGTCCCAATACATTTGTCCAAATAGTGTATATGACACATTTTTCTATATCTCTAAGCAAAAATAGATGTATATAGAATGAAAATTGGTATTTTTTTAAGAACCATAAACAAGATGTTGTTTCCCCTACTCAACACTTTACATTAGAAATGGCTTATGCTATTTCCAAGGTTTTCATGTCCGCTTTCCTTGTCTGTTTTATTCATTTTGTGATGCACACCTACAAGATCTCTCCTTTCCAATGTATTATCGCTTACTCATATGGCCTTTGCATCTCTGGAGTTTCTTATTGCCATATAAAACTGATATGACTGGTACAACTCCCACTGTCAGTGGCCTCTGGTCAGGCACTGAAACTGTGATGCCTGATGCAATAGGTACATGGTCCATCCTTTGCTTCCACCCTCTTCATTTAGGATGATGTTTCTCCTGCTTCACACAAACAAAATCTTTTTTTTTTTGCACCAATTTAGGCAGAAAAGTGAAGTGTACAGCAACAGAGAAGCTTGTAAATTCTTCTCAGCTTCAGCAAATGTAATGTTAAATGACTTTAAACTTATAAATTATATGGGGTTCTTTAAACTTTGAGAAAGTTCTTAGACGTTTACATGTCCCATTTAAAAACCTTGTTATTTTAAGGGGGTTGATGTGGCCTAAAGGTTAAAGCAGCAGCTTAGGATCAGAAGATTGCTGGTTTGATCCCCTGGACCAGCAGCAACTGGGGCAGGGGGAGTGGACAGCATTATCATTGCCTTCAACATTTACAGCTGTGATGTCCTTGAGCAAGGTGTCTTCCCCTAAATTGCTCCACAGTCACTGAGGTGGCTGCACCACTGCCCTTAGTCAACACTGAATTTGTGTGTGAGTGTTTGTGTTCGTCCTAATCTCTTCATTTTCTTCATTTAAAGAGCTTCTATTGAAAAGTGATTCGGAAAATCTAAAGTTCATTTAAGGCATTGCTCTTTGAGCCTTTTTAGCAGCTGTATTTTTAAAATTTGTGCATAGCCATTATTTGCCTTACTGAACACTGAGATATTAGGGTGGATAGTAATCACACTGAAATTCTGACATGACTGGAATTTGAGATTGTGGAGCTTTAAAAAGGCTGATTCAGAAAGACTGGCAGTTTCTTTATGTGATCTGTAAGGTTCTTCTCTTGCCAGAGGTGGTGCTCTTGTGCTACAAATGGATGTAGAGCCTTAGCAAAGAAATATGGTGGTTAAATAGCAGTATTTTTAATAGTGTAGGCCTTTTTTCTTAAGCCTAAATGTGTCATGTTTCTGTTTAAACTTTGATGTCCTTTTAAACACTGAGGAAAATGAAAGTACCTAACATACAATCAGTACACTGCTTGAGTTAGAGCATCTTACATGTTCATCTTTTACTTTTCTGTACATGTGTGCATACAGTCATAAGGAAAAATAGGACACCCAATATAAAGCTTGGTCTTTTTTAACATATTCTTCATCTCCAGAGATGGCAATATTGTAACTAAACTGTATATTGTAACTGAAGATATATCTTTAAATGATCATTTTAAGAGATTTGTGAAATGGAATGATTAGAAATGAACTTTACTTGTAAGGCAAAAGTTAAGATTAACGTCTGGATTAGTTTTACATGGGGAGGTGGGGTAATGTAATTATTACTGAGTTCAAATTTACCACATGAGTCATTTTTCAAAGTCAAAGTATACTTTATCCCAAAAATGGGATATTTGTTTGGTCAAAGTGCAGCACATTTAAGACACATAGACCCCCCCTCCCATAAAAACAATAAAATAAATAAATAAAACAATAAAAAGGAAAAACAATATTGCAAGAATGAACAAAACAATTCATTATCTTGACCTGTGTTTTTCATGAAAAAGTCTAACAGCAGAAGGTACAAATGACACACCAAACCTTTTGGTTTTAATTTACCTTTGCAACAACCTTCTGCTGCCGTAGTTGCTGAATTGAAACCTGCTATATAAAGAATGGGTAAGATTTCTAAATATCTGCTCAGCTTTGTTTACAATAAGATCTGACCAAAGCTGAGTGCCTGACGTCTGACTGCATCCGATAATTTTGCTCGCTATGTTTACCAGACACTGATGTGCTATACTGCATCAGTAAAAATTAGAAATCAGCCGTTCCACTGTGTGCTAAATAATTTATGTGGAGGCAAATTTCAAACAACTCCCAACATGGCCAGGTCAGACCGTCCTAGCACGTTTAGATAGATGCATGTACTTTTACATCAGCTATGGCAAGAGCTACCTGTATGCATCTTGCACTCTGCTTCTGGGCTGAAATCATATTACTTCCATCTCTCAATGTTGTTAAAATGAGGATTGAATGTCCATATGTTAAAATATTTTCATAGGTTTTTATTGGGTGTCCTTTTTTCACAACTATACATGCAGTCAGATTACCCTTAATTCCAGCATTAGATTTCTATACTAACTCTTTTATCCTTGCATGTTAAGGAAAGGCTTGTACAAAGGTATCATACAGACATTTTGGATACTTTATTTATAGCAGCAGATCAGAAGAATAGTAAAGGCTGCTAGACTGTGTAGAGTATGTCAGAGGCTGGAAATGACTAAGCTGAAAAAGAACTACTACAGTTGTTTGGCACAAGAAGACAAAGCACAGCACAGCAACAGCAGATGCTAAAGATAACCAGCTCACCAAAAACGTGCATGCAAGTATCAACATCTACAGCTGTTACCAACTGGAAGTTGATAGCTTGGCTATAGATTGGCCTGGCGTTTATACAAATATTGAATAAAAGGCTTTAGTATATATTATTAGCTCTGAAGCACATAGTGGCTTTTACAAAGTCTTTGTAGTGACCACTTCAGAGTTTACGCTATTGTATTCTACGCTAATCCACAGCACAAGCATATCAGTAACTACATTAACCCACACACCAATGGGTTAATATTAATCTAACCAACCTCATTACCTGCTATTCTGACCCAGATATGAACGTATGAATAACATGAACAGATTGACACGGTCCAACTAAGGGCTTAATTGGCCTGAACGTGAGTAAAACATGAGGTCCAGGCCATTAGTAACTGGATTGTTTAAGACAGATTTGTGCATATAAATGACCAGATTGCTTCAATGACTCTCATTCAATGATATGTTGTGCATATATTTCAAAAACATGCGTCATGACAGCTCAGTAACACAAAAACAAACATCTCAATTTGTGATGTGTATTTAAATGGCACTATAAATTGAATGGGTTGGCAGAGTGGGTAAGACCAATGTCCTTACTGAGGCAGGCTAAGGTTTGATTCCCTGGTCTAGCAAACACACCATGCTACACCAATAAGCACCTTGGGCAAGACTGCTAATTTTGTATTCATGTCTATCCGTACCCAATATCTACTAGTCTTGAAATACATCTGTGTATTTGCTTTGAGGCAGTGATTTGGAAGCCTTTTCAGCATGCTAACAGGCATAAGTGTGTATGCCACATTAACGGAAGCTTAAATGGTTCAGCCATGCATCACTTTTAGCTATTGAACAGACATGTGTTGACCACTATAGCACGATGCTTTTTCGCACTTCAAAAAGACATTAGACAGTTGTATTCATTCTAGCTGATTTAAACAGTTATTAGTTTTATTGGATTTCCCACAGGTTATTCAGATCAAGGACAGTGCAGTGATAGCACATCGTTCCGCCAACATCTGAGGTGTCTTTTTTTTCATATCCACATTAATGTTTTAGTTGGGAAACAAATACAATATATAAATACAGACAATATATCTCTGCTGTCATGCAAAAACCTTGCATTTCCATTATTACAGCTTTTGACTTTTGGACATAATGTGAATCTGGCAGTCATGCTTTACATCTTGGCACAATTTTATGATCAATTAGGACCAATAGAAATGCTCCAAAATGACTTGAAATAATATATTTGTTTTATAACTTCCATTGAAAGTTAAGATCTTTTTTCTTGTGTGAAGTTGTTGATTCACATCATGTCAAAAATGGTACAAAGTGAGTGGCAATGTATTCTTATTCATTGCATGTGTTATACAAGATGTTGTACTGAGCCTATATAAACACCAGTTAGCCTGTAGATTTATGAACAATAAAGTTTATGGTTAATAATTTAGTTTGTAGAACAACTTCACTTCATTCTGCATTAGTGCTTTGAACAATTGAGTTAATGTAACTGAGATTTACACACCTTTAAAAACAATTTTAGTCTATTTTAATTAAGCATATCACTGCTGTCCACGTATTTCCATTTTTGTTTTTAGTTTTCTCCCTGGATTAAACCCTGGAGCTGCTCTGCACACTGTATAAATAATTTGGTATGAACCTACCAATAGAAATGCTCTAGATTACTTGGAATAAACTTTTATTTTACATTCAAAATAAATTATTGTATTATATACAATATGCAAAAACGACTTATCTGAGCAGTAAGCATTTATTTGTTGACGTAATAACATTAGACAATAATCCCCAGGAGAACAATTATGAAGGACTGCTTTGGGGAACTACATGGTTTCCAATCCTGGTCCCCGATTACCCACTCTCTTGCTGTAAACACATCTAGTCCTAACTAATCAGCTCATTAACAAGCCCTTCCTGCATCAAAATGGGTGTGTTAGAGGACAACACACACAAATGCAGGACAAATGTGCTAGGAAACCTTTTTGACACTTTTATTTATGATCAGTGGCCCAAGCATTATTAATTTCATGCTTTTTTTCAGGCATGATCAGAAGCATGCAGTATGTGAAGAGGTGATGAGAGCTCAGTGTCTCTCTGGCAGCAGAAAATGAAGGATCGCTTATCAACAAGGTCTTATGGCTAATATAAAGTTAAGTATGAATGGCAGCCTTCAAGCACTGAACTAATTGGTAACAAAGTGAACCAGATGTTTCACCGTATCACTGCTACTTTCTCGCATAAAAGCACAGTCTATTCAAACAGGGTTCTACATAGTACTGAAAAAGGGTACTCATGACTTGGCATAGTGGAACCCTTTTTGGTGCTGTATAAAACCAATTTATGTCCTTATGTCTTAACATTCTCTACAGTATACTCCTCTTGTTCTGAGACCCAAAGCCAATCTATCTGCCCTAGTGGTGTACAGCTGTCATAGAAGTATGAACATAGGTGAATATTGAGTTCACTCTAGGACAAGTCATTCAATTACAAGCTGGAAAGAAAGGGTATTTAGGGTTTTCCCTGCTGTTAAACATCGTTGGGGGGTTATATTTGACCCTTAACCTCTTGATACCAAACGGCTTATATTAAAAATAAAACTTTATAATAACACTTTCAGCCCGCCAGTGGGCCTTAGGCTTTTCAAGGGGTTAAGACAACACAGGGGTTCAAAGGTTCTATGAAGAACCATACACAAAAGACATTTTTACATTTATAAACAGACAGGAAATAAAACATCTGTACACTTGTTTCTGAATTGTGCCAAAACGCTTTGAAGCTTTATAGATTCAAAATAAGAAAGTGGGATGAAAGCGGAAAAAAGGTCAATAGAAGGGTATAACCTTTGCAGGATCTGAGCAGTCAGGCCAGTTTTGATCTGACCCTTTTGATTGAGGCTGCAGTCAGAGGGGACTGTACTCTGAAGCAGTTGGTGTTATATAGCTGCGCTGAGTCCTGCTCGGTCAGCCTGTCTCTGGGGACTGTCCCCAGCCTCAGCTTAGCAAAAAGCACAGCTTCTCAAGTTAGCTTGCACCATTAGATACTGTGACAGCCTTTATAAATCTTTTATTCGGTTCTTTGGGAGCGCCTCTGTGGTACTTGAAGACAAATTGACTTTGGGGAAAGAGTCAGATACTATCAGAGACTTTTACTGCAGCGGTTGGCAAGTAATTCCTAAAAAAGAAAAAAAAACGACATACAGAGGAGGCTGACATAGTTATCACTCACCTCTGTCCACTGTCTTTGTCTTTTATTCATTTTCTGTCTCAAACCCTTTTTTTAGATAAATACTCAGAAATGTACACTAAGGTTGCACATGAGCTCCCCCTCCAGCACTGGGCTGTGGAACAATGGAACTGTTGAGTGATGGAGCTTCAACCAATACTTCTCAGCCCTGTCTTTCCACACTGTTCCTCCAGCAATGAGAAGACAAACCCCTCTATTTATATCTTTGAGCTCAGAGAAATATAAACATCATTTTTTTTATTTATGTACATGTTTTGTATTTTCTGTGATTGTTTATACCCTTACTCAATAAAACTTCATAGCTGATAGGATAATTGTTTTAATACAAGACAAGAAAACAGAAACCAAACAAGCACAAAGTTTAGCAAAATGAACACAAGACTCACATAAACAGGCCAAATCTACAAACCATAGGACCAGGACCAGGACCAGGGCCATTAGCTCACACAACTCCAGGCCAGACAAGACCAGACAAGGGACGGTTGAAACAAAGGGGTACTTATACAGACACTAACAAGAGACTAACAAGGGGGCGTGGTTACAAAGGAGTTACTGGTGGAACACTAATGGACAGGCGTGGCTAGGGCAGACAAGACACAAACAGAGCCATGTGCTTGGGAGTGCTTGGGAGCAAAACCAAACACAGGCAGACATGACAACAGGGGCAGGCATGACAATAGCTCAACGTTTTATTATGGTGTGTGCTTTAATATACAGTGATTAGATGATTCCATACACTCATCATAGAAACAAAAATAGAATTCCAAAATTCAGTGATTTATTTAAGCTGTTTCTTCTGGTGCAGAATGAGAAACAACATACACATATAATTGAAATAAAAACCAGAATTTGGTGTCTAAATTTAGTTTTTTTAAAAAATCAATACATATTTATCACAAAATTACACATACACCCCCTCAGACTGGTAATTTATTGGTGCTAAATGGGTATGGCCAAGTCCTCTTAACTTCCTGTTAGTGATCATGATAGACTACAGCTGATAGCTTCTCTGAGCCCACATAAAAAGTGTTTGTTTGACAACACTCATTGATTTGGCCAACACAATATGGTACAATGGTAAAGTCCAGGGAGCTCAGTGCAGATCTGAGTCAGGAACATCTCATGGAGCCACTTCTAAACAACCGCAGACCACAAGATTATCATTTCAAACAAGTGTATGTGAGTCCTTGGGTGGGGTAGTCGCTTTGCCAAGATCTGGAACACTGTCTTCTCAGCTGAGAGGAAACTGATTCAGATGAACCGGAAGTTGTTAAAATTTCGGTGTCACTATGTTTTTGTTTGTTTGGTGTCCAATTAAACCAACAAATCTGACCGTACTCTACAAATTCTGAAAAAAAAGGTAACATATCTAACCAGAATTCTGCCAGGAGCTTGGCGGTGGCTACCAGAAGCATCTGGCCAAGGTGCAACTTACTAAGGGGAATGAAACCAAATATCAGATGTATTGTATGCATGTTTTTAAGCCTGTGCATGTAATTGTTAGTTTGTGTTGATGTCAAACTTGTATTTGCACTCATGCCACCCACCCCCCCCCCAGTTCAAAGAAATCATTGAAAGCTCACATATTGCCCCCACATTCATGTCCATGATGAGTGCATGTAACCTTCTGATCACAATTGTATGCAGAAAGCCTTGCATGCAGTCTTTCACAATGAGCACAGTTGGATGAGAAAGTCATGTTTAGTGTGCTGAGATGATGAAGTGAATGAAGCGCATTTCCGCAAGCATAGTGTTGCTGTGTTTATGTCATGATTAAAACCTTTTCCCTAATGCATTCTCTTTAACATAAATCTACAACAATACACAGAAGCATGCATATACAGTGGTGTCCATTCATGCACATACACACAAAGTGATGAATTATTAATTCCTCTAAAAGTAAAAGTGCAGTAAGTGGTTCCCATCAGCCTGCTCCATGTACCTGGGCAAATGGGAAAGCAGTTTAATTGCTGCGACATGATTTATTTGACAGAGCCTAAGGCTGTTACAACTTCACATAACCTTACTTTTACAGTGCTGGAATACCAGCTCCATCAGACGGTGAGCAAAAGAATGTTCAAAAAAAAAAGAAGAAGCTCAAAGCTCATCTAGATTCTTGCAAGCAGTGGGATATGAGGAAAGGAATTCTCACGTCAAGCCGAAAACATTTTAGCACTCATCAAATGGAAGTGATTTTCCCAGCGTGCCAGCCAAAAAGTTATCACGTCTTATTCAAGATAGTGAAAGAAAAGAACCTGTCGGATTTTTTAATAGGTGATTCCTATCAGGTTAATATACTGTAGAAATATTCTCTTTCACAATACTGAAAATAAGCTTTGAAGAAGACTGGAGTTTTCACTTGCAAACATGGCTCAGTTAAACACACTCTACAAAATAAAGGTGCTAAAAAGGGCTCTTTGGAGCAATGCCATAGAAAGGGAGGGGTGGGGAACTGGAGGGCCAGATTTCAAATATGAGTATGCTATTATAAACAGATTTGTACCATAACTGTTTCACAAATCCACTTTACTCCAGACATGACCTTGTGCACATCTGTGGATTCATTCAAGAAGTTACCAGTACTGTCTGCTCTTCTTGCTTCTGTCTGATCTGTAGGTCATGGCCTCAGTAAATACACTAGCAGAGCTAACTAGTCTCTGGATCCACATGGTTACCAGATCAGGCAAGGTCAAGGAGAGCATGTTTGAGTAACGTATATGGACACAGCTGGGTGTCACTGGTTTACTCCAACAGCCTGACCTAAACTTCAACTGCCTTATTAAACTCCCAAATAAAACATATTCCTGTACAAACGTAATAGACAGAATAATTCATGAAAGGTTTCTTGTTTCTTGTCGCTCTTCTGGCAACCATACAGGCAAAGTCAAGCACAAAATTCTAGGCCTAAACACTTCTAGTTCAAATCTGAATACAGAAACATAATAATCTGACAACTGCATTTCAGTACACCATGAAAACTGGTCAGCTATAACATTAAAACCACTGACAAGGAACGTGAAAAACATTGAATATCTCATTACAGTGTCATGTATGAAGAGTTGAGACTTATTAGGCAGCAAGGGAGCAGTCGGTTCTTGAAGTTGATCTGTTGGGAGCAGGTAAAATGGACAAGTTTAAGGATCTGAGCCACTTTGACAAATACCTACAGTAATTGTGAATGCTAGACGACTGGGTCAGAGCATCTCCAAAGAATCAGGCAGAGCTTATGTGGAGTTCATGGTATGCAGTGGTCAGTACCAACCAAAAGTGCCTTACCAAAAAAGGGTAACTGGTGAATCAGTGAAATGGTCATGGGCACACAAAACATGACACTTTCAGAGATCTTGTGGAGGCCTCATATGTCTTTTTGGCAGTAAAAGGGGGGCATTCACATTTTTAGGCAGGTGGATTTATTGTTATGGATGATCGAGGTACATTCATACCTCTTAAGAATGGTTCAAAATGATTGCAATAAAATCTTGTAAAGTACATTAAAGTACATTAAAGGTCTGGTGTAAAGTTGTCATTTTGGAAATCCAGAGATACAAGGGTTCAACCCCTCTCATGTGCTGCCAGAGGGCCCTAACGTTCGCCACCTGGAGCTGACAACATGCTCAAGGGTTTTGTATGACTCACAAAGGACACGAGCACATGTCCAGAAGTCTTGACAGGACTAACCTTTTGCACTGCTCAGTGACTCCCTAAGAACCCTGATGGGCAGATTCAGGGTCGTTTAGGTTATTTGGGTGTTAGGGATGGCTTTGTGTGAATAAGGCCACTTTGAGTGTCTCCAGACCTACATTTGCATCGTCTCTGTTGTGCCGAGCACTGGGTCACCGTGGCCACACCCCTTTTCCCAAGGGAAGTGCCACACAGGCCAGATTGACACACCCATAAAATAAGGCAAAATTCAACACAACCAGCCAAAGAAGGAAAGTGACTGAATGAACCTATTTAAAAAAATAAAAGAACCTCCAACATATATACCAATATTTCCCTGGAACCATACATCCAAGCAGGGCACCACAGAGGAGCCTGCATTTTCAAGCATGTTTGGTAAATGCATTCCGAAGGCAGAGCAGACTGAAGGTAGCAGCGCTGCTCTCGCTCAGCCAGTGACTCACAGGTTACAGCTCTAACCTGCAAACAAAACCAATGCAAATCAGCTCTCCCTGGATGTGTAGGAAGCGCTTGATGACCGAGATAGAGCATGTTTGTCTCCATGACTCAACCTTTCAGCATGCTTCTGCAGTCCTCACTGTTGCCATGGCGAAAGGACAATATAACTCACCTCAAACTCCTGACAAAGTCGTTCTATTCACACAGAGTGAATAAGGAATGATTTTCCCTGCTAAGACGGCTGTGGACAATGGGCCTGATCAATAGGCATCTCCATCTCGCAGCATGGAGACTCTTGAGGAAGAATGGAACACTCGCTCTCCAGCTTTCTCTGCTGACCTGCCATGACGTTTCTTACTCATCTGTCACATTCTGTCCATCATCCATTCAGCGTCATGCCTGTCACTCGTGTCTGCCTGTATTTGTGCATGCTGCGTTCACAGACGCTGTAAAAAAAAAAAAAACAGTCTGACGAGGCTGTTTCCAGCGACAGGTCTGACGATTATTGCTCAGTTCTTGTATATTACATTTATTGAGTATTTGAAGTTGCTCTTTAATGTAGAAATTGTAAGTATGTCACTTTGTTTGGGGTGACAAATGCTCGGATATCGTTTAACAAAGTGGATTTACAACCCTGTTGTTTTGCTTCAAACGAAAATTTACACATTTTAATTTCCTTATATGGAATCTTGTGAACAATGTGATAAGCTCAGCTATGATTGGCTGGTTGGCTGTATTGGCTGTATGAGCACTGCAGGCTCATACAGAAGCCATGTACTAGCATGGCATATGATAGCACCTGTATGAGAGATATATATATATATATTCTACATTCAAATATAGGGAATTCCCTTATATCTAACTTACATTGAAAAATGTCACTTATACACCAACTTATTTGAAATTGATCATTTACACTTGGCCACATATCACACATATATCCAAAATGACACATTTACAAGAGAAGAAAATGTTTTTTTTATCTTTCAGTGGGAGTCAATGTAAAACATTTTTACATTTCTATTGGTTCGTTCATCATAACATTTGGACACAATGTAAAGAACAAATTTAAAATTAGCTCAGAAATTGGAAACACATTGGAAAAAGGTTTTTGTAGAATAACAATGATATATAAGATACTAATAAGATGAGTTTGTTAATATTACCAGCTAGATACTTACACACACACACACACACACACATTAATGGCCAATTTTTGTATAGGAACAAAACTTTTTACTGGCGTCTTTCTGGCTGCCTTTAGCCAGTCTGTTCACTTTATATGACTGTTTTACTCTTGGCGGATAATTGCTTAGCTTACTGTAAAGGTCACATATAGATCTACCTGTTTTTGGTTTTAGGCCAGCAGTACATTTATCCAATTCAAAGACAAGAAATAGCCTATGGGTGACTATTTATACATGGGTTCTGGGTTGAGTGTATGAAGAATTTGCAGTTTATGATTGAAAGTCTTTGAAAGTCTTATGAAGGAAAAGTCTTTGCAACTGTGAAACACTTAATTAACCATTTAGACATGTGTGTTCTGCCTGAACTGTTTTGTTTTGTAATTATAATAATTCTAATTATTAATTATACTCTCATAAGAACATAAAGAGTTCAAAGAGTGATGGTCAGAGGATTTCATCACAACACTCTGACCTTTTGCTAATATAAGCATTTAGGTCACAGTCACAGTATTAAAGTCATGGAATACAATGATGGACAGAGTAGCCAAAAGTCACACTCAAGTAAACCTAATTGGACTTCAGTGAAATCACACAGATTAGCAGTGTGCTATTCCCTATTTCAGGTTTATATGTAGTTGAGCTTTTGGCAGTACGTCACAGGCAGTGGATTCCTCTGAAGCGAATGGCTTAAGTAATTGGGAGGATTACATTGGCAGAATTGTGAAGAAACCATGCAGAGGACAAATACCAGGGCTAAAGCATTTTTCCTGGTCAATAGCTGAGGGTCCTGCTCACAAAGAGAACAGGCACATTACTGCCAGCTAAAGTCCACTTATCAGATATGAAGCCAATCTCTAAAATCCCCCCACTTAGGGAAAATCTCATAAACAACTAAGGCAATCAATACATGCTTTTTCATTCTTTTGTACATTACATTTGTCTTTTTTCCCCTTTGTTTTCTTTTCTTTGGACAAGCCAATAGAATTGATTGATTTTTCTTTCCACGCCAGACTGTGTTGTGATTTTTGAGCAGTGTAGGCCAGGGAAGGCCACGAGCATTGCGTAGGTAACTTGGCAGGATCATCTAAAAGATATGACATAGAACATGTAGTGAAGTTGGTTCCCCACTCAGGGTAAGTTTCAATAAGTTCAAAAGGTTATATTAAGGCTGGCAGCATAAGGCTGGCAAAGCAACAAAAGACAAATCTCACAAACTGCACAATCAAAGGCATGTCCGGAGGGACATGTAAATTCTGATTACATCTAGCGTTGTATAAGTCCTGACTGAGGTCTGTTCTATGGCAGATTTCCTTTTTTTATTTTCCATTTAACAAACAACACCATATATTCCAACCCTGAACAACACCTGCAAAGAACTGATCGTATTAGGGCATCTAAAAACATACATCCTTGGCACAGATTCAAATAAACAAAAGGAACAAAAGGAACTTCACTTTGAATATTCCATTATTCCATGAGTTCTAGGAGGAGATAGGGTATGGAGCCAGTCATGTATGATTAAGTCACCTAGTAGTTGTACTGTGTATAATTCACATCAGTGGAGAGAACAGACCAGTGAGAGTCTTTAGATAAGACTCCTAACTTTACATTCTCCTACCTGTGTAACATGATTTAAATGTAATGTTTTAACAGCATTTAAACACATAATTGCTGTATGTGTAAATCTGTATCACAATCTTTACAGTCTGATTGTCCTTGTTTCCACTGTTATCATGTTTAGCACATTTTTCCTTTTGTTTCAATGCCCCATGTTCTATCTATGTGCCTCTTTGTTTACATTTTGGTCTTTGTGTCCTCCTCAGCCCCACCTACTATTTTGTTCTACACATTCCTTCTTTGCAGTCCTGCTTCCTTGTTATCTATCCCAGGTGTTTCAGGTTGCCTGCTGAGTACTTATACCCCTATGTTTGTACTGTGTCTTTGTCTTGCATTGTTAACTGTTGTATGTTGTACTGGGGATAATAACTGGCTGGCAATATCCCTGTACATTCTAATAATCTAATAAAGTGTTGTTTCCTTAGTGTTATGTTGGTTTTTAGGTATGGACTTAATGCCTCTTTATATAACCCTATTTATATAGCTATTCTATACTGTCCTCAATAATGAAACCTACAATCTTAACTGATGGTGTCATTCAGTGCATCAGACCTTTTGAAAATGGGAAACATGCTTGCAGAGATGTGCTGAACAAAAGAAAGGAAAGACCAAAACACCTGTTAAATGTGTCAATTTCAAAACCTCACAACTATTGCATAAAAGTCTTGACTCATTTTATTTTCCATACACCTGTCTCACTAGCGAGTAGAGTTGTGAAGAAAAATGTGGTGATACTTTTAGGATAAGTTCACACAACAGGTAAAGTGGCCCAAATCCTATCTGCTCACCAAACCTAGTGTTTTTTAAGACTGTTTGCGTTATATTTGTACCCTTTGTGATCTATATGTGACATTCAGCTGAACATTTTCACGCCCTTAAACTGATGTGCATGCACAAAAGAGCAATGCATCACGTTCGGTTTCAGTTTCACCTTCGGCAGCATTACAGGCACTTTCAAGGAGCTCCAGTGGTTGACAGCTGGGCTTATCACAGAAAGTGCTTTCAAGCTTGCTGTAAAATGGGCATGTTATTCGGACACGCCCACCTCTCTGGTTTGTGTTGTTGGTTTCTGTAAACTTTGATTATAGGCTTTTGACTTTCCTGTGGCACTGTAGCCGCGTCCCCCTGAAGTCTCCTGTTTGGCCATTTCTTTAGATTTTTTTACAAACATGGAGTGGTTGTGGCATGTGACCTATAATTTAGTTTGAACAGAGACATCTCCTTAAATATTTATGATGTTTGTTATCACGCTACCCCACCTTGAAAACTTCCCTGCCTACTGTCGGTCATCACATAATTACAAACAAAGAATCTGTATTGTTGTTACAGTGGCAATTTGAAATCTTTATATTTGCATATATAAGAAGTCTGTATAGGTTTAACTGCTAAATCAGCAATGATTACACTCCTTATCTTCACAAAATTGTCTATGGTGCTTTGCGGGATTGATGAATTAATACAGTAATGGTTCATACAGTATTGGCACCCCTGCACTTCTGTCAGAAAATGTACAACTTCTCCCAGAAATTTGTTGCAATATTATTCTGGGATAAATAATATTTCTTTGTGAAAGAAATGCAGGGGTGCTGACATTTTTGGGCATTTGTGGTTCATTTCAAATATATAACTGATGTATAACAAGACAGTGGACATCTGTTCCATAATAAGGCTAATAAATCTTTTGAATGGACACCATCTGACAAAAAACATGAAGAAGAAAGCTGGCCATGAGAAAAGCAAGTCTGGTGTTCTTCATTACTGAATACCAGGTGCTGGGTGCATTGAATTTATTCTCCCTGAAAATGACATAAGTAGGTGTATTTTGTGCACCCTCTCTTTGTCAAAACAACATACAAAATCCCTTCAGATCTTTCTGTGTGGTCTTCAGCACAACAACAACAACAATTTAATTCAACGTTATTGTCGTTAAACCAATACAGAAGCTTGATACTGTGATCATTGAATTTGGAAGAATGTTTTCAGAACATTGTTCATTGTATGATCAACAAAGTTGATCGTACAACACAAAAAAATGTTCATAGTGGGTTTAAAAGGACAATTGTGGAGAAATTGATTACATGAGATTTCTTATTTTTTCTATATTTTTCTAGAACACAAATATATCCACTTTATTTAGAATCCAAAACCAGCAGTGAACATGCACAACTTCTGTTCACCAGTGAAACGCAAACTGAGCAGTGAACAACTGAGCAAAGTCTTTATATTTTATATGTAAATTCTATTTTAATTGTGAAACACTGGTAAACAAGGTTGTGAGGATTACTCTAAAAATGTATTCTGTTACAGATTACTGGTTACCTGTTCAAAAATCTAATTGTAACCTAATCCAGGGAATGACTACATTTGTGTAAACTAATCTGATAAGTTTCAGTTACTTTTGGATTACTTTTTAAATGCATAATCCAGTATAATCCAATTCCTAATGTATGAAGGCACATCAAACTGACCTGGGGTGCATTTCCTAATAACAGTTCATCTTAACGATTTACCAACAACTTTAATAGCGACATAACTTCACTACATCAGAAACGTGTCATTAGGCAAATGACTAAGACAAATATTATAAAAAATAATAAACAATAAGAAATTTAATTGCTGGTAAAAGAAAAAAGGCAGTTCATAGGTAAAGCATATCAAGCCTATAAATAGGCACACAATTAACATTTCATGCAGTCCAGAAGCATGGCAAGCTGGCACCATTGCTAGCCTTACTGTAGGTTAGGTCTTTGTGTAGATAAATTAAATACATTAATTAAGTGATAACAAGCATAGCAGGTTCAATTTGTAGCCATTTGTTAGCAAATAATGCATTTATTAGTATACCATGTCTACACTGGAAAAGGCATTTCATGTATGTTCCCTCCTTTAGATGCCCTGATTCCGACTGGTCTGATTTAATGTAATGTGCATATTGTAATCTTAACTGCCAAACGTCCATAAACACATAAGTACAAAAAAGAAAAAGTGAGCATCAATAAATAATTTTCAGTACTCCAGTGGGATGTCGTAGAATAATTATTTTTTGCTTTATTAAAAACTTCGAAAGATCGAAAGACATTTATGTCAAGGTTACAGAGTTAAAGGGGCTGTACTTTTCTTCTTTACAAAAACTGGTCTTCATGCAACAGAGAGGTGCTATTAGCACTCAACTAGCTCTATGTGTTTCATTAAAGAGAACGTTAGACACGTCAAATCGCAACAACAGTGGAATTTCACAAATATAAACACACTCACGCCATTAGAAACATACATGGTGAAAGTAATGATCCTTATTAGACTGTAATGTACTTCTGCTTGTAATTATTTTTTTATATACATTTAATTTACTTATCTTTTTCATTTATTTACCAAAGCCTGGTATCTATTTGCCTTACAACATACTGCATGTACCTTTCTACCATAATAAAAAAAATGAAAATTAAATTCTAATATTTCAATAATTTGTAATGAAAATCCTCTCAAATCTGTTGAAAAACAAAGTCTCAGATGTCTTATTTAAAGGTACTTTGCACTCACACATCTCTTTTATGAAAATAGTTCTTAATGGAATCAAAACTAAATCTTCTACGGCATCACTCAAAGAACCATTTTATGAAAATCTAGGCTATTATTAAGAGTATGCAGATGTTAGAGGCATGTTAGAAATGTGAATGCGCTTCAGAAGTTTCTCTAAAACAGTGCCACTCTGAATGACTCAGTTTACATCTTAACCTTTCAATTCTGAACAATTTCAGTGGTGTTTCCCTTTCACAAGCTTTGTTTTTTGTATCATCTCAACATAGAACCCTGTAGGCCAACGGCTGATCTGTGAATACTGGCACTGCAAGGTTCTCGCCCTACACCCCCACCACAAATAGACAGTTGTTATCAGCATTGCCTTTCCAGAGACCATGTGATACCCTCTGGTGATATTGTTTCATGGTCTTTTTTTCTTCGTTATGCTGAAGATGCCAATGGGAGGAAGCCTTATATAAAAACTCTGGCTATGGCTATTCATATCAGTGATATCAGAATCAGAATCAGAATCAGAATCTCTTTATTTCACCAAGTATGTTACCCATACAAGGAATTTGTCTTGGTGAGAGCAACACGCATGACAAGTAACAAAGAAACACAGGACACAGTCTTAAACTAAAGGAAAATGACACTAAACAATAAATAGGGTAGGGGATAAATTAAAAAAAAAAGTAGAAAGTACTAAAGGTAATAAAGGTAATAAAGAGCTGAAAAATATATTTACAGAAAAGAAAAGGACATCTGTACAGGTGTGCAAATAGTCATAGTGCAAAATAGGCAGAGTGCAAATAACTGTTCAGTCCGGTTTGGTACAGTTCAGTTGTAAGTTTAGAGGTTTACAGTGGGAGGTGACCACTGTGATTGAGGAGCGCTACAGCTCTGGGGAAGAAGCTGTTAGCATGACGTGTTGTGCTGGTTTTGATGGACCGCAGTCTTCTACCCGAGGGGAGTGTCTGGAAGAGGAGGTGTCCAGGATGTGAGGGGTCAGATGTAATCTTGCCAGCCCGCTTCCTCATCCTGCTGGAGTAGATCTGCTGAAGTGATGGCAGGTTACATCCTATGATCCTCTCTGCTGTCCTGATGATGCGCTGGAGTTTGGTTCTTTCTTGTGAGGTGGAGGAACCAAACCAGATAGTTATGGAGGCTGTGATAATGGACTCGATGATCGCTGTGTAGAACTGGATCATCAGGGTCTGTGGCAGGTTGAATTTCTTGAGCTGTCTCAAGAAGTACATTCTTTGTTGAGCTTTCTTGATGATGGAGATGGTGTTTTTCTCCCATTTCAAGTCTCTGGAAATGGTGGTGCCCAGGAACTTGAGTGACTCCACCATTGATACTGCAGTGTTGTTGATGTGGAGGGGGGGAAGGGTGGGTGGATTGCGTCGGAAGTCCACCACCATCTCTACAGTCTTTTCTGTCTGTAGAGATGGTGGTGGACTTCCGACGCAATCCACCCACCCTTCCGTGTTCCGTGTTCTTATATAAATATGAAATATCAAATAAAATACTGTTTCGACCCCTTACCCTCTGTTTGTCTGGCTTGTCTGCCTGTCTTTCTCATACATGCACTCACAAACACCCCTCCCCTCTCATAAACCCACACACAGTGTCTGCTAGCACATATTGAAATGCAAAGAGAGTGCTAGTGTTTACTTAGCGTGTTCTTAGTGTATAAACTAAATCCCTGAACTGCAGCCATCTGTTCAGTTGGAGTCAAAATTAAGTGTAGATTGCCTTGATGAGTTGTTGCCACTCAGTGACATGAGCTTTACACTCCAGTGTGGTCATTCCACCTCAAGTCCATCATCATCCTCCCTTTTCAGGATTAGACATTTCTGCCCGAGAGCATCTTTAAATGTCGTACCACCTGTCAACGACTCAATCAAAAAGGGTCAGTCCTAGCAAGCGTCTCAAAGATAGATGAGGCATGAACTTCATCAAAACTGAGCAGATACTCGAGTAATGACCCTCTATTTCTCCCCCTAAAGCAGAGTCAGGTGAAGGGAGGTTGTGTGGAAAGTGTGGTCTAAGAGTCAGTTTGAGAGTGTGGTACAATCACAGCTGGCCTAAGTGAGGCTCACAGGGCTGCACTGATATGCCTTGCTGCAGTTATCAGTCTTTGACAGGCCAGTGTAATCATCAGGGGAATAAAGGCTTTTTTATCTGCTGGCCACTGGCCACATCAACCCACTGACAGCAGCCAGAGGGGCTAATGAACACTAATGAATCTCCCAGGAGGCAAAAAGCAGACATCTGCACTAATAACCAGTCTTCACTCCAAGACACACTGAAGTAGCACCTCATCGATTAGTAGAAACACGCAAACTTTAGAACATTTAAAGCACCTCCACAGCAGAACGTGTACAAAATGCCTCAGTGTGAGATACATTCCCATTAACAATGGAAGGTATGATAATTTTTCTTCCACATATAAGCCACCAATGATGTCTATTTGTACACACCCCAGTCCTTCACCCTCGTACTGTTCCCTCCCAATTAACATCAGTTTCATAGACCCTACAATAGAGCCCTGTGGGACTCCACATATTGCGCTAAACTGTTGACATCAAATTTCTAGTAGTTTCTAGTAGTGTATTTCCCACCATGTATTGGCAACATTGGCAAAAATGTCAGTAAACATCTGGAGGAAAAGCACCTTAAATTAATTATTAGTATTATTAGTTAATTTACTCAAACAAAGGAAAACAAACTAGGTTTTCTATTTCTCAAAGAAATTCCTGAAAAAAACAACAACAAAGCTGAGCATTTCTGGACACTGTGAAGAAACTATTAAATTATCGCTAATGCCTTAAAGAACCTTCATCATCCATTTTTTTTTGTGTTTTATTTGCACATAGACTTAAATCATATTACGTGACCCTTTTCCAACATTACTTACTATATTACCACAGAATTAACTCCTTAAAAAGCCTATGGCATGCCGGTGGGCCGAAAATGTTATTACAAACATCTGTTGCCATAGAATAGCTCCACCAGTTTGTACAGATGTCCCTGTAGTTACTGAGTTACTGAGGGGCCTTAGTGTGTAATAAGCCTTTCTGCATTAGGGGTAAACTGCACCAATAAGACTAGTATTTGTAAAGGAGCTTTGTTCTGATTGTCTGCTTTGTGTGTGAATGGGTGGGGTTTAACTACTCAAGGTTGAATAGGTGGGCATGTTTAAATATGTTGGGTAAAACAACAAAGTTTTCCATGAGACGTGCCCTTCACCTATTGCTTATGCTATTTATGCTATTTCACAAGAAAAATATGAATATGTAGAGTCATGCAGCCTGCCATCAGCAGCCGGAGCATGAGAGAGCACAATTTCTCTCTCTGCCCACCTTACTTCAGTGCTGGTAAAGTTCTGCAATACTTTAGAGCTGTCTACCCTGTACTTTTGTCTGAGCGCATTGGCTGCCTGGTGACTTTGCATTAAGAAAATAAGAATTAAATAGGTATTACATACATTCATAATTATTTTTAAACCACCTCTAGTTTACAAAAGCTTATATTGCTACAACAGAACACAATGCAAACAGTAACAAGCAGTTACATGACAAAGCTCACAGGCTTTTCAGTATGTACAGTTACACCTCTTTTTGTTGTCAAATGTGGGAAAGAAATGTAAAAGATTGTGATTTATGAGTGCATATCTCTCCTCTATTCTGATTGCTGTTGGCTATAGATTACAAATACATTGTGGTCTTATGAAGGATGATGTGCCTTCTTTCGCATTTTTGGACAGGATTGGAACGGATCTGGCAAAAAACAGATGACAGAGTCATATGAAAATGAGACTGTGCTGTGAGGCATTATCTGCATAAATAATATCTAAAAAGAAATTTGCCTTTGCATTATTTGAAACTCCAAAATGAGGGGGGAAAAAAGTTGGAAATTGTGAGAGGGGGGACGGGGACTTCGGAAAGCATTACACAACTAGTGATATAGGACAGTAAATATATCCTAAATATGGGGTGCTTGCACTATATGGCTATTTCAAAGCTTTCAGCCCTTTTCAGCTGCACACAGCCTACCGTACAGTGAAATGTCAGGAAGGCGAAATCTAATTTATAAGAGCGCAAAGAAAGTGCTGTCTCTTGAAAGCAGCAGTATTAGCAACTTCAAGTATAAGTGCCAACTCCATCATAGGCAGAATGCTCTAGCATTACATTAAAGATGGTCTCGTGCAGCAGCATTCACATCTTCTCCCAGCATTTATTTTAATTTTTTTTAATTGTAAAAAAGGAAAAAGTTTACTTTAATTTTTTTTTACTTCAACTTACATTATTATACTTTATTTATTTTGTATATATTTTTTATTATTAATTTCTTTTTTGTTATCTTTATCTATTGGTGAATGGAGGGACAGCAAAGTAAGAATTTCATTGTACAGCGTAACTGTCTGTTTCGGCTGTGCATATGACAATAAAACTCTTGAATCTTGAATTTCTACTACACACGTGACTGAATGCATCATCTGGCATCGCAGCAAGTATTCTCTCCGGTGGTTCAGTTCACCTTAAGAAAACAGACTCTACTCAAACAGCATTTCTTCTTCATTTAAGTGACAGACAATTTTGCTTATTAGAATTTGCAAATATTACCTTTTGGTTGAAGTGTTCAATTACACTTGACATTTTTGTAATAAGATCCTGTTTTGCAGTTACGTGGTTAATGAGTCATCCATTAGGTGTGTTACGTCTCTAATAAACTCATCCTGCAGTATTGAAAGATTTGTTTTTGCAAAAATCAGTTACTTTTTTGGTAAAAAGCTTATTTGGAGTTTGAACGGCTAAGAGAGGGCAGCTCTACTGTTGTGTCATCTTTCCTTTTGCAAGCCAGAGACTGAACAGTGTGTCAAATGTTGTAAACATTCAAATTCAAAATGCAAGTCTAAATGGAGTCCAATTTAACTGTCCTTTCTGAACTGACTAAACTATAACCATCATTTGTTTGCATTTAAGAATAAGGCCCCCAAATGTTGCACTTACAATGTTGTCCCATTTCTCCCCATTTTGTTCCATTTGGCATTCAAAAGGGAGCTCCCCTGTGCCCCCAGTGCATCTTTACTGTTGTCTTCAAACTCTTACTCAACATTCCTCACTTTAGGCCCAGTTAGGCCTTATTTATTTGAGCCTGTATGACCCAAAGGTCTGTATGAACAATGGTAACTACCGGTGTTTTAGTCTGATGACAGGTGGAGGTGTTGGAAGAGAGGAGGAAATATGCTGTTTCTTTGTTACTTAATATTAATCACTTCCTGTTATAGGTATGAGATGATGTCATCAAACATCAGAAGTGTGTTTTAATCAATGATTACAGAGATACAAGATTATGTTTTAAATGATATGAAACACTCAAGACTTTATCTTATATTTTTATATCTATGGCATCAAGCCACACCTGGCCATTAGGCTGTGCATCAATCACTTGTCCAATTACTGTTGAGCATGTAATAACAGGGGAACCTACTTTAAATGAAAGGTGAAAGTCTACATTTCAAGCATATCACAATTTGATGTGATCACATTCCTAAATTTCAAATCCACTGTGGTGATGTACAGAGGCAAATGTACATAAACCATCGCTGTCCAAAAACTTATGCCAAGTCAGTCACTTGCTATTACTATTACCATGTTTACTATTGTGTAGGTCCCCCTCCTGTGGTATTTGGCACCAAGATGTTTGCAGCGGATCCTTTAAGTCGTGAGGTGGGGCCTCAATCGATGAGCCTGAGATGCCCATGACTCTGTCAATGATTCATCATTTGTACTGGAAGCACTTCTGGTAGATAATCACTGCATACCAGGAACACTCCACAAGACCTGCCTGCCGTTTTGGAGATACTCGGACCCAGTCTTCTAGCCATCACAATTTGGCCCTTGTCAAAGCTCAGGTCCATATGCTTGTCTATTTTTCTGCTTTTAACGCATCACCTTAAAACAACTTTAAACCACCTTCACAACCACTTCAGCTTCCTGCTGTCTGCTGTCTGCCCTCTAATGCAGGCCTCTTGCATTTAGGACTTAAAAAGCACATCATTCACTAATTCAGCTTCAGTCCAACTCTAATGCATTCAGTTGCTGAGACATATTTGGAAGATTGTGGTTGTTGTGGATGTCTAGAGCTGCGTGGGTGACATATTAATGTATTTGCTAAGGTGAGCTCCACAGTGCAAATAATAATCATTAGATCATCTCTCCTCTAATGAAATGTAGCCTGCATTAAACTTTCAGAGGGGGATTCACACTTATTAAATCTGCATTTAATATCTGTATTTCTGTTCCAGATAAATCTGTCAGAATGAGTTTGGAATTTAAGCAGACAGCTGTTAAAAGTATAAGATCCTTGAGGAACTTTTGGAGGTTGTGGAAGCTCTTACGGTGCTTTGCAGAACCTTCAAAGAAACCTTTTCTGAAAAAAGTTCCTCAAAGCAGCTTAAAAGGTCTATCCAGAGTTTTAAATTGGAGAACCTCCAAAAGGTCCTCAAGGATTGTATACTTTTAACAGTGCTTTAGGACCTACCTTTGGTTTCTTCACCAATTTAAAGTTTCACACTCACACATCTCTAATACACACGTCGTTCTTTATGAAACGGACATGTGGATATTATGTGGCATTGCTAAGTCAAAGAGCCATTTGGAGCAGCTTTGGTTCTAAGAGCGTGGACTATAATTCTAAATATTGTTGTGATATTAGTAGATGCTTCAGTTGGGTAAACTAGGCATTAAAGGAAATGCAACTAGTGTCAGTGTTTTTTTTTTTTAATAAAATGATGATAAACTAAAAAATGCCAGGTATAGTACTTGGCCTTCGGACAGGATATTGTGCTCTGCAGGAAATGAAAGTGTGTGATGAAAAAAGCGTAGCCACCAAGATTGCATTTTCGCCCTTTTTACTTTCCAGTACTTATTACACAAACATGTCACAAGGCAATAAAGCATATGTTTGAAAGTGTTGTGACGTATGTAAACAGACGTTCACGAAGATGTGAAGATGATTGTGAGGACATTTCAGCGGCCTGTTGACTGGAGAGGGACGAGTAATGAAATATCCCTGCTTTTTTATGAAGTTCCTTTTAAGTTGTCTTCCATTTGCCAGGTAGAAATTGGAATTTGACAGGGAGGGAATGCATTATGAATAGGCTGGATCTGCCTCTCCTTATTACTGCCAGCGCCTGACTGCTTTAGCCAAGCCCCAGTGCCTGTGAGTCATCTACACAGTCAACTCAAGCCCCACTTTTCTTTATTAGCATGAAAGGTTTTCTGGCACCTTGCGCTCTCCCAAGAGCTTCCTCGCAAAAGCATCCATTTGTAGCTTCAGTGGCCACATTACTAAAAAAAAAAATCTAGGGACAGTACAGATGCCATTATTTGTAATTGACTGCATATCCGGAATTTTATTCCGATTTTCTAGAACATGCCCTTGGAAGGAAGCTCTCAGCTTGTATGTTCCAAACTGAAAAGTTGGTAAATGACACCTGAAAAATCTGCAGCAGTCAAATCGGACCGAATTCTTACAATCTGTAGACTAACTCGAACAAACAAGCACACACACACAAACAACACCCTTCCTGTTTATCCCACAAGAAAAGATTAGCATCCGAAATAATGAACAGCCCAAGCACAACTGTCAGAAACATGAATGTGTTCAGAAATGATGATGGTAAATGTAGAAACCCTTTCACCATAAAAGATTATTAGTGATGCACGTAGCTGCTGATGGTATTAAAACATGAAATAATATTATCATAATAATAGTCTGGGGGTTTGAAAGGGTATAGTCAGGAATTGTTGTTGAATGTCCTTTGATTAAAAGAGCCATTGTTTGTCTTGTGAAACACTCGCACACTCCCCCAATATTGTGTCTCAAATGAATGAGTGGCTGATGGGTTGGCTATTATGGCTGTGGAGCTAAGCACTATTGTTGATTTATTTTTAATGGCTTTTCCAATTATGCAAGCAACGGTATCCATTAGACGTTATTGTTGACGTATGCTGGTGCAAAAAGGAGCTGAACTGAGCTTTGGCATCACAACGATTACTCCTGACTGCTGCGCTGCTGTAGACCCAAACCTCTGAATGATCTATATGCATAGGTCAGCGCTCCTATATATATAATTGTGCAAATTCTCCCACTTAAAAAAATGAGAGGCCTGTAATTGACATCATAGGTAGACCTCAACTATGAGAGACAAAATGACAACAAAAAAAAAAATCAGAAAAGCACATTGTCTGATGTTTAAAGAATTTATTTGCAAATAATGGTGGAAAATAAGTATTTGGTCAATAACAAAAGTTCATCTCAATACTCAATACAAACATTTTCTGTAAGTCTTCACAAGGTTGGCACACACCGTTGCTGGTATGTTGGCCCATTCCTCCATGCAGATCTCCTCTAGAGCAGTGATGTTTTAGGGCTGTCGGCGGGCAACATGGGCTTTCAACTCCCTCCAAAGGTTTTCTATGGGGTTGAGATCTGGAGACTGGCTAGGCCACTCCAGGACCTTGACATGCTTCTTACGAAGCCACTCCTTTGTTGCCCTGGCAGTGTGCTTGGGATCATTGTCATGCTGAAAGACCCAGCCACGTTTCATCTTCAATGCCCTTGAAGGAGGTTTGCACTCAAAATCTCACTATACATGGCCCCATTCATTCTTTCATGTACACGGACCAGTCGTCCTAATCCCTTTGCAGAGAAACAGCCCCAAAGCATGATGTTGCCACCCCCATGCTTCACAGTTGGTATGGTGTCCTTTGGAAGCAACTCAGCATTCACTACCCTGGTGGCGTAGTGTGTTACTGACGGTAGCCTTTGTAACGTTGGTCCCAGCTTTCTGCAGGTCATTCACTAGGCCCCCCGTGTGGTTCTGGGATTTTTGCTCACCGTTCTTGTGATCATTTTGACCCCACAGGCTGAGATCTTGCGTGGAGCCCCTGATCGAGGGAGATTAGCAGTGGTCTTGTAGGTCTCCCATTTTCTGATTATTGCTCCCACAGTAGATTTCTTCACACCAAGCTGCTTGCCTATTGCAGATTCAGTCTTCCCAGCCTGGTGCAGGTCTACAATTTTGTTTCTGGTGTCCTTCGACAGCTCTTCACCATAGTGGAGTTTGGAGTGTGACTGTTTGAGGTTGTGGGCAGGTGTCTTTTATACTGTTAACGAGTTCAAACAGGTGCCATTAATACAGGTAATGAGTGGAGGACAGTTACAGTACATAACAGTAAAGCGCATAAAGTTTAACACTTTAACTGAAATAATTGTTATGTGTAAGAGAGATGGTGCTGAAAACCCTGGAGACAGCTTATTGGATTTCGTCTCTGAATCTAAAAAGGAGAGAGGAAGAAGAATGCTTTGAGACCAACCCACCTCATACTCTACAGCAGGGATAGGGAGATCAATGCTATTTCTATTTTCTTCGGAGAATTGATCTTTACATAAAAATATTAATATACAATGTCTCCTCTTACCAATAATTTTAATATGTTTTTAATGAAATTCAATAGGCACTTACTGCTGATTAAAGGGAGAAAAAAACATGGTTGCACCAAATAAATATGCAACAATATATTAACTTGTTGTGAACAAATACACTACATGTCCAAATGTTTGTGGACACCTCTTAGTGAATGCATTCAGCTACATTATGTTGCACCTATTACTGACACAGATGTGCAAATGTATGTGTTTGTTGGTGTGGTGCAACAGAAAAAAATGATAAAACCACTAACTAGTGAGCTATTACACCATGTGGGAGACCAGGGTTTGATTCCCAGTCTGGGTGCGCTACATCAATACGAGTCCTTGGGCAAGACTCTTAACACTGCATTGGCCCAGCTCTGTAATACGAGCAACCTTGTAAGTCACTCTGGATAAGAGCGTCAGCTAAATGCCACAAATGTAAATATAAATTCACACACACACACACACACACACACACACACACACACACACACAGCTTGTCTAGTTTAGTCTGTAGAGAAGTATTGCCAATAGAATAGGATTCGCTGGACCAGATAAATGTGAATCTAATACCAGGTGTGGGCTGGAGGGGTATAAAGTTCCCCAGCATTGAGCTGTGGAGCAGTGAAACTGTGTTCTCTGGAATGATGGTTGGTGCTCTATCCAGTACTTTTGGGATGAGTTGGAGAGTTGGGTATGAGGTGGGGTGGTGATCATCCAACATCCTGACCTCACTAACACTCTTGTTGCTGAATGCAATTAAATCCTTACAGGAATGCTCCAAAATCTAGTAGCACTCTTTCTCTGGACAGGAAAACAAGTATCTGAATTTAGTATTGGGTGCTACCCTTTGTATTACTTGATATCAAAACACAAAAGAGCATCAGTGGTGCCATCTGCACCTATGTCTCAGCACCAGTTTTTCTGGCTGGTTGGACAGGGAGCTGAGTGGCTGCAGCTGGTGAGGTTGATAAGGATCAGCAGTGACTTGTTCCTGTGTGTCAGATGCAGGTTGCCAGTCCAATAGCAGTTTCAGCACCATGGACAGCAGCAGTGCAATGGGCCCCATAGATTAGACTATACTTTCTCCTTTTTGGGGTGATTGTCTGTTCTGCTTATTTCGTGCTGATTGGTGTTCTCTATATAGTGTTTTACAGTTATTGAATGTAACTGACTTGAGTAGTTACAATACCTGAGAGAGTAATACCTCTAAACATTCCCTCACAGGACGTTATTACATAAATTGGTTATGAATGTGCCGTACCATTTTACCATTTTACATCAAAACACTGTAAATGTTTGTTTATTTGTAAATGTTTGAAATGTATAGAATTCATACTTAATATTAACAAACCATAAATTTTAGCAGGAACAAATCATAAGTAATGTTAAGGGTCAGGATTAGAAATAGGCCTTGAGAAATCTTGATTAGGGGTTGCGATTTGGACCATGGTTAGGTTTAAGAGCTGAGGATTGATTTAGGGTTTTGGAGAAGTTATTCATGTTTTTATATATATATATATATATATATATATATATATATATATATATATATATATATATATATATATATTTACTTCTATTATTTATTGTGTATATATTGGTAATTTATCTTAGTTTTGCATCTGCATGTCTTGCCTTTTGCTGCTGTGACACTGTGAATTTCCCCACTGTGGGACTATAAAGGATTATCTTAGAAATTAATATGTGTAAATTATCAAACATTTATGATGTAATTTATTCAGATGTTCATAGGAACCAAAATGGAGTTCTTATATATTTTATTTCAGACTAGATTTCTGTTCCAAAATAAAAAATATAAATAATGTGACAGATCAGTTCCACAAAAACAAATATGACAATGAGCCCAGGAACACAGAATGGTTGCATATCTTAAGTGGTCACTTCTTTGCTAGGCTGTTGCTACATGGTCACTAGGGTGAAACAGTTTTTTTTATGTGATTGCTGAGGTATTCTAGGTGGTTGCTATGGTATCACAGATGGATGCTATTGTGCTGCTAAGTGGAAGCTATGGTGTTTCTAAGGGGTGATTTTGGTGTCCTAGGGGATTGCCACAGTGTTGCTGGGTGGTTTGCTAGCAGTTGCTAAGGTATTCCAGATAGTTACTATGGTTTCTTGGGTGGTTGTTTAGGTGTTACCAAGTGGTAACTTTATTTCAGTACCCCGCATGTTTTGGTTGGGTGTATTGGTATCATCAGTGTATGGTAATTCTGTAGAAATCTGTATGTCCCATCCAAAAGCTGCATATTAGCAGGGAATTGGAATAGTGCTGATATCTCAACAACTGCAGGATGAGCTATGCAGCTGAAAAAAAGAAATAAAAAATGAAGAAGAATATTCGTTGGATAACATAATATAGTATAATATAGTTTTGCAAAGTCCAACTTAAACAAGGCAGCAGCTGTGCAGAAACAGCATAAATCTACACTGTTTACTTTGGTAAGGACATCAACTACATCAACATAATCGGTTTAATCAGTGAGAGCAGGGAAAGAAGCAGCACTGTGAAAAATGCATAGGCCTTTAATTGTGATTTGAAGGATGGAATAGACAAGATGTGACAAAGCTGTGTGGGAGTGAATTCTAAAGAGTGTGAGCCATAAGCACCAAGTCATCTGCCTAGAGTGTACGGGCAGGGGTGTGTGGATAGAGAACCTTGGTCAGGACAATGGGGGACTTTGACTGTGTTTGGTTGTGTCTGAGTGTGTTTGTGTGTATGTCGTTGTTAAAAATAGGGGGAACATTAATCACTGACTGGAGCAGACACAGATGAGGGTGGATGGGCTGAGGCCAGGCTGCTCTAGAAGCACTCCCGTCCAGAGAGTGAGAGTGACAGGTTGTAAATCAGAGCCTGTCTGAAGCTGTCACACTGGATGGATCTGGGAGGGATTTGCCACCAGAGTAGATCAGAAGGCTTGAGGGAGGTCAGCAGCCGTAGACAAAGACCCCTACAGAGAGAAGGAGAAATCTCTAGAGTGAAACTTTTATTTTTTTAATGGCTTTGAAGACTCTCAATTTTTCCCCTGTTGAATAGCGCTTAAGAGGATTGGGATCAATCTGTTAAATGAATGAAAATGAATGAGAATGCAAATCTCCCATAACCTATACACCTGAATGAGAGTGTGCGTGTGCTATGCATACACGATGTGGCTGGGCGAATTTTGTAGCTTGTGGATGGATGACTCCAGAAAACTTTATTGGACCCAAACCACAGAAAACCTAATTTCCCATGCCCTTCTGAAATTAAAGTGTTGAAGTGATGCATTATGTGAACAGTTTCGAAATATATCATTCCACTGAGCCTAAGCTACAAAACTAGCCTGATTTTAATTCATTGTTTTGTAATGTCATGAAAACCTATGTATTTATACAGTATAGTACCGTATATCTATCTAATCAGCCTATGATAGTTTAGTCCCACCCATTTACACTGAAGTTATAAGTAGTGTTTCAGACTGAAATGCTTCTTAAAACATCCAAAATAAGTGAACCTCAGGAAAATAAATAAAAACAAGAGAAACATATGACGATCAATTCTTTTTAGTGCTGGAAATATTAATTTTTTGTTGGTTATTTGGTTTTGCTTATCCCTTTATCTTATGATGGGGTTCAAGTGGAAATGCATTTTTACACCGATCTGTTTATTCAGAGGTATGTTCTCCTAACTTATTACATGGAAAAAGAAATGTATTTGAGAATGTGCTAATCAACACTAGCACTGACCTACAGGTAGAATACAGTGTTAATTAACACTAACCTACAGGTAGAATACAGTGTTGATCAACCCTAACCTACAGGTAGAATACAGTGTTGATCAACTCTAACACTAACCTACAGGTAGAATACAGAGCTAATCAACCCTAACCTACAGGTAGAATACAGTGTTGATCAACCCTAACCTACAGGTAGAATACAGTGTTGATCAACCCTAACACTAACCTACAGGTAGAATACAGAGCTAAATCAACACTAACCTACAGGTAGAATACAGTGTTGATCAATCCTAACCTACAGGTAGAATACAGAGCTAATCAACACTAACCTACAGGTAGAATACAGTGTTGATCAACGAATACAGAGCTAATCAACACTAACCTACAGGTAGAATACAGTGTTGATCAACCCTAACACTAACCTACAGGTAGAAATACTACTAATCAACACTAGCACTGACCTACAGGTAGAATACAGTGCTAATCAACACTAACCTACAGGTAGAATACAGTGTTAATTAACACTAACCTACAGGTAGAATACAGTGTTGATCAACCCTAACCTACAGGTAGAATACAGAGCTAAATCAACACTAACCTACAGGTAGAATACAGTGTTGATCAACCCTAACCTACAGGTAGAATACAGAGCTAATCAACACTAACCTACAGGTAGAATAGAGTGTTAATCAACACTAACCTACAGGTAGAATACAGTGTTGATCAACCCTAACACTAACCTACAGGTAGAATACAGAGCTAATCAACACTAACCTACAGGTAGAAATACTACTAATCAACACTAGCACTGACCTACAGGTAGAATACAGTGTAATCAACACTAACCTACAGGTAGAAATAGTACTAATCAACCCTAACCTACAGGTAGAATACAGAGCTAAGCGACACTAACCTACAGGTAGAATACAGTGTAATCAACCCTAACCTACAGGTAGAATACAGTGTAATCAACACTAACCTACAGGTAGAATACAGTGTAATCAACACTAACCTACAGGTAGAAATAGTACTAATCAACTGAGGACTAACAACTAATCTAAAACTAAGCAAGACTAATATGAAGAATCTGAAAGTCTCTAAGACATCTGAAATATCACTGCTGTCTTACAGTTAAAGTGTCCTATTGTGTCATGGTGTCATAAACCAGTCCTATAAAATAGTAGGTTTTTAGTATGCTGTGTACTTCTAAAGCAAATGAGGACAGTAGTAGAAGACCTCATTACTAGATAGCGTTTCCACGAACCAGAGAAGGACACTGTCATTTCATGCTCATCATTTACATTCATGGCTAATTTGCTTATTTAGCATATTTGAGGTGTGATATGTTTAGCTGTGGAAAAAATGCAGTCACAGCTACTTTCACTCCCTGCAATTTTCCATGCTTAACCCAGTTAAATCCTACAGAATAAGACCCTCAAGTTTACTGGAGTGGTGGAGGACGTCTTATTGTTCGGCCTGCTTATAGAGCTGCATCAGATGGAACGTAATCAAGCTGGCAGAGGTGAGCATTTTCAAAGTAATCTTGTTGATTTCACCTGATGAGCAAACACACGCAGAGTGTAATTGCATAGCAGATGCACTGAGAGGGGTGATTTCCATATAATTGAATCCAGATTACATTTAATTAGTCATCTCATCTGGCATGAGTGCAACCATGTCCCTGAAAGTATAAGACATGTTCTACAAACCAACAGAGTGGAGTTTTCAGGGTGCTGTTATCAAACCCCTATGATATATTTGATATGAACAAAACCATAGGCATACATTATAACAAACAAATAAACAACAGCAATAATAACAAACTAAATGTTATATTAATACACAATTTAATGCATTAAAATTGGAGATAAAGTCTATGTTTGGTTGTTTTGATGTGCAAGAACAGACATGCTCATTATTTTAACAAAACTTTTCAGACTTTTTCAGTGGTGAATAGAAATATCAAGGGGAGCCATACCTCAGGGTTGGCATTTCCATCAACAAAGAGCCAGGCAGAAGCTGGGTGATAAGCCCTAGGCCATTACCGGACACGCTGGAATTCTGTGTCTTATTTGTTGAAAATAATAAGAAACTAGAAACTTCAGCTGTGACAAATTTCATCACATATATACACCTGTCCTGATTACCTGAACTTTAACTAAACGGACTTGTGTGTATGTGTGTGTGTGGGTAAGTGAGTGTGAAGAAGGAAGAGAGATAGTGAGGGAGACATAATATCCCAACAATGATAGGAACGGAAATTCTAAGGCTGCAGGGACATATTTGGAAGGAGACAAAAATTGTATCTTTGGTTAAAAGATTACAGTTTAGAGCAAAGTCACAAAGTACTACTACTAACTTTGACGATTCTCTGATGAGTTGTTAGGTGGGGCTGAAATAGGGCCATAGCTCCCGTTCAGGTGCTAAATAAACAGCTTTCCCATTTAAAGAGTCATGAAATGGTGCCCTGGACTGGACAACTAATTTACTTTGGCTGGTTTAAGCAAAAAAAAAAAAAAAAAAGTATTCAGAGAGGTAACTCAAAGGGCAACTAAGCTAAACCCTTGGAAGCAAACAGGTATCCATGCTAGCATGTTGAAGCATTGGAATTCTTGCCTGTGACGCTGGTGAACTGGGTCTGATTACAGGCTAGTGCAGGGATTTCCAGCTTTTGTGGGGCAGTGTTAGCTCAGCAGTTAGAGCACCGGGCTATTGATGACAAGGTTGTGGGTTCAATATCCCGGGCTCAGCAAGCTGCCACTGTTAGGCTCTTGAGCAAGGCCCCTCACATTCTCTGCTCCCCGGGCGCTGCAGCGATGACTGCCCACCACTCCAGACATGTGTGTTCATTGTCACTGTGTTTTTGATCACTAGTGTGTGTGTTCACTGCACAGATGGGTTAAAGGCAGAGGCCAAATTCCATCTATGTTTAACACTAAACTGTGAATATAGTTGTTTTGTCTTGTCTAAAACCTAACTTGGCATCAATCACTTCAGCTAGCTAACAGCACACCATGCCAAAAGGAACCAGAAGCCCAATAAATTTTTTGTAAAGGTATTTTCAGAAAGATTGAAAGAGAACCATTAATGATGACCCAGCATTTAGTAACAAACTAAGCTAACCTATAAACAGTTGGTATCTAGCTATTGTTAAGCTTTAGTTATACTTTTTTTTTATACATTTCAATCACCTTGCCAAAGAACAGCCTTAAAAGAGTACGTCCCAAAAGCATGAAGTCCAAATCCATAGCTGCCATAAAACCAGGGGGTCCAATCTTATCTGAAAAGAGCCAGTGTGCTGCAGCGTGCTCACACAGTTAGTTCAAGTCAAGTCAAGTCAAATTTATTTGTATAGCGCTTTTTACAACTGTTGTCGTCACAAAGCAGCTTTACATAATTATTACTTAATAAAGAACAGAGACAGAGAAGAAAGAAGAAATAACATGAAGCGTCAAAGACCCCCGTGAGCAAGCCAACGGCGACAGTGGCAAGGAAAAACTCCCTCAGAGCTGGAGGAAGAAACCTTGGGAGGAACCAAGACTCACAAGGGGGACCCATCCTCCTCTGGCCAGACTGTTTTAAACATTAATGATAAAAATTACCAAACCAGGTACAACAGAAAGTTAATAGTTGTGATATTAATAGTGTCAGACAGGCACGAGTCCATCTAGGTTTCAGCACGGCCACCAAACAGGCAGCAGCGGCTGGCGGGTGAGCCATGGGTGGTGGCGGGTTGGGGGGGACCCGCTGGCTGGACTGGTAGGTGGCAGCTGGTTAGATGCAGGTAGAGGGGACCTCAGCGGGCAATCTTCCTGCAGATCGGGCTGGGTGGCCATTTACTCGGGGAAGGTAAAGAGAGAGAAGTTAGTTCTAAGAGGAATTTTATGGAGTGCAGAGAATGTTGATCATCAGCATCTGGGTATGTCTGATGAGTTGTTTGAAGACCGAATACCAACTGATTAAACAAGTGGAATCAGGTGTGCTTTGGCTTGTAGAGTGAAAACCTGCTGCCACATTGCACAAAAAGCCTTTATTAAAACTGGACACCCTGCACTAAACACTGAGTTCACTAAGTGAATGAATAGATCTGATAGCATTATGATATTGGTGTTATTTATTTTATTTACAAAGCACTTTTCCAAGTGAATAAATATCTATACATTATATATATATATATCTATACATTATATATATATACACATTATATATATATATATATATATATATATATATATATATATACATAATATACATACATAATATACATACATACATACATAATATACATACATACATAATATACATACATACATACATACATAATATATATATATATATATATATATATATATATATATATACACATACATACATACATATATATACACATACATACATACATACATATATATACACATACATACATACATATATATACACACATGGACAAAATTGTTGGTACCCCTCGGTTAATGAAAGAAAAACCCACAACGGTCACAGAAAAACCTTGAATCTGACAAAAGTAATAAAAAAAAAATGCAATGTAAATGAACCAGTGAAAGTCAGACATTGCTTTTCAACCATGCTTTAACAGAGTTTAATGTTTCCTCTTAGCCATTCTTGGGTGTTTTTAGCTGTGTGTTTTGGCTCATTATCCTGTTGCAAGACCCATGATCGCGACTGAGACCAAGCTTTCTGACACTGGGCAGCACATTTCTCTCTAGAATCCCTTGACAGTCTTGAGATTTCATTGTACCCTGCACAGATTTAAGACACCCTGTGCCAGATGCAGCAAAGCAGCCCCAGAGCCTCCTCCATGTTTCACAGTAGGGACAGTGTTCTTTTCTTGATATGCTTCATTTTTCCACCTGTGAACATAGAGCTGATGTTCCTTGGCAAAAAGTTCCATTTTTGTCTCATCTGTCAATAGGACATTCTTCCAGAAGCTTTGGGGCTTGTCAACATGTAGTTTGGCAAATTCCTGTCTGTTTTTTTATGATTTGCTTTCAACAATGGTGTCCTCCTTGTCCATCCAGGGAGGTTGGCTACAGTGCCATGGATCTTAAATTTCTGAATAACATGTGCAACTGTAGTCACAGGAACATTAAGCTGCTTGGAGATGGTCTTCTAAACTTTACCTTTAACATGCTTGTCTATAATTGTCTTTCTAATCTCCTGAGACAACTCTTTCCCTCGCTTCCTCTGGTCCATGTTGAGTGTGGAACACACCATGTCACCAAACAGCACAGTGACTACCTGTAGCCCTATATATAGGCCCACTGACTGATTACAAGATTGTAGACACCTGTGATGCTAATTAGTGGACACACCTTGATTTAACATGTCCCTTTGGTCACATTATTTTCAGGGGTACCATCATGTTTGTCCAGGCCTGTTAAACCTCTTTTATAATAAAATTTAATATATGGACATTTTATTTTCATTTATGAGGTGGAGTAAGATAACTAAACCAATACAACTGAAGAAATAGCTCTAATAAAAATTGTAAAATGTAATTAATAGAATTAAATAGAAGTAATTAATAGAAGACCTAGTATTTGAATATGAGACCAATAGTTCAGAGATACATCACCATGCACTGCCTGGCATGTTAACACCAGCATTTATAATAAATATAGTAAATAAATATACATAATATTTGTAAGATCTTCTTTGTGTTGTATATTTACTTTTTATTCCCATCTGCAGGGTAGGACCTCCTATATTGCATGATGTCCCCAAACTGGAAGAGTTTTTGACATTGGAGCACTGAGCCCTTACTGGAAGGTAAACTTACGATTGCCTCACACTAGATGAGCAGGCCGTTAAGACTTTTGCACCACTCTAGACCTGTGAAATGACACAGCTATATACATGGTTTCACAGCTGTAGAGTGGTGCAACCCTCTAACTACCTGCTCATCAAGTGTGAGAAGATCATTAGTTCAAATCCCAGCTACACCATGGCCCTCCTTTGTAAGGGAAAGCCCTAACCTGCAGATGGGAGTAAACAGTTTGCAATTGGACAGAATAGTTGCTACTAGGTAAAGAATACTGCATACTACTGGATGCAATCTAAAAAAAAAAGATTATTACTATTTGAACACATGTTGGCAATGACAAGCATTTGGAACATCAAAAGGTTTGTAGACAGCTCATTCAATGTTTCTTCTAAAGTCAAGAGTATTAGTTGGGAGTTTGACCACCTTTTCTACAGTAACAGCCCCTGTCCAATGCTTATCCTTAGCCCCAAGTGAAGCTGCTCCACCATGTCCCTTTCTGTATACCTGAAGCAATGTACTTGAGGACTGCTGCTGTAGGGATTAGCATCATGGATCAACTGATCATAGGCCTTATCTCAGTGTTCAGATAAAGGCCATGAACCTAAATCCAACTTAAAAGGCTCTAGCATACTGCTGACCACACTAAAGACTCTTCTGCATTAACAGCAAGCTTGCAGAAAGCTGAAACACACGGTGGAAATATTATTGATGCCTGTTACATTGCAGCACTCTTTCACTCTTCGTTAATTGCCCCCCATTTGATCTATTATGAACGGAGACAGAACACATAGCAGCAGAATAATTAGGGTGAGGACAGCGGGCTGCCCTGCTCTGAAATAAAGGCTGCCTTTGTGCTAGAGCTGCATTTCGCCTGTGCCCAACTCCTTCTGTTCACACCCTGCCATATTCTTTATATCTAATGCTTCCACACATGGCATTTATTTTCTATATTTATGATTGGCTAATTTTTTTGCCGCAGACTGCTCTGCTGTTCAGATTGGATTCCTGTTCATTGAGTGTAAATAATTCCGAGGCCACTCCAGTCATCCTCTCTCCGTCCTCTAATCACACACAGGCAACTCCAGACCCCAATTTTCTCCCTGCTAATCCTGTGCCACTCCATAAGTTTTTGTTTGTTTGTTTATCCGTTTATTTGTTTTAGCTGGGACAGCAGGCAAATGCCAGGAGAACAATGGAGCACTATTTGTCTTCCACTGTGCAAGAGTATTCTTTTTAGGAAGTATGTGTAGTAAGGGGGCACTGGTGACTGGGTTAATGATCACAGGGTTGCGGATTCAAAACCCAAGTCTGCTGAACTGCAACTGTTGGACCCCTGAGCAAGGCCCTCAAACTGCCCTGCTCGATGGGTGCTGACTTGGCTGACTTTTTGCTCTGCCCTGCCCTGGCCTTCTTAGCTGGGAGTTGTAAAAATTCATAAGGGGCAGATGTGAACTAATGTTTAGAGAGGTGGGCTTGGATTTGGTCGGGGGGGACCACGTGATGAAGAAATCACACATTCTTCTACCGCAACATTTATGGATGAGGTGCATTTGAGTAAAGCACCTAACCCTCAATTGCTCTCCAGGAGCTTAGGTGGCTGCCAACTGCCCACAGTCATGTATGTGTGTGTGTGTGTGTGTGTGTTCACTGCCATAATTCTATTGCACTGCTGATGCCAGGCTATTAATGAGGACTTAATGTAATAACTTTGATGATATGATAATGCAGGTTCTCATTTCTCTCACACCACAGTGGTCAAATATTGTATATAAATCAATGTGTATTTTGTTAGGTTTTCAGTTAAATGAGCATTCCAGTCCAACACTAGCACTTGTTGTCATGTTACGCTGTATTCTGGAGTGCCGCACTGCATCCCCTAGCCTCGCTGGTTTGACAGAATTCATGAATTTATATGGTTTTCATGTTGTACTACAAACTCCAGCATGCACTACGCAGGAACACAGTACCAGTCTGCTAGCCTAGACAAATAGATCCTAGCTTTGTTTGCTATCAAAAACACAACTGCTTGAAGAGCGCTGTATGTACCTGGCAGCAACGTTACCTTCCTGGCGTCCTTATGCAGGCCTCACCAACCGATGGAAAAAAACAACCGACCTTTCAATTCGCCTGCCCCCAAAAGTCCATCTTAAAGCAGTAATCATTTTTCAAATGTCCCTCCCACCTTCAAGATATGTAGAGAGAAGAGGGATCTCAGTCTTTACACAAAATACTGCAGAACTGCTGTAGGATGTAAGCAGGCAAGTACTGCAACGGTTGGTATTGTCATGATCCACACGGTCTGACTAGAATGGGTGAACACTCACAGGGGATGGACCAAGGCGAGAGAGTTTATTGATCACAATAAACCGTAAACAAAACAGAAATGCAGCAATGATTACCAGGGATAAGGAGGAACAGAAACAACAACCGTGACAACCAATACTGGGCAAACCAAAAGAACACACCTGGGGCTGGTGAGGCACTAGGGCTGTGCTAGCTGCCGGGGCTGAGCCAATACCGCTACTCAGAAACAAACTTCCAAGCCGAGCCTGGGAAAACTAAGAACTAGGACATAAAGAGTAGCGCTAGTCAGGCGCATTGAACTTACTAGACTTGAGAGCGTGAGGAGTCAGCCGCCAAACCTAGACGACTGATCCGGTCCGACGATGAGGAGAGCTAACTGCTGAAACGAGCTGGAATGTACCTGAAACCAGTTGAAAACACTCTTAAGACCATCCACTCGACCTTGTGCTCTCAGATATGAGGCCGTATCCGCTAAATGTTTGTGATTTGAGCCTCAGTTTGTGATTTGAGCCTCAGTTTGCTGGAACATGGCCTGTGCTGTGTTTTTTAGCCTTCTATCTAACTTTTCTACACGTCCACACACAGAAGGCTCGGTCTCATTTTCTTACATTACTACCAAGACTAGGGTTGCCACCTGTCCCGTAAAATACAAAATTTGGCACTGAAATGTTGTGTCCATAAATGTCCATAAATGTCCAATACATACGTGAGGGGGAGGAGGCACATCCTTGGCTGGACAGTGTCAGTGGAGATGATTACAAAGCAAATTGTAAAATGGGCAACGCTTATTTTAGTAGACTATTGTGGTTTCATTGATTGTTTAGGATGCTGAGTTTTTAAATTTGAATGAATGATCATTTATTTAATATACAGTAGCATTAGCCAATATAAGTATTATATATAGCAATTTAAAGAACAAGGCATTCCAATGGAATAATAGTAAATGCATTAGTTAAGAGAAAAGGTTTATTCTTTAATACAGTGGGGGAAAAAAAGTATTTAGTCACTAATTGTGCAAGTTCTCCCACTTAAAAAAATGAGAGAGGCCTGTAATTGACATCATAGGTAGACCTCAACTATGAGAGACAAAATGAGAAAAAAAAAAAAAATCACATTGTCTGATTTTTAAAGAATTTATTTGCAAATAATGGTGAAAAATAAGTATTTGGTCAATAACAAAAGTTCATCTCAATACTTTGCTATATATCCTTTGTTGGCAATGACAATGACAAAGGTCAAGCGTTTTCTGTAAGTCTTCACAAGGTTGGCACACACCGTTGCTAGTATGTTGGCCCATTCCTCCATGCAGATCTCCTCCTAGAGCAGTGATGTTTTGGGGCTGTCGGCGGGCAACACAGACTTTCAACTCCCTCCAAAGGTTTTCTATGGGGTTGAGATCTGGAGAATGGCTAGGCCACTCCAGGACCTTAAAATGCTTCTTACGAAGCCACTCCTTTGTTGCCCTGGCAGTGTGCTTGGGATCATTGTCATGCTGAAAGACCCAGCCACGTTTCATCTTCAATGCCCTTGCTGATGGAAGGAGGTTTGCACTCAAAATCTCACTATACATGGCCCCATTCATTCTTTCATGTACACGGACCAGTCGTCCTAATCCCTTTGCAGAGAAACAGCCCCAAAGCATGATGTTGCCACCCCCATGCTTCACAGTTGGTATGGTGTTCTTTGGAAGCAACTCAGCATTCACTCTCCTCCAAACAGTTCTACTTTGGTTTCATCTGACCATAAGACATTCTCCCAATACTCTTCTGGAACATCTAAACGCTCTCTAGCAAACTTCAGACGCCCCCGGATATGTACTGGCTTAAGCAGGGAAACACGTCTGGCACTGCAAGATCTGAGTCCCTGGCGGCGTAGTGTGTTACTGACAGTAGCCTTTGTAACGTTGGTCCCAGCTTTCTGCAGGTCATTCACTAGGTTCCCCCGTGTGGCTCTGGGATTTTTGCTCACCATTCTTGTGATCATTTTGACCCCACAGGCTGAGATCTTGCGTGGAGCCCCTGATCGAGGGAGATTAGCAGTGGTCTTGTAGGTCTCCCATTTTCTGATTATTGCTCCCACAGTAGATTTCTTCACACCAAGCTGCTTGCCTATTGCAGATTCAGTCTTCGCAGCCTGGTGCAGGTCTACAATTTTGTTTTTGGTGTCCTTCGACAGCTCTTTTGTCTTCACCATAGTGGAGTTTGGAGTGTGACTGTTTGAGGTTGTGAGCAGGTGTCTTTTATACTGTTAACAAGTTCAAACAGGTGTCATTAACACAGGTAATGAGTGGAGGACAGAGAAGCCTCTTAAAGAAGAAGTTACAGGTCTGTGAATCAAGCAGAAATCTTGCTTGTTTGTAGGTGACCAAATACTTATTTTCCACCATTATTTGCAAATAAATTCTTTAAAAATCAGACAATGTGATTTTCAGAATTTCTTTTCTCATTTTGTCTCTCATAGTTGAGGTCTCCCTATGATGTCAATTACAGGCCTCTCTCATTTTTTTAGGTGGGAGAACTTGCACAATTGGTGACTGACTAAATACTTTTTTTCCCCACTGTATAAATACATTTCCTATATTAAAAATCTTTGTAGTCAGGCCCATGGTGGTAGACCCAATGATTAATTCACCAGTCGCTTGATTCATTACCATCTAAACTTTTATAAGTGGGTTTGGTGTCAGCCAGACTAGAATGTGCTCACTTTGTCAGCCTGCGAGCAAGCTAAACGTTTCATGTGGCCATTTTCCGGTTTTAAAATAAGGCCCATAGACACCTCCCTAAATAAGAGTCTTTCGGCAAGTCTGCTAACATTATATAACATGATTCTCATGTAAGTTGCTCTGGATAAAAGCATCAGGCAAATGCTGTAAATGTTTAGAACAGATAAATCCAATGGCAGTTACATTTCAGCCGAGTGCCACTCAAAGTCCATTGTTTGGCGTTTTTAAACATTTTGATGACTAATATAACAGACAGTGACACCTCTTATTGTGGAGTGGTGTTACAAAACACAACCAGAGCATCAAACAGGTGGATGGAAATCCCACATTTAGTTTTCCCCCAAAAAATCAAGTTTATTGTATGTTAAACTGGATATATATGGACTTTTTTTTAGTCAGGTGAACATTTGTGATCATTTTCTGCATAAAAATGGGATCTAGCCATTGGCAGCTGGACAGTGCTTGGCCCACACAAGCTAAAAAAAACAACAAATAAATAAAGTGCACTGATGTTAGATGTAATCACTTCCCTTCTTTTGATGGTTCTTAACATTTACATGTAAGTCAGTAATATACAGTGACCTGCAAGTTAGGCTTAGGAGGTATCCACTTTATTCATACCGCCATACAGTCTCAAGATATTACGGTATTACCAAGGACAGGGGTAGCATACGCTGAGCAAGTAACGCAGATGGTTCTACATTTACATTCCGGTCTACCTTCTCGTGGGCATTATAAGGTTGTTGGTAAAAGGAGGAACTGCAAAGTAAGAATTTCATTGTACAGAGTAACTGCTTGTTTCTGCTGTGCACATGACAATAAACTTGTTTCTTGAAATACCTCAGTTCTATGTGAGGTGGTTAATTAAGGTAAAGGTAAAGGTGCATGTATTTGTCACTGTACACTGTACAGCGAAATGTGTCCTCCGCATTTAATCCATCTGGTAGTGAACACACACACACACACGTGTTAGGGGCAGTGAGTACACACACCCCCCAGAGCTGTGGGCAGCCAACTCCAGCGCCTGGGGAGCAGAGAGGGTAAAGGGCCTTGCTCAAGGGCCCAACAGCTGTTATCGATATTAGTTAATTAACATTAAACTATTACCAAATATACAGAAAGTCATTAACCTTTTAGAATTGAGAATTAAAATGTGGGTTTACTTAAAAGGTTTCATTAAAATATTATGATAAATCAAGTACATTCGACTTAAACTTGTTTGCTGAACAAAGCTTATCTCAAATTTGCATCACATTTTTAAAGTTAACTGAGCTTACAGTGCATAAACATGACACTCTACAAATGATTATATAGGTATTTTTTTATTAGAAATATGACACATTCATCTTGTGCTCTGAAAACTGTACATTAACAAAGACCCGATTAACTAAAAAAGGGAGAGTGGAAGGGTGGCGGGATGGAGAGATCAGACACGTACAGATTTTCTGGAGTGACAGTCAGTGATATTAAAACACACACTGTTACATGAAGTTACAGAACACTCATATAGTCCAGTAACCTGACAAGATTTGGGGATCTCATAATCGCAGTGGTTTTCATAATAAGAATAACAATATTCCCCAAGCACAGTAAGAAAGATATTTATAGGCTAAAATTCATTCTGTAGAACTCTTTTTGGAAATAATTACAATGCTGTACAACAGGACTCTGAGGAGTGAGCCTTGTGCTTTCTCTATGTGAGACCATCGACTGACCACACAATCCAACTCTCTGCAAATTCATATACCATTTCTATCTATTTATAAGATTTACTCATATATATTCATATATAATGTGTATTTATTTCCATCAGCTGGCGCTGTCAAACATAATTCTATACATATTAATACTTTCTAAGAGCAGTCAGCTCCCTTGCTCTTACTGTTTACTGTGATCAGCACCCTCCACAGTTCTGGGGAGCGCGTCAAGGCGTCACCACAAAGCAAACAGAGTCATCCTTTCTACGCCTGCGTTGTCACGGGCAACGCAGCACTTCCAAAGATGGGGTTTCCATTCTGATCCAGCAGGGCATGCCCCATTTCTTTGAACCTGAACGTGAAGGTTACCCCGACAGGATCCCTCCATTAAGAGTCTTTCGCTGATGAGGCATTTGCCGGTAAAATTGTGGCCCCTCACAGATGTTTCTGGAGCATCCAAGGACGGTCGGCGTATGGTGGATGGACTCGTTGGCTGATTCTGGGCTATGGGGGAGGGGAAGGGCACGGACATGGCGGTTTTGGCTCAGTAGGGTTGTGTGTGGTCCAATCCCCCTGCTCCATCATGGTGAGAGGACATGTAGAGCAGGCATTTCTCTCTCTCGTTAACATTAACAGTCATATGCGGATGGCTTTGGCCTCTGTACGTTGGTAGCGGAGACCTTACCACCACTCCACCCATCGAAGCCGAAGCAGCATAGGCATTAGCTTTTTGTGGCACATGTAATAATAATAATGATAATTATAATAAAAATAATAATACATCATTAGAATCAATTAGAATCCAGATGACAGAAGATTGAGTATTGAGGTTTCCCAGTTAGGCTTTCCAGGCTTTTGCTAGACAAATTGAAGGCTTTGTGTAGCTTTTAATCCAAATCTTTCTTATCCAGAATGGTCTCAAATATTTTTCTGTGAAGAGATGTGATTGTGTGTGTGTGTTTATGTGTCCAAGAAGAGTGTAAGAAACTGAAGGCCACACGCTCAGGCTCCTCCCACTCACAGCCTGAATTTCTGCTCTCCTCCTTAGTCAGTCACTCCCCATGTTCCCATGGTGATGTCCCAGAATGCCAAAGAGGGTCACCACAAAACTCACCGGATCCAGCCAATGTGGGTAACGTCAGGCCATTTCCATAGCAACATGTTCAGACCCAAGTGTTACGATTCCCTTTGACATTAAGGGAAAGGCCATTCCAGCATCAAAATAAAACAAATTGTACACTGCTGAGATCGCTGTTTCATTTTTCCGGATTCGTCTTTTTTTTTTGTCCCCCTCACACACACTGCTCGCATTCTCTGTGTATCTCTCTCTTCCCTGCCAGTGGAGTTTTTCTGTTCCAAACCTATGTGCAGTGCTGGAGGTCTCTCAGACCTCAGTCTGCAGGTCCATTATCTCCTGGCCCACCAGAGGGATGGTGGCGCTGGCCTTCTCCCACTCCACTGCCTGCAGCTCCAGAGGAGACGCCTGCAGCGGCTCCAGCTCCTTCCGAACCCACGATGGCGGAGAGTGCGTCTTCCTAATTCCCTCCCACGCCCGCTTACTGGGAGTCTGCTGCTTGTCCTGTTAGAGGAACGGCCAAAGGGGAAACAAAGGACCACACTGAGAGTGAGGTGATAAGTACAAGAGAACAAGAGAGGAGAGACATGAACTGACTCTCTAAAACCTAAGGCTCTGTATGTGACAGAAGATTCCACTCTTCAGTTCCTCACTTTCAGAACGACATAAATTAAACAATAGTGTCATAGGAGCGTCAATCACATAATGGTTTGATTCTTTAATAAATGAAATAATTTGATTCTTTGATAAATGATTCTTTAATAAATGAATTAATGAACCATCATCTATCTATCTATCCATCTTAATATTCACTTCTCCTGGTCGGAGTAACGGTGGGTTCGGAGCCTACACAGAATCATTGGTCCATCAAGGCAGGACTATCCCCTGGACAGGGCGCTAGTCTAAGGCATATTAATAAACCATGAATCAATTTCACCAAATTTGTGAAATTCCTCAAAATTGGAGGCTTCTGACAATGAAGCACTGAGATCTTGCTGGGATTTAAACTTACAAACTCTTTGCACTTGATGAGCAGCAGTTAGACAGTTGTGCCACTCTAGAGCTGTGAAATTACACTACACAAAACACAGTTCTCAAGGCAGGACTATCCCCTGGACAGGGCGCTAGTCTAAGGCATATTAATAAACCATGAATCAATTTCACCAAATTTGTGATCATTTGATTACATTATTTTGTTAATATTCAAAATAAGGATGGTATATCAGTATTGATAAATGTTAGTGTTGGAGTATTGGAGGGGAAAAAAGAATTAATCGGATCCAAATCTGTAACAAATCTAGCCTGAAATAGCACACTCTCATCATGTGATTTGATGCTATCTGTGTATTTCTTCCTGTGGGGTATGGGGTATTTAGTATTTCAATTAAAAATAAAAAAGTATCACATCACTATTGTTTTTTTGTATCAGTACTGAAAAAGTGCCACTGTGCCATAGTTTTATTAGACTACATAAAGTAAATGAACCTTTCTGTTATTCTTTCGACACATATGTACATGGTTTCATAGCTCTGGAGTGGTGTACCTGTCTAACTGCTGGCTTGTCAAGAGACAGAAGATCATTCAATACACCAAGCTTGTTTTGGCTTGAAAATTTTATATTGGCCAAAAACATTGACTGAATTATTGGCCATTAGTGTAAAATAAAATAAATTCTAACATTCTATGATCAACGAAGCTAAGCCGCCATCTTCAGATCCTTGCAGTACATAAAGCTTAAAAAAGGAAAGGGAGAGGGGAAAGGGGAGAATATATGAGAATATGAGTGAGATAAACTGAGAAGCTTACACTAAGGTTGGTTTTATCGCTGCCTCCAGACGACACACTCCACCTCTTCCCAGGCTTGCTATCAACCGGGGGAGACTCCCTGTCTTTCTCTGCGTGCTGCAGTTTCCTGTTGAGGTCCTGGAACATGTCCTGGTGGCGCTTCCGTGTGTGCATGATCTTCTGCAAGAGTGAATAGGACAGAGCACAGACGGTCAACTACAGCTGAACCAAGGGTACAGGCCAACACTGAGAGTAATGGAGGGGGGTGTATGTAGGTACCTCAAAGTCCAACTCTGCGTAGCGCGATTTTCGTCTCTACACAGAAAAAATGTAAAAAAAAAAAAGAAAAAAAAAGAAAAAAAAAGATGGAGTTACTGTGTTTGATCAGTGAGAATAAAACTGTGACATAAAATAAAGTCTGGATTAGAGAAAACGATATAAACAGGACAAAAGAAATGGAGGAATGTAAGGGCTATATGCGCACGGAAGCGCATATTTTTCGCGAGACCTTGGCATGGGCGTGCAGTAAACAGCTTGTGACCGCGTGGCCTTTCGTTAGCCTGTCAGAAAGCGTCTGAGGAGAGCCTGACCTTCTGCCTGCTCCACCACCACCGCAGCTGCTGCCCTGCACTGCATTCTGGGAGCATGTTTGGCCTGGGGTCAGAAGAGGCGGTCTGGGGTGTGCGCTCTGTGGTCGCAGCGCTGTCCACACTAGTCGCTGGCTAATATTCAAAACGTGAGCAAGAACTGACCTTTGGAGAGAACCTACGCCATTCTAAACACGCTCATTTCTGATGCTGTCCGTCTTGAGAGCAGTGCTCTGTTGAGTTGAGCTATTGCTTAAATATTTTGTAAGCTGTTTGTTCTGTGCTCCTCCCCCTCAGTCCATTTCCATCTATAGATTAGAACTCCTTTGATCACATGGTGTCCTCAAACTTGGAGGCTTCTGACAATGAATCACAGAGATCTTGCTGGGATTTAAACTTATGACCTCTTTGCACTTGATGAGCAGCAGTTAGAATGTTGTGCCACTCTAGAGCTGTGAAATTACACTACACAAAACACAGTTCTCAGTAAATGTATCATTCTGCTCTTTTCTGAACATAGATATGCACATGGTTACATAGCTCCAGAATGGTGCAACTGTCTAAGTGTCTGCTTGTTAACGGCTTGCTCATCAATATCACGGCCCTAGGAGTCCAGAATATGAAGGCCTCCCTCAATGTGATGCAGGAGTAAATTGGGGGTACACACTTAACTAATTCAGGGGGAGCTTATTTACTGTTTTTAAGGCATAGCTTTAACTGTACTTTTGACCATATTGAGATGCAGAACTAAAGAAAATGTAGAGTTAGAAGAACTTTGGACTTAAACTAAGTAGAGTTAAGACTTTTCACAGTGTTTTCAATTCTTTGAAAAAAAAAGTGTTGTTGATGCAAGACCGTGATTCTGTAAACCCTAATGCTTCCTCCCTCTCACGATTTCTTCTCTGACATATTCTGTCTGCTTTAATCTTGATGACATACACAGTAAACATTCGCATGAAATTCCAGCTTGAAAGGCAAACTGCACTACACTCTACTCGAGCCACTGAGTACGAAGTCCATTAGTGAGCTGTGGCAACCATTATGCACTGGAGAGAGGAGAGGAGCAGAGCGGAAGAAGGAGAAACCGAAACAGGGATGAGGTGAACTGAGGATAGGGTGTAATGAAAAAGGGGGGAAAAGAATTTTCATCACAATTAAATGAACGTCACCCCTCCTCTGAACATACTGAACGGTTTAGCCCTTATGATAGTGCCTTTGGCGTGCAGAGTTAATGCACAGCCATTTAGAAAACAACTCTGTCACTGGCGGCATGAATAATTCAAGCAGAGCATCTTCTCTTAATTAAGCTACACACAAACAGTGTCGCGGTAGCTAAGTTTCTCCCCTACACAGCCTCCAGGTAAGCTTGCGCTGATACACAGGGTTTGATTAACACTCACTCACTGTTCTGCCTGGTTAAGCTACAGGCTACCATGACCTTTGAGGTACTGATGAAATTGCACAAGTAGTGAAAGAGTTTGCCACCTTTAGTAGCTGTTTCATGCAGCAGATGCAATCAGAGCAAAGTCCTGTCAGAGCGAGACGTCTTCTCAAATCAGCTAATGGCAAAGACCTTTCTAGCTTAGTTTAGCTAAAGACTGATGAGTGTCTTGTTTGGACCTCTATACAACTGTCAGTGCCCTGCACTTGATCTTTAGCATAGGTTAAGGGATTGATCACTGTACATTTCACATTGCTAAACCAGAAATGAACCAGACAAAATCGGTATTGCACACATTTACATATTTAGGAGAGAGAACTCTACAATAGTACGTGAAAAGAGTAAAAGAGTCTTAGTGGTCTAGTAGAAACATTCATACCTGAATGGGAATGGAACTTTCCATCCCCTGTGTGAGGCTATGGTGTTATCCATTGTGTATTTCAGTGCACCAGTGAATCTTAGCATATCATAGCATAACTAAAAAGAAAAATCTCTTTAAAGCAAATACCAATGCATACATTATTGTGCAAAATTTGAAATAATTAAATACTATTAGCTATTTTTTTAGATTTAACTATAAAACAAATAAATATATATATATTTCTATATGGGTCTTCAATAATAAGTATATGTATTTTTATTTCTATATAAACTTTCAAAAGCAAGTAAATATATTTTTGTTTCTATATATGCTTTCAAAAACTAGCAAATGTATTTTTATTTGGATACATACCTTCAAAAAACAAGCAATTTATATTTTTATATGGGCCTTCCAAAACAAGTAAATATATTTTTATTCTATTTAAGCTTTCAAAAACAAGTAAACATATTTATATTTCTATATGAGCTTTCAAAAACAAGTAAATATATTTTTATTATATTTAAGCTTTCGTAAAAAAAGAAAATACATTTTTAAATTTTAAATAAGCTTTCATAAGCAAGTAAATATATTTTTATATCTATATAAACTTTCAAAAACTAGTAAATACAAGCAATTTTATTTCTATATGGGCCTTCAAAAACTATTAAATATATTTGTATTTCTTTTAGTATGTGCTTTTAGTTTATGTTCTTATTGGTCAAATGTGCTGCTCTTTATCTTTATCTCTTTATCTGCTTCATTGCTGCTTTTAAAAATCATTTTTAAAATTTCAGCACCTATCTCATAAACTTTTTTTTTATGTAACACTAAATGTTTTCAAAACCTGCTCTGGAATGCAGTAATTGTGTTCAAAACACGCTGCCACTGTCTGTACTCGCTTTTTTAAACCACAGTGGTGTGGCTTGTAAATCCCTGCTGTGACTGGATCTGCTGAACGCTGTATTTAGTCCGCCATATTTACCAAGCGATGACAACAACAACAAAAACTGTACAAAAATGGTGGCTGAATGCCGATCTGTAAACATATAGCCAGTAATCTATCACCAAATAGCCCGGCGAGTGCAGGGGACTCTGCAGATGTGCTGTAAATCATGCCTGGGATTTCACAGTGAAAGATGGCACACAGTGCTGCATATGGTATACTGTCTGAAAGCTCAGCTTCTCTGGTTTTAATGTGGCATTTGATATTTGGTTATCTTACACGTATTACACGTGTCTGTGATGAGGGGGTTAAACATTTCCAGGTTTGTTATGACTGCAGGATTTTTAGCTGTGCACGTAGCACAGCTGGTGAGTCACTAAGGGTTACACCCTCCACAGTCGAGCACATGGCTGCTCTAATACTAAAGGCAAACCAAACCCAATATTCCTGCAAATCTGATCCCTCTAACTTTGCATGAGTAGTGTTTTTGGATCTGTTCCATCAACACAGACCTCCACAACATGTTCACCGCCACAGTGATAAAAATATCATTCATCTTGCAGCCCTGCTAGTGACTATACATGCGTTAGACAAGCACAGGTCAAAATGAGGTCAGGTTATTGGCAGCAAAATCTGTGTTGAGGGAAAAAAACAAAAAAAAACAATGGGGAAAACACGACAAGCTGTACATTGCATTGACAAATGGTGATTTTCATCCATGATTTGAGTGACTTACCTCCAGGGAGCTCATGGACAGTGTGGAGACGGTCTCACTCTTTGACATCATGCCTGAATTCCCAGAGTCCCCTGGTTCACATGCACTGCTGGTCATCTGAGCCTCGCTGGAGAGGTTCTGGATGGTCTGCACGGGGGACTCCCTTTCTGTGCAGGACACACTGACCCGCTCAGCAGGGAGGGTCTTCAGCCCAAAGCCTGGCACAGGCTCCGTGCCAGTGGGGTTGGTCAGATGAATAAGCCTGGTCTGGGGCAGCTGCTCGATGCCGATGCTATACTTGGAGGCCTGGTCCTCCTTGTTGGCTTTGGCTGGCCTGAGGGTGGTTGTGTTGTTGTTGTTGGGCAGGATGACATAACCTTGGCCCACTCCTCCCCCTCCTCCCTCGGGCCCCGTGCTGCTGTCTCCTGGGCCTCGGCTGAGGTCTCCATCCAGCTGCTTGAACAGCTCTCCGTCGCAGATGTAGATGGACTTGGCTCCGGGCAGCTCGGTGCTGACGCCTGCGATGGCGCCCTTCTCTCTGCGCAGCGTGAGCGTGTGGCTGGCGTAGTCGGCAACGTTCTGCAGGTGAACTTTGGCCATGCTGGCAGGCATGGTGTTGAAGTTGGACCCTTTCTGCAAAGTGAGCTGCTGAGTAGCCAACTTCTCTTCTCCCTGGAGAGAGGAGCGCTTCAGAGTGCCTGGATGAGACAGAGTTCACACATTACACTCTGTAGACACTGCTTATTAAACAGCCACCCTGTGGATTATTTAGAGACTTTATGTCAAACAATACGACTAGAAGGACAACTCTTAATCAAATCTGAGAAGTGAAATAGTTGTCAATCATTTTTAAATATTTATAGCAACATCAACCAACAGTGCTGCACCAACAGGCTCAGTCTGCTAGGTAATATAGCCTGTAATATAAATTGCATATATTTTAGACACTGTAATTAACTCTTATGTATTACAGGCCATTCTCATTACTGAGACTGGTGTGTAATACAACAGAAGTTTTTGTATTTGAGAAGGATTTGATTCCATTTAGCCACAACAAGATCAGCAAGGTCAGGTACAGATGTCAGAAGATCAGCTCTGGATCACTCCAGAGCTCCAACTCCAACTATAAGGCATTTAGAATATAAATGTCCAGGTTTCTCAAGTTTTTCAGGACATGTGGAAACCTTGGGGATGTTTGGGCATTTGGCCCGTCTTACAGCCTTACAGTGATTTCCGCAGACGTTGTTAGAGTTAAAGAGCTTTGTTTTGCATGTGTTTAAACCCTTAAAACCTGCGACTATGGTTTTGTATACTGTCTTAGATGCTGACAGATTGCAATCACAACCAACAATCAGACTTTCAGACGTTTTTACAGTCCGTCATAAAACAATTGCTGCTTTCCCCTGCCAACACGCAATAAAGGCTATAGTCTACAGACTCTCTAAAAAGCTGTAGTGTAATCTACCAGGCAATAAAGACTCAGAAATGTACCTAAACTCTCATTTACATCACTAATTAAAAAATCACTAATAAAACCTGATATGTCTAAAGTCTTTAAATGAAAAATGTCTATCGAATTTTTGCCATATGAATCTGACATGGAATAAAATCCTTTGACATCGACTTTCACTAAAGATTCAGGTTTCTTTGACTCTTGTGAAGTTGCAATTTGTTTTAGAGTTGTTTTTTTTAGATATATTATAGAGTATATTTCAAGTCTGTAGATATCTCATTAAAGGCAACACTGGAATGGGGCAGTTAGTGCAGGTAGGTGCAAAAAATGTGACCATAAAAATGTCCCTGAACACAGCCAATTTCAATGTACCTGCCCAGATGGCAAAGATAATGGACTACTACACAGCTTCAACTCTAATTCTATCACACACACACACATGCACACAAAAATCACTCCTAAAACACGCTGACAGGCTGCTGTGTGTCTCCGACATGCTACGTCTCTAGATGCCAGTGTGATATCCCATCTAGAGGGATAATCAGATTCCCATCCTTGATGGATATCAGAGAGGAGAGCGCCGTTTGACGATGAGACGTCGGGAGGGACTTAATTAGGAGCGGACGGCGGATCTGCTGCACAGCGAGGGAGTATGCGGCCCTATTTACCTGAGCATTACATCTCAGCGGCAGGCACATCACACTCAGAATCTCCTGGAAGAAATTGAATTATGGGTATGTAACGTGGTGTGTTTCTTTTCAAAACAGCCGGCCGTACCCCCGAGTAGCTGTCACAGTGGCTCTCAGTGCATGAGTGAGGCATTTGAGAAAAGATCCCCCCCCCTTAGAAGCACTGAAATGGACTGAAGACTCATGTCTTACCTGATCTACAAGCCATGTCCACGTCCTTCTCAAAGTCAGTCTGTAAGAAATTCAAGGAAGTCTTTTTAATGGAAAAGCACAAAAAAAAGCATAGTCTAGTGAAACAGGGTGATAGGAGGGAGATGCATATAATGAGTTAGTTGTGGGTATTTTACATAAAGCCTAAAATCTAAAAATCAGTAAGTACTTTATATTTATAGTGCATATATTCATTTTTATTTATACTTTTTAATTAAACAGTTCTTTACTGCCTGATGTAAGACGTTGTTCACCATTGTGACAATTTTCACAACTCAAAAAAGCAACACAAACTACAATAATAATAATAATAATAATAATAATGATAATATTGATATTGTAGCACTGGGGGTGGACCTGCACAGAATTCTTTGTGTCTTTTATTTATTTTATTAGGTGTTTATAAATAGTTGCTGTAACGAGTCATGCTAAAAGTTAGGTCTGGAAGCATGTGACTTGTTTTGTAATAGTCTACCTGATGTAACATGATAAAAAAAAAGTCAGCAATTATAAGCATTATTTTCACCAATATCGACAAAACTGACAAATCGATTGGACCCTATTTCTACCCATTTTTGATGTTTGAATTACATATATAAATATCCAAACAAGAAAATATTGTCATTTATCATCTATTATGCATGTAGCTAGTATAAAAGGAGATGTGTAGTCTACTGTTCGATTTATGTTTGCATTTTAGATTTTAAATTAGGTTCTGTTTTCAATTTATTTTCAGATTTTAGGTTAATTTAAGTTAAGAATTGGATTTATTTTTGTATTTTGTTTTGATTTATTTTAGGGTCATTTAATACAATAACCCTATACTTTATTTAGTATAACAAGCCTATATTAAATATAGACTTATTTCTGTATTTGAGATACATTTAAATTCAGTATTTAGGTTAATTTTGGTTCAGATCTGGATTTACTTTTAAAAATCAGATCTGGTTCAGATCTGGATTAAATTTTAGATTTATTTAGGTTGAGTTCTCAATTTCTATTTTAGGCTCATTTAGGTTCAGTTTAGGTTCACTCTATTTATTTTCATATTTTAGATTAATTTAAGATCAGTTCTTGTTGCATTTTAGTATTTTAGAAATACACTATTTTGACTAAAGCATGATAACATGGAGCTGCACAAAAGGCCAAAACATGTTTCAGCTTACTTCATTTTTCTACATCACACATTCAGTCAAATAAAAAAATACAGAGCCAAATAAAGAAATGATAAGATAATACACTATCAATTTCAGATTTCATTCCACACTTGCTTTCTTACTTGGTTAAGTATTTATATACTCAAATATTTAGCTAATCACAGCCATCCTTAATAGTACAATCTGTGTTAGCACTATTTATTACCATTAGCTGAGCATGGCCATTCTGGAACGATCCGCCTGAGTCTCCATTACCATCTTCCTGACGATCAACAACTCGACACTTTACTGCTTCTTGAACCTAAAAGATGACAAGAAGGTCAAGTATATGAGACATATCACATAGAAATCTAAGCACACAAAATAAAAGTCCCCTACTAATCAAATTCACACACCTCTCTGCGCAGGATGCAGTGCACCATCACAATGACGAACCCTTCCAGAGAGTCAAAGACAGCGAAGAGGATCTGGAAGAGGGCGGAGCGGCGGTCAGTGATAGCCAACACTGCAGACATCCAGGTGAGGGCCAGCAGTGGCAGAACTACGCAGGAGCTCCACAGCGATGCCCTGCAGGACGGGACGGAGAACTATATTCAGTCCTCATCTTGTATTTAGCACAGCAAATCATAACTTACAAAGAGGGCAAAGCTTATGGGGGCACTCTTCTCTCGGTTCTACTGATCATGTGTTTACTAAGTTCAAAGGAATTCTTTCATTATTAATACTTTATTTTATTGTTGTGAATTTCTGAGCACTGGATTGCTAATTCGTTTAAATGTGTACATCACTTCCACATGAATACAATAAATTACATCAACACTATTTTATTTTGTTAGCAATGGTCATGTATAGCATCCCTGTCACTCAAAAACCTCATATCTCCAAAACAGCAACTTCACAGAAGAAGAAAGGGAAAAACGTCTTCACTTTCTATGAAAGTTATTGTGAAGATTTTATTCCAGGTCATTTTGGAGCATTTCTGTTGGCCCATTCATCATGAAATCTGGACATAATGTCATGATCAATTGCCAGATTCACATCATATAAAGGTGGAAAGGTTTTTGCCCGACCGTAGCAATATTTTCTTAGTGTGGAAATGATTGACGCATTTAAATGGTATTAATATTTCCAGTGCAGACACCATTGTTCACTTTCACTAATCTGAGTGAAATGCACAGTATGAGTCTGAGTTGCCCTTTTTGTTGATTACAATACAAGTCATATCCATATACCTATAGCATGTATAGATATACAGGCTCATTGTTACATTTAGAGAAAATATAGTATAAAGGTATACAGAAGCATACACCCTTCGGTCATATTTTTATATGTACATTATTCACATATACAATATGCATGTATGTTTGCATAGATGTAGCAAAACATGGAAGGAGGAGCACCAAGTCAAGGAGGGGCGAGTGTGAGTAAAGGAACAATGAGGAACAGAGGAGGAAGACGAATGGAAAAGTGGGAAGTGGAGAAGATTAGATATAGCAATGGGCATGAGAGAGGAGTGCGCTATCCTAATCCACAGCCAGGCTAACAGCAGGCATTTCACCCTGCTTTTTATTTTCTCTTGCTGCTGGCCTGCCTTTTATCTTTTTTCATATTATTATTTACATTATTTCTATTATTATTATTTAATTGTGTATTATCTTAGTAACTGTCCTCAATGCTGTCTGTTCATGAAGAGAACATTTGTTTTGCACATACAAGTACGGCTACTATATTATCATTATTGTTGTTATTATTACTGTTCTTCTTGTTGTGTGGACTCTATTTTTAATGTCTATTGGCCCATTTTTTTAAATTATTTGTTAAATCTGTTTATAACCCATTTTTCCTACTTATGTAAAAATCTATGAGGCAAGATATAATATATCTTGTATAATATAATATAACAAGGCAAAATCCTTGTATATGCAAATGTACTTGACAAATATATTATTAATATTATTATTACTAGTATTACAGCTAGTATTTTAAGTGAGAAGTATTAGAAATTGAAAGCTTTTTACTCCTTTAATGCCTTTAAACCTGAGCGCTCTCTGCTAAAAACCTATAATTGCTGTGACTCATTAGCTCAGTCATTTCTCTAGTGGTATCTAGTCAGAGGGAGCTGCTCGTGAATGAACGCACTGTTCTGTGTCCTCATCATCCTGGGGCCGGTGTTTCTGTAAACAGAACTACACTGGAGGTCGCCTGATGTCAAGCCGTGTGAGGGGAAGATACAACACGCATCACAACCCCACAGATGAACTATTTATATAGAGACCTCATCATCTGCATCCTGTATGCATGCACACACACTCTCTCTCTTTCACTCACACACACACACACACACACACACACACTTTTCATCAGTCATCAGTACCAAACCCTGACATTTAGCAGAATGTTAAAAGGCTACAATTTATGTACAAAAAGTACACAAACATTAATTATATGAATATAAATGGCAGGCTATGTCTACCACCACTTTATAAACTACCCCCCCCCCTTTCCATTTCTCACTTCTGACACCCACACACAAACAAACACAGTGTATAATCAAATATTAAGGCTTTTTATTTGAATAATGTAAACCGTAAAGACTGTGCTTGGCCACTTGTGATGTAAAGTGTGAGTGATTATACACTGTGTATGTTTGCCTCTCATTCTGGGTTATGAACAACACCACTCAACCTCATCTTGTGATACGCAAAGACCTCTCTCAGAGCACTTCTCTCTGTCATACATTATACATACTTGCCAAGAGTAGTCAGCGTGGAGTATTTTGCGCACACACACACACACACACACTTCTATTCAAAAGGACTGTACGTTTTGATCACTTATAGCTTCTTTTCTAATATAAGCGGTATACCCAACACAGTGGTTCCAGAGTCAGTCTAGGGACCCCGTGCTCTGTGCAGTTGTGGGTTTTTCCCTACTCTAACTGCCCCGGCAAACGAAGAGCGCCTCTTTCAGTTAAAGCAGCATTGTGTGAGAATGTATATTTTGGGTTCCCCCTACAGGTGGAGAGTGTAATTCACTTTTACTTTACAGCAGTAAAGATTTTTTTTCATTTCAGAGAATTTGAAGGACGCTGCTGGTTTATATTTCCAGACCTTAGATCAACCCATATCTTTTAACTTCTTAAACCCTGTGCATAGGCATTTCGGTTCTCCACCCTCATAACTGTGGTACTCTCATATTTAACATCAGTAAAATAGAATCCTGTGGGACTCCACAAAATACACCAAACCAAATGGTTACCAAATAATTCACAGTAGTGTCTGCATTAATAACATAATTATAAACCTAGTGTTCAAAAGGTAAAGCATGACAGCATTTAAAGAACAGCGGGAACAGCTAAAAGTGCAAGATGTTAATATTGAAATATAATAATTTATAATATAAATTTAACTTCATTAATACATTCCATTTGAATTATATTGCCTAGCTTACTTCAGTAAGCCATCACGTGTCAGTACTGGTCAGGTTGTCTCAAGCGTGAAGAGGAGCTTTCAGACAACATCGCTCGAGACACGGCTGTAGTGTCCACCAAAACTGACTCTGGGATCCCCTGACTCCCCTAACTCAAGACAATTTTCCTCACTACCTTCCCTGAAGGGACAAACCAAAGGAAGAGGAAGGGGGACGGGGGCGGGTGGTGAATCAGGAGAAAACCGGGAACAAAAAAGAGGAGTGAGGTAAGAAATAAGCAAGAAAAGGAAAAGAGAGAACTGAAGGTCGAGCAGTAAACAAGTTGGTAAATAATTAGCAGGACTAACATGGCGTTACTGGTAGCTGTGGTGGAAAGGTCAGCCGACGAGATAACTCCGCACTTGGCACATTTGAGCGTCATATTGTACAGTGGCACTGTCATCTGACTGCAAAGTCAAATCAACACACTGAAAATACACACGTACACTAACATACTTACAAACATACATACATTCATACACACTCCGTCACACATAACTCGTTGCCACAGAATCCCCTTACCAGCTCTCTGTCAGGGCTATGGGGAGGAGGGGATTGTACACGTACAGCACTGTCACTTGCTCTTTAGTTCTTTAGTAATTGGCCTGGGTGGGAAGAAGTGGGACACAGGGGTGTCGTGAACGGGCTGTGGAAGAGATTACGACTGTAAATAATCGGACCACTTCATAACTCGGTGTGGCAGCCGATCCACTCGGTTATATCTGATTGGAACCATTTGATTGGATTTGAGTTTTTGATCATATCAAAGCCCACACATTTTCCAATACTGCGCGTCTACAGCTGTGATTACTTCGGGTTGTATGTGAATATCGTAGCCCCCTGGGGAGAGACACAGAAAACACACAAGCTGATCACAGCAGCGCACATTCATACACGCCTAAAGCCATGCTCAAACCATACCACACATACACACAGAGGCAGACACACACACACTCACTCATGCATGTTGCGGGAACAGCTATACTCACTAAAGCATAAAACAATGGAGAGCCGCAGCTGTTGTGTGTACATCTGATTATGAGATGTGTGCAAAATATACGCCTACATTAAAAAAAAAGGTGCTACAAAGGGTTTTTTGAGTGATGCCATAAAAAAACACTTCCCTAAAGAACCAAAAATGAGGCCCTAGAATGGAAAATGATGTATCTTGGTATATTTGAATAATAGGAATTTGGATACATTGATGTAACAAACTGTGAACCTCAAACACTGTTGTTTCTTCCAACAAAGCTGTAAAACAGGCCAATTCTAAAACCCCAAATCTGTTACATAACAGTCTTGACCCAAAAATGTACATACACCCAGCCTAAGTCATTCAAGGTCAAGTGCAAAAGCTACTTCAGGTTAGCTGTGAATTACCTTGGCATGAGTAAGCCGGTAAAGCAAAGCATCTATGCTAGGCTAAGGCTACGTTCACACAGCAAGTAAAGTGGCCCAATACCCAATCTTCTAACCAAATCTGATGCCTTTTTTTATATGACCTACAGCCGACATTCATATGAACAGTTCATGCTCCTAAACTGAAACTACCGCATGAATGCACGATGCTTCACTTGAGGTTTCGGTTTCATCTTCGCCAGCATTACAGGAGCTATCGATGAGCTCCAGTTGCTAGAGTTATCACAGAGAATGGGTTGAGCTGGCTGTAAAAAAGGCACGTTACTCAGCCACAGCCACTTCTTTGATTTGCATCCTTGTTTTCTTTGAACTTCGCTTATAAGCTTTTTTACATTTTTTTTTCTATTCTGAACTTCCACATCGAATTTCAATACCACATGTAATCCAGAAACTGGATTGGATTTGGGTCATTTTTACCTGCTCTGTGAACATAGCCTAAAAGCTAGCCCAGCAGATTACGATACACTAAGCTTACATTTGTTGTTAAAACTGTAAAAAGAATGGCAATGTTATGCGGCTACTGTGAGCTGTAACAGTGCCGTAAATCAGCCAACCGGAGCAGATTCCAATTAACAGGGTTGTAAATAGGCCTGTAAAACCATGCAATACGAGTTTTACACCACAATCAAAGTCATATACTTATTATGTATACATTGAAGAACAACTAAAGTGACTCAATAAGTGCTTTCTTCTGACTCTCACTGACTCTTTTACAAAAATAGAAATAGGTGATTATTCTATGGCATCAATCAAAGGAGCCTTTGCAGCACCTTTCTTTTTAGGAGCGTGTTTAATCACAGTCTCTGTATTACAATGTTTTTTCAATTCAGCGCTGTGTTCATTTGTAAACTTTCGCTCTAGAACACAGTGAGATCAGATCGTTTGCCGTGTATCACTCAAGAGCACTCGTAGGTTGCAGTCACAAAGCCAAATGACGGACATCAAATGCATGCACTCATTTCTCCTAGGAACAATGCTGCTCGGTTCTGCTATGCAGAGGCACAATCAAACGCTATAAACTGCCCTGCCCCCTGAAATTAATAAGAGACATGTAACTGTCCACGGACACAGAATGGCTGCTCGCAAAATAACAATTAAAGCCATCGGCTCGGCGCGGCCAGCCTCGTGGCCGGCGAATCGATCCCGCAGCTGGCAGACATGTAGATTAAAACCCACATAATATCAGAAATTCAATTCCACGCTAAAGGCCAGTACAACCAATAAAAGCTGGCTGCAGGCAGTGATATTAAAAAGCAATCAGTGTTTTTTTGAATTACAAGGTCATTTTGCTAGTCTTTATGGTAGAGGCTGGAGGGGACTCCAGTACTGCAGTACTCCTTCCCGACTCGATGACATCCTGTCTGAGACGGAAACGGACTGGAATTACGGAACAATCAGACAGTGCAGCGTCCGGTTCCTCTTTTCTGGATTCTAGATCGTCAGGAGGCCAAGTGGACCTGTCTGAGCTAAGTGCTTTTCCAATCCGAGGCTTCAGCAAGGCTTATTCCTGCCTTTCCCAAATGGACCCATAAGAGAGATCCAGTCTACAGGTGTAATATGGATTATGCTGTGCACAAGACCTACAGAATCTTCACAGCGTCTCATACTTTCTGCCTTATTGGCGCACACTATAAACGATTAAAAAACACGGTATCGCACACATCCCAAAACCTGCCATGCTCACATGAAACCAACAAAGCTGAAACTGGACCTGGCTTGTTTGTGCACACAGTAAACACATGGTTGGAAACGGCATTCCATCACTCTATTCTGCTGCAAGCCCTGAAGAATCAATATTATTAAATGGCCAGCTGTGATCAAATTAAGTGCCTTAAAGTTATGGTTATTACAAAAGGGACTAAAGGTTTAAAGGCAATAGTAGAGCTGCCAAGAAGAACTTCTTGAAATGTTGCACACGTCACCTTCAGCTTTTTTTTCTAAATGCCTATAGTCTGAATCTATAGCTTCAACTACATGAGCATTTCAAACCACAGGAGTCATGATTATTTTTAGAAAATATTACTAGGACATAACTAGGGCTGGGCGATATTGTAAAATACTGTAAAACTTTTTTGCAATACACAATATTTATCACAATACACGTAATCACAGACTAAAACATCAGTAGCGACACATTCTTATAATCTACTACTAAGATTCTTACCCGTACTGAATACAGTGATTTTTACTCAACATCTGCTGCACTTCATCTAATTAAACCAGACTAATCACTCTGTTAGTAATGAAACCTGCAGCTGATCAGTGTTTATTAAGCACTAGCAGTATCCTCAATATGCTTAGAAAGGCATAATGTGTATCACGATAACAAAATTCATCACGGCACGATAAAATATCATCATGTTGCCCAGCTCTAACAATAACCCTTGTTATTTTGCTTGTTATTTTACAGGTTTATGTTTGTCTTGCATGGGAGTAAAAGCTACATGTCTTTATTTTCCATGTATTGCCTAAATAAACTTTATGTATACTAAACCTGAGCATGGCCTTTTTAATTAGCTATTAACGGACCTTATTGTTAGCTCGCCGTTTTCTTTACAATACTACAAATAGCTTATTGTTGCGAATGCGTCATTTTGTAGCGTTTCTGTCTAGAAAAAGCTGGAATGCCATGTGCGGCTTTCCGCTATGGTGTCATATAGATTAATTTAGGAGTATTCTGCTTCTAACACTACCAGATCTGCCAGGTCTCGAACTATTCGTGTGATTCTGATTGTGAAATTAAATATATCATAATGGGGCAAATCCAGGTTAAAATGAGGGTAAAAAATGAGGCAGTGTACACCTGGATTAATCTGATTCTACTGGTCTAATATTAGCTGATACACAGCCGATTTGACGCCCCATTTTTTCGCTTGCAACAAAGGCGAGGCGAGGTACAGGAAGGCAGACATGATGTGTATTATGTGACAAATTAGTCTTTCTAGTGATCTTTGAGCCCGAAGAATTTTAGGAAGCTAGCGTTTCTCTAGAGTTCACTTCATATGCATATGCAGTTTCATATGAATTATAGTGAAAATCTACAGAGAGCCCATCTTTACTGGTGAGGCTGTCTAATGATATACAACTCCACTAATTCTGGTGTAGTTTTTCCTCCCATTGCGACGGTTTATAAGAAAACTGTCCTCCACCTGCACGACCTGATCTCTGTGGCGTTAGCAAGCTAGCCATGGGCAGATGCTGCAAAGTGCTTAATCAGACGCAGCACACGTTAATTACTTCAATTAAACACGCTGGGCGTATGAACCTCGAGATTAAGGGCAAGGCAGGGACAGTGATGAGGCACCGAGAAGAATAGATACCCCTATGAGCCTCCCCACCATCAGACACATACACTCACACACACATGCATACATACAAATCACACAAATTAAATCTATGCAGAAATTTTAACCTAATGTTCCTCCTTGTCTCATTTTCGGACTAATTTGCATTCTTCAATTCGATGTAACTACAATTTGGAATAATTAAATCAAAGCTTCGAGAGCCACTTAATCTGTCAAATGGACTGCGGGAAAAAGCTGAAGAGCCGCTCTAAGCAGCGTGTACCGTGGAGCGTCCGGTAATAGACGCTCAGATCCAGTGACAGAGATATTAGCTGGAAAGTGGCGGCTTGGCCTGGGCGGACCAGCGAGCGGGGAGGACAGCCCTGAGTGGGAGCGAGGGGGATGCTGTGGTTAACTCTGACACACAAGAACAAAAAAAAAAACAAAAAAACCCAATAAATAAATAAATAAATAAAAAACAAACAAAAAAACAAAACCCAAAAGCATAAACAAACAAAAACAACCAAACCACAGTCCGTCAGAGAGATCATCACACAGGCAGACACACCGTTCCCCTGACAGAGAAGGAATTGGAGAGAGAAAGATGTGTAGGAAGAAAAATAAATAAATAAATGAAGCTGTTGGATGCAAAAACAGCGGCAGTGAGGGTCACAGCAGCCTGCTGGCAAAGGAGAGCAAGTGCCCAGAAAAGGAAACGCTCAGAGCGTGAGGTCAAATGTGGGTCAAACACAGCACACTGGCTTTATATCCGAGAGTCTGGAACAATGTCACGGATAAGTGCTATAATTTAGTGCAACTGAAATAACTCGGGCAGTACCTGGTTATTCCGGTGTGGCATTAATGATCCATGCCCATAATGGTATAACTATCAGGGTTGTAAAATCACAATGTTCAGAAGTGTTATTACTCCATGCAGTCCATGCATGTAAGGCTGTAATCACTGTTCTCAGCTCACATGTGACAGCTGAGACAGTTTTCGGGTTACCCACTTCCCAATAGGCAAGTCAAACAGAAGCGGAAAAGCTACTCAGTCGGGGAGTAACGCTGATCATGTACAGTACTGTGCAGGGGTTTTAGGCACCTAAGCGCATTACTTACTTAAACCATTTAAAACAAATGCAAGTAAACATAAATACAGTATTTAAAATGTTCAAGAAAGTCACACATGGCTTCTCTAGTCCCTGTTGAGAAGTACTGCCACTGCCAAGAGAATAGGACTATGTACACCTATTGGCACCATGCCTGATGTGAGGTACGAGGAGTGGGCTACATGGGTATAAAGCCCCACAGCACAACTGTGTTCTCTGGAGTGATGGTGCTCCATTCAGTTCCTTTGGGATGAAATAAGGTGGTGGTCATCCAAAATCCTGACCTCACTGATTTGATTGCATTTGCTGAATGCAAATGCAATCAAAGCCTCACAGCAATGCTCCAACATCAAGTAAAAAGCCCTCCCTGGACAGTAGAGGCAGTAACTCCAACAAAAGCAGGATAAACTCCTTTTTAATAGCTTTGATTTTGGAAGAAACAATGAATGAGCAGGTGTCCCAATTTTCTTATGTTCATATTGTGAGCTGGTTTTGAAGAAACCAGCTTGGTTCTAGATTTCTTCTGAACACCAGCACAGAGATTTGTTCAATTCCATCAGCAGCTCACCTGATTTAACATCATTAAGCACTGATTTACCAAAACTATGTGCTGGATGATGACTATAAATGATACTAGACTCCCATGAGGAGAGCTCTATAGATGTTTTTAAGAACACAGTGAAGTAAAATCACTACTTTTTGTATAAATGTTGCTTGCATTTATTCTAATATCTGGGTCTTACACAATAAACACCTAGACAGGGAGCTTTGTATGTGCCTAAAACCTTTACACAGTACTTTAGATTTTATATATGAAACATGAAAGAATCATGATTTCTTTGCCTTTTCTGGGCCTCACTGCTTTCCTTCCAGGACAAATTTCCCATTATGAAAATACAGACATGGACATATGCATATTTATAACATATACTGTACAGAGCAACACCTGAAATTAAGAGGAGCTGAGGACACATGTATAAGCCACACATGGTACAGTACAAAAAAAAACCCCAGACAAAACCAAAACAATGGCAAAGGAATGCGATGCGATGTGTGGAGGTGCGCCATTATCTTGCTTTGAACAGGACCAACAGCCAGTCCTCTCTGATCTCTCCCCTGAATCTACCTCTCCATCTTTTCTCCTTGCCACTTTCTGTCTCACAACACCCGACAGATAGCATTTTCAAATCATTATTTTCATCGCTTTGCTGGAACAAATGACTGCTGTGCTTGTTTGGGTTGACCTTTTCCTCTCTCTCTCTCTTTCTCTCTCTCTCTCGCTTTCCTGCCATTTCCTGTCTCTCTCTCTCTCTCTGTCTCACTCTATCTATACCCACTTTTACTGTTATGTCTATCTCTGTCTCTCCCTCTACTGCTCTCTGACTCTCTGATGCTCAATCAGTTACTAATCCACTTTGCTTGCAGTCCGTCTTGTGGGTGGGTGGGGGGTGTTGGGGAGAGAGAAAGAAAGGCCTGGCCCCTGAGCCTGGCCTCTGCGCTAAAGGCTTGGTTTAGAGCTCAACCAGTGAGATGGATGTATGATATGAGGCATACCCTGCCCTCTCCTTCAGTTTCATATCAGTAATGCCGTCTTTGGACACCAGTTTGTTAAAAACCAGAATGCCGATAACCATGTTAACCTGCAGAAGAGAGAACACACAGGTGAATGGACATGCGTGCACTGTATAACACTCTCTAGCTGACAAACACAAACACACAAAAAGAAACAGGACTACCGAGATCTACTCTACTCCGATTGCTCTGCAGTGCTGTCATGAGAGGATTACTACAGCTGAAGCTCATGACCACAGCTTCTCTGTTTAAACAGATGTCTAAATCCAAACACATGTTTGCCACCAGAGATTGCACTGCATGGCTTTAGCTGATACGTAGGCCAATTGTAGCTAAGCACACGTGGCTCAGAGGATGTATTATGTCTGCAGCTTGGAAACGCTCATTTCGACTGCCTTAATGATCTCTACATGAGCTGTCCTGAGAGGGAAGTAACCCTTTCACAAGTAGGTTCGGGCTACCTGCAATGGGCCGTCCCAAAGTGAGTTGCTTTTCTGTTACTTTTGCACCATTTAAGGTGGAATGGACAATCCTGCCTTTTAAGGATGCGCTGTATGTTGTGGGAAGACTAATTAGTAGACAGATTTGATGAACCAGCAAAATTAAAGCTGATCGCTGCGTCACTTTAGAAGCTGATCTGAGTTTGGATCCCATGAGTGGGACCGTACTTGTGAAAGGGTTAAATCCCTTTAATGCAACTCGTCAGAAATCTACAGTCCTCCATTAGCCAAGACATGTTTGGTGTTTCATATTGTTTGTTTGATGTTAAAAGTTTGTTTCTCTATTTTTGCACTGGCTACAAGACTAATGTAGCTAATGTAATGGAAGCTTAAAGTCACCACTGAATTGTCAATTCAAACATCCATTAAATAAAGTTATTTGTTTAGTTATTAATTTTTCAATGTCAGGAAAACAGCTAATAACATCTATTTAAACAAGAAAGTTCACAAACGTCTCAACAACTAAATAAAAATTCAGACTGTTCAGCATTAAGGGACAATTATAGCTTTTCAAGAGACTCACTTTCGGTTTTTCTACCGAAATCTACAGAGAGATTTTTCCACACCTCCTAAGTTCAGTTTCCGAAGTTTGAACATTTTCTGCGCTTCACCATTAGGCTCACCCAGAACAAATCATTCAATGATGCTGAGATCTGGATTCTGGCATTGTCAGTCCATTGTTCTAGAAACAGCAGCAGCTTAATCAGGTCTTTTGTCTATTTTCTGAAGGGTGAAGTGGAGCTTGATTTTTTTTCTCTCTCAAAAATGTAGGTGATGTTTTTTCTGATAGGGATGTTTTGGTGGTCTTGCATGGTTGATAAGAGTCCCATTTTGGCCGTACCTTTTAAGCTTTTTGTGATTCTTAGTTTTGTATACTCCTACTTTTTTACTTGTCTTTACCACTTCCTTATGCAGCAATTTCTATCTTCTCAGCAACACCTAATTTGTACTTAACGGCCGTTTTGACTAGACACTGTGTAAATTAAGGGTATTCTCAGAGCCTTCCTGTAGCTTTAGACACCCTATAGCCTTTTATCAGCACTCTGTTCATTTATTTAGATAACAGTTTGTGAAGGCAAGTGTGGTTAGAAAAGCAGTTTGTGAAATGCTACCAGCTAAGTATAAGCTTCCTTTACATTTGTTTTGCAACATTAGCCTCACAGCTGCACTGAAAACCTCAGACACCAGACATGTCTTGATTTATGGGCTACATTTGGGGTAAGAGCTAAACTGCCTAAATCTGATGATTTTGCTGAAGCACTGCTTTAAATAACTAGGTGCTACCATTCATTATTTATCACAGTAACTGGATGAGTGAGGAACCCTTCCTTTGAGAAAGAAGATCAGAGAAAGAGAAAGTACCAAAACTACGGCTGCAGCTGGTCCCACAAAGGCGTACAACAGTCCTCCTTCCAGGGACAGCCAGCAGCTAGGAAGGTGCAGAAGAGGGGGGAAGGGGTGGGGGGAAACGGTGAGAGAGACAGGGTTGGAGGCGGAAAAAAAGAAGAGGTCAGACTGAAAAAGGTAATTTCATCTAGAAGACATACTGTATCCAGCACAGAGGTGGCACACGGTTTGTTTGTGAAATATTAAATTCCGTAACCTCATGACACCAAGAAGAAGCGTGTGAAGTGAAGAGAATGCAAAGTGAGGCTAAGAGAAAAGCAAAGAGCAAACTTACTAGTTAACTGTACCGTATCCCTTCGCCTTGGTAAACCCAACAGAGATGGCTACGACAAGCGCGGGTAAGCCTTTAAACAGAACAGAAGGGAGAGGTGATGAGGACTGTTGTAAAGGTCAGATATAGGCCTAGTCTTACATTGTAAAATCATTACACTTATCATAAACATGCCAATGCTATTACTAATACCAGACTGGTAAAGCCTGTGGGAACACATTTTGATATTCAAAAATCTTGTACTAAACGAACACAAAGTAGAACTATGATAAAACACTTCTCAAAAATCACCAAAATGCACTTATCAGACTTCTCTGAGAACAGTCTGGCCATGGTCTTAATATTCTAGTGAATGTGCATGACTGACCTCCATCTATCACTGGAAAACACTATTTGTTTACATTACCATGTGGCCTTGACACACAGGAGTTGCAAGTTTTTTTTTTTTTTAGCTTTTCACCCTGTACTGCAGTTGTGATTTTGGGATTTCGCAGATCTTTAAGATTTACTGAGGTTCTGATGTCTGTAATCGACCAGCCCATATATGTAGATGCATGTCGGGAGAATCATGATTATACAGTCATGTATGAACCTTTGTGCTTCAAGCTTTAAGGTAGAGCTGGGCGATATGGTAAAAATACTATATCACGTTATTTAATTAATTTTTGTCAACAGATTCTTATAAATTACTATTCAGATCCTCTCCAATACTGAATACAGTAATTTTTATTCAACGTCTGCTGCTCTTCATCTAATTAAACCAGTCTAATTACTGTTTGTAATTAAACTTGCACCTGATCAGAGTTTTTTAAGCGCTACCAGTATCCTCCATATGCTTAGAAAAGCATCTTGTTATTACGATAACAAAATTGATCACGATACAATAAAAGATCGTCATACTGCCCAGTTCTACTTCAAGGTGTTGTGACATATCTAGACTACACAAGCTTCAGTTACTATGGTTATCTTATCTTCCAGCTCTGAGTAGAACTCTACCAACAAAAGGTACAGCCTGGTTACACAACCTGGCTCCCTCTCACAGAGCTACACAGACCTAGGTCTGCCTCCTCACAGAGAAGCAGCCCGGCTACAAACCAGTTCTCTCTTGCAGGACCATGCAGACTTGCGCTCTGCCCACAGGGTAAGGACCAGCCCGGCTATAACAAACAGGGCGGAGCCATGTTAACCTTGCAACTGGTCAGGGGTATGCTGGCGTAAGCCTAACCCACATTTAGGGCCGCCCATTTTACATCGAGAGGAGAGCAATGCTGGTGAAACACAGCAGACATTTATTAGATATTCATAAGACATACTTTGTCTTTTACATGAATATGGTGGAGGGATATAAATTAGGATGAGCCCTGAGGAGCCAGATTAACTTAATCAGAAAGAAAACTCAGGGGCTTATAATATAATAAAGGAGCCAAAAAGGGTTCTTTTAAAGCAATGGCACACTGGCTCTATAAAGCACTGTCCCCAACCTGTCCTGCCCATCTGAGTGTGTAACCTGTTCTTAATAAGCTCATTGTCAAGCCTGCCCTGAGTTGAAAGTGGTGTGATGGAGCAGGAAAACACTAAAATGGAGGACCAAGGTTGGGAACCACTGCCCTAAAAAATCTTTTAATGGACGAAAAATGTATTGTATGAACCTTTGTATTGTAAAGAACCTTCACTTACCATGATGGCTCTATATATACTACATATAAACCAAGAATCGTGAAGTAGCCTTTATTGTTGTATTAAACAGCATGTTTTCCTCTGTCTGTTGATAGAGAATGTGTATATGAATGTAAATGTCCTTCATTACTGAGCTAACTATGTGGTAAATGTATCAACATTTTGGACCAGACAAGTAACTGGCAATGGGCCAATTTACTCTTCTGATTTTGGCTGATGTGCAGCAGAAGTAAGAGGCAGTTGCCTCTTACTTCTGAAGCAGGTCTTTATTTGATTTTCATGTACTCTTAAGTGCTCTGATATCCTCAGGCCTTTTCTGATATCCAATCAGTTTAATGAGATCAGTGCTTATAAAGATACAGTATATCAGATTGGTGCATCATTAAATATTCTTGTTTACGCTGCTGAATCTTCAGAGCAGCTGCAGTACAAGAGACTTAACTGAGGTGTTAATTTCTTATCTGAAGCATATAAACAGAACAGTCTCCTGCAATATTGCCTGATACGCTCTGGGATGCATAAGTAAAACTAAACCACAACCCTCCTGAAGTGTGCTTTATGATTTTTATAAAAAGAAACATATACACAAAATAAAGAATACACTAATCCATTTTGGGCTGTAAAAAAGCCCTGAAAAAAATCTGAAATGGAATTGGCATGACATAAAAATTTATGGTTGATACTGTATGTCCCTTGTAACTACAATCAATCAATAATAAAAAGGAAAAAATGCAAGCCGTCTTGAAAGCCTAATCTGACTCTGAGAAACTGGCTGTAAGACTTGAGGAGTCACTGAGGAAGCACTGAAGCACTGAACAAAGAAGCTGAAACGGACAGACAGACAGCCAGACAGCCAGCCTCACCCCAGCCCAGACAGAGGAAGCGTTTGCGTATGATGCGGTTTCTCAAACGGCCCGTCACAGCCATGTAGGACTGCCAGGCCTCCGTCAGAACCCAACAGAAGGAGGAGAGAAAGAAGAAGTGCAGAAAAGCCGCGACGAGAGTGCACAGAACCTGAGAGAAAGAGAGAGAGAGAGAAAAATGAAAAATAAAGCAAAAAAAGAAGCATAAAGAGACAGACAGGTGGTAATAAGGCACGCACGGAGAGATTCAGAGAGTGAACAGTGTGTGTGTTTTGTTGGGGGGGGTGTGTGTGTTTACTTTGGTTTGTTCTTACCTTGTTCCGTGTCTGAGTCTGTCCGATGAGGATGAGAGCATTAGAGGAAATGATGGACAGACAGAAGTTGATGAGGATGACGGAGCGTTCAGAGCGAATGTATCTGCAAGAGGGAGGAAATACTCCTTTTAGTCAAAACAGCTGCCTCAAAACACACACACACACACACACAGGCACCCTGCAGTTTAACAGGAGCTGAAAAACTGCACCTGATAGATACATTCTGCACATCCAACCAGCCGATCCAATTTGTTCTCTCCCGATTGCGATATCTAGGCTTAGGGTTTCAGATGATATGGAATAGTGATTCGGCAGCAGTGCTCTCAGGATCTAAATTCTGTACATAAGCATAACACGCCATGGTGGAGCAATCCAGTTTTGAAGGCTTATAAAGATAAAGCAACAATGTGTTAGGACCATTAACCCCCTGATGTTCTAATAAAACATCAACAACTGCTGGTTGCATAACTCCAGAAACCTAATTATGCTTTAGTCCACAAACTATGAGACACTTTAAACTATGGATATTTGTAGCCTATGGTCATTATTACAATTATTATTATTAATATTATTATTATTATTATTATTATATATTTAGTGTATTTTATGTGTAATACTACAGACTGAAAAAACAATTATATAAAGATATTATGATATTATTAAGATATGAGGTCTCCAAAGTTAGCCGATCCTGAAAGCCAATCAGATCATATTTGTGAGTTAAGGATTGCAGCAGCTCTGTGTGAGGCTATTGCAGCCCCTTATTCAACCGCTAGAAGGAATTACAGAGCTCATGCACAGCTGCAAAAACCCATCAAAGCCAGTGTTGTATTCCACTTCATGTGCTCTATTTGCCAGTAGAGTGGTTTTACTGTATCTGACTCAAACTCAAATATCTGCTGAATGCCTTGTGGGGGAAGCACAGAGTAAAGACTTGCACCACTAAGCGGAAACTCACTCAGCCCAGTACAGTGAGTATCAGAAAACAGCAGAGCTAAGAAACACCACTAACCACACAAAACAGCAAACAGTGCAGACCAAGTTTAACCACCACCAAAATCATGTGTCCAAATATTTAAGTTTTCAGCTTTAGATCTTTTTGGTTGTGTCTTCACTTTGAGCTCCACAGTGCAGTTCCCAACAGGGATTTACAGAGTTTTACCTCTGCAATAATTTTTCTTCATTCAAATATTATTCAAAATTTAGTGAAAATATTAAAACATGAACATGAAAAAAAAACTACAACTAACCTGCAACTAATTTAATAGCCGATTAGCTGGTGATGCATGTTTCTCACGCTAACTGGGAACGCATCTGGACATACATGGACCATGGATTAAAAGCCAAATCAAACCGGTGTGAATTACAGTTGACACATCTGTGGGGCATCGGAGTCTCATATGGACATAGACTGAGTATACAAAAGGAGAAATCTCAAAGTAAGTCAACCTCTAAATAAGGAGAGCAGTCACTGGTTGAAATATGAATATGAATTTGCCTTTTTTGCTGAGCCGAGAAAGTATGGGAAAGGAGAAATATATGTATATATATATATATTTAATATAATATATATACAAATATATAAATATTGCTGCTACTTCACATTCTTGGTCAATTTTGACTGGAAAAAATGTAATTGTATTTATCTTTAGTATTAACAGCAATGATGTCATTTTTAAATAAGCGGTTCATCTAAAATATCTTTTTTGTTAGTTAGCAAATATTATAAAACAACCTGAAGCAAAATGTAAAAGCACATAGCTACATAAGAGTCATTTGGCAATTGAGCGATTCATAATCCTAATAATCAAATATTAATTTCAATAATCAACAAAATCGGCAAAACATCAAACAATCGTTTGTTGCAGCCCTACTGGTGAATTCCTCTTAAATACTCTTTTGTTTCCCTTGTAGAAGCTTGAGTGCAGTTTACAAGATATATATATATATATATATATATATATATATATATATATATATATATATATATATATATATATATATAGCAAGTGCCTCTTGGGTGTTTTATTTGATAAGGTTTAATTGTTAGTGTTAATTATTTACAGGGAAAAGCAATAGTTTCCAAATACATCTTATGCTCCTGGGATAATGGACACAATTTTATATTTCAATAACAAAGGAATATAGAAATTGGGATACGATAAAACGTGTGCAAAAGCCATGTAGTATGACATAGTTAAATAAGGGTCTGAAACGCATTTGTCAAACTGTGAGTGCCTATGATTCATCAGTACCCTCACAGGGCAGCCAACGTGAATACCCGAGGTTGGTCAGCATGCTGTCAGCTTTGTGTGTGAGCTGTTAGATGGCTCATTTGCCGGCTTGAGCAGTTTTAATAGCGATGGTTGATGTTGATGCACTAGATACACAACTCAAATGGTGTGCAACAACAAAGCCTCGTGCAATTATCACAGTGCAGGCAACAATACCGCCTCAACAGTTAGCACACCACATGATGCAGCCCCTTAAAACATGCCGCCTAAATGCTGCACGCAGACTCATATTTCTAAACAGAACTGAAGAGACCAGAAGCAGGTTTGGCTTCAGCATGGCAGCAGCCACGGCATCACTGTGTGATCTTGGGGAAAGCATTGTTGCTGGTGCTGAACATATGCTGAACAGATGTACATCGCTTTAGCTGTGTGCATGTTTTTTTTCCCCCCATCCAAGAGCCCTGCAGGGACTGGTCGCACAAGCTATACGCAACCTCAAACAGATTCTGGTCCATACTGACATGATTGCATCATCCAATTACTGCAGGTTTTTTAGGAACTCGTTCATGCTGTAAATCTCTTGTTCTACGGGATCGGATTCAGGCCCTGGGACTGGGAAGGCCTCATAGTCATGATCATAAAACCAGTTTGAGAAGACCAACTACTGATTTGTGCCAAAAACATTCCTGATGCAATTATCCACGGCATGCTGTTGGTGCAAATGGTGATCTTTTTCCCAGTCTTTTACTGTCCAGTTTTGATGAGTCTGAGCGCACTGCAGCCTTAGCTTTCTGTTCTTGACTAAAAGAGGTAAAAGCAGACATGGTCTTCTGCTATTGTAGTCCATCTGCCTCAAAATTGGATATGTTGTGAATTCTGAGATACTTTTCTGATCGCCACAGCTGTACAGAGTGGTTATCTGAGTTACTGTAGCCTTTCTGTCAGCTCCAACCAGTCTGGACAGTCTCCTATGTTGATCTTTCTCATCGACAAGGTGTTTCTGTCAGGTGCATTTTCTTAACTTTGTTATTGAGAATAGTCCAGATTGACAACTCAAAAAAATGAGCTCAATATTACAATGTAAATAAAGCTCTCAATATTTCTACCTCAAAAGGCTGCAGGGGTCATTTTGACCATATACGTTTAGACAGCAGTTCGTCTTACTGATCCTTACTGACTGTTTCTTTCTGTTCCGAGGCTCTGATGGAGGTAAATAGCTCAGCTGATATTGTCTGAGGTGTGCACCAATGAGAAGACTTCGCAAACAAAACTTTATTCTATCACTAGTAATGGAACTTGTGGGGGAATCTGATAAAAGCTAAGAGCGTGAAAGCAGAAAGCTGCTGCTCCATTGTCCAAGGAAAGCAGAGCAGCATATTACGAAAACAAGGAGGCAATGCCAACCAAACAGACACTGTAAGCAAAAGAAGACTCAAACTATTTGTGACTAATGGTACACAGCAGTGTGTGGGAGCTGTACGCCGAAGGTCAAAATTGCATGTGTTGAGTGCATGTAGTTGCAGTTTGCCCACACTGTATATAAGACAGACAGATTGATAGACAGATAAATAAACAAACAAATACATAAATAACAACACTTAAACATCTGTCTTCATCATATCTTATGCCATATGTTAACATAAGAAATATTGTAAGTCTATTTTATTTTTCTGTATTACCCAAATAAACATGCACATTTGAAACAAGAATCGAAAGAATCGAGAAAGAAAGTCGATTACTTTTCCTGTAAAGTTACTTTATCCTGTAAAGACAGCAGGTTTTGTTCTGATAGTGACTTAACTTTTTTGTGGTTTAGGGCAGTAAATAAAATGGCTATATCTGTGATGTAGACCACTGGTTCCTCTCACCACGAGTCCAAGTTTCTCTACAATAAACCATCTCACACCAACCTGCTTTAAATGACTCTACTTTCCGTTTTAATGAAGAAGTACTGCAATTCTGAATAACCGGTGAAATTTGGGATGGGCTGGTGCAACCAGTTGCAGAAGCTAATGCTTACCTCCACACGGACACATAGATGATGATAAGGAGCAGCAGGGTGAGGGAGGAGACCCCACAGCCCACGATCAGCGTCACGGACGGCAGGAGCGTCTTGGACGGGTCCATGCTCTGTCGGTAAGAAGGGAGGAGAGCTGGGTTAGTGCTAGTGGAGCATTTCGGCGCTTCAGCAGAGCAAAGCCGCTCGTCATCTGGACCTCAGGCAGCTGGAGGGAGCTGATTGCCGTCCACGTGGCTCCGGTTGAAGAGCAAGGTGAAATCAAGGTGACTCTGTGAGGAGCTGCTTGCTAAAGGCTTAGAGGGCCTGAGGCTAGAGAAGAGAGAAGCCCAAGAGCAATCCTAAACCACCATCTGCTGTTGCAAAATCTGCGTAACACAGCTAGGCAGAGTAAAATCAAGCTTATACGCAGCACACTGCACAGTCACAGACCGCCACCATAACCCTTCTGCAATCCACCACGCCATTTCCATGCTAGTGCAGCCAAAGATTTTGTTGCCATGGTGATGTGGTTGAGAAACAGCGGCCACTGCAGTGGTGGATGCAGCATTAACCCGAACAAAGGTGGGCGCTGCTTGTGTGAGCTGACAGCTGCACTACATGCTGAGTGTGTATGGCCATGAGCACATGTGTACTAGGGCTGCACAAGACACTGACTGTTCATCGTTGTTGGCAATGCTGGCTTTTTTGCAATACTGATTTTACAGACGAATATAATATGAAAATGATGATTTTTGTCGTCTGAGGATCATGACCAGTCGTAGGACTAGATGAGAAACCCATGTCGTTAACCCATGTCAAAGAAACATGATGTATTGGCATTCATCCCTGGTCAAAATTGATTTTATTTTTTATTATTTGGTTTATTATTTTTGTGTTGCACAATTTTAGAGTTAAGAAAAAAACGTCCAAACGTTTGGGCACGCCAAGAGATTTGAGCTCTCACATAAACTTTTGCCAAGGCCTCAGTTCCATTCTTGCCTTTTTCTGGCTCTCATTCTCACTCTCGCTCTAATTACTCTATGAACTCCATTTCCCTGGATGCACCTTCAGCTCTCACTACCCTGCCGACCAATCACCATTCAGTATCCAGATCATCACTACCAGAATACTGATTACTGTAGGGTTTGGAATCTGCCATACTGTCTTAAAAAAAGGCGTATGAGGTGTAAGGAGAAGGAGGGGCGGGTTAAATGGTAAGTCTGACAACAACTGCAGAGGTTAAACTGCTCTGAATCAGGAGCACAAAGCTGGTCAACATTAGCTTAGACAGTAGTGACTCAGATCGAGCGACTGGTGTTGCAAGGACAAGGAAATGTAAAGGTTTTAGATCTGTATCCCACTCAATAGACAGCCTTTGCTTAGCTAGCTGGGCTACAGATACACAGAGTATCAGACAGCCCAGAGTTGCTGCTATTGACTAACTGCTGAGCTACAGATACAAGCTTGCGTCTGAGAGAACAAACTTGCGGGGCTGGTGTTGGAAGTTACAGAAATGGGAAATGAGACCGGTTCTGCCGTGTTGGAACTCGTAGCCGACTATCTAAGCTTAGATAAGTTAACTAGCAGGCTAAACATTCATACCTGTCTATCTGTATAATAAAACCTGTTTGTAATTCTGTCTCTTTTTGCAAAGTATTGCCTCTGGTTTCACAGACATTACCAAGTGCTCATTTACCGTGTTATGACCCCCGATTGTTTTTGGACTTCCTCTTCTTTTGCCAATGCCCACGCGTCATGTTATGACTGTCCTGGCTTTGACCCTGAACATTACTGACTCCTTTTTTTGGAAGGTGCCTTTTTAAAATAAACTTTCTGGTGCCTTTTACATCCTCAAGCACTTCCGTTCCTTACATGACCTTCCACTCACACCTTAATTAGCTTGTTTGGGCTATGACTTTTGCAGTTTTGGTTAGGAAAGGCCAAGTTATGCAAATTCCAAAGCTGTATGAATACTCTGACTTGTCCCAACAATCATGCACCATGCCGAATGCCAAGCATGGGCTAGAGGGGTATAAAGCCTCCCCAGCAATGGAGCAGTGCTGTGAATGAGCAGTGGAATGACTGTACTCCATCCATTATATTTGGGATAAGCTGGGGTGTTGGGGATGAGCTGGGGTGGTGATCATCCAGCATTCCAACTTCACCAACACTTTTGTTGCTGAATGTAATCAAATCCTTCCAAAATCTAGTAGCAAGCCTTCCCTGGAGAGCAGAGAGGCAGGTTCACACTACAGGACTTCAGCCCCGATTTTTGACAAATGCTTTAGGCTGGAGGCAAATCAGCTTTTGCTCCGCAATGGCTCGGTCTTGTGAACTGCTGAAAGAACCAATCCAAGAGATCACCAAAATGTGTCAAATGCAGTAAATGATTCAAATGCAAATCTAAACATTCTGTAGAACAATAAATACACCCAATATTGTCAGAAATATCAGTCAAATCAAAAATCTGTCTAACACTGCTATATTATCATGATGCAACTTTGATATCGCATGTGTCTCCCCTCTTTGAGCCAGAAGGCGAACACACTTTGTACACTGGCGAACAGACCAAGAAGTTCAGAAAGCAACGGCATGTAAGCATGTCCTAAAGAAGTGAACTGCGGGAAAGGTTACGCAGTGAATCATAAACGCCCCTGGTGCTGCCCTGTGTGCTGTCAGACAAGACTGCACTCAGAGGCGTGGCAGAAAGGTACTGTAGCAATGACAGGACAGCCTGACTCAAGGGTTCTGCCCCCTCCCATCCCCCCAAACAGATAATTGGCTGAGTTTATAGCCTGTCTTGTCTCCAGGTCCGATGGCCATGCAGAACCAAGTTAATTAAATCCCTCTGATTAATCAGTGCTGCAGTGTGCTCTCCTCTCTACACTGAAAAATATGGACACAGAAATGCATACAGCACACATACGTGCACAGTGGAAGTGGAACAACATGAAAGAAATGCTCCGAGAGGTTTTAGGAGAATCTGAACAAGGATATTATGGCCCTGAGTGTTTATGAGACCTTTTGAGATGATTTTTCTCAATATTTTTGAATACTGAAGTGACCTCAGAGTATAACATTCATTTTGCCATCCTGTCCTATGTTCCTTTAAATATCCAAAGCCTTAGAGTCTACAGAATGTCCTTTCAGGGCTATTTGGTTCCTTAAAACCCACAAATCCCTGCCCAAATCTACAAAAGCTTTGACAACTGGAAGAAGAAAATGTGTAATGGTTAAAAGTGCATTTACTTGATTTTGCTAGTGGGTTCCACACCCATGACCTGCATAACTGTAGCACTTAAGTTGAGGCAGGGCGGAGATCCGAAAGATCTTTATAAGAATGAATTTAAGAGATGCAGCTTAAATAAATAACACAGATTATCTGATTACAGTGGTATCTGTCAAGGGGTGTGGGATATATCCGGCAGCAAGTGAACAGTCACTTCTTGAAGTTGGTGGGCAACCTTGCAAATCTGAGCCACTATGACAAAAGCCAAATTGTGATGGCTAGGGCACCTTCAGAGATCTTGTGGTATCCATGCCTTAACAGGTCCCTGGTAGTCTGGCAGGTGGTTTAAAATGTTATGGATGATCAGTGCATAGTCATGTACCAAAATCCACATCGGAGTCAGTTCCTCCCCATGGCACTTCTAATGTGATGTTGATCAGTGTTGAGGGCATTGCTAGTGATAGGGGAATTCCATATGAACCAGGATTGGGCAATTTGCATTCCAAATTGGGTAGACTGTGGTAGATGGGGTAAAATAAAAAAGAAAAAAAGAAAATAACCAGTTGTCAAATACAATTTGGTAATTTTAAGTGAAACCAGGATGAATACAAACTAGAAACAGAGCATGGACAGACAAACTCTGATCAGAACCAACATTACATGGCCACATAAGGCAACATTACTTTCACGGGGCATGTAAGTCTCATAACAATCACCAGGTGAGGGGCAGAGATTGGAGGTATGAGTATAGCAGTCAGCAGTGGCCTGAGTATAGCACATCCTACCAGTGGCAGAGCACATGGCCTGTGCAGTATATCCAGGAGGTTCTACAACTTTGAAACCCAATGGTCCTACAACTGTGTGTGCCATGGACAAAAGAAAAGGACATATTTTTGGTTGTTTGGCTCCCTAGATAAAAGTTTTGCAGTTCGGTGATTGTCCTGCTTTTGTGAATTTTCAGGTTTAGCAGCTGTGCTAAGACAGGGAATTCGTCAGACTGTGCTGGATCGTGGCCCTCGGTAATCTCCATGAAAGTTCTCAGTTATCTACTGCCTTCATGAGAGAGCTGATTTGTTAGCTGTGGCTTTTCTAGCCCAGGTGAAATTTCCACTTGAAACAGGGACTAGGCATTAAGTAATGTGATCTGCTCAGTCAGCAAATGCAAAGCAAGCTATTTGAAAGCCCAGAACACAAAATGCTGTTCCTGCAGATCAAGTAACAAAGTCCGGGAAGTGTGACTGAATGTATTGGTCACAAGCAGCAAAACCAAATTCCTGTGGCCTGAATAGTTCATTAGAACCAATCTTAGTTTTATAGAAACAAGCATGTTTCACACTAAGCCACAAGAGGTGAAGTGTAATGGTTTGACCAGTCAATGTCATTTGTTAACAGTAGGTTATGATTGCCAATATTTTTTTTTATTATTATTATGGAATTTGATCGATGTGTCTGGTGATTTGTGTGCATTTTACAATGGCTTTAGATATTAGAGGCAGAACTGCGAGTGAAAAAGTGAGTGTTCTTGTTAAAAAGTCATTCACTGAATGAAACTATTCCTAATCAATTCAGGGCAATTCAATGCGGCAGTGTTTTAGAGGATCAATCCCGTTGAACTGGCAGGAATAGTAATCAATAGTTCTGTTTCGGTTAAGGAAAGCTTACATCTCTTCTTGTAATGTAGCCAAGAATATTTCAGGACCTTTCCTTTCTGAGTTTAGATTGATCTTGTGCTGTTCAGCAAATAAGGAATATTCAATAACCTGAATTGAGAGATTAGATGATGATGATGATGATGATGTGAATACTCCAGACAGTGTTTTACTCTCCTGAAGTGGTAGTATGTAGTATTGGCCTAAAATATACAAGACTAGTATATGAACAGAAATGTGAACATGGAAAAATACAAAATACCTTTCTTTCCATTGTATGTGTGCATTACAGGGCTGACTGTACAAAATGTGAGAAGACGGCTGTAGATAGGTTCGGGCAGTATAACAATAATGTTGACAGTATATCAAAATGAGGACTGTGTTTCAGAATTACATGTGTAAAATCTGATACCAAATGTGACCGAATAAGCTCATTCCGATGTGCATTTAAGAGAGCTACACTGAAAACAGGGTGGGGGAAAAACAAGACCACCATAGTTTGCAATTTTAGCGATGTTGGGTTCAACTAAAAGACACAGCTAGTCTACTAACCAGCCTACTAAATGTGCCTTAAGATGTTCAAGAACACTAAAACCATTTACTCGACCTGCTTTCGGGTACGAGGCTTTGTCCTCTTAATGTGTATAATTTGAGCCTCAGTTAGCTGGAACACAGTATGTGCTGTGGTGTTTAGCCTGCTGGCAAACTTATCTACGTCAGATATTTAGCAACGCATGCAAACACAGCAGAACCAGTTCTAAGTTCCCCTTTCTGTTACTCCCAACACCAGTCGCTTGACTTCGCTCTCATAAATAAGAGTTTATTATCACTAATACCATATTGGTAGCTCAGCACTTAGTCAAAAGCTGCTGCACTGGGCTGTCTAACACTTGGTGGATCTGTAGTCGAGCCAGTTAAGCAAAGGCTAGCTTAGTGAGTGGGCTACAGAACCAAAACCATGGGGGAAAAAACGTTCAACCAACAGCAATCGCTGAATTGCTAGTCACCAGCTGCTCGAGCCATTATTGTCAATATGGGCAATTATGGGCTTTCAAAAGCTAATGCACACCTGCTTCTCTCTCCTGATTCTGAGCAGCTTGACAGTTGTACATTTCAGGTTGATGGTTTAAGATTTATTGAATGATTTAAAATTGATTCACTTTCTTAGCCAGCGAGCAAACTGAACCTTGTCTTTGGTAATTTTTCGCTTTTGAAATAAGGCAGGATGAGCTTGTACAGAAGCCACGTGAGCATAATCCCCCTGGTAATACTCCATATCACAGTGGTCTTATTTTGAGATGAAAAAAGATGAGAAAAGTGGAGACCGCCCTATGTGCGACTGATGTATTGAGGTTCAGTTATGACAGTGCTGTGAGAGAACAAATTTTGTGACTTTACAGTTTCTTAAAGCCTTTTAGTATTGGATGTCTTTCAACAAACACAGCAGTCATAGCAGCTAATTGGAGACCTCGGCCCCATGCTGAAGAAACATTCACCATCAGAATAACACTAACAGCAGTAATACATATGTGAGAAGGCTTTACGCAAAATACTGAAACATTCACAAGTGCTGGCAATCCTTGCTCCCGTTTCCTTAGTAGTAGGGGCAGACAATATGGCATATATGGTGATTCACCACTAGCAATAAAACTTAGTCCAACACTAGGCTTAATCCATGGCTGGGAAACTGGAATATATTTGTTCAGGGTTCTGGAAACTACAGCCTATGACTAGGCTTAATCCATGTCTAGGAAACCGGTACTAAACTTTAACATGACTACCACAATTACGTGTATTGCCATAAATATCATCATAATGCTCAGTCCTACCCTATAGATGGTCTCAAGTTTGCTGGTGACTCCCTATATCCCTGCACCTTTTAAAAGTGAAGCTCCATTAAGGCCCATTTTGCTCTTCTTATGTATATACAGTGCATCTCAGCCAGGTCATTTGTGTAGAACTTCACGTGACCACAATGTCCATACTAACATTTGGTTTGACCAAAGATGCAAAGCCTTGGTTGAAATACAACAGCTGAAAGCAATAGAACTGATAATGCCTTGCAGTACAGAGGCAATGGCTCACAGAGCAATGGCTCACATTTTACGCCTGGGTAAAATGGCTGCAGTGAAGTCTGTGTGAGCGAAGCTTTTCCGCTGTCCATGTGTTTACATTCACGTGAGAAGGAAATGTGAGGATAACAGGAGACACATGAAAAAAAGCCAGAGGGAAAGATAAAATGAGATAGACAGAGTGAGAGAAGGCCAAGCGAGGAGACTGTGGCCTGCTTCTCTGGCTCTTTATCATTCTGAAGCTGTAGGAGGCTAGTTGCAGACAGAGGAGCTGTCGGATGGGCCATTCAGAAGGTGGCAAGTGTAGTGTCAGGAATAATTAGCAGTGTAGCGGTGGGGGTCTGGACAGAGAGCCAGAGAGGAGGAGGAGGAGGTGGTGCTGGCTTCTTGGCTGGTGCATGGCACCGCCAATCAAATTGGCCCAATATGCTTCCCACGAGGGACGTGGCGAGCTAACTGCGACACTCCCCCAGCCGGCTGCCATCTGCCCAGGTGTAGGGTACAAGGCTCGCGCAGGCAGGGGCCGGCGAGCGTCTTCCTGGAGCTGGGCAAACATCACATATGGAGCTAAATTATCACACTGCTACTGTACAGGCCAGGGCGAGCGAACGAGCAAGAGAGTCTAAATGCAAATCTGAGATATCCACAATACGGCCCCTCTGAGAGACCCAAACCAGCCAGCTCTGGCCTGCACAGATTTGAAAAGCCTCCTTGCCTCAGTGTGTGCAGCCAGTCGGACTCTAAATCTAAACCACATCCCAAGCCCAGCTTGTCCTCACATGCCGAGCAATCTGTGCCGGGGACGGTGCTAGGAACATCAAACACTACCGGTTTCCGAAGCACAAGCTGGTGCCCAGATTCTGCACTCTGGACTAGAGCTCTGCTGAGTTTAGCCTAAAGATTTTCAGCGATTTATGCAGGAAGACAGACTGAGGCCAAGCACCCCCCCCTCCAACACACACACACACATACTTTGCAGTGGGCTCCTGCTACAAAACACTTATTGAACTCCGACAAAAGACATTTTTGGGCGAACGTGAATTGGACATTTGACAGAGCAAAGCAAAAACGTCCTGACTTCACCAATTGCAGGGGGTGCTGGCCCTTATTGTAAGTCTTTGCAGGGGTGGGGTGGGTGGTTATTGGGCTTTCCTCCTTCGCTGAGGCTCTGCTGAGGATCTGGGCCAAGCAGCACAAAGGCAACGTTATGGTGCCTTCTATAGCTTTAAGAGCCTCCGCTGCCCAGTGCTGTTTCCAGGGCAACTAGTGAACAAACTGCTTCAGTGGCAGTTTCCAGTCTAATAATATCTAATCGTATTGAATGGGCGGAAAAAAAAGCCACATAAAGACACAGGCCCATCTCCTCATCCTCCTCATCAAATTTCTTACCATATTTTTGACTCAACGATTTAAGGGTATGCTTTTACAGTAAATGTACTGTATATGTACATCTGAGGCCTCTTAGAACTGGGGTGACATCAGACGGATTTAGCACGGATTTCATAGCAAGCATTAGTCAGACATATGTCGTTCCCTCATGACAGAGCAGCAAAACAAGCCATAGAATCTGGTCACATTCTAGAGCTACTTGTTAGTTGAATTGCAGGAGTGGCTTACAGTTGCACATCCATCACAGGTGTGGGCCACACATGTATTTTCCATATCATGCAGATGTGGTCTACAGTCGCAATTAAAGCCATTTAAATACACCTGCATCCCCATAGCATGTAATGCAATGCAGGTGTGGCACAATACAAGTGCACATCTGTATCATGTACTGCAGGTGTGGCATGCAACTGCACATCCATACCATGTAATGTAATGCAGGTGTGGGCCACACTTGCACATCCACACCATGCATGTGGCTGAAAAGATATAAGGTGGGCAAAGATGGTCACCCCCACCCCTCCCCCCTTATTCTGCTCAGTACTTAATGTATGCTAATCCAATGCATGTGAACGGGTGCATGCCTTGATCGTGCAGCAGTCTGTGCGTTAAACAGCAGCCATTCGCTCAGGCCGACGCTGCCCAAAAGCGCGTGCACACTTTCTGCAGTGTGTATGTTGCAGAAAATATGCCAAAACGCGTTTCCATCAAAGCGGAGTGCTGCTCTTTATGAGCCTGGCATGTCGCGAGGGGGGGAGAGCAGATGGGGAGGGAGGGAGGGAGGGGGTTGAAGAGAGAGAAGGGGGGGGGGGGGATCTGTTGATACGAAATGACAACGACGCCTATATTACACAGACACACACACACACACACACACGCATTAAAAAGAGAGCCAAACGACACAGACGTTCAAATTACATCCAGAAAAACGCGTCGTATTTTGTAACCCCCCCTCCGGGCCCCCCTCTCCTCTCCCCCAACAGCGCGTGAAAGCGGGCGCGAGACGAGCGTGCACTTACCGCGTCGAGGCTGAGGCGCGCTAAAATGGCGAAGGTGGACAGTCTGTCACACACACATCTGGTCCTGGACGAGTCGATGGGCACGGCTCTGCAGGCGCGGCCAGACCACGAGCCCAGCAGAGACGAGCTGCAGCCGCGAGAGAGAGAGAGAAAGAGAGAGAGAGAGAGAGAGAGGAAGAGAGAGAGAGAGGGGGAGAGGGGGAAAAACGATGCGGTGAATCACATGCACTGAAAACACATGCAAGATCAGATCCCCCTGTGCTGCTGCTGCTGCCGCTGCTGCTGCTGATGGTGGTGGTCTCTATGTGCGCGCGTGTGTGTTTTCCCCCCTTCCCTTTTCCTAACCTGCTCCACGCGCTCCGCACGGTTTGCTAGCCGGAGCTCAGCACAGCGGAGTGAACACGGGAGAGACGCAGGGAGGAGGAGATGCGGAGCGCGCTTCTGCTTGCTGAATGCCCAGGTTAGCTACAGGAGAGTGTAAAAGCGAGCAAAAGAGTCAGGAAACGAAAGAAAGAACGAGCGTAGGGCTTAAAATACGACTGTTAGCCTGTTGCTGATGCTGCTAAGGCTGCTACTGGTAACACTGTTGCGTCTACTAATTAGCCAGTGTTGGTCAAAGCCGGCACTTATAACTTATATATAACATAACTGTTTTTCCCTTTATTTTATTTAAAAAATAATGTATATTTCTACTTCAGTCAAAGTTCAAAACGATTTAACAAAAAATACTTAAAAATGTATTTCCAGCGATTTTTTTTTATTTTATTATTTATAAAAATTTTATGCATAGGCCTAACTTAACTTAATTTCTTAATTTCCAAAAAAAAAGAGTAAAGAATTTGAAACTCTTTTAAACTGAAACAAGCCAATAATAATCCACCTTTCACTTAACCACGCCCCAAATTATAGATTTTTTTTGGCTGATCTGTCTTAATGTACAGTGGAATTTTATGTATTTCCCACAGTAAAGACACAAGATTTTTTAATATCTCACTATACGTGTACTTTTGAAAATTCCAATTTTTTTATTTAGTCTTTTTTTCCCAACAATTTGATTCTTACATCAATAATATAACAATTAAATTGTAACCAGGTGTCTGAAGTGTATTATGTCTTTCAAAGCTTCTTCACGGATAATACTGTGAAAAGACTGGTGGCCTATTACTGAAGCTGCTATGGCTACTACTGTTAACACTGGTAAGTCCACTAATTAGCTAGCGTTTAAGAGAGTCCTCAAATCCTGTACTTGAGCAAAAGTATAGATAACATTTTTTTACTTTGGTATTTATATTGTATTTCTACTTCCAGCGATTGATCAAAGTCTCTGCACAGGCCTAACTCATGTTGGGATGTACTTGAGAATGGGATTGCATACTTGCATAATTTGACAGATAAGAGGTAAACAAAGTTGTTCAGAGTTAAGTACTGTGGTGTGAAATTATTATTCCTTATCTTTCGTCTAAGCTCTTGTACTTGGTACTTGGGGGTGGGGGTTAGTGAACGGTGCACTATGATTGGCTTGGGTTCAGTTAAAAAAAAAAAACAACAAAAAACATTCTTTTGGAGATTACAAAAAATCCAATTTTCCAAGAGCCAATTTAACAATTCAACACGTAAAGAGTAACAACGCATTCTGTGGAATAGATGCTTGAAAAATGTACTTAAGTACAGTAAGGATATACATGCTCCATTATAATTCGTCAACGTAAAATGCACTAGAAAAAAAATGGTTCATGACTTAAATGCAACAGGTTTATGAAATGAAAATGAAAATGTTACAACACACTAGTTTTTATTTACATTGATATTTTAACAAGGGAAATTATCATAGATCTAGTAATTTTGGGATAATTTAACTTATTTGTGATAGTTTGCTCAGTTTACCTCATTGTATTGGAAGACAGCTATCTGCCAGTGTATCCTTTTTGGCAGTGTAACTTACTTGCTTTGTCAAGAACTGTGTTGATGTAACACATTTGATTAATACGCAACCACTTGACACATTTGAGTCGTGTAAATTCAAAGCAGCATTTGTTTTTCAGCGTAGTTATGCCACTGTTCTAAAAATACTGTTCTTTTATCAAATCTTCAGCTCTGAAAAGTTCAGAATAGCCCAAAAATGTACTTTACAAAATAAATAAATAAATAAATGTGCATTCTAAATCACATCTTCTTTTAATCTCATTTTCTCCCTCTAGACATGGTCCTGTTTAAAATCAGCCTGAAGCCTGAAGCACTTTTCTCCTGTTCCTCAGAAACAACACTAAGCTTTTCTTAATTTATTCCAAATACTGTTTCACACATGACTGGACAATTTAGTGTCTTATAGCGGAATATTATTTTCATAAGTCAGGTGTAGGATCTCATCATTTTCTTATTGTAAGACCTAATCATTTTCTTTTATCGCTCTTCTCTCTGTCTCAGAAATCATTCATCAGTCCATCAGTGCGGAAAGGGACGTGCTTTTTTCATTTGTCTCCAGAGCGTCTTAAAATGATGAATGCTAAACGTTAAGCTCCGCCTCTCTTCCTTGCCTCTGCGTTCCTTACTGTTGTTCATTTAGCATCTGAATGAGTCGTTTAATTAACAGGACCACTATGAGAAAAATCCTTAGATTAAGCACAATAAGCGAGTTCCAGATGGACAGATAGTGTCCATCTGTATTATACCACAGTGTTTGTGCCAACTGAAATCAGCCCTCAACTTGGTGCGCCAAGTAAACTTATCTGGCCCTAGGCTTCAGCGACAGATTGAAGATAACAGCTCCGCTAGTTCTTACCCGAATCATAAACAGCTATAATGGCATGTGTGGCAGTGGGTTCACCTCCAATTAGCTGGGATTTAAAGCCAGAAACGCTACTGTGTTCTGTCTACACACACTTGAAATGGATCGTCTTGGTGGGAGACATGCTTAAGAGTCAGGGCCTGAGTGAGATAACGTGATCTATAAAGGCCTTACTATTAATAGTGTGGATATTTATTTTTATGTAAACATACTATCCTCCTTTTTACACCATAGTGTAGCAGCCTGGTAGAAATCCAACAGCCTGTATGGCCTGCGGGGACACCGACACCTCACAGCTCCAAAAGGGGTCACCCACAGTGCAGTGGGGCACTGCAAAACCTGAGCCTGGGTTACCAACAGTGCAGTGGGGCTGAGAGTGCCCCGGGGCCAAAGGAGTGACATGGAAGGCCATACATGTAGCTCCTGGGGAAAGCTCAATGTTAACAGCATCCTTCCTGAAATCCAATATATTATCACCCCCTGTAGAGCGTGTGGATGATACGATTAGGCCTCTCTGTCGACCACACGCATTTACAGGCGGCACCACTGTGTAATTGGATCATTGGGCATACGGTCCAGTGGTGTGTGTGTGTGAGAAAGAGAGAGAGAGGAAGCGCAAAAGAGAGAAAGAAACATCAATAGTGGAACACAAGCCAAGTCCACATGGATGAGAATAAAGCTAGCCACTGATAAGAGAGCCAAGCATGCAAACAAAGTAGACATTTAAAAGTTCAATATATAGGGCAAACACGGAGCAGCCAATGGGTGGGCATTAAGGGGTTGAGGGTCGAGTCTGCCCTAGAAGACACTGTGTCCCTGCAACCCTTGTCTTTCCATATGGGGCTCACAAGCACTATTCAGCTTAGCAGACTAAATAGTATCAGTGTAGTAATAATAGGCATGAAATAAACATGCTTCAAAAATGCCATTTTTAAAAAGGACTAATAAGCATGTAAATATGATTGGACAAATGTTTGTAGCATAATTTATACTCGTGTGTGCTGGGGGGTGGGGGGGGAGGCATGGAAATTCAGAGTGGATTTGGGGGATCTCTGGATGGTTGGCTGATAAAGCACAAAAATAACACTTCTGACAATGACTTTTTGTCCTATGCCATATGCTACACCAATGATATGGCACTGTCACTGTAAGCTAAAACAGATTGACTGACTGGGGACATCAAGCTAATCGCTACTTTTCATGTTTGTCAACATTATGTGATAAGCTGACACCGCTAAGAAGTGTCCAGAAAATCTGCCTAAACAGATTTGTGGTTTTGTGGTCAGCCAAGCCAAGTTTTTGTCCTGCATTCAAGAGCTAACATGTAATGATAGTACTAATCTCAACCATACTAGCAGCGGAGGTAGAAACACTGGGGCCACTTTGGCTGTATTCACACAGCAGTTAAAGTTATGATTGAAGTCATGATTACAACTGAGCTTTGCCTTGTGTTGGATAAGTAACGGATTTCACAAATCACATATGACAGCGGTTAAATCAGAATGAAAAAAGGTCACATTCACTGTCAAGCAAGAGAGGTACACACACTGGCACTCAATGACTCTGAGTCCTGTTCAATTCCTCTGCAAGTCACAGCAACGCCATGCATGATTTTTCAATTTTCAATTGGAGTTGGCTGGCTCTGAACAGCTTTTTCAGATCACATCATGCTTGCAAGAAACTCCCTTCCCTAGGAAGAGGAAAAGCTGATCAACGACTTGGGAAATTCCCAGAATGATATGTCACTAGTCACAGATCTTGTACTTAAGCGTGGAGTCTTAGCAGGGGCTTATAGTGTATAGAATGTTCATTGGCGGTCTCACTAAAGCAAAGCACTTTTACTGTATGTAACACAGAAGACACGGCAATACCACATTTGTCTAAACAGCCAGATCAGAATTTGTGAATTCATAAATCTTTATAATAATGTAAACAAAGCAACACAGTGCTGTTTAGTGAGAGAGATCAAACTAATTGCTTTTCAAAATAAGACTCAGAATATTAAAAATGGATATTACACGGTTCTGTAAACTTTGTTTGACACAGTCATTTTAGCGTCTACTGCTTGTCCTCCAAGTTTAAAGTAGCAGTTTGTACAGCTCATTTTGAAGTCATGTGGAATGAGTCAATGTGCAAAGAAAGATGGAGAGGACAGCTGTGTGAGCTGGATGAACATGCCAGATGGATTATTGTTCTTTTGCACTTGAGAGTCAGTTCTGGAGTGGGATCTGTTCAGACTAATGTCAGATATAGATTCAGACTTTGCGCAACACATTGGATTTGGCCTACTTTCACCTACACTCCGAATGTAGCCTTTGTTTCTGACAAGCAGATTGCAGAGAAATCTGCTGAGAAATGTAAGGAAGATGGCTGGGGGTTATGGAGGGTGGAGGGGATTGTGAACCGCAATCTACATTTTTTGGGGGTGTTTACAGCTCAGGAACATTAGGAGGACTTTCATTGTGGCTCCTAAAATATAAAGAGCACTTTTCAAGCTGAATTCCATTCTGAAAGTGTTCCCACTCACTTAGTGCAGCCAACACTAAGGACAGCATTGTGGTGGTTCTGTTTAGAAAAAAATGACGTGCTGATACACTTCACTGTGCCCGTCATAGGCATCACAGAGTCTCTGGAAGTAGACGAGATGTTGGGTTCATTTGCGCATGGATGAGAGGAGTGGGTACTGTATGCGTGAGTGGTGAAATGGCTGCCTTGGTGGTAGACACTCATATTGATTGTGCAGATTGAAGTGTGAGGCACCACAAGGACCAGACTCCTTCAAGCTGTTATCAACAAAACACGCAGTGACAAGGACGCCTCTTCACATTCCAATTTCTTTCCCAAATATTAACTCATTAATCATAGCAGCTGTCCAAGATGGATTTTAATTTTGCACCAAACACACACACACCCTCCCTCATTTCTCCTCTGCTCAGTGTAAACCCAGATTACATTTTAGTGTTTTCTCTCTGTCTCTCTCTCTCTCAGCTTTTCATAGTCCTCCCTGACTCTTTCTCTTTCTCGGGCCTTCCTCTCTACACTTACTTGATTACTTGCTTCTTCTCACCCTTCACTGTTTCTTACTACGCTCTTATTCAGGCTTTTTTCTGCTTTATTTTGCTACTCTTTTTTCATTAAGAACAAGGTAGAAAGCATTTTACCTTTGCGTTCGATAGAAAAAAGTGTCCATCTAAATGCAAATGTTCCACCCACTGCATTGCTCTCCCTCTCTCTCTGTCTCTCTTTCTCTCTCGATCAAAAGACAAAGGGTCCATAAGCAGATGGATGTGTTGGGGAGGAAGGGAAAACGTGACTGAGACAGGGCTCTGCAGGCTGCAAAATTACATCAAATGATCCTACCATTTGTCTGTCTGCCTGATTTTCTGCATCTGTCCTTCTCCCCTACTCTCACTCGGCCACTTCCTCTAGCTTTGTCTCTCTCTCTCCATCTCTTTCTGATGCCGTCTCTTGCCCATATCAGATGGACGGAAGATGCTCGTCATTCCAGCTACTTGTATGTGCGGTGGAGGAAGGCATTGAGTGTGGTGTGTAATGTCCTCAGACTGATGGATCGCCAGCGAATAAAGGTCTAAATCTCTGAATCACAGTGATTAGGCTTGAGTATGATGCTTAATGAAATTATTTAATGTTTCCTGTAAATTGTTAGATTTGATCTCATGATTTGACTCAGTTATTTTTTATATTCAGTTATTTTGATTAAATGATGAATTTCTTTTTTTTTTTACAAATACACTGAATACACACTATTTACATAGTGGTAGCATATATGTGTGTGTGTGTGTGTGTGTGTGTGTGTATATATATATATGTTATGTTATGTTATATATGTTTTCTTTTCACTGTGTCAACTCTAATGATGACCAGACCTATAGAAATGCTCCAAAATGTCGGGAATCTTTATACTGTGGCGAGGAGCCGGCTCGCCTGGACTTGTTATTAGTGACCTGGATGCAGTTGCAGCTATTCTGATGACCGAGATGCATGATATCAGAGATGATATTTTAATAATAAGCTCACCGGACAAGACAATGAGTCACCCGTGTTTGAATGGCGTGACCTAATACCACGATGACCACAAATAACATCTGCGATTAGATTTGGCATGGACTGGACATGTTTCTGGATGTAGACGACATCAATGTTCAGCAACTCTTGCATTGAGATATTGCTCAGTTCAGCGTGTTTTGTGAATGCCTTTCCTGACGTTTTACTCATTCATTTCCTGAAGACTGGGATTTTTGCCACTGCTGGTAGACCCGTATGACTGTACGCTTCCATGCACCTGCAAATTACCAAAGTACCACCTCTTCTCAGTCTATGTATCCTGTCACACACCCCTCAGGTCTTTATAGCCTGACCATCCTCGTGCAACACCATCTGCAGGAGCCTGAAGTTACTGAGACCTTAAACACGCAAGATGACTGTTTTTTTTTGTTTTTTTTTTTCATCAGGGCAGCTTATTTAATCTATTAAAACAAAACTGATGCAGTCAAATCTCCACCTCCAAATTGATGCCTCATGATGCACTGATGCATTTCACACCCCTACAGAGGCAGCGTGGGTGAACTTGAATGTGTAAAGTCATGAAGCTGTCTGTGGTGCTTGGCCCCCTACGCTGCGCCTGTCCTTTACATTTACGCGTCCCTAACATTTCAGCAACGCATCCGCTATGACACGCTGCTAACGTGTTATTGTCCGCTGAGACTGGCTTTCTCAAATCCCTCCCCTGCGTGTCTGCTCTGAGCACTGGTTTCTCACAGCAGGCAAGGTCAGGACTGAGAAAAGGGTGAATGAGCTCAAATCAATAAGGACTAGTTTCTTACCTGTCACTCTCATCCCACGAAATGCAGGTTTGGTTGGTTGTGCCCTGTAAGACAGAGATAATACCATTACAGCCTGTCACTGAAGCACATTAAGAAGCTCAGACTCTTTATTTTTAGACCCTTTTGTTCTCTTGGTACGTGATACCACTGGCCAATACTGTGAGGAACAAGAGTTAGCATCAGTAGCTTTATGAAGAACCAAATTTCAGCTTTACATTACAGATTAAAACTGTGTGAAGTAAACTGTCCATGCAGATTGAGAATGAGGATAGATAATTAGTGCTATTCATAAGTATGGTTGGGTAGTATAACATAAACATGGTATTTAAAATTAATGGTTACTCCTGAGACCATTCACTGGAGTTGAGGCTTTATTCTGTGATTATTTAAGCCTAGCTAGCTGGCTAAGGGTCTAAACACGAACCTGTTACACTCGCCTTTGTGATACTACCAACACCAGTTGTCTCTCACACACATTTTCATCATCAACACGCCGAGCTAGCTAAGCTCTGACTCTGGCCTACAAAGCCAAGAATGGACCAGCCCCCTCCGTACTTGATGGCGATGGTCAAAAACCCATCTGTACCAAGAGCCCTTCCAGCTTCAAATACAGCTCGGCTTGACCCGCTATGCCTTCAGATCCACGGGAGACAAGCATCTAGGCTTTTTCTGTCCTGACACCGAAGTGGTGGAACGAACTTCCCCTGGGTGTCCGAATGGCAAACCCACCTTCTCCAAGAGTACTTGGGCGAAGTGTAGTGCAGAGTATTGTGGTCTCCATACTGACCTTTATATTTAATAGTATCTAAGCTTAGAGGTATCTTTTGGATTCTAGCCGATATAAAGTAGTTATGGATTTTTTTTGAGTAAACGGTGAAGCACTAGTTTAAGTCACTTTGAATAAGAGCGTCTGCAAAATACCTTAAATATAAATGTAAGTCTAAGCAAAGGGTCTAGTTGCTTAATCTGAGTCATTCTTGTCTAAATATTTATAAGTGGGGTTTCTGTCAGCCAGACTTAAACATGCTCTTAGTTTGCCATGCTAACTAAGCTAATCCATTTTTTCTCTCCTGATTCAGAGCAGTTTAACATATCCAATTGTTAGACTGATGGTCTATTAAGATTTACGAAATAGTTTATTTAAATTTTGCATGGTCTTTACTTAGTTGGCAACCCTGTAAGTAAACTGAACTTATTGTTTTTGTTCGATTTTAAAATAACGCAGAATGAGATGGCATGGACACTACATAAAAGTAGAACCATCTACACTACTTTGGCTGCTTATTCTACTCCCTGCCCCCTGGTTAAACTGTATACCGTGATAATAGTTGGAAACAGGATGACTGTATAAAAAAGTGGATACCATGGACCTCAAGCCTGTGAGGCGTCCAGCAAGTGTCTGACTCGAGACACTTAAACAAGAGTTTAAGCCACATATTGATACTGTCATCAAGATCACCATGTCGGAAAAGTTAGCAAAGTTACACCACACTGCTGTAAGATGTTCAGCAGCTGACTCATGCTTTTGTTTTCTTTCCTGTAGTCTACTGTAATGCTCTGTTAACTGGGTTACAAAGGAAAACCAAAGGCAGGCTGCACCTGCTACAAAATGCAGTGCTTACACAACCCACAGGCAAAAATACATATTACACTTGTTTCCTTTAGGATACAGCTTGTGCTTGTTTTTAAAGCAATTAATGGTCTTACACTTTCGTACATTTCAGGCTGTTGGCTAAATTCAGAAAACTTGCTGATAATGGCTTTACCGAGCACAAGCATGCAGCATGACGTTTAAATCAATCACCATGCTGGAGTTCAATGCACTGATGACTGCTTGCCACCAAAGTATTTTCTCTGGTAAAAGCCAATCCAAACTGATTGTTGATTGACGTGGTAATGAACTCATGTATATTATTAGCTAACACTCAAAAACTTGTTTTGGAAATGGAAAGAGAACGATGGAAAGAATGGAAAGATACATTATTAATACATTATCAATCAATTACAATAGTTACATTTATTGGACAGTTAAATGATTTCCATGTCAGATAAAGGTAATTATTATTAATTATAATTATTTACATCTTTTAAATCAGAGCAGCAAAGAATTCTCTTCAGTCTGTATCTGTTTTTAATCTAATTGGCTAAGCTATGTTTAACGCCATCTAAAACTTGCTCAATCCAGACAGATTAGCACTTTTAATATACAGTTTAATGTGGAGGGTGACTGTGTGACTTGCCAGTGTGACAAAACATGTCAAAAACTATAAAATATAAAGAATTAAATCCTTTTTGGCTCTCAAGTTCAAAAGTTACCATTAGGTTCATTCAGGTGGTATTTTTTTGCACAGCAGTGTTGTGTTATGAACCACTAATAGCACATTAAAATGAGGAAAATGTGCAATCACTAAAACATGCTGGCAAACGTGTTACCACATCGATATTTGCTTGTAGCGCAAACCTGACAGTGTTTTCTAGGTGTCTCAGTGTGTCCTGAAAAAATGTGTAAGGTAATACAATGAGGCTTTCATTTTTCACAGGATTTAGAACTAAAATAAGCTTCTTTTTATTATAATTAGTAGTTGTTATTCGTGTTATACTGTTCTTTTTATCACATATTCCCCCTCTTGGCTCAGTATGGTACTGCAAGTGGCCAGGCCATATGAATTTAATTCCCTCCCTTCTGTTTTGGCTCTTTAGACTCTGCCTTTTCAACTCCAATGTTTTATGCACTTTTATTGCATTTGAATGAAATGTTCTATAATAATAATACTGAATACTGTTGTTGTTGCTTTTGTTGCTTCTGCTGCTGCTGGTGGCGTTGTTATAAAAGTCACTGTGCCGGGACTAAATCTTCTCAAGGTGTAGGAACAAGCCTGCTTTGGTTAGCATTATTTTCCTGTTAACAAAACCAGCCGAGCTGCTTAATCTGAATGTAGAAGTCAGTGTGGCTCACGTTGTAAAGGTGCGAGAACTCAATCTCCAGTGGGGCCGAGAGGGAGCTGGGAGTGGGCTTGATTGTCACAGAGATCACCTTGGAGTTCAGCACTGTGCTGTTTCTGTGAGAGCAGGCAAAGAACAAAACACAGTGAGGCAAGAGACGAAGGACAAGATGACCTTGCGCTGCAGACCAAGCCCAGCCATGCATATATGCATCAAATTATCACAGCACTGGATTTCATCTGCAGATTTATATATGGAAACATATGTATCAAACATCTCCACACTCATACCACATTCATATGTCTGCAGGAACACATTAACACACACAGCACTAACACTGTGACTGCGTACTGCTATGTCTGCGAAGTCTGTAACACCCCAAACTCTACCCTTAACCAATACATACATAAAATACATGCATGTAAACAGAAGAGGACCAGCAAACTAGTTTTATTTAGTCCTCACACGTACAGCAATACCAGTCCACACACATACACCTCCCTCTCTGATGCGTCCAAGCACACAATCTGTCAAGATGAGCGTTCCTGTCACCTAGTGTCTCTCTGAGAGCCACCACATTACCACATTCAGAGGGTAAAAAAACCTTTAAAACTGAGAACTGATGGCTAAAAAAAGATCAGTGCTTAAAGGTGGGAGGAGGAAGATAAAGACTGTTCAAAATGCTGCCTACTCATTTCCAGCAAAGGCAGCAACAATCTTAGCCCTGCTGCTTTCTACTGCTTCTGTCATCATCTTCCAAATGTTTTTCCCATCATCAGGCACTACTAACAAAAACAAGCTGAATGAATTAATCTAAAAACACGTAATCTAAAACACGGTGGTTTTTGTGCGCTGTGGTTGTGCATGGATGTGGCTGATGTAACTCATGCTTACCTCTGAAGAGACAGGATGCTTCCCAAGTTACGGTAGAGGACAATGCCGGTTACAAAGGCGGAGGCCTCATCTTCATCTGTTACACAAACACATACACAAGTTCAATTTCACTGTGATTTAAACTAGGGGAAGTGTGTACAGATATTCTTCTGTCGAAGAAAAAACAAGCTTTTCATTTCGCCCCATTTTTGCCCTTAAAACAAACGGAAAGGCAAAAGTGCAGACTCGGCCCTGCTGTCTAACGCTATGTTTAGGACTGCCAGCCCCAAAAGCGATTTTTGGCAAATCTAGATTATATCAATAGATTTATGATAGTCTGGACAGCCAGAACACCCCCCCCACCCCCCCACCCCCCGAGGTAGAGATCTGCGCAGGTGAAGTAGCCAGTTTCTTGTGCATTATTGATCAATTTCTGACGGATTTTCACAGTTTTGGAATCTGACCTTCAGTTTCCAGTATTTTGATCTCTCCCCATTCATAGAAATAGAGGCCTGGTCTTGAGTGACTGGAAATAACTGCTGGGCACCAAGTAACCTTTCTTGTCTATACGGACTTGATGAAAGCCACATCACCAGCGAGGCTACGTAGTTACTGGCGCCTGCATCGTTCCCACAGCAGCCCATGTAGATAGGTTTGTGATGTCCAGATCAATGAGTCTGATCACTTGCAAGTAAAAGTGTGGACAGTCATCTCAGCAGATCTGATCTGAGAAACAAATCCGATTTCCCTGCAGTCTGAACATAGTCTGTTTTTTGAAGGATCACAACTTTAATCTAAATCCGGCTGTGTAGGATAGCCAGGGTGACCTTTTTGGTCCACCGTGTTTACATGTTCACCGTGGTTTGAATATTGAGGCTGTGAAGCTTCAGGTAGGCCTGAAATATAGATACCTAGACCTTGGCAATGTGTATGTGTGAGGTTGGGAGTGAGTTAAATACCTCTAACATAATGCACCTATGTGACATAATATGTGCACATGTACTCTTTATAAAGACTAATATACCGCTTTAATTGCATATATTGCCAAATAATCTTTTATTTTATGTAAAATAAATGTAAAAATGAATAAAAATGCAAATAATTAATAATCATTTCCTTTACTTTATTTTTTTTATTTCAATGCCAGTGTAGAAAACACTAAAAAATACATAAATAAAACAAAGTCAGTGGCCATAAAAAAATCACAATTTCACTACACACTGTTCAGTCCCCCTGGTGTGTCTGACAGGACTAAAAGTGATGTTGAGAAGGCGGGGCTTAAAGAGGCATGTCTAAAGCTGTAAAAATCTGAGGAAGTCGTAAAATCAAAGGGAAGTCCTGTACCTTTTACACAATTTAGAAAAAGAGCACATATGGACACCCTAGGACCGCTCTCCCTCACGCCTCATCATGCAGCACGATGCTAGAAACACAGCTATCTGTTAACTGACATAACAGAACTAGCAAAAAGATGGAAACCTCCTCCCCGGGCTGGGAGCATTATGTGATGGGAAGGCCTAGCATGAGGGGTGGGAACTGGATACAACTCAACTGAGGAGTAAAGTGTTTGAGCAGTGCAGCAAAACGGCAGTAAGAACTCCGGACATGTCAGGGTTAATCCTGCATCTCTTCTCATTCAGAGAGCATGCAGGTCTCTCGCTCTTTCTCTTTTTCCCTCCGGCTCCTAGAGCCCCTGGAGCTGGCCTACTTGACTAATCATCTATAAACGTACACACGCAACACACGTGTACACACACACACTTCCAGCAGTTGCTATGACGGCATATATGGCCATGTTGGATCTGAGATGACAAGGCACACAGATATAAGCGTGCAGAAACACACGCCAGGAGTGTGCGGTAACACTTCACAGCTGGACAAAAAGGAGAGACACACACATACACAAACATATACAAACACACACCCAAATAAGGTCCATCTGCTCTTCCAGCTACACTGATTCAGCTCGAAAAGCTGATTCAAGCCTGGCAGTGCGTTACAGAGGGAGAGACAGAGGGGGAGAGGAAAAGTGAGGAACAAAAGAGATCAAGATAGGGAGGGTGAGACAGAGAAAGCTAGAGAAGTAGAGTAAGAATGGGGGGGGGTGTAGGGGTACAGACAGAGAACAGAGAAAAGAGAAAGAGAGGCCTGCGGTGTAGCCTCTGTGGGCATGGAGAGGCTGAGTTAGTCTCTGGGGACAGTTTTATTTCTGCCTGTCTCCACTTACTGCACCAATCTGCCAAAACAGAACAGCCTCTGGCTCCATGAGGCCAGCAAAAGCCTAGAGGGCCACACGGCACTAAAAAATTGCAAAGTGTGTTCAGCAGGAGACGGAAGAGACACAGGAGTGTGTATCGGGGGCCGTTGTCATATGTGTACACATTAAAAGTTTGTGTGAACCTGATTGAAATGTTTTTCAATCAAAAGTCGCATGCCCTAATAATTCAAATCTGTGATTTAAATGTTTGGGCAGGTGTAAATATAGTAATCGCACTGAGACCCTTGAGAAGACGTGGTCCCAAAAGAAACTCCCATAGCCAGGTGTTAACGTAGTATGTTGCCCAGGTGATAACTACAGCTATGATCTAATACAATCTCTGCCATTAAACTGTTACTCAGTGGTGGCTCAGCGGTTAGAGCGCCGGGATATCGATAACAGGGTTGTGGGTTCGATTCCCGGGCTCGGCAAGCTGCCACTGTTGGGCCCTTGAGCAAGGCTCTTTACCCTCTCTGCTCCCCGGGCGCTGGAGTTGGCTGCCCACCGCTCTGGGGGTGTGTCTGTACTCACTGCCCCTAACACATGTGTGTGTGTGAGTGAGGACACATTTCGCTGTACAGTGTACAGTGACAAATACGTGCACCTTTACCTTTAAATATGCACTAGTCCAGAACATAGGACCATCAGTTTAGGCCATGTCAAAACTCTGCTGTCCATATTATGGGATTCTAGTTGTAGCGCACATGCAGATTTTTTTAAACACAAACATACAAAATGTGATGTGAAGTTACTACTTGGAATACTTTACCCTACACTGTATTTTACACTGTATTTTGCACTGTAATACTCACTTTTTAGTAAAGAGCCCTGAGCCCTGAGCTGTCACCACTGTTTTCCATTTCTAACAGTTGCCTGAATCCTGGTTAGATTATTACTCTATGATGTTTGTAGAACTTCTACAAGTTCTAGGGTGACATCTGTCAGACAAAGCAGCCATCCATTACATTATGTAGATATTTCATGATTAATAGAAGTGCTCCAAAATGACTTACATTACCTAAATAGTAATAATAAAACATGGCTACCTCTGTTCAACCGTTTGGCAGTACTGTATATGTGAGAAAGTAATAAACTCTTTCAAACTAGTATGTCAAATGATTTTTTTCTTCTGTAACCACTGGAGGTCTGAAAGATCCTAAAGTATGTCTAATATAAGCACCGCTCTCAGCATGCCCTCGCTGTCAATCTGCTCCGAGCGTCATGGAAACAGAGCTCCCAATGGGGGTGGAATTTAGGCCTAATTGCTCTTGATTGGCTCCTGTTGACTCCTGATTAGGCAGCAACTGCCCTATTAGCATAGTCGCAGGGGAGGGAACTTCTCTAATGGTCTGTAACGTTGAGCCTGACAAACATTAGACAGAGACCACCGCTATTAAATCTCAGCCCACTGCTCTTTTCAAACAAACAAAGCACAAAGACTCTTTTCTTTTCAATATGCTTCTGTACAGAAACACAGCGTTAGCGTGGTCTAGGGAGTGTGTTTGTATTTGAATACGTACTAATTAAATATTAATAATAATAAGTAATAGAGACGGCTGCAAAAACAGTCCATTTTGAATTTGCCATGGATGTAAGGTCACAAATATGTGCATATATCTGCATACTGTGAGGTTGAATTTTAGAATGAAAGTCATGTATCTTTATTTGTCTTAAAGGCTCAATAATAATAATTAAAAACAGCCAAGAGATAAAAATTGTCATGCTATATGGAAAAAAGTAATTAAATAAATAAATAAAGTAATAAAAATCAGGAAGAAAAGTAATAAAACATGTTAATTATGTCTTTAAATATTGTTGCTGTAACACAAAAACCTCATATATCTAAAATGGCAACTTTACAGAAGAAGGAAAAGACTTTGTAACTTTCAATGGGCGTCAATGTAAGAAGATTTAAGTAATTTAGAACATTTCTATTAGTCCATTCGTCATGTAATTTTGATACAGTGTAAAGAACAACTGCCAGAATTACATTGTATTAAAAAACTGCATAAAATACATAAGTGGAGATACAAGGTTTTGCACAACAGCAATAATATACATGTATGCCCTAAGGAACAAGTGTAAAAGTAGTGTGCAAGGCACTAACCTGGGTTTCCAGTGGAGACAATGTTCTTTGAGATGGTGACTCTATCCTCAGAGTTGCGGGCCCAGTCCACCATGCCCCTCCACCCCTTCATGGGAAAGCTGATGTCAGCAGTGCCTGCCACAGGTCGCTTGTGAATACTTAACACTGAGGGCACACACGGGCACAGATGTCAGGATGGAGACTACACAGGAAAACTTTCAGAAAACACTGCACTAGACTATGTCCTTGTGCAGTCATTGAGGGAAAATAATAGACTGATAAATCACTGTGCTGATTAGTTATTTATCTCAGTGTTACTAAGCTCTACTAAAGCATGAGTAGACTGATAAATTACTGTGCTGATCAGTTATTTATCGCAGTGTTACTGAGCTCTGTTAAAGCCTGAGTAGACTGATAAATCACTGTGCTGATCAGTTATTTATCTCACTGTTACTGAACTCTACTAAAGCATGAGTAGACTGATAAATCGCTGTGCTGATCAGTTACTTTTAGGACTGAGGGATTGTTAGTTTTGAGGCAGGTGACAGTCCTATAGGTGGTGATTCTCTTCAGTGAGGCAGCAGTAATGAAGTGTGTGTGTTTCACAAGGCAGTGGTAAAGAACAACTTGTGGCCCCCACTCCCTCACACTCCTCTCTCCAACTGTGCCAGCCCCGCTGAGCAGCCCACTGCAAAACAGCTCATCTCCTGCCTTGTCTCTGCCAGTTTGTGTGCATGAGTAAAGCGCATCTCCCACTTGGGCCGTGTGCTGGGGAGATGTGAGTGGATCACAGTGGGATTCTAAGGCCTCTCGAACGCCCCAAGCTACAGGATCTGGGTAGATGTGCGTACATCTACTTGTCCCAAGAGAGCAGCCTATAAAACATCTCAGGGGAAAGTTTCATTCATGGTTCAGGGACTAGTGGGGATTTACTGCATTATTATAAAAACAGCTTCCAAAAAGGGTTGGAGCGATGCCATACCATACTTTTGATTGTTTTTAAACAGTATTTCAATGGATGGTTCTTTAAAAATGTATAATTTTTATAATCTCCATGTGATATACGGCCAGGTACAGGGAAACCAGTAAACTGTACTGGACGTCAGTGCTTCAAAACAAGAATTTATGACCTCTGAGCTTCTATACCATGTAGAGAACATTTAGGAACTTTTATTTTTGAGAGTTTAGTGACATTTCACACAGCTGGGTATATTGTTTCAGTACTGGAAAGGATTCAAATCGATTATCTATGCACACAGGTTTAATAGCCCACAGGGGTGTATCGCATACCAGACAGGATTAGGTTCAGCTGAAACAGAATATGATGAGACTGACCAAGATTGTCTGTGACCTCGTAGGTGTCCTGAAAGTCCTTCATTCGGAGGCTGATTACATCCACAAAGTCCTCCACCAGACGAAAGAGCTCCTTAACATTAGGCCCCAGCTGAAAGATACAAACATCAAGCTATGGGTCTCAGAGTTTAAAAGAGTTTAATCATAGAGACTAAGAGGCTACATAAAGTTAAACAGAAAAATCTAATTTTCTCTAATGAATGTAACTGATTAAGTCATACTAAATCTTTGAACTTAACCATAGTAATTGTCACTGTTTAGATGCCCAAAAGTCTTCTATATTAACTACTCATAAAACATAAAACATGATTTTTTGGCAAATTATGAAACTCTAATACAGAGTTACTCCAAATCACTAGTGTGGCCTGTAAAAAAACTGCTCATAAGCTGGTAATAAAGGTATCATCTTCATAGAAGAGTCATAAGAAGTAAATCACTGTAGGCTCTAAGTGGCTCAGTGGTCTAATGCACATTTGAATCCCAAGCTATGCTGCTTTGACACCAGCGGCCGGAGTCCAAGAGAGCACAACTGCCCATACTTTCCAGGTGGGTTGACAGTGCTTTCTCCCCTCATCACTCTTAAAGTAATGTTGTTCAGCACAAGCGTCTGTTAAGTGGTGTGGCAGAGCTGTGGACCCAGCACTTTCATCCTTGCAATGCCGCATTGGCAGCAGTTCGAAAAGAGACAGTGGCTGGCTTCACGTGTATTGGAGGAGATATGTGTTATGTCCTTGCCCTCATAGTGTTGGGAGCATTCCTATTGCTAGGGTGAGCTACGAATGAGTGGGATAATTGGCAGTACCAAATTGGGAGGAAATAAATAGAAAAAATCTGAAATAAAACAAGAAAATCTTCAGACCTCAGCATCTAAGGCATTTGCATGCTGTGACTTTGACCAAAGGGTGTTATTAGGTACTGACTCTGTAAGAATTCCAAACTTTTGCACAGGCCACACTGAAGATTACAGTTTTTTGCTATGTGCAAGACAGAGTAACTGTGTATTAGAATGTGCCAAATATAGTCTGTGTTTAATACTTCTAATACAAAAATATATAATTGCATGTTCAATGATTCTTTCCGTCAAAACCTGGCAAATACCCATGGGAGACTACTCTGAGCTTTTGAATTGCAGTAACAGTAATAGTGAATAGACTATTAAAGCCAGTATCAGTTAATGTTAAAAACCCATTTTTCTGCCAGACAGGGAAGACATTCAGGTTGTGCCGAATGAAAAAATATCATGCGGACCACTGATCCAGCAAATACCTGCCACTGCTGGATTGAATAGCTGTACCCGCCATTCAGTTCGCAGCATCAAAACATATATGTTAATATTCATACAGTCCTCTCTGTGGGTATTCGGACTATATTTGGTATCTGTTTATAGATTGAGTGCTGTGGTGCTAGTCTGCTGGTGCCATGGTGATGCAGACTGGATGTTTAAAGGGCCCAAAACTTTTGACTTTTCCATTTCCGGGAACAATTAAATGACCATTTTCTAACCTCTCTTAGAATTACACAGGCTTGCGACCATATTTGCAGCTACGGTTACTTTATAGACTTTCTAGAGCAGTATGTGAATGCCATGTTTTTAAATCTAGCAAATCTTGCCATGTTCACATGCTGCCAAAAAGTCTTATTTCAATAATGGAAGGAAAATTCAGTTATCTATGATATGAGCTCTTTAAGGACTGGCGGCAGAAAGGGAGAGAGAGAGAGAGAGAGAGAGAGAGAGAGAGACTGGAGCGTGCCTCTCTCTCTCTTTATTTCTCTCACTGCTGAATATAAACCACATCTCCCCCTAACGCTCCTAATACACACACCCTTCTCACAGCTTACTGACTCATACCCACTGCACTCCTCTCACTCACTCTCTCCCTGACATTTCGCTAGAGTGTCTCTCTGAACTGAAGTTTAATAATATGATAGGAACACCTACAGAAACTAAATGTAATAACGCATTAGTCATATACTCCTCGCTAAATAAAAGGTTTCGCAAATGCCGTTCCCTTGTGGTCAAAATCCATGTGAGAGAATAGCTGCGCAGATTAAAAAAGTACAAGGAGACTATTCCTCTTTAAACGCAAATTGATGAATCATGCTGGTGTTTGGGCTTTGTGTGGTGAGTAGGTACAGAAGTGTAGGAGACAGAACCCACCAGCTGCGCTTCTTCCCATCGCTCCCTGTTCTCCTCCATCAGTAGATTACTAATGGACTGAACGAAATTCTGCAGAGAAAACAAATGATTCCGTACAGTATACAGTATACATCAGATATCTCCATTATGTCTTTCTTCACTAGGTGCTTCTCTAGCTGATCAGCAGATCTACAGAAATTAATTACACTGTGTTCATCAAATCTACCAGCTTGGAAAATGAAAGCTTTAATGCAGTATCACTGAAGGTCCGTCCCAAAGGTTTGTTGACTGAATGGTGTTGGTAATAAAGGCAGAACTTCCATATGACTGTTGAGAACGTGCAGGGAGGTTTAGCTTCAGAGTCGAGAGTGGTGGTGCACTGTTCTACTGTGCAGCTTAGCTTGCACAAATAAAATCTCTATAGAAGGTTCATAAGAAGTAAATCACTGTGGGCTCTGAGTGGCTTAGCAGTCTAATGTGCTACCAATATGTCCCAGGGGTCAAATTTTCAAATCGCAAGTCATGCTGCTTTGCCATCAGCAACCGAGTCCAAGAGAGCACAGTTGGCCATACTCACCAGGTGGGTAAATAGCGCTCTCTCCCTTATCACTCTTAAAGTAATGTTGGACCGGCACAGACATCTGTTAAGTGGCAGAGCTTAATATGTTAATGAATAATAACTGTGGTGTTATTGCAAAGGGTGTCCTGTGTTCTTAAGGAAAAAAATGTCCAGGACATTTTTCATGACTACATACAAGGAACTTTTTTTTATGCATTTAAATCTTGGTACTATTTTTGTAAGATGCAAATCCCTGTATATTTTTTTTGGTAGTTAAATAATGGCTATCTAAAAAGGAAGTCAAGCTGCAAGCTAGGCAGAAAGTCCTGAAAACAGTAAAAACATGGGCAAATATGGGTAATGTTTTAAATTACATCTTATTAATTAGCAATGAACTTAATGTGCATAATCAGTGCCTTACATCTACATAAAACAATTTGAACATTTGTCACCAAATTAGGAGCAAATTTAGCTACAAAAACTTGATATAGCTGAAAAATCTAGCAAGAAGAAAGTTATTAGAATAGGAAAGTTGCCTTAGCACATATGTAAAATCCTGTATTTGTATTATTGTATGATAATAGAAATGCTTCAAAATGAATGAAACCTTTTTACATTGAATCCCAGTTTTTTTTCTTTACCTTTAAAGCCACTATGGAGATATAAAGTGCGTTACAGCCAAAAAACCCTTTTATTACACTCTCGGCGGCTCAATAGCTCAACTTTTCCAGGACTTCTCTAATATTTCCAGGACATTACTAATTTCTCAATTTCCCATGACTAAATTTCCAGTTTTCCTGATTTTTCTGGATACATGGGGATACTTCTGCAGTATTATAAGTCATGCTATACCATGAGACACTGGCACTGCACCAGTGCCAAACTCTCTCAGCATAGTACTATTTTGGAATGAATGTGTTAATCTAAATCTACTAAAAATGTAATTCAGTACTAACCATATGATTAACTATGCATTTATGAAATAGCATTTAAACACTACAGTAAAATGTCAGTAAAAACTCTAAACAAAGGTTTACACTCTGCACTAACCCTCATGTCAGCACTGCTGGGGCTGTAGTAGGACCTCCTGAAGATTTCGGTCATGTTCTTCAAAACGTCCACTATAGCCAGCAGATCTCCGCTGTAGCTGGTGCCATCACTGGAGGTCACCCTCAGCTTGGTCATTACCTCAGAAACTCCATCCCCCACAAGGCCCCTCTGTGCTTTCGACAAATGGTCTCGGGTCTGAGAAAACGACAATCAGCCAATGGTTTCTCCACAAAGCAGCAACATTGTTTGTATATATGACATGTGTTATGGGTGCTCACCAGTGTTTGGATGCTGCGGTAGTCATTGGAGATACACTTCATGTAGGTGGGATTCTCCCAGTAGGCAATTCCCTCATCGTCCAGAGAGCAGCGACGAAGGATAAGGCCTGTATCAGTATACACAAGTTACCATGTTACCATGACTACAGCCTGCTAATGGCAAGTTTTTTTTGTTGATCATTTTAATACAGTAATTGGCACTTTTTATTTTGATAGCCCCCAATTCATTGTTTAAATTAATGCTTAAATTGTTAACAAACTATCTGGTGGCTCTACGGTTATAGTAAACAAGGATTACAAGGTTTACACTCTAATACGCTCTTTTGGGTTGGGGGGTTTTTTCTACCCAAATTCTGGCTGGAGCCTGTTGGGTCATTTTTCTGGAGTATTTATAGAGCTCTGGGGAGTTCTGAAGGCCGGCTGCTGGGTTAGGGAGAATGTCACAGTAACAACTCAGATGATTTTATGCCCTTTTTAGGAAATTTAACAATTTGTTATTCTAGTTTAATAACATTTGCCTACCTGGCTACGTACTAAGCTATCTGATTACCAAACAAACATGATTAGATCAGTCAGGTTGGAACGTCTGTTCAGCATCTTATTACACTACTAAATATGTAGTAAAATAAAAAAATGATATAAAAAAACAAACAAACAATAACAAAATAATGAAAAATCAGCCCAGTGCGGAGTCAAAGTATCCAGTGTGTGTTCTGTTATAAATTGACCCAGTGTTGGTTAATGGAAATGTTCCAAAAAGAGGGTAGATTTAGGTTTTGGTTTAAATTAGGGTTATGGTTTTAGTGAGGAAATCTACCTAATATTAATTTAAAGATATTTTAAAGACAGTGCTAGCATATACAAAGCATCTAGAGCGGACCATGATGATGAAGTGTTGCCTAATCCTCTTTTACACCCTAGGTGTTAACCCTTTGAACTGAAAAGCTGTCTTAAGATAGGTCTTAAGAACTGAATAAGAAGCCTGCAGGGGTTACCCCATTCACTTCAGCGGAGCTGTCTATGGTCCTGAAACAGAATGCCGCATTAGCAGTGATAGTGATGAGGCATTTAGCTGTGGAGGGTGTTTAAGTGTGTATGTGTGTCTGAGTGTGTGTAGGAAGATGCAGTAATGAGTTGGCTCTCTTACCCACAGCATTGGGTGGGCAGCGTACAGCTGCTGTGTCTCCAGCAGGAGTTCTCTTCCACACCACATTAGAGAAGTTCTCCTCATCACAGATCTCATGGGGCTCTTTGGAAGAGAAAAGAAGTTAAAAAAAATGAAGAAAAAAACCCCAATAAAACCCACAGAAATGAGTACTGTGCTGGAACCACTGGCACATGCACCTGGGCATCTCTTCTCATTACAGCGGCGTACTTCCTCGCGGTCTCCTGGGCACGGCTCTCCACCAAAGAATGGCCCATAACACACTCTCTGTCTCTGCTGGCTCCCTCCACCACATGTCTTCGTACAGCTGGACCACAGGCTCCACTGCTGCCATCGTCCATCCACAGGACACTCCCTCAGGAAGCAGTCCCGTGTCTGCAGCCATTCCCCCTGGCACTCAGAACCGCCATACGACGGGCCGTTACACTCGCGGGTCCGCTGCATAGTGCCATTAGAACAGGATGCAGAACAGGAGCTCCAGCTGGACCACTCGTTCCACACTCCATCCACTGAAGGGAGAGAGAGAGAGAATAAAGAGTTATGCATAGCTCATACATTTAGAGTAAGCTATTCATTTAATGATGTTTGCACTTCAAATATCTACATTTCAGAAATAGACTGCCTAGCAGAAGGATTTGTCTACTTCTCACTGTAAGGAGAAGGAAAATCACCCTTTCTTCTGTGCAGATTTGCACCAAGTTGTCCAGGTTGGTTGGCTGAAGCTTACAGACCATTCACCTGCATTCCTGTGCTGTTTGGGCTTTTGCATGGGATCACTCTCCTGCTAAAAGGTGGGGTTTCTTGTAAGCTTTGTTTTCTGTCTGGTTGGCTTGCAGTATCTCTCTGTAGTTTACAGCATCCATCTGTCCTTCAATTATTAGAAAAATCACACCACAACATGATGCTGCCATCCCCATACTTCACTTTTTGTTGAGGACTGATTAGGTTTGAGCAATAAGTTAGGTTGGCACCACTTATAGCATTTACAATGTGGGCCAATCAGCTCCATTTTTGTCTCATCTGGCCACAAAGGGTAAACTCCACAGTTTTCATGTGTTTTTTTCTTCAGTAATGGTCTCTTTCTAGAACCGCTTCCATTCAGAACAGCTCTTTATATCGTTGACTGAACTCTACAGCTCCTTCAAAGTAATTGCTGGTCTCTTTCTTCTTGCGCTGACATTTTATTCTTGCTCTGGTTTTGAGTTTTGAAGGCCAGCCTTGTCCAGGCAGTGCCTGGGTGATGTGATGCAGCTTCCATTTCCTCACAGTAGATCACTGGATCTTTTCATACCTTAAAATCTTTCTCTCTGATTTGCTTAAATAACTTTCCAAACAAACAAAATTGCTATCACACATTTTAATTGCTAAAAAAATTGTATCTTGTATAGTTGTTCACATCACGTCAAAAGTACATGATGAAGGGGCCAAAATGTTCATGAAATGTTCAAAATGACTTAAAATAAAATCTTTTTACACTGACTTCCATTGAAAGTTCAGAATGTAATTTCTTTCTCCTGTAAAGTTGCCATTTTTGAGATGCAAGGATTTTGTGCAACAGTCACAGTCTAAATATTCATTGAATTTCATTAAAAAAAAAAAATTGACACTGCAGAAAATACCAAAACAAAAACGTGCCATCTAGTGTCATCTACTCTAATCTGCTCATTTTTAAAGGAGGCTGAATACTTCTGTATGTCACAGTATATCTACGAATGTGAGTAAGCACCTCTATGAAGAACAGGACAGAAATTCAGAGGGAGAGACAGAGAGGAGAGAGGAAGAGTGATATTTTGTTGCCAAGCCTTTAGTCTCTCGTCCATTCAGGAGTAATTTAAAAGCTCACTTAGTCACCATCTCTGCGTGTGAGCCTGACAAAGCCTCCTTTCAATCTCTCCCACCCACACTGCCTCTCATCTGCCTTTAATTGTGACACTTGATGGAAGTCATTAGGGCTGAATGGGGTGCTCTTTATTTAAAGCTCCTCACCTGGGCAGACGGCGATGTTGCAGAATTTGGTCTGTTTCTCGGGGCCTACGCACGCATCTCCTCCAAACTGCGGTGGCTTGCAAGTGCGCGTGCGGTCCCTGTAGCCACGGCCACAGGTGGAGGAGCACAGACTCCATGGAGACCACTCGTCCCACGCACCGTGCACTGCAATCAGAGCGGCTAGGGTATGATTTATAGAGAGAAAGACACCCTTCCACGCACAGACACACTTAACGCACACACACATACGCATACAGACAGGCACACAAGCACTATCTACTTACATACAAATGAAATGTGCATACAAATAAAAGTCTCTACACAGCATTTCTGCGGTGACTCCACAGCAGTGAAGGCTAACCTCCGTCCACACATGGTGGGTTCTGGGGTGCTGAATTGCAAATGGTTTTAGCAATATGAAGAAGCACCACTGTGTGCGCGCTGAGAGCCCCTCTGTTTGTTTCATATGTGGGTGTGTGAGCCAGAGGATTGCTTTGCATATTTATGTACACCCCAGAGGTGAAAAAGACGTGAGCATGCTCAGATACAACATATCTGTTACAGAGAGAGAGAAAGCTGCAGGAAGAGATGAAAGAGGAAGATGGAGAGAAAATTGAGAAAAGAAAGACAGAGAGAAGTAAAGGAGAAAGGAGAGAGAGAGATAAAGGATAGTTAAAGTAGAGAGGGAGAGAGAGTGAGAAAGACAGAGAAATACAGGGAAAATAAGGAGATGATGAGAAAGACGTATGGAGTAAAAAGACAGAGAATGAAGATTTGGTTTTCTTTTTTGCAAAAAGTTTTTGAAATGTTGAAATTTTGGCAAAAAAAATTGCGAAAGTTGTGTTTCCATCCACTAGAGTTACGCAAAGAAACTTAAGATGAGGCAGGCTACCACGATTAGGAGCAGCATCAAAACAAGCCAAAATAGAAAGATTTAATGTGATCTTTCCTTTTAGTAGAATCATCTATACTGGCATTGTCTTTTTATGGCTATGTTGTTTGTTTGCAGTTCAGACACACAGAGCAAGATGAGCAGTGGCCAACCCAACGAGGGCTGAAATCTCCTTGCCACTCTACAACATCCACCACGCGTTTGGGGACGCATCAGCAGTGCAGGACCAGTTTTTTGACTCAGCTTTTCAGAAAGTCAAAAACAACCAGTGTGTCATGATCTCAACACCTACATGGCCAGTCATTTTTCCGGTGGCCACATGTACCAGTTGAAAAGGGAATTATGTGACACTCAGCCATATAAGTCATTGTTTATTCAAATCACTCTTGTCAAATGTTTTTTTTTTCCTCTGGCATGAAACTTTTGGCCTTTTTCCATTTTTTTATGCACATGTTCAAAATGTGCCAAACACTTTGGAAACCCTTTAGAAAGAAAAGGATAGATGAAGGAGACAGAAAGGCAGAGAAGTGGGGGAGAGGGAGAAAGACAGAGAGAATGAGAGAGAGAGAGAAAGAGAGATAGAGATGAAGGAGACATGAAGAAGAAAGACAGAAAGAGGGAGAGAATAAAAGGAGGGAGGTGAAGGTGAAACAGGAAAGGACAGAAAGAAAAAGAAAGGAGGGATAAATTAGATAGAGAAAGAGAGAGAGAGAGAGAGAGAGAGAGAGAGAGAACAAGAAAAAGCAAGATGAAGGGGAAAGAGATAGAAGAGGGGGAGAAGGGAGAGAGAGAAAGAGGGAGAAGGACAGATAAAGATATGATGGAGACAGACAAGAGGAATAGAGGACACAGAAGATGAGAGTGAAAAGAGGAAAAAGATAAGGTTAAAGGAGCAAGAGAAAGGGGACAAGAAAAAGAGAGAGAGAAAACGGAGGGAGCTAGAGAGAGGGGAGAGCGAGAGGGGAGAGAGAGGGGGAAGCACCACCCAGTATGCACTGGGACAGCTCTGGCACTGTGGGTAGATGTCCTGCTATGCTCTACTTAAGCCCATTACCATCTCTTCACTGCTCTCCAGCACTGGGCTTCCAGAGGCTAGCAGAAGCCTAGGGAGAGTGAGTCTCAGCTGGGCAGCGGGTGGGCGGTCAGTTGGCGATGGAGTGGAGGGGATTTTGTAACAGGAGGAATTGACCTATCCATGCCCCTCCCACAAACACGCTCTTCTGTAGTTACTGTTGTGAGACTGAACAAGCTTTAGAGGACGTGCCAAGAAAAATCACTTAACTTACTGAACACTTCTAGTGCAAACTGTAGTGTACAGTGCAGGATTTGAAATGAAGTGAGCAAGATGTGGCTGAAGTGTAGACTTTCAGCATACACTTCAACCACATCTTGATTACAAGTGTGGTTAACCTATAATCATGCTCAATTTATTTTGTTCTTATTGTTTAATAATTTTTTTTGTTGCGTAATCAAGCTAAAGCTGTCGCTTCCAACCTGCCTAGACGTGATTATCTACACATCTACAGTGGAGTCACTAGCCTAGAATTTTGAACCTTTTGAACCTCAGGATCATTATTCTGTTTATAATGCTGTTATTAATCCAGAATCTACAATCAATTATTCTGTAACAGATTATCAGATTTTGTGGAGAGCCTCAGGGTTCTATTGTAGGGTCTATAACATTGATGTTAATTATGAGTATAATGCAGTGATGTGGGTGAAGAACTGAAGTGTAGGCCTACATACAGGGTACAAGTGGGGTTTCTGCTTTAGCCGACATTCTGTAAGCTTTTTCAGCCTCTCAGAATCATCTACGGAGGGTGGAGCACGGATAGGTGGAGTGGTGGGCTGATGGGAGAGGTGGGATGGCCTGAGGTGGGCGGTGCTTACCTGGACACACAGCGGTGTTGTTGCAGGGTCTCTGCTCGCGCAGTGGCCCGCTGCACTGCGTGCTGTACGAGACGGAGACGCAGAAGCGCGTACGACTCTGCCAGCCTTCGCCGCAGGTGGCCGAACACACACTCCACGGGGACCACTCCTCACCCGACGGAGAGTCTACCAGGACAGGGTTGGGGTCAGGGTAGGGCCAGGGAGAGCAGGGTTCAGTGGGGGGTGGGGGTTGAGGAGGGAAAAGGCGCCAAAACTAATTAGCATGCAGGAGTTAGCCTCATGTGCTACCTCAGGCTTGTTTTTTTTTATATCCTGGACATTCGGATCTCGGAACAAGGCGAATGTTGCTCTTCAGGATATGTCAGATCAATTAGACAAAATGATGATTTTACATGGCTATCCAGCAGAAGAGTCAGACAGCTGCAGCTTTGGATATTGCACAGTCTAATACAGAGGGATGATGGGGGGATCGTACAGCTGAAATTCTTCATATGATGCCTTTCTTTTACTTAGAAGAGAGGATCTACACAAAGGGTCATATACTGTCCAAAGCAGCAGGTCACTGCTGTGATATCTTGACAGAGTACTGTTCAAGAAGACATTTTTTTTAGAAACGTCTTTCTGAAGATCCTCTTTAAATAAACATACACATTGTTTAGACATCAGGCTACAATTTCCTAATTGCTTTAAAAAAAACCTACCTAAATCCACAGTGGGCCAGATTCATAAAATGCCCCAGTAGATTTAACAAGACGTTAAGAGCAAATAGCATTGCCTAACACATTTTCTCCTCCATAAACAAGGACTGCTGGTGTGTTTTGTCGTTTATGTGATATCTGGCACTGTGCCACCCTGCTAATTATTGCAGTTGAACTAATTTGACAGTTCTGAAGCTTTATTGAATGTTTAGAACATACATGGTCACATAAGTGAGTCCTGATGTACGTACTCAACTGATTAACCAGTATATTTAAAAGGCATAATCTGTTTGGACTGAGCATCATGACATTCATCACAACTGCAGCTGTGATGAATTTGACTTTCTTAAAAAAAATATCTGAATGTATTTAAGGTGCCCTAGAATGTCAAAGTGTATTCTGATATACCGTTTGCCTCTTCCTTAGAAAAAAGCCGGCATAACCAATACAGTGTGGTGTGGTACGCGTTGAAGCGAAGGCCCGAAGGGTGTAAACAGGGTGTTAAATCTAATGTTAGACGACACTAACTGGACTACCTCAGCCGACTAACAAACCGGAACTAAACATCTACACATCAGAAGGGATATTAGTGGCTTAATTTTTACCACTAACACTCGAGAAAGCAAAACCCAGAGGCCTGAGTGGAAGCAATGCTTAAAGCTAACTGCCTACAAGCTCTTTAGCATACATCAGACAAGGGATGCAAATCAGGGATTGACACTATCCTCTCATCGTGTCCTCTCAGCGCGATGTGCTGTTAGCAAGCTAAAGAGATAGTAGCCAGATAGTTTTAAGCCTTGCTCCCACTTGATTCCCTGGGTTTGGTTTTCTTGAGTGGTTCATCCAATCAAATTGAAATACTTGGACTGAGGAGACATAATTCTTATGCTCTGGCATGACCTTAACATTCAATTAAGGTCAGCAACTCAGAGCAAACATGCAATTTGTATTTTGTATCTTTATGTTTTTTCTTACAGAGTGGATAAAGGTTGTTCCATTTGATACATTGGATATATATGTTTTTATATATTTTATTTTTTTATTTACCTGGTTTTTGTTTTTCTTGAAGGTGTTGTGTCCATTTTGCCACCCCAGCAGGCACAGGGTGTTTATTAATGGTCATTAATATGCATTAGATCGTTAACATGTTTAATAGGCTCTTACTGACGACGTGTATATTATCACAGAGGTTAAGAGAGAGTGGTGCACTGATCATCACTATGGTGACTTTATGAGTACCACTTAAATAAAGGACATTGCAGGGCTTAGCTCAGTTACCGTAGCATTTTTGCTATTTTTCAATCTGGCCAAGTGTCTTTGTCTGCAGGTTTTCTGCAATGAAAAATCTGGTCTTATCTAAACTACAGCACAGACACAACACTTGTCTCAGAATCAGTCAGGACACTGAACATGAAATACTGTTCACCTGACTATTAGTCAACAAGCTAAGCAGGTCTGACAGAGCTGAGCTGGAGAAGCCATGAAATCATGGTAATCACATGCAAAGGAGCAGACGAACAGTCTTGACTGGACGGCCATGACTGTCCGATAAGCAGAGATGGATGGTAACTTGTGGAGCAGGAATGTGGGCTTTTGTGAGACTCTAGTAGGAAACGTTGGACTGACGTGAGCATCCAGTGTGACAAAACTGGAGTTTCACGGCTGTCCAACAGGTAGAACCAAGCTGTCAGAGAGGATATAGGAAGGAAGGCTCTCTTACAAAATGGTAAATCTTCTATTAAATTTCTATTAAAGCTACTGGACAGCATTCTGTAGATGAAGCAGGGAGAATGAAACCTGCCTCAACTGTTTAATGTCAATATCTCAGGGTTCTGCAATATTCCATAATAAAAAAGGCTTTAGCATGAACATGATGGCGTAGCAGGTCTAATGTCGCTCTGTGATGCACTTACAATTGGTTTACTGTAAAAAAAAAAACTCTGGGTGTCATGGTCATGATGAAGGATCACACAAAGGCATGCAATACTTAACAGAACACTCAGAATGCATGATGCCACATCAGTATCAATGATCCATCCATGATCTGCCCACATATCCACTCTTTTATAGCAATGGTTATGACATGGGACAAGCTTTACAGAACAGAACGTTGGTAAAAGTCCAACCTAACCTAATGAGAAACTGTAATTCACAACTCATTTGATTAAAATGTGCTATTAATGTCATCTTGTTTGCACTTCAAATGATATCTACACTTGAAATACATATTCAGGTCATTCCTTCATTCCAGTCCATCCAGTTCCAATTAGCTATCCACCTTTTTTGCCACATAAAGTAGCTCACTGTGTTAACCCAACATTTATCATTATTTAGAGCTATTTAGAGCTTAGCTAACTGGTTCTCAAACACTTGGGAGTGCTTTGGGACACCATATCCAAACAAGAGGACCTGCATCTATGGTTGAAGGTGCTAAATAAACATTAGAACACTCTCCCAAACGTCAATACGTCTGCTCTTACCAATTTATAGAGTGGAAACTCGGTTTTGACGCTCTGGTGAGGTCGGCGTTAGATGTTTGTGAGGCTACCAGGTGTTAGCTTACCGTAGTTAGTTACCGTAGCATTTTTGCTATTTTTCAATCTGGCCCAGTGTCTTTGTATGCAGGTTTTCCAAAAATAAAAATCGGGTCTTATCTGAACCATAGCACAGACACAACACTCGTCTTAGAAACAGTCAGGACACTGAACATGAAATACTGTTCACCTGACTATTAGTCAATGAGCTAAGCAGGTCTGACAGAGCTGAGCTGGAGAAGCCATGAAATCATGATAATCACATGCAAAAGAGCAGACGGACAGTCTTGACTGGACGGCCATGACTGTTGGGTGTTTGTGAGGCTACCAGGTCGAACGTTAGTAGGAGAACTAACCTAGCTAGCTAAGTGCCTCACAAGCACCCGGTGCATCTGCTTCACCAGTGCATCATAACCAAGTCATTTCTCTGGGTAAGGATCTTCTAGTATTGGTTTTCCCTCCACAAAACGGTAAGAGCAGACATATGGACGCTTGGGTAGTTTTACATTTAGACGCAGGTCATATAAACTACTTAGGTTTAATTTCACTGTTGTTGTAATCTCTATCAATGGATCCACTGTTGCACCGGAACACAATATAAACAAAGATGGCCAACCATATTGTTTATTGGAAAATTAGGTGCATAACAACACAGTGCAGCTCAATAGTGCTGCATTTTAAAGCAGAAGAACACCCATTAAAACACACATTAAAAATAAGGGTGATAGGAAGGGTTGTGTGAGTGTGAGGAGCCTTTAAATTAGTAAAGACTTTTAAATCAAGTGAAGGTTCTTTATCACTTTGCCTTTATGGAGCCAAAAGTGGTTCTTATATGGCATTAAATGTGATTTTTGCCAACGTTCTGCAATTCTACACTTGCTATGAAAGAGTGTATTTGTAAAAAGACCACAGATCTGACCAAATAAACATGAAGAACCATTTTCCTGGACCTAGATTAAGCCCATGCCTAGACTACATGCATTCTTTAATAGTAAGACACCACTGGCATTGCAGTGTAGTCCAAACCTAGGCTTAAACCATGTCCAGGAAACATCAACTTTGTAGCCAAGGGAAGGCCAAGGACAGCATGACTGGACATGAGCCATGCATGTCCTCTGTTGGCTCATTGGTTCTAAAGGAGGCCTGTTGGCATAACAGCTTCTCAGATTACCTACAATATTCCTACACAATGAGCTTTGAAGTCCATGATTCATACACAAACTGAGGTCCCACTGTGAACCATGCCAAACCACGTCACAGAACACACACACACACATACACATCCACACATCCCACTCACGTACACATAACAGCAAGAACAGACCATTGCAACATGCACATCCAGTCCACACCCGTGTGTGTGTGTGTGTGTAAGAATGTGGGAGGAGCGTAAAGGCCAAATATGTTGCATGTCAGCTGATATAAACGGGATGTTGTAAAGTGTGCGAGTGCGTGTGAAGAGAGTGGGGCACAAAGTAAAATGTGGGGTAAATATAAAAGTAGTTTATGATAGGTATTTGGATATTTTTGTACTGTGAAAGTATAGTTTTCACCTAAGATTCATTGATTACTGGGTTGTGTGTCTGTAAAAGTCCTAGAATTCTCACTGAAATTATTTTAATCACACTTTTGATGGCTGTGATATAACACCATATAACACCATTTTGCAGCATATGACTCACTAACAGTGAGAGCTAGACAGGTGAACAAACAGCCTCTATGTTAAGGGTCAGTTTAAACACAGTGTTAAAACTAAGCACCCCAATGGAAACAATAGCCCTATTCAGACCGGATTAGTTCATCAAATGATCAGAGCACCGCTGAGTTTATTGGACAACAGTGGATAATTCTGCCTGTCCAGTATGCCCAGCAGACATCAGACGGCAATTTGACATCAGGAATTTTAGTTGACAGTGAAAATCAAGTTGAGTTGAGTTTTGAGTAAAACCCAGTATTAGGTTGACATCAAGCTTCAACGTTAAGACAGGGGTTGAATTTTAGTTACTTAAGACCATGACTTTAAAACCAACTACATATCAATGCCTGACAACGTTAGAACTTCATGTTGTTTGGACCTTAACTTTATGAAGTTTAGCAGATGTTGGAATATGGTCACCATACCTCACTGAGATAACTAACTCTTGGTATTTTATGTGTATGTGATGTTGGCATGTGCTGGAATTTTGGTACTTTACATCACAACCAACAAAATCTCGGCAGCTGGCGTCACTATTCTGGGTTAAACTGACGTTGTCATTAGACGGTGACCTGACAGTAAAAGACCTACAGTCAATTAGATAACAAAGTATATCGATAGAAATGGTTTATTTGGACCGAAATACAATCACAGAGCATCTCCTGTGAAAGAGAGAATTAGATTTATAGGCTTGTTTTATTATTATAATTTAAAATAATGAAATGAATAAATCTATATTTTACTGCGGCGCTGTTTCAAGGAGGAATATAGATTCCTGTGAGATAAGCGCAAACCTCTTGCATTGTCTTTAAAAATTCTATTGGATCAGTCAGATCCAGTGACCACATGAATCAAAGTAAGAATAACTGGCAAAAAAACCCTGATATTATTAAAAATGATAAGTAAACAATATTAGTAAAAAATACCACAGGAATCTTTAGCTGATCGGTTTTACAGCTACTGCCCGCTGATTCCCCAATACAGTGACAGTCAGCTGCATTGCTGAGCAACGGTCAAATCCTAGAACTCACTCTGTGCGCACAGACAGACATAATGTCACTACCCACCTATATAACTCCTGAAAAGTTTTCATGTGAATCATTAGAATTGTGCTACAGATACCATGTAAATAGGCTTTTAGCATAGACTTCTATTACCAAAGAATAGTCCCAGCAGTTTGTACGAAGTCCCTGTAGTAACTGAGTAATACAGCTTAGTGTGTAATAAGCCCTGGAGTGTTAAGGGGTAAAAAAAAAAAAAAACTTTTTAGCGACTGTTACAACTAGTCCAACAGTCTGATTAATTCATTTGAATCAATAATTAATTTAATTAAATTGATTTAGCAAAAAAAAAGTGTTTGTGTCCCACTCTCCTCCGACGCTGAAAAATAATGAATTGAATTAATAATAATCATAATCAGACATTGATTGACTTGATTCAAATGTGACTCTCATTTCCACATTAGTAAAATATGTTAAAATATGTGAGTGCGCATGTGTGTGTGTGTGTGTGTGTATGCATGTTTGTGCATGTGTGTGAGCCCAAGCTGTAGCTGAGGCTGATACATGTGTTTCTTACCTGTCTGAGAAGACTGCTGTCCAGCACGGCCCTTGTCCACATCCTCACGCTTACGGCTGTCCACTGATCGCAGCGACTGGCTACGAGAGCCGTGTCGGCCCTTGCCTGTGGGAAGGGGGCGTAGTTAGCAACTTACACAATGTTTTAAAACTGAGAGAGAACTAGTCTGTGTGTTACGGCAGTATAAGGCACAGTGATGGCCACCTTTAGCACTATTCATATTGACTTGCTCTGGTCAACACTGACCTTATCAACGTTTCCATCCTCCTCCATGTTGTTATATTCTAACAGGCTTAAAATCTTTACAGCAGTACTGGCTGTAGGCTAGTATTTAAACAAAATGCATACCGAGACAAAATCCTATTACAGCTCCCAGCAAGGACAATCAAATACTTTGCTGTGAAATATGAAGAGCATGGGAGATTATGAGCTTCAAAAGGAGAGAGAAATAAAAAGTGAAAGCCAAAATGTAGAGAGGCAGAGAGAAGTGAGGATGATGAGAAGCAGAGACGCAGGGAACAATCACACTTGACTAATCACACACAGGGGTGGTCTTCGCACTAGGCAAAAGTAGTCAGCTGCCTTAGGCCCCCCTGAGCCAGAGGCCCCATTCAATTATAAATGAGATATATATTGCATATTTAATGTTAAATAGCCTGCTCAGAATATATATGCGTTTTTTACACATAATGAGAACGATTCCAATCTGTAAATGTATGAAAACAAACAAACACATGCACATCTCACCGATGCATGGCTGGGAGTTGCAGGGCCGACCCTCCTCCAGCACTCCATCACACAGGTACGCTTCGTCCGGAGATGAGTTACACACACGTGTGCGTGTCTGGACCCCGCCCCCACACTCACTGCTGCACTCCATCCAGTTTCCCCAGCTACTCCAGCCTCCTGTGACAAAACACACACACACACACACAAACGCACACAGATCAGGAATGGGAAAACTGTTTTGCACTATCCAAACAAGTGCATGTTAGTGAGGTTGTCATAGGGAGAACACACCAAACTCCTTACAGACAGTGACTGCAGTGACGATTGAACCCACAACTCCAGGCTTCTGGAGCTGTGCAACACACGCTATGTGCAGTGCCACATATGCTATGTAGCTACACTATGTGGACAAATGTATTGGGACACCTACACTTTACACCTACAGGAGCTTTTATGACATTCCATTCTAAATCTATAGGCATTTGGAGCTGCCCCCTTATGCAGCTATAAGATCTTCCAAGTTTTTCCACAAGATTTTCTTTCACTGAAACCAAGGGGCCAATACCAACCCAATTAAGGTAATGTCCCTCAGGCATTCACAAAACCTTAACTCCCTAATCCATCTGACTGCCAAATAGAGAAGCATGATTTGCTCCAGAGTCCAGCAGCAGTCTGCTTTACACCACTCCATCTGACACTTGCCATTGTGCTTGGTGCAGATGCAGCTGCTTGGCCATGGAAACCCATACTATTTGGCTACTCTGTAACTTTACGTGGCTGAGTTGCTGTGGTTCCTAAACGCTCGTTTCCACTTTTTAATAATACCACTCACTGTTGATGGTTGAAATCCCTACTAGGGTAGTATAGTGTCAAATTAAGGGAAACCACATGAATTGTACGTTTTCGACACAGGTCAGTATGCTGACAGCAGGGCAGAAAGAGTTGGACAAAGAGAAAGAGACCAGGTAGCATGAAGTTATACACGCATTCACACTCACCCAGCTCTTAATATCTTAAGTTAGTTATATGTAATGCATCTAAATAGCAGAGAAACAGCCATAAGCCCTAGAGCTGGAGGAATAATGCTTCACAACAGTGTTAGAAAGCAAAGAAAAGTCCATCACTTTCAATTCATACTTCTTAAGCTGTAAACACTGTCCTTGTGACACTGCTGACAGAGGACAAGAGTAGATGTGGTTTAAGAGAGCGGAAAAGAATAATATAAAGCAAAGGCAAATTCATTGATAAAACTGCCAAACTCTAACCCTAACCCTGGTCCTTATCCTAACCCTAACCTCAACCCAAAACCTTTTGCTTTTGATTTGATCATATAATTACACCATTCAGTTTTTTCATACCATGGTTTGGTTTCCATACATATTTTTTTTTAGAGTGCTGACATAAATAATGATGTATAGTGTTTCAAAAATATAACAATAAATACATTAAATATACTTTTAAACATGATACTCAACCCTCAATGCAATCTCAATTATTTTATGAAATGTCTTATGTCACATTATGAGTACTGTCATAAGCTAGTCATACATATATTCAAAAGTATTGCTTTATAAACACTTTATTCAATGATTATAAAGGTGTTCTGAAGCCCCTATATAGGTAAACTTCAAATAAAGCGTCACCTAATATTCTAAGGTGTCAAAAATTTGAAACAGTGGGTCATTTCTACTGTCTCTGTCAGTTCCTTTTTTTTGCCTGTTTGCCTAGAAACTAGTCTCGCATTTGCAACTCGCTCCTACGCCCTTGGTGGAATGGCACTGGAGAATTACATAAAGTGTGTGATGTCTAATGAATTTATTAGAGTGGATTTGAGCTTTAGCATTTTTGGTTTAATCACAAAGTATGCTCAATATGGTAGAACTCATATCATGGAACAACGTCCCACAAACATTACGTTTTATATCTGTGCACTTAATTTGTACTCTCACAAGCACTTACGCACTTACTCATTCACATACACACACACACATAGAAACACATGCAAACACGCACACGTGTGCAGACTATGCAGTCATCCCAGAGCAAAACTCTAAAAAGAGTTTTTTCCCTCTTAATTTAAATGAAACAAATTAAACTGCCATTTAAACGTTCCTGTCCACCAATGACGTTCCCCATTTTATGATCCATTATAAAAGCATAAGGAAGTGAGAATGGGTGCATAAATACCAGTAGAATGTGCCTGTGTGTCCTGCACTCTCATGAATGTTTAATAGCAGACGCTGCCGCCTGTCTGCTCCCACAGGCCCCGACAAATATGTATTAATCGGCATGAATAGAACATGAAGCTGGCCCACAACCAGGCAAAGACATTTTTAATTACTCACAAATCAATTGCGTGGGAGGTTGAGGGCTGATATCATAATGCACCCTCAATGACCATCGAGAGAGATACAGAGACAGAGAGAGAGAGAGGGAGAGATTGGGTACGTATGACACATGCATTTATTAATTTATTTGTTAAGTGCAGATTTAATGAGCGGTCATTAAGTATGAATCAATACATGTGATTTGATCCACTCCAAGAAGCCAAACATGCTGAGCTGCTGGTCATGGATCCTTGAAGCGAATGTGGAGAGATTACCGTTCAGAGCTGATCATCATCAGAGGGCAGTTTTCTAAAAGTACGGTCACATCTCAGCCGGGACTGAATGTGGACGATTCTCTGGAAGGTTAGAATCGTTCAGTATGTGGTCCTAATGCACAATTAGCAATCAGCTAATTTACAAATCCATGCATAGCATCTGCAAACATCCCATTAAACCCAATTAGACCTACATGTACCTGAAATACCTTTATTTAATCAAATATTTTGTATCCAAATGTTTGTGGACACCCCTTCTAATTAAGACGCACCCATTGCTGACATAGATGTGCAAATAGCAGTAGGATAGGACTCTCTGGAGCAGATAAACATGAACCTATTGGCACCAAGCCTAATGCTAGGTATGGCCTAGAGGGGTATAAAGCCCTCCCTTGAGCTGTGGAGCAGTGAATGTGTGTTCTCTGAAATGATGGAAGGTTTTTTTTTTTTATCTGATGGTTGATTCTCCGTTTAATACATTTGGAAAGAGTTGGGGAGTTAGGGATGAAGTGGGGTGGTGACCATCCAACATCCTGACCTCACTAATGCTCTAGTCGCTGAATGCAATCAAAGCCTCACAGCAATGCTCTGACTTCTAGCCTTCCCTGGACAGTAGAGACAGTTACTCCAACAAAGGCAGGATAAACTCTTTTTTAAACACTCTTAATTTCAGAAGAAACAACAATTAAGCAGGTGTCCCAATACTTTTGTCCATTTAGTGTGACAGAGATGTGTGAGTATGAAGAACATTTAAACTGGTAATAAAGGTTCTTTACACCTTTTCTTCCCCGTTTTGGTTTTGACCTTCTTCTGTTTACTGACTACATTTTTGCATTACTGCTTGGTTAATAAACACTTTTCTTAAGCAACAAGGCAAAACGTTCTGTTCAGACGTCTGGCATGAAAATACAGAATTTATTATATATTTTTTTTTATCTGCACCATGGAGAACATTTTAGTCATTAGTTTTCTGTGAGATAAAATGCTGACTTTGTGTGAATGGCAGTTTTTTTATCTGAAATTATATTATGTTTGTATTATGTTATATAATGTTTTTGAAAGGGAACCATGGTAATGGAGTTGTAGAATTTAGCTGCACAGTTCAGACGAATACTCTCAAAATATGACTTGTGCACTGTAGTCTACGCCAACTGTGTTTCCCTCTTTTAATGAATTGATGTAAATGGGAAGTGCAAACACTATCAAGCCAACATAAGGATACATTGTGAACTGATCCTTATTATTAGTGTTACCGACAGTGTCAACTAGGGCGTTTTCACACTTGCCCTGAAAACACGAGTCCGCACCCAGGACCGATTCTGGGCTTGTTTATTTTCACACAGAAGAATTCTGAAACTGTGGATCCATTACACAATTCCATACGCTGGACTCAAACACTCAAACAGCTCAGAAAGAACAGTGCTTTCTGGAGTCATGGCATTTCACCATGCAGGAACACCTTCAAACAAGGAGTCGTTGTCCTAGGAAAAGGTTTTTAGCCAAGTAGGTGATAAGTCGAAGCAGTCACGTAAGAAAATGAACCAATCACGCAGTCCCACCCACGGTGCCAGGAGTGGATAGCTTCCACGCTTTAAGTGAACCCCTAGATCACTGATTTCAGGAGGACCGGAGAACGGTGCTCTGGACCGCTCTCATGCTCGAAAACAGCTTTCACACTTGACCAAACGTACTAAACTCGTGGAGCAAGCAGTCCGGGGTCTAGGATAAAAACGCCCTTAGTTGTAGCAGCCAGCTCCAGGGAGGTTGTGCAGCCCATCTATTGTGCTCTTATAGAGCATGAAGACCATGATATCTTCTGTGAACATTTATAATCAATGAACATTTCATCTGATTAGGCCGACCTGCAGATCAGTGTTAATTTAGCCTAATGAGCACTGGGTAAATGTCATTTCAAAACCATGTCATTTATTAGCTTTCTTACCTGTTTATTAAACAAAGGGACCACTGGCCAATCTAACCGAACCTGAAGCTAGATCAGTGACTATTCAGCGCGCCCTCAGTTCGAAGCGATAGGCCTATTTGCTTTACTATGCTCTGCAGATGTTTTCTGGGATGTGATACTGTGAGGGGAAAGTGGCCTGTGGCTGTTAAACATGCACTGACAAGCAGCATCGATATCTATTTGTTTGCGCAGGATGAGCGATTAAAGGCCCGCTGTTTAGTTATGATGCTGGAATTGGCTTCGCTGCAGGCAAATTCACCTGCCACCCAGCATAATTGATCCCAATCCATAAACGGTACGGCCTTGAATGCACAACAAAACACCTAATCCATACAGCCCGCGACAATTATGAGCGAAAATGAACCTGAGCCACTCGCAAGCTGCAGCCACAACCTTGATTAGCCCCGTCCTCCAGCCACGCCCACGGTCAGACTGCTCTGCATCAACCAATGGCGAAAGGAGCCACAGCACAACACGGCCCAATCACATGCGGATTAGAGGAGCCGCTCTCGGGGGCTGTCATGGCTCCGCGGGGAGCTCTAACGAAGTCAAATCTGAGTGAAATAACCTTCAGCTTCTCTCCTGAATGATTTCAGACTTATTTAAAACAAATGGGCCTTATGAATAGAGAGAGAGGCGGCGAATATGGCGGGGACGAGGAGGGTAAGGCGTTGTGTCAAATGAAAGCTCTCGGGAGAAACGAGGGAGAGAGGCAGAGGGAGAGAAAGGGAGAGGGAGGGAGGAAAAAAAAAACTCCATTTGGAGATAAGATTCTCTCCTCTGGTGAAAAACGGCCGGAGAGTATGAACTTTTTTTTCGGCTCAGTAATCACAGACTCGCCGTGAAAAGAGAGCAAGAATAATGTAATGTTTTCTTTTTCGCCCCCAAGGACATTTTATTATGCCTTCAATAATTCACCAGCCTTCGCTTGTTCGGTGGGCGCTCCTGTAAAATTCCGGCTCTCCTCAATGGACAGTTTTACCATCTATAAACTTGTGCACCTCCATATTTCCCTCTGATGTCCGCTGCTCCTCCTCCATCCTCCTCCTCCTCATGTGTTCTCTATGCCGGACTGTGTGGCAATCTGTTTGTCACTTTGCACTGGAGTGTATTTGTCCGTCCTGCTTTAATGAGCCTCCTCCTCAAAGTCACCCCTGCTTCCTGTATGGTGTCTGGCAGGGGCCGAGAAGGGGTTCTGGTTACGGTTTAGGTTACACACACACACACACACACACACACACACACACACACACACACAAACACACACTCACTCACGCCTTGACTGATCTGATGGTGTCGATTCCACTGCATTGATTCTGCAGTCGTTGCAGTGATCACAATTGATTTGACTGATATAATGAATGGTATGGAGTCATTTTTGGATTCTCAAGGTATTTTCCAATATAAAAATTTTAACTCTGCTCTATTGGCGATTAATAAAATGTATCAATAAATCAATAATTGGTGCCAGCTTTCCAAATCATCTAAATGAATCAGTTTAAGTTCAAAGAATATTTTCCGAATGAATCATATTTTAAACAAAAAAAGCAATGCAAGGTTAGCCATATACACCCCAGCTGCACCACTGTTCATCCTAAACCACATGTTCCGACTACACCACCTGCTCCTTTTACACCACCTGTTCCCTCTGGACAGGCTGCTCCTAACACACTGAATGCTCCTACACCGCCTGGTCCTTTAACACTGTTTGCCTCTTCTGCACATGTTCCACCAGCGCCACCTAACCCTCTTACACCACCTGCTCCTTCAACACCACCTGCACTTCCTACACTACCTGCTCCTATTACACCGCCTGCTCCTATTACATCACATGCTCATACCACACCTATCTGCTTCTCCTATACCTCCTGCTCATTCTACACCACCTGCTTCTACTACACTGTCTGCTTCTTCTACACCACCTGCTCCTACGACACTGTCTGCTCAAATTATACTGCCTGCTCCTCCTAAACTATCCGCTCCTCCAACCCTACCTACCCTTCTTACACTACCTGCTCTTCCTTTACTACCTGCTCCTAATACCATGCCTGCCCCTGTTACACCACCTGCCCTTACTACATCACCTGCTCTTACTACACTGTCTGCTTCTCCTACACATCCTGCTCCTACTACACTTACTACTGCTCCATTACATGCTTCTTCAACTCCATCCTGCTCAAATTACATTGTCTCCTACTATGCTGCCTGCTTCTCCTACACTACATGCTCCCAGTACACCACCTGCATCTACGACACTGTCTGCTCAAATTATACTTTCTGCTTCTCCTACCCCTACCCGTCCTGCTCCTCCCACACCACATGCTCCTACTATACTGTCTGCTCCTTCTTTACTGCCTTCTTCTACTATGCCAACTGATCCTCCTACACCACCTCCTCCCCCTACACTTACTAATGCTACATAGCATGCTCCCTCAACTCCCCCTGCTCCTCCAACCCCACCTACCCATCCTACACTACCTGCTTATCCTATCCCTACCTGCGCCTACTACACTTTCTACTGTTCCATCACATGCTTCTCCAACTCCCTCCTGCTCAAACTACATTGTCTCCTACTATACCGCCTGCTTCTCCTCCACTACCTGCTTTCACTACACCACCTGCTCTCCTACACCACACGGCCTGCCCCTCCAACACTGCCTGCTCCTCTAACACCCCCCTGTTCCTTCTACATTTTAAAAGAATTTCAACAGCGCATCCCAACATTTAATTCATACTGGTACGTTTGTTTCCTTGTTTACTAGCGAGAACTGAAATCTTCCACACAAGTGAAACTCTAGAATTAGACATTACATTGTAGATATTGGAATGGCAAATTCAGTTCAATTTCTAATTTCAGAAAGCTTCTATTAAAAGCTAGAATGGCTGTCATATGTAAGACCTAATGTGTTCACAAGGATGTGTGTGTGTGTGTGTGTGTGTGTGAGTGTGGGCAGAGCGGAGGAGTGAGATGTATGAGAAGCTCCATCATACGGCTAGTGCTGACACCCAGAGGACAGACGCAGTCTACTGCACACACAATCACACACACACACAGACACACGCACACACACTGTCAGTGCAGAACGGGAGACCACGCAAGCAGCTGAGAGAGAGGGAGAGATAGAGAGAGAGAGAGAGAGAGAGAGAGAGGGCGGTGAAGTGGGTGCAGGCAGTGATATGATGGGAAAAGAAAAGAGAAAGAGAATGAATTAGAGAAGGCTACTCTGGATGAAATGGAAAAAAAAAAAAAAACGGAGAGAATGAATAAGAGAACACAAAAACACAACCCATCGCCCTCATCCCGTCTTATTCCTATAAGAAATTCCTTTGAGTGGATTTCCTCTTTTCCTGTAAAAAGATAAAGTAGGAAATAAACTATATTTTCATTTTTTCATCTCCCTCTGGAAGATGCTGAATAAACGACACCTCTCTCTCTCTCTCTCTCTCTTTTCTCTCTATGACTCTCATTTTCTATCTATGACTCTCTTTTTCTCTCCCTTTATGTTTTTTTCTCTCTTTCTCTCTTTCTTTTCTGTCTCTCTCGATCACTCTACCTCTATTACTTTCTTTCTCACTCTTTGCAACAGAATCTCATAAAAATTGTACATATACCACTAAAGTGCCCCCCAACACATTCATAAAATATGCACACACCAAAAAAAAAAAAAAAAAAATCACAAGGAGCTCCCGTCCACTGGTGGCACTGTTTTACCAAGGATTCTGCTTTTCTCCGTTATGGAGCTTCTACAACAAGAACCAATAGGCGAAATCTCCTGCAGAAACGGTACGACTTTCACATTCTACTATGGTCATGTTCAGGGTTAGGGTAAGTGGGTGAGGGTTCAGTTATGTAAGGTTATGGTAAAGCTTAAGGTTCGGGTTAGGGTTTGGGTAACAGTTTAAATTAAATGTAGGTTATGGCTAAGGTTAAGGTTAGGATAACGGTTAGGTTACGGTTAGGATAACGGTTAGGTTACGGTTAGGATTCAGTTAGGTTATGGTTAAGGGTTAGGTTAAGTTTAACCTACGTTTATGTTACAATTAGGTTTAGTAGATTAAGTTTAGGTTAGGTTTAAGGTTAGAATTAAGTTTAGGTGTAGTAGATTAAGTTTAGTATAAGGTTAGAATTAGGTTTAAGTGTAGTAGATTAAGTTCAGGTTAAAGTTTAGGTGTATTAGGTTAAGTTTAGGTTTGGTTAAGATTAGAATTAGGTTTAGGTGTAGTAGATTAAGTTCAGGTTAAAGTTTAGGTGTAGTAGATTAAGTTTAGGTTAGATTAATGATAGAATTAGGTTTAGGCATAGATTAAGCTTAGTTTAAGGTGTAAGGTTAGAATTAGGTTTAGGATTAGTATGTTACATTTAGGTTGAGGTGTAGGTTAGATTAATCTTTAAGTTAAAGTTATTTTTTGTTTAGGTGTAGGAGATTATGTTTAGGTATGGTTTAAGTTAAAAAATAAGATTAGGTGTAAAAGATTAAGTTTAGTTTTAGGTTTAAAATAAGAATTGGGTTTAGGTGTAGTAGATTACGTTTAGGTTAGGTTAATGATAGAATTAGGTTAAGGCATAGATTAAGTTTAGTTTTAGGTTTAAGGTAAGAATTATGCTTAGGTATAGTAGATTAAGCTTAGGTTTAGGTTTAAAATTAAGTTTATGTGTAGTAGATTAAGTTTAGGTTAGGTTAAGGTTAGAATGAGAAGGTTTAGGTTTAAGGTGTAAGTTTAGGAAATAAAATTTCACTGGTTGCTTTGTAACATTTTTGTGTGTCTGGGTTGTGTCAGTAATTTGTGGGAATTTACTACAGTAAAACTATATTAAGGATAGATTGTACAAATAGTGTCCTGAAATAGTCTTTCAGTCACATGTGTACAAATTCCTCTTGAGACCAGTATTTATTTCCATATTTCACTTTTTATCTCTGTCGCTTTGTGTCCTTTGTTCTCTTTATTTCTCCCTCAACTCTCTTTTTCCACCTTTTTCTATCTCTCACTCTGTCTCTTTGTCTGTTTTTATCTACTTTGCTCTTTTTCTATCTTTTTTTCTCTATATATTTGTCTTTATTTTTGTTTTCTCTCTCGTTTTCTCTCTCGCTTGTCACTTGATTTGTCCCTCTTTGTTTCTCTCGCAGTTATCTCTCTCTCTCTCTCTCTCTCTCTCTCTCTCTCTCTCTCTCTCTCTCTTTCTTGCACGTGCCCTCTCATGCTGTCTCTCTCTCTCTGTGTGTGACTTTGCTGGCGAAAGCTCACAGGTCTAATCCACTGTTTTCTCTGTGTTTGTGCCCGCAGTCTCTATCCTGCTCAGGATAAATATTTGAACAGCTGCACTCACACAATCGCATCCCATCGATTAATCTCACTCCAGGGGCAGGAAGCACGGCTTAGGTTCTGCTCCCATCCACCACACACAGCTCAAACTTACATACTGCACGGCTCAAACTTACCCTCCACCATCCTTCACAACTTTCTTACACTCCATCCACACACTGCGTACCACACTGCGTAATGCATCCTCCTCATAACCCTCAATCAAACCTAACTAATGCACCTTATCAGCGGCACATTCAGAGACTTCCTTTTACTGTAATTGTCTGTACAACATTTTTTAATGAATTATTCAGTGAAGGTGAATTTTAAAGAACGGCATTTGTGAATTAAGCTGTGAATTTGCATAACTCCCCCTGTCAGAGATTTGTTTTTTTTCTGAGGAAAAAATATGTGGTAAATTCTTCAGTGTGGTGGTGTGAGAGCCGTTGTGACACTGGAAAACGTCAGGATGAGCAAATGTAACTAGAACAGTTGCACTTCTGTGTTGAAACTGTGGATAAAACGTCATTAGAAAAGCTCTGTCTAGACTTTCTTTCAAGTATAATTTAGATTTCTGCTCTTGTCTTTAAACATCATGAAATTTAGTAACTACCTAATATTTTTGGTCTTGTAAGTGAACTTCAGGTTAAATGGCCCATATTTAACTGGGGTTTCCTCCTCAATTATCCAACTGTCCCCCTATCACATGTAATGCTCCCAACACTGGAAGGGTGAGGACTGACACATGCCTCCTCCGACACATGTGCAACCAGCCACCACCTTTTTTTGAACCGATGCCGATACCAATGCACTCTCAAAGCAACCGGATACTCAGCTCTGATGTATCAGGTAACAGAAGCCATCCACCCTTCTGGAAAGCAAGGCCTATTGTGCTCTCCATGGCTCTGGCTGCTAATGCCAGCTCTATGCACTGTAAATGGGCCTTTGGATAGAACTGTATTTAGCCTCAAAGTTCCAAAACCCTTCAACTATTATGTAAGAGCCTTGACTTTGTATACTTACATTATAAACTGTAGGTAACGTGGTGTAGGTAACCGAAGGCCGGGAAGGATACATCAGTTTTGTCCTCCAAACCGCTCTGAACGTAGGCTGCATTTCTGGGCTATTATCGAAGGTCCTTCGGTACTTTGAAATAGCGGGCAGAAAAATGCAGCCTACCTCTGCGACATCAAGGGACAACTTAAAATACTCAAAAAATGCATTATTTGGCACCAGCTCTCTTTTCTTTTTAAAGAAAACAGTGAAGCATACAATTAATTAGCGGTGGTAATCAACACCACACAACCGCTACGCAATAAAAGTAAAAAATGCTGAACTATTGCTTAAAATCCACAAAACAGTATGAAAAAGTTGGGCCTAGCTTTAGTTGGGCCTACAACCCTGAGTCTGTTATTGCTAGCACAGGTTCTAGTTAGTTTCTGATTAGTACAATTCTAAAAACAAGACCTGAACTGATCTCCTCAGATAACCTGACTTGTTCAGCTACGACACCAGATCAAGCAAACTGTGCAAATTTTGTACCAAATGTTTTGAGTGTAAACAAATGACCTGATGCTACTACTTTTCAGTGTACAGAGCTGCCATCAGCTGCCTTTGCTGGAGTTGTGTGTCGAAGGAGGTATGTGTCAGTCTTCACCCTTCCATCGTCGGGAGCATTACATGTATTGGGGTAACTAACGAGTGAATTGGATAAAATTTGTGGAGGAAAACACACACGATAACCTAAGCTCTTATTTTGCCGGTGAGAGAGTTTCTCTTCTTTGTAAACCAAAAATCTGTTATTGACTGAGCAACTGGCAAACATTCATCAAGAGCGGTGAGGTGGAATATTAATGAGAATGGAGGCAAACAGATAAAAAAAGTATGATAGCAATAAAAACAGGTATTTGGTGGAGCATTCTTTGGTTGCAGGGGTGGGTCAGGCACGGCGACATTTCAATTTCGAAGATGGATGCCTCTCCTCAGCAGAAATGAAAAGGAAAAATCAGCTGAAAATCAAAAGCACCTTCACTAAAGGGATCAGACTGGTCTCCTACGTTCCACGGGCCAGAGATGAGTAGCAAAATAACAGGCTTTTCTTCTTTTTTTCCACACACATCGATCTTCAGCGGAGCAATATTTGCTGATAAGAACACACACACACACACACACACACACAAACAAACACACACACCGTAATACATCCTCTTTAGCTTACAGAACATGCATTTGTGCACCAACTGCTGTTGGGATGTGAAACGGAATAGCTGCTGAGAGTGGAATTTCAGTCCTGGCTGATATCCACCTAATCTCAGCCTTTATTCTTCATCTACACAGCAAGTGCTACATTGCACATTTCAGTGCAGTATACGGTATCTTTTATCTCGCAGTACGGAAAGATTAGCCTAAGACAGAAAAAGAAAAAACAGATGAGAAAAGCTAACAAGTCCCTTAGCAAACAGGTGGCTTGATCAAAACATAAACATCATAAACACATTTCAGACGTTTTGCCCCATAATATTACAAACAGATTTGTCATTACTTTTTAAAATACAACAGTTAATGTAGCCTAGTATAAAAACATGGTTTCAAAAGCAGTCTATAAGTGCATTTGCATGTTTGTATATTTAGCCAATAGCTGTTTAGCTCCAGCCACTCACGGTAAAGTAAAAAAGAATGTGTTTTAGCCTGGGCTGGTTTTGAAAAAGACAAAATACAATGTAGTTACAGTCCGTTTAAAAATGGCCATGTAAAAATAAAATAAAAGTGTTTTTGCTACACAACCCACATAAATGTAATAAGTGGACCCATAGGAATGAAAAAAGGGTGAGGGGGTGGTGGTATGGGGCTACCTATAAAAAGTGCATAAATAAAAAAAAAATTATGCAATTATGAGCAACTATTAAAAAGCAATAATGTAATGAATCACACTGATATCCCTTTATAAAAAAATAACGAATTCTGCTTGCCATGAGAAGAAAATGAGGTCTGCTCCTTAATAAATGAGTCACCATGGACAGTTCCCTTGAGAAAAGAGCATGTGATAGGGACACATATTCGCAGTCTACACAAGTTACAATACACTAAACACTGCAACATACTAACACTCATTAAACATGGGCACCTCTAAGCAACTGTCTAAAGATCTGAAGTATTTGATACTCACAAGGCAGGAACAGGGTTTGAGAAGATGTGATGCCAAGTGTTACCATAAGCCATAAGTTGGCTAATGGTTTCTACAGTGTGGACTGTTTGAGAACATTCAAGAAAAGGCAGTTCTGTGGAGGACTGCTCATATGCTGGTAAGACTAGTACTGGTAAAACCTCCATTTGTCTACCAAGAACCTGCATGAACCTTCATTAAGGAGTTATAACAAGGAGACCTGTAACTGCTGCTATTTAAAGTTTGCTACAGAGCACCTGGAGAAGCCATATGAGTTTTGGAAATTAGTGCTGTGGTCAGAATCGAACTCCACAATTTCATGAAAAGAACATCTCGTCAACTGTGAACTCTAACTGTGTAACCATACACAGTACAATCGATGAAATGCATAAGTATACGATGTTACATAAGCCCATATACAGTAGGTACAAGCATTATCTTCCTTAAGATCATAACTTGTTGACATGAAAAACTCCAGTAAAAAATTTTCACAGATACGGGAAAATGAAAATATTCATAACAGAGATTCACCAGTCGGCCAAAACATTAGGACTGAATGAGTAAGTACTACTGTGTAAGTCCCGCTTGTGTCGCCACAACAGATCTGACATTGGCAAGACCTCCTAGGCATCCTGTGGTATCTGGAACCACAATGTTGTATCCTTTCAGTTTTCTAAGTTGTGAGGTGGGGCCTCCATGGATCGCATCAATGAGCCCATGACCAGGTATTCTGGTTAACCGGTTGTCCTTTCTTAAACTACTTTAGGTAGGTACTGACCACTGCCTGATATTTTGGAGACGCTCTGACACGGTCGTCTAGCCATGACTGTTCATGGGCTGCCTAATATATCCCACCTCTTGACAGATCACACTGTAGATGAAGATAATCAATGTGGTGCTAATGCTATGGCTGATCAGTGTAGTAAGTGAAATCACATTAGGGCAGAGTCTTGGACTAAGAAAGATGCACCCCCCCTGCAACCCCGCTGGTTACAATGCACTGAATATCTAAAGTACGTAAGTGTGTAAATGAGTAAGTAAGAAAGTAATTAAGTAAGATATTTTTCAATGCCATTGTAGTTCTCTGGAAAGTCTGTATAATTAGCTAATTAAATTCAACAGGATATTTGTAGACAACGTTTCTACAGCTTTGATGTTTTGGGGGTAGACGGCACCAGCAAGCTGGAAGCAGCCCACATTGTGTAGAAAGAGGTGTGATGAGGTGAGATTTGCTGCCGGGAGACACACCTTCTCCTTTCTGATTTGTCACGCATGACTCCCACAGCCAATCAGACGCGCTCCATTTATTTCCACACTGAAATCGTACCTAATCCAGGCATCATTGTGGAACCCATGATGGCAGGAATCCAAATGACTTCAAAGGCAGCAACAGAGAGAGTGAGGTGAGCAGCTGACCGAGTGTGTGTGTCAGTTAAAGAGAGAGGCAGTCAGGCAGCCACACAGTCGGGTATCAAAACACAGAGAAGGGCAACGGAATCTAATGTGCTGTCCCTCAGCTGGCAGGGAGGTTGGCAAAAGTACTTTCCAAACTGGATTAGTTTCACCAGAGGAGGTTCCACGATGTAATCTGTAAGGGATTTGACTTGCTGATTTCTGCAGGATAAAGTATCTGTGTAATTTCCCCCGAATTACCACTAGGGGTGCAATGATACAAATATTTTCAGATCTTCAGGACTGAGGTCAAGATTTTCCTACAATTATCACTACTGTAGGAGATAAAAATGTCTAATTCTCTGACTCATATTGACCTGGCTGGCTTTTAACAAAAGGCTGCCCCTATTAAAATATGTGTACTGTCCTTAAAAGTCAGGTTGATGTCAGGAAACTAAGTTAACTGAGCTCTAGCAATTCTCCTAGCAGCTTGTTGATGGCTACCGAAATCATTCTAGTCTGGGTGCGATTTGGTAAGGGACATAATCGAATATTAGGTGTGCTGGATGTATATTAATGGCCTTTTTCTATTGAAGATTTATATATCTTTACATCGTCACTCATTTTGCCCAACAGTTGAAAGAAATCACTGAAAATCACTTGCTTATGTGGAAAAGTGCCAGTTTCACTTTACACATTTCTATCTTCATGATTGATGATGAAAGCATTATACCTAATTAATGTATTATGCTACTCTAAGCTTACTTCTACAGGTTTGGTTTACTCCCAGTGTTAATTTACAGAGATTCTGGATACTCAGTAAAATTGTGACCACTTTAATGTATGATTGCAAGTACAAACAACCTCACTTTAAGACAATAGGACATTTGTTGGGCTTAGACATTTGTATTTTTGCCTCCAGACACCACCACAATGGAGCTGAATTGAAGCCATAAAAAGTAATTGGACAAGTGACTGATGAGCAGTTTCATAGCAAGCAGTTTCATGCATTGTTATTTTGTGACAGATTAAGGAAATACATGTTTGGAGTAGATTTGAGTGGTTGAATTTGTATTTGGTAGCTGTTTGTGAAAACTCTTAATTTACAGTCTAAAGAGGCCAACATTAGAAAAAGCCTATCAGCAAGATAGCAGAAACATTAGAAATGGCCATATCAACAACTTGCTACATTAAAAAAAGAAGGAATGCACTGGGGAGGCCACAGCTTTAGTAGATGAATGCAAAATCCGTTCCTTCAATATCTAGTCAAGTCTAGAACACATTTGAGGAGATTTAAAAGTGAGGTGTTTCACTGTCAATGTTACAGTACAATTCAGCGACGCTTTCTTGAATGTAAAATCTGTAAATCTGCTTGTTACTTCAAGATGCTAACCACTGATAACGTTCAAGTTTTAAAAGATCAGATTAAACTAATAGAAAACATCTAAAACTGATCTCTATGAACCGACGAAACAGAGAGTAACTTGAGTATGGTTAATGATCTGAAACAATACAACGTAACCTGTCAAACATGGTGGTGGCACTGTTATGGCATTGGTATGGATGGCCGCCAATGGAACGCCAATGGAGTCGGTGGTGTTTATTGATGGTGCGACTGCTGCTAGAAGTAGCAGGATGAACTCTGAAGTGGACAGAGTAATACTTTCTGCTCATCATATGATAGTCCGATCAAAATGAAACAAATAAATGATAGGATGGAACTTCACAATGCAGATGGATCATGACTCAAAACATACCACGGAATCCCAAAGTGTGTCAGTCTCCAAATATTTATGAACCTGAATTTATTTATGTATATTTTCTTGGTAGTTATTCCAAAGCTGGTGTGGTGTCCCTCCTTCCCAGATTGGCATAACTCACCAAACCTAATGGAACCAGTACCGGGCCCAAGAGATAAAGATGACAGCCAGCCTACATCTGACGCATTCTGGGCAAGTTTGAGCTCTTTTCACACAGATTTCACACAAGAAATTACTTCATGAATTGCTTCATAAGTCTATGGTGTAAAAGGTCTATTCAAATTAACTTGTAAAAGTACACATGAAATTGCTCCTGGATCTCCTTGGAAAAGATTTGAATAACAGCACTTCCCAGGTAAAAAATTGCTCCAGCTCAAACAGGACTTCTATCATACTGTACCAGAGTATCCCTGTCCTCTTTGCTAGCATTAATGCCTGTGTTCCTTTGGAAACCACTTGGACTCTGTTTATATGCTGGAGTGGAGGAATACATTAGGCGTTCCTACAGGGCCACTTGTAGGGCCTTTCTGTTTAAGTGAAGAGTTTTAATAGATGAATAACTCCAAACCCCCATCTAAGCTTTCAGCCCTCTGTGTCTCTCTCACACTGTCTCTCTCTCTCTCTCTCTCTCTCTCTCTCTCTCTCTCGCACACACACACCCTCATGCACTCTCTCTCACTTTTGTTTCCTTTTACTCTTTGTCTCTTAGGGCTCCTTAGTGATGGTTGCATGTGTGTATGTCTCTTGTCCATGTCTCTTGTCCAAACTGTGGATCAGAGCTGTGATTCTGACTCACATACAGAGGTCACAGCCAGGCCAAGCCAAGTCTTGCCCACCTTACTTATACACACACACACATATATATATATATATATATATATATATATATATATATCTCACATACACACACACACATACACAGCAGAGCTCTTGTGCAGGTCTGTGTGAGAGAGGGGAGGGGACATGTGTTCACTAATGAGCTACTCTCCAGGACTCTCCAGGGCCTATTTGGTAGGACTCAGCGCTGCCTCGAGTGCTGTGTATGTGTGTGTGTGAACAGGCGGCTCCTCTGACTGTGCTCACCTCTGATTGTCAATCCTTGGGTAGAGAGAACCCTTTAGGAGAAGAGAGAGAGAGATTTATAACCTGACAGATACAAAGACAATTCGTCTTCATTCAGCCATTCACTGGCACTGAGGACATGCTGGTGCAGGAGCACTTCAGTCTGGCTTTTAATCAGGCTCAGACACAGCCTCACAGCTTGAACCAGCACATACTAGAGGTAGCTCTTTGTATTACAGCCGTGTAGTGTAGTTGTGAAGCCGTGTAGTGTCACCTATGTTTTGGGATTTTATCTATTTGTACAGTAGGGCTTCATCCTATCAGTTTAACCCTTTAGCAAGTATGGTCCCACCAGTTGGATTTCCCACGGCTGGTCCCTGGTTGATACAGTCTCACCCATGGGAATGAAATGTTCATTTTCCACATCATTTCCACAAATGTTCATTTCCACAAATGTTCCACATCTAACCAGCATCTCCCGGCACATAGCGCATCTCTACAACACTCCTTGTATGACAAAACAGCACGGAAAAGTTCTGCTTTGCCTCTGATAATTTAACCACCCCGTCACATAACCTCGGTAGAACATTTCTTGCATCAAATGTAGGGCTGGTTTGACACTGTAAGCGAACTCACTTACAATCACAGGGCTGGAGTCTAATTTCTAACAGGAATTTTCTGTTCCACCTTGAATGGTGCGGAAGATACTGGCACCAGAATGTAACTGCAGCTCCGTTTTATGGTGGAATATCAGCAAAAACAGCCATGATAATGAAAAATAGCACAGTATTTATGATCTGGTCTTGTCAGCACAGTTACTGCCTGTTGATTGCACACATCGTCCTACAGATGACGTACAGCTGAGTAGCTGAGTAGCGGTCAAATTCTAGGACTCTAGAAGTTTCCCTTTTTTGGGAAAAAAAAGACTCTGGCTGATGGATTACCTACCACTACTCAACAGCTGCTATAAGATGCAGTTGAAATCCATATAAATAATGTAAACATGTAATTTTTCACAGTACTGCAGTAATGATATAAAGGGTAATGGCGCTGAACAAATCTACTCCATGATCAGGAGGAATACATCATTAAATTCCTCACTTCTCCACACATCAAAACGCCACTCTTATCTTGCGGCTGACATTCCTTAAAGAAACTCACAGGCTGGTGCTGTAATGACGGTGATGTAGGGGACGGGAATACATTGTTCAAAAATATGCACAAGTTGTACAGGTATCATTTTTATTTTAGATTATTATTTTGTATTTTTTTTATAAGAGCAGAGAAGGTTCAAAGTCTGGTTTGGGGACAAGACCAAAGTAGCAATATACTGAATGATGCATATTGGTGTATATTTTTTGGTGGTGCAATAAATAATATGTACTTTTATAATACATAATTTTAATATAATATAATAATATAATATGTAATTTTATAAATGATCCAAATGTTAAGCCGTAAGAGCCGTAACAGTATTGCCTCCCCTGGGTGTCCGAGTCGCTTCGCTGACCTCAAACGCAGACTGAAGACCCACCTCTTCCAAGAGTACTTGGGCAAAGTGTAGTGTAGAGTACTATGGTCTCCATATTGACTTGTGTTTAGTAATGTCTAAGCGCAGCTAAGGGTATTCTTGAGTAAACAGGGAAACACTTTTGTAAGTCGTTCTGTTAAGAGCATCTGCTAAATGCTGTAAATGCAAATGTAGTTTATTGGCTCCATCAAATTGTTGGAGGAGGAACATGCATGAAGCCCCTTATCCTAATCTACTATCCTATAAATAACATATCTACCTTGTTCACACGTCTACGACTGTCTGTGTAACCCTCTACCAACCCTTCTCCTCCCTTTTAACCCTGCCATCTATTATTCTTGGCTCCACAAATCAGAATGGGCACTGGCTTCATACCACAAAGCAGAAGCCACCTGAACTCCAGCCCAAAGTCCTCTAAATTCTCTCCCATCTCTAACAGTCGTCTCCCAAATCCCAAATTATAAGATGTAGGCATGGTCCGAACTAGCAACTTCAGATTAATACACAAAGTGGTGATTTCAAATTTTTCACCGTATTCAATAAAACATTTCCATATCTCTCCGTATGGGAGTCTCGTAATATGGAATCATTCAACTTCCTACTAAACTGGACCACATTCCCATTATCTTGATAATGAGAGTGACTGACAATATGGACAACAGCTATAAAAAAAAATCTGGCACATTCCATTGGCTCACTGTCTGAAGTTGTAATGTATACGGGCCAGAAACACTGGCAGAACGCACACTGTGCAAAACTGGGTGGGCTGGCTTGGCAGTTATAGTGTTGTCCAATAGCAACTCTTGAGGTGTTTAAAGCGATTCCTGGCCAAAAATCTTATTCACACAATTTTCCTTTTACCCCAAACAGAGTTTATCAGCATCAGGCATGTTTGGTGTCTGAGGTTTGCACCTTTAGTTTGTTTTCACTGGAGTTGTGCACAATGCACACTGAGACCTTGCACTGCGATATCCCAAAGCTCTGATGCACTGTCACACCCCTAGTATTCATCGTTCTCAGTAGGCCAGCGTTTAGGTGGCTAGGTTCAGATAATTCAGGCTATCTGTTTCAGTGCATCCCTAAGTGCGACAGTAAGAGCATGGGAATGAGAAACAGAGAGAGAGAGAGGGGGGGGGGGGGGGGGCGAGTTACGAGCAGAAATTACACTCCTGTACGGAGAACCAAATGCCCAACTGTACAGCCGTATTATTATCCTCCAGTCACAGATGAGCGATGAGCTGCAACACTAAACGGGGAATGAAGAAGAGAAGAAGTGAAGAAGTTAGAGTTCCCTTTTCCTCCTTCGTAGACTATTTATGGCTGAAAATGAATAGCTTTTTTAATAACGCACACAAAACACACACGCGCGAACACACTCACTGGTACACGCGCCCTTACACACACCCCACCTGTGGCAGTTTTTTATTATCAGATGTAAAGAAGCGGCAGTAAAAGTACTTAATTAAAACATGAATTTTTAATAAGCCCTGGAGGCTCCGAGGAAGGCCAGTGACATAGCAGGTTAGCACTGGAGCATCTTCAGCTTTTGAGAAAGAAGGAAAGAGAGGGAGGGGAAGTTGGGCAGAGGCTGTCCATCCCGAAGAAATATAAGCGCCATATTCCTCCCTCTTTTAGCAGCACTGAGTGTGCCTGTCTAAGCTGCCCACAGAATGCCCCTGGTGGCCAAACACAAACATAGCACATACCTTCGGTGCCCTCGCTACCATTTTCAGCCACCTACACTGAAATGGCTCAACATTTGTGTGTGTGTGTGTGTGTGTGTGTGTATGTGGGTGTGTTTGTGAGAACCAGAGGCAGATGCTAATGCTAGCACTGGCCAGAGGATTCTCACCACTTAGTCTCAGTCATTTTAAATCCTTTCACAGAGCAAACCCAGAATTTAGCTGTATCAGCCAGGGCCACGTTCACACAAGGACAATAATGCACTGCACACACACACACACACACACACACAGAAAAAGGCCTATCCTCAGCTCCCTATTTCCCTCTGTTTTTCCACACTACAGTCACTACAGCCAATGCCATCAGATATCTAAACAGGTCTGAGGAATTAACCTAAGGAAGGAAGGAAACCTAAACAAATGACACGTAGACACTGGCACTTGGGCCCAGTTTTTGCCGTTATAGCTATAGGCATACTCAAATTGTGTGGCCGCTTAGGACCCCAGGGCCACAAGGGGGCCCCCAAGAGCACCAATATATCATGATACAAAAATACATATTTTTAAAATAACACTAAATAATAAAAACAAAATGGTATTACACAGGTAAAAGTGATTTTTTATATTAATTCACTTTCATATTTCGCACTGATTGACTCAGGTCAATCCGTTTCTGCTGTTGGCGTCTGCCACTGTTGGGCAAATGCAGATATGCGCCACTTGAGTGGTCTATAAAGGCCCGGGTGCTGGCCCTGTATCATTACTCAGATTTAAAAGAAGGATTATTAGCTGTTATTGAAATCACACTCAGACAGAATCTATGCTCAGCCAACATACGACTTCTCATGTGTTATGTAGCCATGAAAAACACAGAACTGCTAAGAATCTGCACATTTGCTACATTGCTACTTTGCCACATGCTCTCTCCGGGTGAGTAGATGGCTCTACCCTTACCACTCTTGAACCGATGTTGGCTGGCACAGGCATCCGTAAGCCAGTGCGGTAGAGCAATTGTAGGCTACCTGGCAATGCCACATTTGCAACATTTCAAAAAGAGTGGTTGGCTTTGCGTGTATCAGAGAAGACACGTGTTAAGTCCTTACCCTTAGTGTGAGGAGCATTTCTAGTGCTAGGGCAGGCTAGGAATGGGCAGGTTAATTAGAAGTACCAAATTGTGAGAAAAAAAGGCAAACATTTGACAAACAGGGACTAGACAAGCTATGTGTGCATTTGCACATCTGTGTCAGCAATGGGTGCAACTTAAAGCACAGTACATTCATTAGAAGGGGTGTCTACAAGGCTTTGGACATAAAGTGTATGTCAGTCAGGCCTTAAAAAATTACCCTCCATCTGCGTTTGTCCGATTTAGGGTTTCCAAAGCAGGCCATACTCTGCCTGTGCTCAGAGCTCCTGAGCACAGGATGAGTCTACTCGTCCTCCATGATGCCTCAGAGCAATGGGTCACACTCACACAACAGACACGCCTTTAGCATTTTGAAGAGGGGCGCATGCACTCCCTCCTCTCTGCTCTTTCTCTTTCTCCAGCCGAGCATTCTGCCACGGGCACTGTGGGAGGGGTTTCTCTGATTTGGCCGGCGAGAGACAGACAGGCGTCCATTAATTCTTCCGTGTATGAGCACCAAGGGACTGTGGGGGGTTTTCTGCACTGTACTGATTTGCTGCCCATCTCATAAAAGTCATCGGTCATCTTCTCTCCGCCTTGCCTCTCTCAAAAAAACTGGACTTCCGCGGCTTTCCGCCCTTCCCCATAATTAATCTCTTTTTTCTCTCGCTCACTGTCTTTCTTCCCCCATCAGCCCCTCCCTCTCATTCTTTCTCTTTCTCTCTCTATCTCTCATTCTCGCGCTATGATTACATCCCCTCATCCATCAATCCTTCTGGCTCATTTGACCTACTCCTTTTTCAAACGTGTCCAATTTATCTCACTTACACACAATAAAAGAATGAAATCTTACTTACTGACCACCCCCACCCCCCTTGATCTCAATTATCCACATGGTCTAAGACCTGTTATTCAGTATCTATATGGAATATTAGTGGTGTAAGAAATACACTTGAGAACTGGATTAAATGCTGATTCATGCTGCTTGCCATCAGCAGCCAGAGCCCAAGAGAGCACAGTTGGCCTTGCTCTCTGCAGTTGGGTAGATGTCTCTCTCTCTCCACACATCACTTCAGTGTTATGCTGGTCAGTATAGGCGTCTGCTAGCCGATGCATCAGAACTGGGTATCCAGCGCTTTCCCCTGAGCACATTGGCTGGCCAAGCATGTTGCATCGGCAGCAGTTTATAAAGAGTGTCAGAGGAGGCATGTGTCAGTCCTCACCCTCCCAGTGTCCTCCCTCCCAGGGAGCATAACATGTGATGGGGGGAGAATGCTAACAAGTGGGTTGGGTAATTGGCAATCTAAAAAAAAAAGGAAGGAAGGAAATTTTGGTTATGTGGTTCATTGTGTGTTGTGTTTAAACCTCAACCTCTACTGTATACAAGGGATGCACCACAATTTGGTCACTAAAACAATTAGTAGGCTGACCAAAAATGAAATAGCACTAACAAAGAAGTGTCAGAATTTAACACTTAATAAATCAATTGAATTGCACTGATTTTAGTTTACCTGTTTTTATTTATTATCAGCTCAGATTTATCCTATTAAAAGCAGACAAGTAGTCTTTAGTTTTTATGTTTAGTTTACAAATTCCAAACCATAAATAAAATGGCAATAAAAACAGATTTGTGTTCATGAGCAGATGAGGATATTATTTATTAATAAAAAAATACATTTGATAAAATGCTACTGATCATTCTTGCAGTCTGGTTTTGTGCCATATTTATGGCACTGCTTTACACTGAACAGATGGGAAAAATCATAAATGATGCACAGACCAATAGAAATGCTCCAAAATGACCTGGAATAAAATCTTTGTACATCTCCTGTTAAGTTGCCTTTCTGGAGATACAGGGTTTGTGTGCAAAAGCGACAATATACACATATTATGTCCAAATGTTTGTGGACATCCCTTCTAATAAATGCATTCAGCTACTTCACGTGCTCCCATTGCTGACACAGATGTGCAAATGCACACACCCAGCTTGTCTAGTCCCTGTTAAAGAATACTGTCAGAAGAATAGAATAAAATAGTACTCCCGAGCAGATGAACATGACCCCATTGGCACCATGCCTAGTGCCTGGTGTGCATTATAGGGGTAGAAAGCTCCCCAACATTGAGCTGTGGAGCAGCGGAGCAGTGGATCTGTGTTTTCTGGAATGATGCTCTTATCACTGAATGCAATGAGCCGGTGTCCCAATACTTTTGTCCATACAGTGTAGGTTATATTTGAATAGTATAGCAAAACAAAAGTAATAACTCGACCTCTAAAGGTTAAAGGAGCAAAGAATGGAAGTCTGGAGCTGTCATTGAGGGTTAAATGGTTATACTAGCAACATGAACAGAGGAGGAAAAAGAAGAGTGAGGCTGCTTCAGGAGGTCACAGAGGGCAGCAATCCTCTAAGGATTTGGCAGAACCATCAACTAAAAGATTGAGTTTCCAGCCGGCGTCCACTCTCTTAGGAGAAATCAGAGCATAGTGGCGGATACAGTGACCAGCCTTGCCTTCCCATCCTCAAATCCCCCAGCACAACCACATCCCTATCCCGTATCAGTGGCTGCGGCTGCCCGCCACAGAGATCCTTCCCACAAGTGCACCTGATATCCCACTGCTGAGCCTCCACAGGCAGCACCCGGCGCCAAGCAGCCAAGGTCACCCAGTCAGGACACATCAGCGGAAATCTAAAACCTTTATTTCTCATCTCCCCTCCCCTCTATCTATCTGACTCCTTCTCACTGTGTCCCAGAGCACTTATTGGAGCACCCTGAGCACTTATGTCTCTGCTCTTTCCACGATTAATGGTCTATTTTCTTTTTAGACTAAAGTGGACACTTTTCGCAAAGTAAAAAAAATACATTTATATATACAGTGCATCCGGAAAGTATTCACAGCGCTTCACTTTTTCCACATTTTGTTAGGTTACAGCCTTATTCCAAATTGTATTAAATTAATCTCTTTCCTCAAAATTCTACACAAAATACCCCATTATGACCATGTGAAAAAAGTTTTCTTGAGAGTTCTGAAAATTTATTAAAATTAAAAAACAAAGAAATCATATTTACATAAGTATTCACAGCCTTTGCTTAATACTTTGTAGAACCACCCTTGGCAGCAACTACAGCCTCAAGTCTTTTTGAATATGATGCCACACCTCTAAGCTTGGCACACCTCTCTTTAGGCAGTTTTGCCCATTCTTCTTTGCAGTACCTCTGAAGCTCCATCAGGTTGGATGGGAGACGTCTGTGCACAGCCATTTTCAGATCTCTCCAGAGATGTTCAATCGGATTCAAGTCTGGGCTCTGGCTGGGCCACTCCAGGACATTCACAGAGTGGTCCTGAAGCCACTCCTTTGAGATCTTGGCTGTGTGCTTCGGATCGTTGTCCTGCTGAAAAATGAACCGTCGCCCCAGTCTGAGGTCAAGAGCGCTATGGAGTAGGTTTTCATCCAGGATGTCTCTGTACATTGCTGCATTCATCTTTCGCTCTATCCTGACTAGTCTGGCAGTTCCTGCTGCTGAAAAACATCCCCATAGCATGATGCTGCCACCACCATGCTTGACTGTAGGGATGGTATTGGCCTCGTGATAAGCAGTGCCTGGTTTCCTCCAAACATGACGCCTGGCATTCACACCAAAGAGTTCAATCTTTGTCTCATCAGACCAGAGAATTTTGTTTCTCATGGTCTGAGAGTCCTTCAGGTGCCTTTTGGCAAATTCCAGACGGGCTGCCTTGTGCCTTTTACTAAGGAGTGGCTTTCGCCTGGCCACTCTGCCATACAGGCCTGATTGGTGGATTGCTGCAGAGATGGTTGTCCTTCTGCAAGGTTCTCCTCTCTCCACGGAGGAACGCTGGAGCTCTGACAGAGTGACCATCGGGTTCTTGGTCACCTCCCTGACCAAGGCCCTTCTCCCCCGATCGCTCAATTTAGATGGCCGGCCAGCTCTAGGAAGAGTCCTGGTGGTTCCAAACTTCTTCCATTTACGGATGATGGAGGCCACTGTGCTCATTGGGACCTTCAAAGCAGCAGCAGAAATTTTTCTGTATCCTTCCCCAGATTTGTGCCTCGAGACTATTTTGTCTCAGAGGTCTACAGACAATTCCTTTGACTTCATGCTTGGTGTTTGCGCTCTGACATGCAGTCAACTGTGGGACCTTATATAGACAGGTGTGTGCCTTTCCAAATCATGTCCAATCAACTGGATTTACCACAGGGGGACTCCATTTAAGCTGTAGAAACATCTCAAGGATGATCAGTGGAAACAGGATGCACCTGAGCTCAATTTTGAGCTTCATGGCGAAGGCTGTGAATACTTACGTAAATGTGATTTCTTAGTTTTTTAATTTTAATACATTTTCAGAACTCTCAAGAAAACTTTTTCCACATGGTCATAATGGGGTATTTTGTGTAGAATTTTGAGGAAAGAGATTAATTTAATACAATTTGGAATAAGGCTGTAACCTAACAAAATGTGGAAAAAGTGAAGCGCTGTGAATACTTTCCGGATGCACTGTATATTTCCTATATACATTTATAAGTATAACAAGTTTTTTCCTTCTCCTGTAAAGTTGCATTTTTAGGGGATACAAGGTTTCTCCAAAGTGGATTCTGGTCAATTCTGTATCAGAAATGCTCTTTACATTTAGACACAAATGTCATAAGTCTGATTTAAACATTTATATGATAATTAAAACAGTTTGCGAACAATTCAGCCCATAACAGAGGCCGACTGGGCCCAGTTGTCTTGTGACCCCAGAAGCCTTTCTTTGGGAGGCCTAATGGTGTAGGGATCCGTTCATTTGCTCCATATTTGCGTCTTCTTTATATTTGCAGTACAGAAAATAGCAGAGAGGATATCTAATAGTGCTAGAATAGTTGAACTGTCCAACAGTGCTACCGCGGCATTAGCATTGCCCGTCGCCGGGCTTGTCCAACATCGCTACCCCGCCATTACCACGGCTCGGCTCGCTTAGTGGAAGCTAATATTACCTTCGTGGGCAGACAATTAGGAATGAATTGCAGGGCTACTGTATTGAAAGCTGATGTGTAACAGATGTGCTGGACTATGTTCATGATTTTGTGACTGTGTCATCTTTTATGCCAGAACCACGACTAAAGCTATCCATTAGCCTAGTGCTAACTGCATACTGAGGTCGTCACACACTCATGTCAAACATAACTGAGTTAGTTTCAAGCAGACTTCTTTAAGTGGATTCCAGATTCCAGATGAATTATGGCTTCAAGCAACAGCTAGCTTCATTAGCCTTGCAGTTGTAGTGCAAGACTAAAGAACAAAACTGTTACGAGATGCTGTAGCCTTCCTGATCCTGATTTATCAACACAGCAAATGGAAAAAGAAACCGTAACTGACCCAAAGGGTCTGTATCTGTGTGGAACAGTACAGCATGGCCTCAGGAACCAATTGGCCCTGCATTGGAAAAGAGGCCAGAGACTATTTCAAATATTTCAAATGCCCCTATAGGCAGAGATACAGACAGGCAAACAGGCAGACAGATAGAGAGCAAGCACAAACTAGGTCAATATAATTCTTTGTTATCAGAACCAAACAAGCTTCCCAATGTAAATTCATTTAAAATATACTTTTAAAAATTAATATGATTAACACACTGCTATATAGGTAGCATAATGACTACAAATGGAGTTTTAACATGGACTCATTGGTTAGTTTGGGAGAGTATTTGTAAGACAAATTGTGTCAAAAACTAACCCCAGCATGTATAGGCTGTCCTTCAGCCTGGCTAGCTCTCACTGCATGTTGGAGTTTCGAAATGGAACGTTAGAGTCACCAAAAGACCAAATTCATACAGAAAATGAAGAAAAGGCAAATTTTCTGGTACAAAATGTTCTTTAGTGTATTTAGTTCTTTAGTCACAAACCAGGTCTCTCTAAAACAGCAAATATTTGGAAGACATGCGTTCAAAATGACTGATGAGCTGTCTCTCAAAGGAATTTCAACACAGTAGGCTGTGTTTTGTTTGCTAAGCCTAGCACAAGATACTTCTGATGGGGCAAAATCATGTGGCAAATCATTTAAAACAATAGGTTTAATCCACTTACAAATTTAACCTTTTGTCTGACTGGTGTTTTTCCCTTGAATGGGACATTGGGACAACCCTGTCCCATTCAAGGTAGGTTTTGGGTAGGAGAACCTGGCCTTACACTTAAATTGGGTTAGTGCCATTTGCTGTAATCTTGCTTTAAACTTCAACCTCTTGCTGTATGATCTTTCAAAAGGCAAACAGAGGTGGGCAGGACAGGTGATGTGTGCAGTTACACTTTAATGACCACAGTGCCATGTTAAGGAGGAAGCAGCCTAGCTATTAAAAACTGACAACTCACCGTTGGTGTCCGTGTCAGAGGTTGTCCCTTTCACAGCGGGTAGGCAATTCTCTAGGTAGACTCCATCTCTGTAGCATCCATTTGCCTCTTTTTCAGGAGAAGGAGTGTCCCAGCACTGGCAGGGAGTCTGCATGATGCCGCAAGGCCGGCTGGGCGTGCTGTAGGTCAGGCAGTCCTCCAGCCACTGGCACAGCATCTGGCAAGCAGCCATGCTTGGGTTTCGCTTGCCCACCACCAAGTACTCCACTTTAAACTCCCCGTTCCCCTCCCCGCGACCTGAACCTATCCTGGGCGGCCCCTTGCGGATCTGCAGAAACTGCTTCCCTGCTTCAAGGAAGGCCATGTGAGTGGAGGCGTCACACAGCTTGACCACCTCGTCGAAGCTTTCCATGCCCAGGTAGGTGCGGGTGGTCTCCAGGAAGGAGTCGTACTGGAAGGTGCGGTGCTGTCGGGGCACACAGCCCTCTGTAGGTTTGGTGGCTTTGATGAAAATAGTGTAGCGCCTCGGGTCCGGGTTCTGCAAGGTCCATGAGCAGGGCGTGCTGGGAAAGACGAAGGAGGAGAAGAAGAAGCCAAAGAAGCGGTTCTGGACTAATGTAGAGCACGTGTCCGACTCCGGGCCGGAAGGGGCAGCGCTGAGCCCTCCCATCCGCAGCAGCAACAGGAGAGGAAAGAGGAGCCGGAGTGAAGATGGGTAGGTCCTTAAGATGCTGGATATCATGGTCATAAGGCCTTATTCCGAACAAAAAGAAGGGCGTGCTATGTTAGTTTTTGGGTTCAAGGTCAGCCGTTTCCTGGGCCTTTTGAGAACTTCTGGCTCAGGATGAGAGATGGCTTTGAGTCATTGATCCAGACGAATGTCCATGACACCTCAGGCCTTCAGATGGATCTGTGGGATCAGAGAGAATAAGAGAGACCACATGAGTCAGGCAAGAGAGCTGCAGAAAACTGGACTGGACAAAGAAAGATGGACGTAGACAGTGACATGCATTACAGGTCATAATAAAGTAAGGATGACTCTGGTATGAACAAATACTAGTGCATGGGCTAGCAGTGGAAATTTACAGCATCTCTCAACAAAAAAAAACAACAACTTGTTTCCTGTCAGGCAGCCACTCTCTACAAAATTTCACCCTCTCTCTCTCGTATTTCATCCATGTGCCTGATAATTCATCCAATTATAGGGCAATTAATTACAAAAATGTGAACACCTGCAGTCATTCATTACTCCGGTGAATTTGCTGCTTGGCAAAATGATCAATAGCCTCAATCTTAGTGAATCATTAAGCTAAAAGCAAATGTACTGGCTCTCCACGCCCGTGTGCCGCCCCTTCCACTGACAATTTAATAACTCTAACAGCACATACTGACTGTGATGGCTGCCGACAAAGCGATGTAGACGAACATATCGCTGGCCATTCTAGCACTGAGCGTTCAGAGAGTGGGGGCCAGACAGCAAGCACCCGAGGAGGAGCCATTGCCATCGGACACCATGTGGGCTTCCATTCCGGATTAATCAGCCTTATCTAAAAGCTTTACTCTCCCTCCTCACTCGCTCAGTGTGTGCAGAGATGACTGGAACGGCGATAAGCAGAGAGAAGAGAAGGATCTGCATTATGCGGCTTTGACGACGTTTAGAAAAGAGCATTGTGGGGAAGGATAAAGGGAGATGAGACGACTCACACAGAGTGATGTGTTCTTTGTCACATGATTGCATTTATCAGTGTATGTTAGAAACCGCTTGACAAGTGGGATTGCTTGGTAGTCAGCTAGGGGGTGTAATGAGGTGAAACCTAAAATATATATGCATGAGTGTGTATATTTTGAAGGATTTCCTAATTCCCGATCGATGTGATCAGCCAAACAAATGCCAATGCTTTGTTAAGGATGAACCCCACTGTGTTCTGTTTACAGCCCACTTAAGTATCACATAAACACCACTTTAATATCAGCAGTGTCCGTGTTTTGACTGCTGTTTAAGGGTCCCCGGAAAGGGGCAACTCAGAAACTGTCTAAATGGGCCAATTCCAAAACCCCAAAACTGTTATGTAACAGTCTTGACCCGTTATTTTTACCCTCCCACAAAAAGCTGCTAAATAATAAAATGGGAGACAAGAGAAATCATTAAAAAACAACAACAATAAAAATAGACAAGAGATTATGGTGTTGTTGACACTAGAAAGCAATAACCAGAATCTGCTAATTATGGGAATATGGGTTGCTATACAAACCAGGCCTCCTGCCCACAGCTTGTCCTGTGCCAGTGTCTGCAGAAGGGAAGCTCAAATTTAGCGCATGCCAAAGCAAAAGCCATTGAGAGCAACCAAAGATATATGCTAGGCTGAAAGCGAACGCTAGCCTTCTCTCCAGCTTCCACTCATTCATAAACAAACTGGACTACCTCAGCTGACTACCAAACTGGAGCTGAACTTACATGAGAAGGAAACCTGGGGAAGAGAGTGGTGGCAAGGCTATAAGCTAACCGGCAAAACAGAATTCTGTGTTTCATTAGAAAGCCAAATAACTGGGTTGTAAACGACTTGGTAAATGACATTTGAGCATTTTTACCCCAATCAGAGTCACATACTTAATATTAATACACTAGTTTAATTCAGATGTATCTATAAAGCACTTTTCAACACAAATGTCACAAAGTAGCTTTACAGAGGTCTGGGTATGGGCCTCTTTTGAGCAAGCCAGAGGTGACCGTGGCAAGAAAAAATCTATATATCTATATCTATATGTAATTACTTGTTACTTAATAATGAATTCTTTTTTTTAGATAATTAACAACTATAATGAGTGACTAAATAACCAATATCTTATTTAAATTGGGTTGATTTGCAAACTATATTGTGCTTGAAGTGAGGACTGTGTGTCTAATTTAAGAATAAATGACTACAATATAAATGTATATTTTATCAAAACTTAAATCAAACATAGTATGAGCACAGTCCATGGCATAGACCAGAGAAATGTATTTATACAGTATTACTCATGGCTTTGCAAGGATACTTTGTGTCTGGCATAAGTTTATGACTGTAACAGGCTATCTTTGAAAGCTCATGTTGATATCCAGCAGGTATTTCTGATGCTATAAAGTCTACGATATCCTGAACTTTAATTTGGTCATTTTTAGAGGCCATCTTGATTTGTTTCAAATAATTGCACTTGCAATTGCTAGGGTCAGTCATTTTTTAAAACTGTGAGTCAGACAACACTGTTTAAATGCTTGTTTGCTGGAGAATATTGAACAGTATATTCAAGAAAATGTCATGTTTTTTATTTAATAGTTATTTTTTAAATATAGTTAAGTGTTCAAATATAGTAAAGTAACAACTTAATAGAGTTAGAAGAACCATGTGTGGTTCCATAAAGTACCATTTTTAGGAAGGATGTCTGAGTATGTTCCTTACGGAACCAAAAGTGGTTCTTCCATGGCACCATTTTCATTCCATCAAATGACTTCTTGACACATGTTTGGTTTGGAGAAGTGCTGAAGAAGGGTGAAGAAGGGAGGTCTTCAAAAACACAAAGCGTGAGCCAGGAGGAATATGGAGCTAGCCTGGGCCTCAGCCGAGCAGCACTGAACCCAGCCATCCGTGAGCCCTGTTTCACTGCAGGAGTCACTGCACTGTATGATCTGCTTCCTGCAAGAACCCAACTGATTTCCAGCAGCAGAGAGCCAGCATGTTGGTGTGTGTGTGTGGGGGGGTGTTCTTGAGCGGGATGGGGAGAGGCATGGTGTTGGTGAATGTGGCATTGCTGTTTGGCTTGCTTTGTTTCATTAGAGGCCATGTTTCCCAAGGAGCTTTAATAAAGTGCAGAATATAAAACACATCAGCACTGCTGGCACTACAGCATGACTTAGAACACTCCTCTTCCTCCTCCACACACACACACACACACACACACACGGACGCTGCCACACATCTGCCTGGTCGTGCCTGAGCTGTGTTGTGTGTTCAGTGCGGAGGCTCCTGGGTAAATGAGTGGGTGAAGAAAGAAAACCACCTCAAGCTTTACACACATAGAACAGTTTAATAAATAGAGACTTTATAACAAGCTGCAGCCACAATTTTAAGCTTGGGCACGGGTTAGCGTTCTGTGTAGCTCTAGGCATTCACAAGGCAAGATTTAAACCCTTTCACCCTCAGACAATTGTGTCAACACAGACATTTCACTGCCTTTGATATGAGCCTTGGTATCTTCTTATGTAGTCTCTCTCACCCTGTGGAAACTGCTATCTCAAACATGCACTATGATCATGCACTGTACAGCAGAGCAATTTAAAGGTTTTATGCAGCATTTCTATAGATCGCCAGTTCCTTTGCTTTATTGTAGAAACTATTACTACACTTTACAAATAACTACAGCATTACCCACAGTACTGCCTACAATAACAACCATACAAATAACGGCAGCACTACCCACAACAACCATATACTCTACAGAGTACTACCCCCAGTTACAACCAGAAATACAACCTACAAATAACTACAGAACCACCCAAAACTAAGACTACATTTTACAGATAATCACAGTAGTACCCACAATAACAAAAATACAAATAACAGCACAACTCACAACACCTATAACTGCACTGTACTGAAAGCTACAACATAACCCTCAACACCCATGACTACATTTCAAAATTCTTCTATTAACATACAAAGCCCTACATGACCTCGCTCCTTAGTTACATATTATGAACACTCAAGACTACTTAGATCTCAGGGTGCTGGCTTCTCAATAGTTCCCAAAATCCAAAAAATCTCAGGAGGGGGAAGAGCCTTTTCTTATAAAGCCCTCCCCAACTCTGGATATAACCTTCCAGATAATGTTTGGGACTCAGACACAGTCGCAAACTCATCTTTTTAGTTTAGCTTTTGGTAAGTAATGTTTCCCCTTGGATAAAGGTTGTAAGTCAGAGGGTTCACGGACACAGGGAATTGTAGCACACCAAGATGCTAGACCTGTCGTCTCGCACAGGTTTGTGGACGGTGAAGCAGATGGACGCTAGCGTTTCAGGGTGCTCCCGTGTCTGTGTTACCTTCTGGCTCTCTCTTTTTAATTAGGCTATTATAGTCAGACCTGCCGGAGTCAGACACACTCTGATGCTGCTCAACATTCTCTGCTCTTTATAAATCCATTCAGAACGAACTCTGTCTCTTTACCTTCTCCCGCTGATGTCCCCTCTACCTGTGTCAGACCAGCTGCCACCTACCAGGCCAGAGGAGGATGGGTCTTGGTTCCTCCCAAGGTTTCTTCCTCCAGCTCTGAGGGAGAGGCGTTGGCTTGCTCACTGGGGGTCTTAGATTTGTCATGTCTTTTTATGTTATTTATTTTTCTTTTTTTCTGTCTTTTACTAATTCCAGAAAACTGATTATGTAAAGCTGCTTTGTGACAGTTGTAAAAAGCGCTATACAAATAAATTTGACTTGACTTAACTACACTTTACAGATAACTACAATAGTACCCACAATAACAAACATACAAATAACTACAGCACTACCCACAACACCCATAACTGCACTTCACAGATATCTACAGCACTACCCACAACAACCATAACTACACTCTACAGATATATATGCCTACTCATTATTAACAGCATCTATAATTGCACTCCACTATACTCTCAGTATTACCTCATGTATGGCTCTTGGTAATCTGGGATGTTTATTGATCAGAAGTGGTTCAGCGACGGCAGACAGAGTAACTATTCACATATTTCATGGCACTTCTGCCTGGATGGTGTCAAACTGTTAGAGTGGCACAAAGTTCTGAAAGCTCTTTTACTGCCCGATTAATGGGCCACATCAGGGTGTGGGAAAATGCGCCTCATGTAAACTATTGAATTGTTTAACATTAAAGCCATTAATATGATCAGAGAAAGGCACTTTACATGTTAAGTGACTCATTATTCTATCCTAGGGTTCTTGAGCACAATTCTCGAGGACACCAAGAGTCAGCCCACACGTTTGATTTATTCCGTCTGCTAATGAAATGGACCACCGATATATGCATACTCCAGGCTTCAGCTTGAGCAGAACAGAAATGCAGAAAGACTGGTTGAAGGTCTTTGAGTAATGAATTGATGACCTCTCTTCTATCAGAACGTAATTACACACACACACACACACACACACACACAACTGTACAAAGCTGAAGCTGTGACACTGTGGTGCAGGAAATGGCAGATTGAGTCATGCACATCTGAAGTCACATTTTCTTAGTCACCACAGCTCTTTATGCGCTCTTTAGCAGTAGTTCAGCGACTGTAGAGAGGTTAGTGCTCTTCACCTGCCTGTGCCTTCACAACCATGACTCTGTGTGTGCGATGTTTATGAGGGTGAAAGTATGCAAAAGTATTTACAGGAAACGCTCCAAAATATGTCACTGAACATATTGTATAGCCATTTTCTTTATCAGATACTGTGGAGTCCCACAAGGTTCTATGCTAGGTAAATTATGACCGTAATGAAGTGCATTCTTAAACACTTTAGATTTTAAAGGAATTGAACTGCTTCTCCCTTTTATTTGATATGTTTCTCATCTGATCACAGGCAGACATGTTATGATGATCTTGCTTGTCACCTTCATTAGGCCAGTGGAGCTGAAAGGAGAAATAATTGTGCTGCATATAAGAGGTGCTTGCCCAGCCGCAGTGCTCTGAAGGCCAGAGAGAAAAAAAATGAAAAAGGCAGAGTGTTATAAGGAGAAAAAAAAGGAAAAGGGATAGAATGTGATTGAGAGAGAGAGAGAGAAAGAGGTATTGGGTGAGAGGGAGAGAAAGACTACAGAAAGAATTTAGGAAGAACCTAAGGGGCACAACTGCTGGCTGTTTCTTCTCGATGCTGAGTCTCATTCATCATCCTGCTTTCTGTAGTTCGTTCCATTCATTTTCCCCTCTCTAAATTAAAGAGCTCCAATGACAACTTTGGGAGAACAAGGTTATTTGAACGAGCAGAAAGCAACAAGCCGCACGGCCTCTTTCAAGACAATTCGCATTCTCCTCCATCCACACTCTAATGTCTATGACAACCTGCGCGGGAGGCCTCACGCGGCTGTGGAATTAAAGAGATAATTATCTGTCTCTGGTGATGAATGTGTTTACTGTGCTAAATGCCAGGCCTTTTTCATCAACTTAGAGACTACTCATCTCCCTCCCAGGCAAAACGCATTACGATACACTTCTAAACGCCGCCGCATGTCAGAGATTCCTGAGCTTTCATTTTCAAAGAGTCACGAACTCCAAGTGGCTACTTTTGACCTCTCAAGAATAAGATTCATAACTGACTCTAATGGTGAGTCTAATGGTGGTTCTAAAGGTTGTCATTTAGGTCGTAAAATGAAGGGTTTGAAGGGTTTGAAGAACAGCATTTCAGCTTTACCTGCTTTTTACACACGTTTGCAAAGAATTTTTGGTTTTATTTTTGGTTTTTAATTTTTCTTTAAAACACAGTAGAACTCAAGTGCTGTGTAGTGCAGCCGCTTCTGATTAACAGTTATATCAGAACATTATGACCACTGGAATTCATTCATTTGGAATGAATGCGGCCCATTTTATCAGCTCCACTTCCCACATAGACTTTACCCACATGCACTTTGTAGTTCAGAGACTGTACTCCATCTGATTCTCTGCATACTGTGTTAGGCTCCTTTCACCCTATTCTTCAATGGACAGGACCCCACAGGAGCACCACAGAGCAGGTAGTATTAGCGTGGTGGGCGTAACCAGCCAATAGCATCCTGTGGGCAGCAAGTAAGTACTGGTGGACCAACTAGGTAGAGGTCTCTCATAGAGTGGAGAGTGAGAGGACAAAGTGTTTAAACACTCCAGCAGCACTGCTGTGTCTGATCCATTTATACCAGCGCAACACACACCACTAACACACCACCACCATATCAGTGTCACCGCAGTGCTGAGAATGACCCACCACCCAAATAATACCCGCTCTGTGGAACTACATAGTGTTCCTATATGGTCAGTGGAGCTGATCTAATGGGCCGAGTTCATTCCAAAGCAGAAGTGGTCATGATGTTCTGATAGGACTGTATGTATATATTCCCAGTTTACTTGGTCTATTCTGCGGATTGTCCCATCATTTCTCCAGAACACGGGGGACTAGTGGTTGGTGTGGCGCAACAGATAACACCACTACCTGCCACTGAGCTACCACACCATGTGGGAGACTGGGGTTCGATTCCCGGTCTGGGTGACTATGCTGCGCTACACCAGTCCTTGGGCAAGACTCCTAACACTACACTGACCCACCTCTGTAATACAAGTAACCTTGTAAGTCGCTCTGGATAAGAGCGTCTGCTAAATGCCATAAAATTTAAATGTAAACGTAACTATGGTGTTGTTGATACTTGTAACACTGGAGAGCAGCACATCACCACCAGCTTCTGCTAGTTACAGGAATATGTGTTACTGTGTGAACCAGACCATGACCACAGCTTCTTCTGTGCCAGTGTCCGCAAGATGTTAAGCTCAAAGGCAGTGCATGACGAAGTGAAAGCCGGAGAAGGCAGCGGTTAACCATGTTGGGCTAAGAGCTAATCCAAGCTGATTGTTTTTTCCCATCTTTTCTCTCCAACACCTGCTCCTTTGATAACAAACTGGACTACCTCAGCTGACTGCCAAACTGGAGCTAAACACACATCATAGGAGAAAGCACTGTGCAAGAAATTAGGTAAAACTTGAGTTATAATAATAAACAAAATAATAATTACAATGTTCTTGGTATAATGCTATGCTATGCTATGCTGTTCTATGTGGATATGCGGTGGCAAATATTAAGCATGTTATTTAGGTTGGGATTTTTCCAAGCCCATTAAAACCCTTTTATTTAGCTATAAAGACTTTTATTAGTGGGCTGGGTGTGAGTAAATTCTAGGGACCTAAAAAAAAAGTGAGCCAAGACTGTTATGTAACAGTTTTGGGGTTAAGAACACACACATTTACATTTATGGCATTTGGCTGACACTCCTAACCAGAGCAACTTTCAGGCAGGGTAATGTAGTGTTAGGAGTCTTGCCCAAGAACTCCTATTGGTGTAGCTTGGTGTAGCATTGTGTGCTTGTCTGGAATGCAGGAAGTGAGGCCATTTTCTTTCACTAGGAGGTTGGTGTTGTCACCCACCAACATGCTACAACTCATAAATGAATGGACATCATCATTTCTTGGGGTCCACATAACATTTAGGTGCTATAAAAATTACAAGTGTCTCTAAGAACCGTATATCTAAAGCATGGCCACTCAGGAACCTTCATTTTAAATAGTGTAAAATCCTAACGCAGATATTTTTGTTGTACTATCCTGATACTCTAACAGACTCATTCACAATAATGCTGAATTTAATTAATTCCTTCCACTCGGTTTAGATTTATTGAGTAAGAGGATTTCCTGAAGCCACATGAGTTTAACTAATGCTGCTTCAATTTTTCTCCAGGGGTCAGAGATTCATCATTTATCTGGACATGCGGAGCTTGAGTTATTCCTTAGGGACATTTACAAAATGTGTTAGAGTGCAACCAAAATAATGGAAAACAAACAATTAAGATAAGATAGTAGGCGATCCATGCTGTGCATCGCGCCAAAAAACAGCGATCCAGTTCAATCATGATAATACTAATGCCCGGGTAACCCAACCTTTGCATGAAGATGATAGGAATGTCCAATGAGAATGTGGCTGATGTGCTAGCATTCAGGCTAGAATCAGCTATATTTTGGAAATAGCTGTCACATGTAGGAGAAGGAGAGGCATCGGCGAGTAAGAGGAGAGTGTAATCAACAAACAAGGTGATTGAGTGTCTGGAGGCCTTAATTGCTATCAGCTTTGTGTCATGGGATTGCCAAGCAGCTGGTGCCTATGGTTCTAAGTCCAGGATAAACAACTAAGGACTCGAAGGGCACCTCTAATATGTTCTACACCCTACTCAAAACAGAACAGACATATAAAGACCATGGCTTAGACTTGGAAAACTTTCTATAATCAGCCAACAAACACAGGAACTATTAACAACAAGGTTACAAGGCCAGGTGTGGGCTTGAGGTGTATAAACCCTCCCAGCATTGAGCTGTGGATCAGTGGAACTGTGTTCTCTGGGATGATGCTGCTTCCATCAATCAAATCTGTACAGAAATGTTCCAACATGTAGTGTAAAGCTCCCCTAAAAGAGTAGAGACTGTTACTGCAGCAAAATTAAAACCCTTGATCTGAGAAGAAAGGTTGGATGTTTAGGTGTCTAGAAACTTTTGGACAGATTGTGTATTTCTGGTTAAAATCCTGCTAGAGCCGGGGAAAATTCTGCAATGGATCACTGCCATCTCAGTCTCCTTTATGGGACGCTCTGTTTATCTTATAGCGTTTGGTAATTTACATGATGGCTTGAGGCTTGTCTCCCCTGTTGTTTTCCAGTGTGCTGGCCTTTACATGCATATGTAGAAGGGTAACACAGCATGTGTGTGTGGCTTTCTATCTGTGGCCTGTTACTGACTTCAAGTCATCAAGGCTGTAGTGAGAGTTTGTCGTCTTACCTCTCCAGCTTTATAGATGCTGTTAACGCTTCAAGATATGGATGAAAGTCAATATTGTGATTGAATTGCTACATATTGTAATTTACAAGATATGAAAACAACATATCAGTATAGATTACCTGTAGTTTTAGGTTTATTTGATGCATTGTTTAGGTGTGTCCATTTATATATACAGCCACACACACTCACCTGGTGTATCCTTGAATTTTTTAAATGCAGCTTCCAATGTGTTTTATCAAACACTCAGCGATATTTGTATGAGAGGAAGATAAAAATAAGATCTCTGTGCTCTTCAACATCTAGGACACAGTCTTCCCTGGACAGTAGGGCAGTTACTCCAATAGTTTTAATATCCTTGATTTGGGAAGAAACAATGAATGAGCAGGTGTCCCAAATACGTTTGTGTATACAAAAGCATTCAGACCTGTCTCGTTAAATATATGAATCAGGCTCTTCTGCACATGCAGGTCAACACTCTTAACCCTTGTCTTGTCTTAGGGGTCCGAAATGGTCCTCCACCATGTTTAACACCAAACGTCTTTCAGCTTTAAATGTAATGACTTGGGTTATAGAGTGACCACAACATTAAAGAAAGTGACACAAGGCCACATTTGCCCTGTATAAGGGGATATGTACAGTAAGTTGTACCCATTATGTCTCAGTTGACATAGATAGGGGAGAATACTTCTGTCAGTTATAGCTCCACCTGGTACTTCTGGGATGGGTGGGGAGGGGTGGTGATTATCCAACATCCTGACCTCACTAATGCTCCTGTCGCTGAATGCAATGAAATTCTCACAGCAATCCAGTAGAAGCTCTTCCCTGGACAGTAGAGGCAGTTACTCCAACACCCATGATTTTAGAAGAAACAATGAATGAACAGGTGTCCCAATACTTTTGTCCACAACGTGTAGGTTAGAGAGCCAATTTGATTCTGAATGGCCAGAATTGCAAAAGTGAACATCATATTAATAACGACTGAACAGAATATTGCACAGCTGTATGTGTAACTTCTTACAGTTTGGAAGCTGCTTGTTTGCTCTTCTGTCTGCTCCTGTGACTCATCGATTTGTGATTTCTCAGCATTAATGGGTTTGAGGAATTCTCCTTGAGGTCGTTCACCATTATTTTCTTTCCTTGATTGTGTTTGTGCTGAATGATTGTGAGGAGAGTGCAATCACAATAGAGAATACTTCAGTCAGCGCCCTTCCGTTTCTTTCTTCTCTGGAGTGTGAGCAGTTCTGTTTGAAAGAGGTAGCAATCTCTGCCTATTCTGGGGTGCGCATTGTCGAATTTCAGCCTGAATAAAATCAAGTTCAGGGGGTGAGATTTAAAGCTGCCATCTTGGTTTACTGCGCTGGTCCTCACTGCCTTCTTTTCACGCCTTTTCTCCCTGTAAGCCTCGACCCTATTTTACAGATCAGAATAAATAGAGCTGATCTCTTCTGATCCTGCCTGTGATCAGAGAAAGCCTATGGACAGAGCACTGGGGAACCGTGACTAGTAGAGCTAGGCCTTCAGTTCGGACTATAAATATCAAAACTCTAAAAAGGAACAACCCCGCTAATACGATCATGCTAATTTCTATGCTAGTATGCCTTTGGGATGCCTGTAGGGTGTAAGCACTGTGCCGATGGCAATGCACGTGAACACTTTTTGGGTGTTCTGGATGGAGTGCAGAGATTTGGAAATTGTGAAAGACACACTGAGCGCTGTATATTTTACTATTATTATTGATGTAGCAGTTTTGCTGTGTCTCTGTCAGTAAAGGGCCCTGGCACAGAGCTGCACCACTGGACCATGCTTGGTCAACTACCACTTTTCTGATTATGTTTTCTTATTGGGCAATTATCTGAAGTGTGGTTCAAGAATTGCTTGCAGAATTTAAGGACATTTGAATTAAACAGACCCAAAGCAAGGGGTCTATTAAAAACAAATAACCTCAGGTTGCAGATATCATTCGTCTTCCTCTGAAGGCCTAGAAGGCCCTGAGGGTTCCCCACTGGAACAGAGACACGCTCAAACCTTGAGCAGCTCTTTTCAACCCTTTTTAACCCAATGTAGAGTTCTTACTGTCATTTGCCATACTATTTATTTACACATGTACATGGATCATCACATAATTAATAATTAATACATAAGTTACAAAAGGGGAATTCCTTCCATTTCCATCAAAGCCATTCAGAGTGGTTTGTTGTAAAACGTTCTGAAAAAGAAGAGAATTGTTCAAAGTGGTGGTGAGAAGAACCAGATATATACTGTCCAGGAAAGACTTTCTACTAGATCATCAAGCATTGCACACACAGTTTATTGGCAGTACTTTCCTACAAGGACTAGACAAGCTGTGCACGTGCATTTGCACATCTGTGTCAGCAATGGGTGCAACTTAAAGTAGTTGAATGCATTCATTAGAAGGGATGTATGACATAGAGTGTATGTTGTTGTTGTTGTAAGTTTACATGTTACACATGGTAGGCTAATGAAGGACTCTTATTGGTGTAGGGGTGGTGTGCTTCCCTGGCCAGGGAATCAAACCTAAGGCTGCTACGAGGAAGGTGGTGTTGTTGCCCACAAAATTATGTATTAAACTCGGAACACAAGTGTAGATTCACTGGTGCTTTTGGATAGTAAATCAAATTGCTATATGTGCTATAAACATTGTGACCTCTATTTCATATCACCACCACTATATAAAATATAAATAAAAAATATTATAAATAAAAAAATATATACAAATAAATTTCTCTGTTTCTCTACAATGCACCAATTTACCCCAAACCACTCTGAATGACTTCTAGCACCAAAACCATTAATTTGTCCTATCATTTCTGCATAACTTTTTGAATTTGCAACAAAACCATGCCTTTGTTATCGCATACTAAAGCAGGCCACCCCATCGCATGAAGAGCGTAGCCACTCGGCTCCATTCAGCAGCCGCAGCAACGCTTACACATTTCCAGCGAGAGGAGCACCAGAAAGAGAGAGAGAGACAGAGAGAGATAGCGAACAAGCTGGACAGACAGGCTGGGGATGAAGAGAGCAGTGGAGGGATGGGTGGAGGAGAGGAGAGAGAGCTTCACATCTGTTTGTAAAATGATCTAACAGGCTGTGTCTGCACGCACCCCTTCCCTCAGCACACCCAGCCCGGCTCTGTTTGTTTTCGTTGCCATCAAAAGCCCAGACGGCTGTTTACCTGACGCTAATTTCAATTAGGTGTCTAACTGTCTGAAGAAATAGATGGAGCTGAGGAGGCACTGCTGGGAGATGGAGGCCTCTTTCTTTCTCTCTCTCTCTCTCTCTCTCTCTCTCTCTCTCTCTCTCCAGCTCCAGATTATCAGGCTCTCACAAGCAGTCATGCTGCACTGCCGGAGAACGAATCTGTCTCCATCTCATCGGAAAGTCCTGCCTCGCTCGGCGTAGCAGCAAGCACTGAGAATTTATGAAGTAAATACAGTACAAGGACATTCTCCATCCGTCAGAACTTCTACTCCTGAATGATAGTGTTATGCAAAAGTTTGGGCACCCCTAATGCGTTTTATTGATTTTCTAAGTGAACAAATCCTCTACAAGAAACAAACTCAAATATGGTATTTTGCTTATATAATAATAATTAATATTAATAATATTAATAATTAATATTATTATATTAAATATAAAATATTTGAATTAAACTATTTTATGTCTGAATGTCTATAATGAAATAAGTATTTGATGTGCTATTACTTTTGCAAACACCACATTTCATATTTTTCCTTTTTGCAATATGTTAAATAATCAAATAAACAGCCATTACCAACAAGATATGGAATTGGCCGGGGTGCCAAAACATTTGCATAAGACTGATCTCTGAAATTGAGGATTTTAGGAGCAAGGAAAACTGTACCATACGTTTTTTTCATTTATTCATCTTGTGACTGGTCCAGAGCCCACCCAGAATATCTGGTCCCAAGGTAAGAATACCCTCTGAACATGGCGCCAGTCCATCCAGTCAGTCTGTCCACTCATCAGGAAATGTTCACAAAGTTGTTATTAAATTGAAACAAAAAAAAACCCTTTAGAGCCTTTTGGATGATGTTTGAATGAGTAAAGGTAAGGCATTCAATTCCAAGAACACTGTACCAACTGTTAAGCATGGTGGTGGTAGTAGCAACATGCTCTATTGTTGCACAAAATGGGTGTTACGACAGGACAACGACCCCAAACACACATCAGAGGTGGTTGTGGAATGGATACAGCGGGCTAACATTAAGTCCTGACCTCAACCTTATCGACAATATATGGATTTACAGGTTTAAAAGTCAGGTCAGTGGCAGGAAAGCAACAAATTTAACTGAACTCTATTTATTCAGGCATAGGAGGCATAGGTCTAATATCCAACCAGTAATATTTAGAAAACAGTAAAAATATTGATCTTTAAAAAAATGCTTTATTGTTATTGTTAATTGTTAATTTAAAAATATATACTATGTATTATTTATATTAGTATATTATTATAAATACTATGCCTGTATTAAGACTTTTGCGAGTAAGGACCATACCCTGTAGCTGGCACAGGGAGGCAAATACACAAGTGTAGTGGGCAGGAGTTCAGGGTGGCTTTGAGGTGGCACATGAAGCTGTATCCTTGTGGTTGAGGGAAGAAGGGAGGACACGGTATGGTGGTTGTTTGTGCGATGTTGTTCAACACAGAGATGGAGTGCAACTACAGTGGTGGCTGCCACTGTTGGGCACTTGAGCAAGGCTCCCCATGTGTGCGTACTGCTCCTAGTTCACTAGTGTGTGTGTGTTCACTACCACAGATGGGTCAAATGCGGAGAACACATTACTCTGTACATTGTACAGTGACAAATACTTGCACCTTTACCATTATATAGGGAGGAGCAGAAAAAGTTGTGTGGTCCATGTGTGGGTGTGGTCCATGTCTCAAAATTCAATTATGATATAACTTATAACAAAAAAAAATCATTTTTGGGCAACTCTTATTGGTCCATTTGAATTGAATGTTTAAACACTGTAAAGAGCAGCTGGCTTTTTTCAAATGATTCCAAATATTTAAAAGAAATTAAACTTAATTAAATGCAGTTAATAAAGTTTCACAATAATAATTTCAAACTGATTCCTTATTTATCATTTATTACATTCTTATTTCTTTCATTCATTCCTTGGGTTTTATTCACTTTCCTGAGCTGTGGTGTTGTACTTTTTTTGTTAAGCTTTTCCAAAACACCCAAAAGGTGCTTCATAAGGAGACTTTTACCTTCTTTAATCACTTCTTTCCTATATTCAGCTTCATAAACACCTCTCTCATGCTGGTGACAGTGCACTTAATGAGTCTGCTTTCAGCTCTTTTCATAAGTGGCTAAAACAAACAGATTTGATGCTGCGTCCCCTTCATTACCTTCACTGATTGATTATACATGTGAACCAACAGTTCATTAAGTAAACACATCCTCTTATCCCTGGCCAGCATCTGTGCCTGCGTTGTCCGCCCGGTTTTGTGAAAGATGCTCAGTGGCGGCGTCTCTTCACACGAAACAAAGCAATTATCTCCTGCATAATACGCCCTCGCGAGGCTTGGAATGGATGCAGCATTTAATACAGCCCTAATTGGGTTTCATGCCAGCAGAATTTACGACATCTGTAACTCGGATTATTGTGGAACCGCACAAAGCAGATTACAGAAGTGGCTTTGCAAACATTTTTATGGGCTGTTAATGACAAACTGATTCATTGCAGGGGTGTGCAGTCAGTTGCTGCTGTTCGGGACGCAGAGGCCCTTCCAAAAAAAAAAAAAAGACGCATTTCGCTGCCTGGTGCCAAGCAGTGGAGGCTAGCAGAAAATAAGACTAAGGTTTGGAGGCTCACGTGTGCCTTTTGTTGTGTATCTGTGTATGTGTGTGTTTCCGTTAGCAGAGGCTTGCGGAGAGTTTTGTAGAGGAAGGCCGATGCAGATGGTGGCGCGGCTGACAAAACTGCCCCCGTTTTTTCCTCTCCATCAGAAATAACACCACAGATAATGACTGCTTTGTGCCACAACACAATCATACACATAGGAGAGGCAATTGCATTGGATAGCAAATCAAATCAAGCCATATCACATTCAGATCAAATGAGGCAGGCAGCTCGTTTCATTTTTAAAAGCAGAGGAGCAGATTAGGGCTCCGGGGTGTTGTAGTCTGCTGCTGTAACCTCCTTTCCCTAGAGTGCATCAGATGGGCTCATTTAGGCAAATCACCGCAAGCTCACATTATGTAGCAACGGAGGCCAAGAAAACCATCCTGAGTTACTCCCAACGCAACACAAATTAGAATGCAGTCCCACTATCGCTCTGCGCAAGGACATTTCTGCCAAAACTAGACAACCAGACTTTGTGTACACTTTTAAGAATTCTCCTAATTTGATAATACATTTTAAGAAGAACTTTTTCATGCAGTCTCCCAGGCTAATCGTATCCCTCTGACACTTTAAGTCACACCAGAAAGGGCCAGATTTAAAGTGATCACTGAGCAAAAAAAAATCTCCCCGACACGGCCGACGAACAGTGTGCAGCTCTGAACAACTGTTACCTTCGCTGACTCTAGGCCTATTACGTTAGAGATTCTTAGCTAAGATATCCCTTAAGCAAGTACGAGTGGGATTTGCTGGGGGCTGGTCCCTGGTTAATATGGTCCCACCCAGGGGACTGGAATCAAAAATGTTCAGCGTAGAACATGATGCAACAACCAGCTTTAATTCCACTAGTTCATCTAACCTGCTTCCACAGCGAGTCTCTACAACACTGCCGAAATGCAGCAACATTGAGTTAATCAGTGCAAGCTTGCCAGTCCAATCACACACCTGCTAGCTTTAAGATCTGTGAGCTCATTTTAAAAGACAAAGAAGTGCATCTAAGATGCTAGTTAACCTCTGTGTGCTCGTTTAAACTTTGTGCTCAAGATACACTAAGATACAGTCATTTGTTTTCTTTGTTATGATAAAGTTCCGCTTTGCCTGGAATAATTTAACCACCCTGTCACATAGAACCACCCCTCAGTAGAACATCTCTGACAACAAATTCAGTGCCAGTTCATGACACTGTAAGCAAACACGGCTGCCTTCATAAGGCTGGAGTTGTTCTCTAGCTTTATACTGGAATTTTCCATTCTATCTTAAATGGTGCAGAAGCTACAGGCACCAGAATGTAAATGCGGCGATGTTTTAAGGTGGATCATCAGCTTTTTACGGCAAGATAAGGCAAACATGACAAACCAACGACACTGTTTATATCTTTAAAATGACCAAACTTATCAGTCAGACTTATCAGTAAATATGTCAGTCAGATAAAGTGAATACATGAATCAGAGTCATGACACTGCTTGCTAAAAACAGACAAAAACGGCTATATTAATAATAAAAAATAAATAAATAAATCATATATAATAATATAAAATAATAAATAAAAATACCAACTGTTAAGCGGTGGTGGTTTTGGAACTAGTACATTGCACAATGTGATTAGAATAATAAAGAAGGAGGACTATCTCTGAATTCTTCAACATAGCCTCAAACCAGCAGCTAGATGTTTGGAAGTTGAAGTGGAAAAGGATAAAGGATAAAGGTAAAGGATAAAGGTGCACGTATTCGTCACTGTACAGTGTGGACTGTACAGCGAAATGTGTCCTCCGCATTTAACCCATCTGGTAGTGAACACACTCACACACACACACGTGTTAGGGGCAGTGAGTACACACACACACCCAGAGCGGTGGGCAGCCAACTCCAGCGCCCGGGGAGCAGAGAGGGTAAAGGGCCTTGCTCAAGGGCCCAACAGTGGCAGCTTGCCGAGCCCGGGAATCGAACCCACAACCCTGTTATCGATATCCCGGCGCTCTAACCGCTGAGCCACCACTGCCCACTGGAAACCAATTGGGACACAACAGGAGAATGATCTCAAACCATCAGCAGCCGGAGACTGAGAAAGCACAAATTACCTTGCTCGCTCATGCTAGATAGATGGCTCTCTCCCTCTGCCCACATTACTTCAGTCAATGCTGCTAGCAGAGCTCAGAGCTGTTCGAAAGGAGGCGGTGGTGGTTGCACATGTGTTGGATAGACATGAAGGCATATGCCAGTGCTCACCCTCACAGTGACAGCAGCACTGCATGTGATAGGTGGGGGAGTAATTGGCTTAATCTAAAATTGGGGAATAAATAGGCTAATATTAAGCTTTTTTGAATAGATACAACATTGATCTCAACCCTATCAAGAATATGTGGACTGGGTTTCCATTCCAGGAAACCCACAAATGTAATTGAACTCTACCAATTTTACCAAGAAAAGTGATCAAATATCCAACCAGAATTCTGAGGCTTTTCAAGATCTACCAAAACATCTGATCAAGGTGAGATTTGGTAGTTTAACCAAATATATATCTATGAACCAACGAAACGATACATTTTTTAACTGGTTTGAGCACGTTTATCATTCTGTGCAGTGGCCACTCCTCGAACTGTGGGGAAAAAGTTAAGGAAGTCTACTTTGTAGATTGGAATAGTACAAAACACTTTTTAATGGGTATTTTGGAAAAGTCCAAACATACGATGCAACTAAAAGCTTGAAAAAGGTTCCTCATATTCACAAATCAGCCATTCTTCTAAGGCACTGTTCTAAAGTACCCCTATGTTTTTAAGAGTGTGAGACATTTGCTTGGTGTTTCAAATGCTTGATTAATCAGTGATGTCACTCAGATACACATTAGAGGACACAAAATGTGCTCATCACTGACAACTTGACCCCACCAGCACTAGATTTGAAGACCTCTGGGGCCTTACATCAGCTTCTGACGACAGTAGGGTTAAACACTGAGAGTCTGTTCACACACTTAACACCCCCCCCCCAAAAGACACACACAGTGCAGTGTTCAATTAGCTCCATAACAGTACTAACAATCACACTCTGTTGGTATGAGTCAACTCTGAGTGAGTGACTGCAGGGAACACTGACTCTCAACACTGCAAAGGTTTCTGACTCTCATTAGGAACGAAGAAAAGTAGGAATGCTTTTTACAGACTGCGGTGTTCTGTTTTATACTAATTCTCTTATTTAATGACTGTTATGTGCAATCAATCAACCCCTTCTCTAACTACTGTTTCTGTAGTGTACGATGTGGTCAGAATTTATATATTCAAAACATACCTATAATAAAAACCAATGGGTTCCTGCTGAACTGTTTTTTAAAGACCATAATGCAGTGGTTAATAAACACGATCGCCCCTTATTCTACTACTTATTGTATGTGAACATTAACCTCTTAAATTCCAGGCTTATTACATTTCTACTGTGAAAATAATATTGTGTCAAAATAAAAAAATCTTTTTACTTTTCAAGAGAAGTAAAAAACATTCTTAACGTTCAACAGAAGTCAATGTAAACACATTTGATTTTAAGTCTGTTAATACAGCCTAATTACAAAAAGTAATGAAAAAAAGATATGGACACTATATAGACAAAGGTATTGTCTACAAAGGTATTGTCTCCTGCAGAGAGTCCTTTTCTATTGCCAACACTTCACTACAGGGACTAGACAAGCTGTGATTATGTGCATTTGCACATATGTGTCAGCAACAGGTGCAACGTAAAGTAGCTGAATGCATCATCAGCACCATTATAACACTTGCAAAATGAGTGGCATGAAATAGCCAATATAACTGTAAGTTCTAGCTATAGTTCACATACAGTTTTATTACTAATATAATAAAATAAGTATAATAACTAACCTCTAAATTCCTCTGATAGAAACTCTGCAGAATGTGGAAATAGTGGAACAATAAAAGAATCATGTGAGGATGTATATAATGAACGTAGAAAGGGGGCCCTTAACTGAATTCTACAGGAGATGTTATCATTCACTGCTGCAGTCCAGGTCCAAACCACCAGCCAAGCTCAGCTGCCTGCGTCCCTCGTTTGTCATCATCATCATCATCATCATCGTCATATGAGAACGGCCTCTATGCAGGAATGGTAAGGAGTTTTAGTGTAGCCCAAACTCACCTTCACTTGACCTCAACATCAATCCCAGCAGCCCTCAAAGGCAGCACCTGCCTCTCCCGAAGGAGGAGAGGCACTGTAGCTCACTGACCTCACCGCAGCGAAGACAAGCGCTTGAGTGTGTTTGTGTGGTGTGGGATCTGGGTGGGTGTGTGTGAGAGAGCACAATGCCAGCTCAGTGCTGCGGGAGACAGGGAGGGCACAGAGAAGAGGACTAAGAATCCGAGTGTGGGAGAGAGAGAGAGAGAGACAGAGAGGGAGAGAGAGGGGGACTTTAAGAGTGTGTGGGATCGAGAGAGAAGCGAAGGGAGAAGCTGTGGTAAAGCAGAGCTGAAGGGAGCCATTGAGCGCCTCTGCCTTCATTAACATGCAGATGGGAACAGCTGTCGACACTCTGCTGTGACGGCTGAAATATTTACGACTCGCTGTTTACCAAAAGAGACCCTGACTGACAAGCCCGTGGGTTCATCGTTTTCTTTTTCCAGCTTCTCTCCTTCCCGCCCTCTCTCTCTCGCTCTATCTCACTCGCTTGCTCGCTCGCTCGCCCTCTCCCTGTAACCCGCGACGACTCCGTGCTCGCCCACTCTGCGTGCTTGTTTGGCCGATAATGGTGACTTTGAGTGACAGTTTTTAATCCTGCCCTTCTCTAATGATATTTGCTTTTCCTCTGCGCATCGGCCCGGCTATCAAAATGTCACAGGCAGATTTACACGCGGGTCCGGCCCACCGAACAAAAGCTTATTTTAGGCCGCCGCTCTACAGAGGAAGGGAAAAAAATCCATATCTACTAGAAATCAATGAGTGGGGGGGTGTGCGTGGGGTGGATTTACGTCGGCTAACGGCCGCTAGCGTCTCTCCAAACACGAAGGCCGTGAATAAACGGATGCATAAATAAGAAGGGCACGCATGTTCGCTGCAGAGCTGCAGAAGCAGATAAGGCTTCTTCGGGAGGGAATGCTGGGAGATTTTTTAGGGGGGGGGGGGGGTGGGCAGCACTACTTTAGGTCACGTCACGCCTTCGCCGGATGCACGAGGATGGGAGAATAGGCCGGATGAAGTCTGAAGTGTAAGCAGTTTCACACACGCCTATCCTTTTATTCAGCCTACTGCTTTTTAGCCCTGCAGATTCGTGTTTTAAGGCCTAACGAGTTGGACGGCCTCTACTGCGTTCTGAATAAGGCCGTTTTCACACAAATGCTTTATTTTCCGGACCCTGGAGCGCTTGATATGAGAGTTCGGTATGTTTGGTCAAGTGTGAAAACTGCTTAAGAGCCCAGGAGCAGCCCGGAGAACCCACCTCTGGTCCTCCTGAAATTGGTGGTATGGGGTTTGCTTCAAGCTGATTCTGGCACGGTCTGCTTGCAGGGCGTGTGGAAGCTATCCGCTCCCGCCACCACGTCTGGGGTGGCGTAATAGGGGTTGTGCTCATTTTGTCATGTGACTGCTTCTGCTTATCACCTGCATGGCTAAAAAAAACCTTCTCTGATGAGAACAGCTTCTTGCACGGTGGGATGCCACTGTTCTTTGCTGCTTGAGTGCTTATATGAACCTAGGTCCTACCATTTTGCAAAAATGCGAGCAGAAAAGTGATGTTCGGAATTGCACAATGGGTTTGTATGGAATTCTTCTATGTGAAAGCAAACTAGTGGTAATGCACCCCTCCTCCAAACGAGTCCAGAATCAGACTTATGTATTCGAGACAAGTGTAAAAACGCCCTAAGGCACAGTACAGAGCAGGCAAGGAGAACAGAGCTCATTTATGCTGCATTAACGAAGACAGCCTGTTTAAAGGGCATTTTTACCTGAATACAGGACCAATTCTGGACTCTTTTGGAGAAGGGGCTCATTATCACTGGTTTGCTTCCACACAAAACAATTCCATAGGAACCGTGGACCGATTGCACCACTTTCCAGCGTCACTTTTCGGTTCCCGTTCTAGCAAACTGGTAGAGTAGGTTTCACCCGTCTACTGCTTTTCATTATTTTTATTGGATACAAACACTCACAGGCTCTTAAACAGCTCTCACACTTGACCAAACATACAGAACTCCCAGAGCAAGCATTCCTGGGCCAGGAAAAAATGCTAGTGTGAAAACGCCTTAATTCTAAGGAAGGAAAATAAGTAAGAATATATTTATATTATTAAATTAATATGGTCTAGGAAAAATTGAGGCCTCTGACTGATATACAATTTTAAAAAATCCATTAAGTAGAAGATAAAATAGAATGTGGGACTTAAGGAGTTCAGTAGAACTGATTTTAGTAGATTTCATAAAGCTGCTGTCACAAAGCAGCAGTCCAGGTCCAAACCACCATGCAAACTCACAGCTACACTATATGGACAAAAGTACTGGGACACAAACAGACTGGGTGGTCTTAATCATTGAACTCAGGTGTTTCATTCAGTCCCACTGCCACAGGTGTGTAAAATCAAGCACCTGGACATGCAGTCTCACTGAAGTCCAGTGTGGTATTGTAACTGGATGCCACCAATGCAACAAGTCAGTTCCAACTGTGAGTGGTATGTTTAGGAGCCACAGCATCTCAACCTCAAAGTGTTAGACCATGTAAAGTTACCGAGTCCCAAACCTGCTGTTAGAGCTGCAAACTCCTTATGAATGCCTATGGACTTAGAATGAGCTCCTGTTGGTGTAATGTAGAGGTGTCCAAATACTTATGTTTTGTCCTTGAATTTTCTCCTACATCCCCATATAAGAAGGGCATGCGTGTATGCAGTGGAGCTGCAGAAGCAGATAGCAGGGTGGGCCGCGCTACCTTATGTCACGTCACGCCTTCTCCTCAACGGGTGTACGAGAAAGGAGAAAAGGCCGGACGAAGTCTGAAGTGTAAGCAGTTTTGCACATGCTTTAGGTCACAGCATATTAAACGCTCACCCATGCAATTAGCCCACTGCTCAATCTGGGATATGAAACATGAAAGGATAACCTCTCCAACTCTTTCATTTGCCTCTTTCTCCCTCTGTCTCTCGCTCTCTCTCTCTCTGCCGCTATCCGACTGCATTCCGGCTCAGGCAGCCGGAGGGGTTTTGATGCGGTTGCTCATCACAGAGCTGAATAAAACACGACAGGCCTCCGGGGCACAATTACCCAGTGTCAACAATTAGTTCTCCACGCGAGCACTTCACAGCAAGGTCTCCGAAGGCTGAGCGCATGCTAACTGTAGCCTGCTTATCCGTATGCTGGCTCTATTTCCTTAACTGATCCTAGCCTCAGGGTCAGCGCAAAATCAGCGTAGTTCCTCGTACCGCCTGTGTCAGTGACGACTGTTGAAGTGCTGCTGCTGCTGTGTGTGTGTGTGTGTGTGTGTATATGCGCACAGCTGGAGAGGAAAGAGAACTACACTGCTCTCTGAGGCCTGACCGTCAAGTTATCACTGTCAGCTAACTGAGAGATGACCCGTACCATCTGACAGACTGTCCACAGACAGGGAGAGAGAGACTGAGAGGAGTGTGTGTGTGCGAGAGAATAGGCGAAAGGTAGATTGGATTGAAAGATCAACAAGAAAGGATCAGAGTGAAGGGGAAAGGGAATGAGCGCATATCTAAGAAGGAGAGAAAGGAGAGAGAAAAAGAGAGAGGGACAGTAAGTATGAAAGGGAGAGCGAAAAAGAGAGAGAGAAAGAGAAGAGGAGAGTGAGGAAAAAGGAGTAAGAGTTCTAGTGAGAGAAGGAGTGCACGAGTGGGAGAGAAATTGAGAAAGCTTGGGAGAGAGAGGTGAAAGAGTTAGAGGAGATAAGTGCATGTGAAAGTCAGAGAAGAAGAAAGAGAGAGAGGGGTTGGATGAAAAGAGAAAGGGAGAGTAGGAGAGCAAGAGCATGAGAGAGGAAACAAGAGAGCGAGTGAAATGAACAAATACAGGGAGAAAAGGAGAATGAGGGAGAGTCAGAGAAACGAAAACGAGAGAGTGAACAGAAGAAAGGGAGAGAGAGGGCTAGAAAGAGAAGGACATGAGAGAGAGAGGGCTGGATGGAAAGAGCGAGAGAAGGAGAGAGTAATTGAGGGAGAAATTGAGTGTGTGAGAGAAAAACAAAACAGGAGAGAGTGTGAGAGAGAGGATAGAATGGAAAGATAAACAAAAAGGAGAGGAGAAATGTGAAAGCACGAGAGAGGGGATAGGGAGAAATTTTGCAGGAATAGAAGGAGAAAAGGGAGAGTCTGAGAAAAAAACAAGAGAGCAAGAGGAAGAAAGAGAGAGAGAGAGAGAGAGAGAGAGAGAGAGAGAGAGCAAGAGAGAGAGCGCAAGAGAGAGAAAAAAGGGAGAGTGGAAGAGCGAGAGAATTAGAAAGAGAGAGAGAAAGTGAGAGAAATGAAGCAATACAGGTTGAAAGGAAGAAAAAAGTATGAGAGAGCGAGCAAAAGAGAGAGAGAGAGAGAGAGAGAGAGAGAGAGAGAGAGAGAGAGAGAGAAAGACAGAGAGAGAGAGAAAGAGAGGGCAGGTCTAACTTGTCAGTAATGATGTGTGTTTGACTCTTTACAGGCTCTGGGGACACAACAGCATCAGAAGGCAGGACACAGAATGGCAAGGAAATAGGCCTTCAGATGCCAGGCGCTTCCTCAGTTCCAAGCTTTCACACGCACGCTCACACACACACACACACACACAGACAGGGACACACATGGAGACGCACAGCATCAAATGTGCACAGTAAACAGTAACATGCAGCTGCGGTTTGCCTCAAGAAAAACAACATTTGTGCAGAATTTGGGACTTAATGGGATGGAAAGACAGAGGTCGCTGCCTCAGACAAACGCCTCACTTCACCACAGCCTCAAAACGCTGACAGCACCAGATTGGACAGGCTGCGTTTCTGCAAACAGCTGCTTTCCCTTCTCCCCTCCTTCTCCCTTTATTGGAGGGAAAACATGTAAGAAATCCACTGATGGTAGGCAATGAGATGAATTCCGGCCTGATTGCCGGCAGATGTATTCCGTTTAAAAGGCTGTTTCTGCTCTGCCGTGTTAGGGAATGAAGAATTCACAGATGAACAGCGCTAGGGTACATCTGCTCCACCGCAACACGCAAAAAAATCTGCACGACAGAGGAACAGCGATCGCTACGAAGCACCATATGAGCGTTTAGAGGAAAACTGGCAAATAAACAAACACAGAAACTAACAACACAACAACAAGCCCTGTAAACAAACAAATAAGCCACACAAATACCATAATTGCCTATTCATCCTTATGACAAAAGTATTGGGACACCTGCTCATTCATTGTGTCTTTTGAAATCGTGGGTATCAAAAAAGGAGTTTATCCTGCTTTTGCTGGAGTAACTGTCTCTACTGTCCAGGGAAGGCTTTCAACTAGACTTTGAAGAATTGCTGTGAGGATTTGATGGCATTCTACTATGACAAGAGCATGAGTGGTGTCAGGAGGTTGAATGATCACCACCCCACCTCATCCCAAACTCTCCAACTTATCCCAAAAGTATTGGATAGAGCACCATGACAATCATTCCAGAGAACACAGCTCCACTGCTCCACAGCTCAATGCTGGGGGGGCTTTTTTTTTTACCCCTCTAGCCCACACCTGGCATTAGGCATGGTGCCATTCATATGCTATTTCCATTCTATTGGCCATACTTCTCTACAGGGACTGGACAGTCAAAAAAATATATATATATATCCTACCAAATTTGAAACTGCCCACAACTGTGCTCATTATAGTGGCCTGACCTTTACACACCACAGCACATCCCCCATAGGAGAAGGAAAAACATGGAAGAATAGAATTTTTCAAATTTCCTTTGTGATTAATAAATGTAAGATGTCTACAAAGTCACTTGTTGAGACAGAACTGTACACAGTGGCAGTGAACGGAGGTTTGGAGAGATTAATGCTTCTAAAAAGCTACATTGTCTGTGTTACAGATACAGTGTCTTGACTCCCTGGTTCCTATCACCACCACTATGAGGAAATCTTACATGCTCTCTACAATGGACCATTTCACATCAAACTCCAAACAGCTCAAGACTGAATTATACAGAAATCAGTGGTATACCCCTTTAACTTTAATGTATGCACTTTAGGATCACTGTGCCTCACTCACCAATATCTTCCTCAAGAGTTTTCCTAAATATGAGAAACGTGAGAAGAGTCCCAATAAAATGTCTAGGTCAGATTCTGATGTGTTTTTAAACTGTAGAACTGTTCACAGCTCTGCTCTTATAATGATGGATAGCCAGCGTCCTCGTAATTTCAACGTTGTAAGTAGGTTTTGAGAAGGCGAAAGAGGTCCATTGTTTTTTAGATGAAACATTCACAAATGTCAAGGCATGTCAAACTACCTCAGAAGTGTCTGACAGGCCTCAGGCAGCTGAGGGATAAAGATATAGACAATTTCTATCATTTGTACATTCATTTTAGATGACATTCAGCATGAACTTTTATCCAGAACAATTTACAATATGACCAAGTTCCAGAGGAAGGAGAACAGGGCATTAGTAGTACTGGTAGAGCTGTGTACTGGCAAGACCCACGATACAGGGTGTCATGATACAGGGGTTATGATGGCATATGTTGCATAATATTGCAATTTTAGGAAAACAGATATGCCGTCACAGACATAAAATCTGAGTAAAGGAAAAGTTTACTTTTTATCCAATCAGAACAGTGGGATCTGAAGACTCCTATCTGGCAGCCAAGGTTTAATTACATCACTAAATAAACCATTGCTGACACCAATCTTTGCATGTAAACTATTATTAAAAATGTATACTTTGTTTCTGAGAGTCGATACAGTGCTGCAAATTATAATATCGCAATTCTTTCATGATATATATGATATAATTAATATTAGTTACTGGCATAGCATGGCGTTTTGACCTGGGTGACGCCACAATCAAGGCCACAGCCACATGGAGAGCAGTTGTGTTATCCACTACACTACACCACAATGTGCAACAAAAAGTACTACGTAATACTTTAATGAGGAGCTATGGGACTGCTGGAATTGATGGAGACTTAAAAAGCAACTTTGTCTGAAGGGAGATCCGACAGCTAGTCATTTGATTTGGCTGAAGCTGCGCAGTGGGAGAGTTGAGAATAGTTGCTCTGGAGGAAGAGGCCTCCTGAGATCTGTCGCGACTTCTACAGAGAAAGAGATAGTGATGTCAGATAGCGAGGATTATGCATGCACTTCACATCAAAGCCACCCTTGTTCTCACAAGAGAACACAGAGTGTGTGAACAGAACGACTATGTTTCATTCATATCCTATTACAGCTGCTTTGATTGAATTCCGTACACAAGGTGGTCCTAAACCGGCACTGCAGAACAATGGAGCCGCGAGGACGGCTTTTCATTTATTGTATGGAACTGCTCCGGCACTCCAACATGTAATGACTTGGAACCATTCAGGGTTTACTCAGCCCAGAGTAAGTTGCTGCAAGAGAGAAGTGCTGCTCTCATTCCGTAAACATTTATAGCATGAATAACTCCCTGTCTGTTCAGGTAACAGCTAGACTAATAGAGAAAGGAGAAATTCTTTAATACACTGATCTGGACAAAAGATAAAAGTGAGGCAGTTTGTGCTGCTGCTGTTCTAGTCTAGTCGGGTAAATGAAGGGTAGGATAAATATGAGGAAATACAACACTAGCTATTTTTGCCATTCGGCCTATCAAAGACTCCTAAAAATAAAGGTTCTTCAAATGGTCTTAGGAGCAGTGCCATAGAAGAACCACTTTACATTAACTGAAGGTTCTTTAGACCCTGAAAATGGTTCTTATGAGGTGCTTTAAATAGTTGTTTAAGTGATGCCACAAAAGAACCACCATGGGTCCATAAGGAACCATGATTGTAGTAGAGACGTGTGAGTGTAAAGAACCTTTACATCAAGCAAAAGTTATTTAGACCTTAAAAGGTGCTTCAAATGGTTGATAAAAGAAAGCCACAACAGAACTACTTTTTGTTCCTTAAAGAATCATATTTGTAATAGGAATATGTGAGTGTGAAGAATCTTTACATTAAATGAAAGTTCTTTAGATCTTTAAAGGGTTTCTTAAAGGTGCTTCAAATGGTTCTTTGAGTGGAACCACTTTTGGTTCCATAAAGAACCATGTTTGCAATAGAGATGCGATATGAAGAACCTTGGGTTGAAAAAAGGTTCCCTAACCCTAACCCTAGACCTTTAAAATGTTCTTAAAATGTGCTGCAAAGGGTTGTTTAAGGGATGCCATAAAAGAACCATGTTTGTAATAGAGACTGTGAGTGTAAAGAACCTTTACATCAAGCGAAGGTTCTTTAGACCTTTAAAAGGTGCTTCAAATATTTCTTTGAGTGACACCATAGAAGAACCACTTCTGGTTTCATAAAGAACCATGTTTGTAATAAAGGTATGTGAGTGTGAATAACCATTACATCAAGTGAAGACTTTGGACCCTTAAAAGGTTCTTAAAATGGTTGTTTAAGGGATGACATGGCAGAACCACCTTTGGTTCCACAAAGAACCATGTTTGTAAAAGTGTAAACGTGAAAAACGATTAAATTGGTAAAGAGCCTTTACATGGAAGTAAAGGTCCTTTAGGCCTCTAAAAAAGGTTCTTCACTTTATTATTAAGAGTGTGGTCAGCATGGGTGTGTGTCTATTTGTATGGTGTAAGCCTAGAGAACTGTACGAAGCCTGTGATGTAAAATACGGGCTCTTTCATACAGAATCTTTCATATGGAAAAAAAATCTGAGACAAATTAAAATGAGGACATAAAAAAAAATAAATGGCTCGCTTTAGTTATTAGGTGACCTCGTACTGCAGACTTAATTGCTGCAGACGTTTCCTGGGCGCATGTGGCTGCAGCCCGTTCACTTAATTCTTATACGTATCTGCTCATCAGTGAAGGCCGGGAGCTGATGTGAGCTAATGCCTCCAGAGCTCATTTTCATCTCATTAATAGCAGCCAACTATCAGTGCTTATCGACTGTGTGTGCTGATCAGGCAGCTTCATGGGAGAACAAAGAGCTTGCGAGAGCCTGGCCTTGGTGGTGGCTCTGCCACCAGCCCAGTGGCTAAGGTGGAGCAAGTATACACACACACACACAGCGTAGGGTTTTAATAAAAACATGTAGGTAATAGAGATATGTGAGACGGAAGATTAGGTCTAAAGACCCTTCACTTGATTGAAAGGTTCTTTACCAGTTTAAAGGGTCTTCATACTCACACTTCATTAAAGTCACATCAAGAAATGTGATGCTAATTGTGCTGTGTAACAGACAATAGGCCCTTGTCCAGTCATGAACAAGATATGTGCCTCCCCTCATGTTCACTTGAATGCACAGTTAGTGATTTATAACAGAACACTGTCCTGTAAAAAAAGCCCACCTGCAGGAGTCTGACAGTATATTTCTCCAGTAAGAACCAAAATGAATGTTTCTATAATGTTTTCAAACATGTTTGGTCACACTGACGAGCCTTGATGATGGATGGATCCATTCAAAATGCGAGTCTTAATCCCTCTCCAGGAAACCGCCCCTTAAAGTCATAAACTCAGCATATTCATGAAGATGATGTGGAGCTGTCAAACTGCCTGTAGTACCACATAAGTATTGTTTTCCCACTGTTGATTTGTGGTTGTATTTGCTGTATTTTACAGCTGTATATTATTTCTTAGATTATGTGGATCTGGATTTGAGACTTTCAGTCCATTTTGGCACCCAAGGAGGTGCCGAGTGTGGTCATAAATATGCATGAGCTCATTATCTTGTCAATATTGACCGGCTGCTACTGTGAGTTTTATGAATCTGGCCTATTATATCTCCAAATTGTCAAACACTTTAAATTATTTAGACTTTGTGATTTGCTGCTGTTTATCTGAGTTGAGGAAATCACGTAGTACAACAATAATATCAGGCAAAATGATCCAAATTGTTAGAATATAAATTGGTATTTTAAGCATCAGGCAGGCCCTAGTAATTAGATAACATAAGTGTCGAATATCTCCAGCAAGATCTTTGCTTGCAGATGTGAAAACCCACCTCCCTGGCTCTCACACAGGGTTACACTGCCTAATTAAAGCAAAAGCAGCAACTGTGATGGAGGTGTGTTCTCCTCTGTGAGATCCTCACAGCTTTATTCTGGGCTCTCGCTGCTCCTCAAGTGCTAAAAGAAGTCCGTATGGCTTTTAGCTCAGTCATGCCCGAACTAAGACAAAGGGCTTCATCAATTTTCAATGTGCTTCATCTTGGGGTGGAGCGACTGCGGGGAAATGAGTGAACAAGCATGTTAATGTAGAATCACATGCAAGTCAGAGTAGTTCCTGCACTGCTTCGTGTGCAGGTCCACGTCACCACGGTTCTGCTCGCGGTAGCATCCTCGAAAAAGAACGGCACAAGAGAGCAAGAGAGTGGCAAGATGGCAGAGTGAATGTTTTATAAGTCAGCCCCTCGCAGACAGCACAGATATGCACACACAAACACCCACCCACACGACTGTAACGCTAAAGTGGAAAGCAGGCGTTTCATTTCTGATCATATTTTAATTATATATAATATCAGTATTTATCAGTATATAGGATAATACACACCTTATGTATGGACAAAAATATTGAGACAACAGCTCATTCATTGCATATTGTTTCTGCTATAAGAGGGTTAGTGAGGTCAGGATGCTAGATGATCACCACCCCACCCCATCACCAACTCCCCAACTTATCCTAAAAGTATTGGACGGAGGACCAACACTGTTCCACTGCTCCACAGATCAATGCTGGGGGGTGGGGGGCATTAGGGGGGGCATACACCTGGCATTAGGCATGGTTCCAACAGGTTAATGTTTATCTGCTCCAGAGTCCTGTTCTATTGATAATACTTCTCTACAGGGACTAGACAAGCTGTGTGTAGCTGGATGCATTCTTTAGGTCGGGTGTCCACAAACATTTGGACATACAGTATAACAGAACATTTAACAGTACCATTTTTCTAAGAGTGTGTATACAGCCGACTAAGAGATTATCCTTTACGTGGCAATGAACTGTTCCAGCATTCTAACTGCTATTTAAGTTCTACACATAACCACTGATTTTTCCAAAGAACCCCTGAAGAACCCTTTTTAAGGACGTAGGACTAAAAATGGTCCTTTGACAAAAACTCTTCATGATAACAGTGGAACCCTTTGTAAGAACTACACTGAATTTTTTTTTTTAATAATTCTTCAAAGAACCCCAAAAAAGGTGCTTTCCATTATGTAGAAGAACTATTTAACCTGGCACAGAACCACTGGAGAATCATATGGAGAGCACGTGCCCCTGCTGTTATGGTATGGTGAACTGATATGATGTGGAACTGTACCCTGTGGTTAGTCAACGTGCCTCTAGGTATCATGATGATAAAATATCACCTTGTCGCCAAGTCATCCTTGTCTTTGACGAGGGTCAGCTAATGCTTTCTACCTCCCCTGCCCTGCTCTCTGTTCTAAGCCCATGGCCTGCGTCCCCCAGCACACTGCCTAAGCTTCATTAGACAGAAATCCAGACCCTGATTTAGATCCTAATTAGAGGAGAGAGCGGCCGAGCCCTGATCGCCGGGCTCGCACAGGATGATGGCCCAGAGGCTACAAAGTTCTCTCGGCATGGTTTCGTCGTTAAGCTATTACCACTCCACAGAAAAAAACAAGGAGGCAGCTTCCCTCTCCAATCCTCCCCTTCCTCGCCTCACCCACACCACTGACACCCCGACGAGAGGTCAAAGTCATCAGGGCGACATCTGCGGGACACCAGAGAGCCCGGGTGGAACTGGTATAATGAGAACAAATTTGCGGGACAGGATTTTTCACAGTGTTGGAATGAGGAGGTTGAGGATTTTTTATATAGTATATATAGATAAGAATGTGAATGTCTCTAAAAGCTCCCTCACAGGAAAATATTACAAGCAGTGACTGTGACCCCACCTGATATCTGAGACATTATTTGAAGGTATTTTTGAGCCTAAACCTTTTATTTAAAAAAAAAAAAATCCATTCATGGCGGAGATATACCTGCAGGGCGTTATAAGGCAAAATAGTCCCCAGTGCAACCCTTTTTTCGAAGTGCTGTTTCTCCTCTAAGCTCGGCTGGTGTGAACAGAGCTGATGTTATTTTCAGAGCCTGGTAAAAGGGAAGGGAAACACCAAAACACCTTTGCTGCGAAGTGTCAGGAGCGACAGCCTGCGGCAAACAGATTGATGAACAACTTGAAGAATGAGCAACTTGAAGTGTGTGTGTGTGTGTGGGGGGGTGTTTTATGGGAATATACATGCTATTATGTGAGGCCAAAGGACCCCCACCCCGCCCACCCGCTGGAGGGTGCGCTGGAGGCCGAAGATGACAGAGGTGTGGGAGATAAAGAGAGGGGGAGCAGGGTCTGAGGAGGCGGCCCGGACAAAAACAAAGCAGGACATCTAGGTCGAAAGGTACGCATGGCTGCCCTCCAAAAGGCTACTGCGCTCGCCGGCGAGCCCCATCTCATCCCCTTCTGTGATTAAAGCCGCGCTGTCAGGCTGCTCCGGCGAGGGCTATTTTTACTCCTCATGTATCACTCTTTCCTCTTGCTTTAGATTCAAAGACGGAAAACGGCCCCCACCAAAGATCTGCAACCACGGGCTAAGTGCTTTGTCCTGTTCGCCTCTCTGGATGAAAATAACCTGGTGACCCACAACAAGTGCGCTTTTACAGGAGGCAGGGAGGCTACAGTCAGTCACCGTTATTACACTGAGCTCATTATTAATGTCCTGCAAAAAATACACTATACTAATGAGCAGAACTGCCCAGTGAATAGGATTAATAAAGCCTGAACATTTTTATCATGATCTTAGAATTCTTCTTCTTATTATTATTAATATTATTATTATTATTAGACAATGCAACCCTTCTTACGGATGGCCTTTGCCTGTACAAACAGGACTAATCGAGTGTAAAACAGTGAGGTGAAAAGGCTGGAATATGAAATATTTGTTGTTAAAAAGAATCTTTCCTGCTCTGCACAGCTTAACCCTGCAGTGTGAGGATCTCAGGGTTGTCTGTGTGCGTATGCGTGTGTGTGTGTGTGTGTGTGTGTGTGTGTGTGCGCGCACTCTGAGGATTCACATCATTCAGTGTGCTGCCGTGATCCCGCCGAGGGAGGGGCGCCTATACAGCTCCCCCTACTGGACACACACACAAACACACACGCACACACACACACACACACACACACACTAAGACCCAACTGAGACCCAGTGAAAGCCGGTGCACTCTCCAGTTTGCACCGCAACGCTCATTTAATGACTGAATAGGTTGTTGTGGTGTCAAAATTAAGTACACACACACACACACATATATAATATAACACACACACACACACACACACACACACAATGTATATATATATATAAACTGATTGTTTCAGTGCTCGAACTCCTCCGCTTCCATCCACACACTCCGCACACACACACACACACACACACACACACACACATGAGCGCGCGGTCAGTTTGCACACAGACTGGCCTTCAAGTCTCACTCATCTATAATGAATAAACAACAGTCGACTCAGATCTCAAATCAATTATAATAAACAACAGGACATCCAACCCTTGCGCGAGACAGACTGGTGTCCTCCATGCGCAACAAAAAGAGCAAGTGCAGCAGCTTGTGTTTCTCTTCTACCTGTGCTGAGAAAAGCCCGAGCTGCTGAGGAGAACACCTGAACTGCTAAAGCCCTCAGAAGATCCGGGAAGTGGCCCATGAATATGCGTAAAGGCGGTTCTCCGACGCAGTGAGGGGCTCCAGACTCACGCAAAACGACAGAGAGCAAGAGGACAGACAGACTCAGAGGAGGGACAGAGGAGAGAGGAGAGATAGAGAAAGAGAGAGAGACCTTCAGACTGACCAGCATATACTGAACAGTGCTCGAACACGCACTCTTCACACACGCGTAAAAACGCGCGGTTTGGTACATTTCAGCACCCCAGCTGAAGCGCGCTGCATGGCGCGTCCAGTTGGCTGGATGGTGTTTGGACGTTGTGGACAGAGAAGGTGGAGGACAGATCAGGGTGGAGAACTGTAGGAACAGGGAGCCCCTGAACGAATCTGTTGCATATGGCCCCACATTTCACCGCGCGACAGAAGGACAGTGTCCCCTGTTCCCTTCGGCGAAGGTGCCACGTCGTACTCCCACCAAGCCCCCGGTGTGTGGAAGCGCGTGAACGGACCTAGCGTCCCCTCACTTCACTTAACACAAACTTAACCTTCTCCAGCACCTTCACTGAGAACTACAGGGGGAGTTCACACTTCATAAACACACACACACACACACACATAGAGAGAGAAAAACACACGCGCGCACGAGACCATGGAAGAAAGGTGAAGAGACGTTACCTGGTAAAAGTTCTCTCTCTCTCCATCCCTTGTTCAAATCGTGTCCCCCAAGCCCCCCAGCGCTCCGCCAAGTCCAGCACATACAAGTCCAGCGTCCATCCTCTCACAGAGCTCCGCGCGCGTGCGACTGAGAGTGAGAGTGTGTGCGAGTGTGTGTGTGTGTGTGTGTGTGTGCGTGTGTATGTGTGTGTATGTGTGTGTGTGTGTGTGTGTGTGTTAATGTTTTCTCCCGCTGGATTTCTGAGGGGAGACACGCCACAGGCTTCCACCACCAACTCCGAGAGAAGGGAAACTCCGAGACACTCCGCGCGCTCCGGCACTGTGGCGGAAACACGGCGTCCTGACGGCGTGAGCACGTCGCTTCAGTCTCTCAGGGAAAGTCACTCAAAAACAAACACACACTCACACACACACACACACACACACACAAAACACACACACGCGCACAGAGAGAAGAAGTAATCCGCACGTGGAGGCTGCAGCGGCAAGTGCGCGCGCGCGTTCCCGTCCCCTGCTTTTCTTATTTCAGTGTTGTTTCACACAGGCGCGCAGGAGCAGTGTGGAACCAGAGAGAGGGAGGCGCACTGAGGGACTCTCTCTCTCTCTCTCTCTCTCTCTCTCTCTCGCTCTCTCTCTCTCTCTCTTGCTCTGGGGTTGGTTTTGTTTTGTTTTGGGGCAGAGCCTGACTCTCGCGCGCTCCTCTGGCCCCTCTGCTGAATCTGTCCGTCTGTACCTCTGTGTGTGTGTGTGTGTGTGTGTGTGTGTCAGTGAAGAGACAGGAGTCGGGGTTTGAAAAGCGGGAACGCTCGTCACTAAAAAGAAAGAGAGAGGAGAGAGAACAGCAACAGCAGCGCCCCCTGGTGGGGAACACGAGAGAGAGAGAGAGAGAGAGAGAGAGAGAGAGAGAGAGAGAGAGAGAGAGAGAGAGAGAGAGAGAGAGAGATGACGGAAAGCGAGGGAACCCAGAAAGAGGAGGAGAGATGGTGTGTATGTGTGTGTGATGGGTGGAACAGGAGCAGGACAAAAGAGGAATAGGGGGGATATGTAAGTAAGAAAAGAGAGAGAGAGAGAGAGAGAGAGAGAGAGAGAGAGAGAGAGAATGAGCCAAAAGAGAAGAAATTAAGAGAGAGAGAGTGATGGGTAGAAGAGTAAAAAGATGGAGAAAGTGAGAGGAGGAGAGAGTGATGGGTGAAAGTAATGAAAGAGAGAGAGAAATGGGAAATAAGAGAGAGAGGGTAAATAAAAGAGAGAGAGAGGGTAAATGAAACAGAGAGAGGGTAAATGAAAGAGAGAGAGGGCAAATAAGAGAGAGAGGGTAAATAAAAGAGAGAGAGAGGGTAAATGAAACAGAGAGAGGGTAAATGAAAGAGAGAGAGGGCAAATAAGAGAGAGAGGGTAAATAAAAGAGAGAGAGGGTAAATAAGAGCGAGAGAGAGAGGGTAAATGAAAGAGAGAGAGGGCAAATAAGAGAGAGAGGGTAAATAAAAGAGAGAGAGAGAGGGTAAATGAAAGAGAGAGAGGGTAAATGAAAGAGAGAGAGGGCAAATAAGAGAGAGAGAGGGTAAATGAAACAGAGAGAGAGAGGATAAATAAGAGCGAGAGAGAGAGAGGGTAAATAAAAGAGAGAGAGGGTAAATAAGAGAGAGAGGGTAAATAAAAGAGAGAGAGAGAGGGTAAATAAGAGCGAGAGAGAGAGAGGGTAAATAAAAGAGAGAGGGTAAATAAGAGAGAGAGAGAGAGAGAGAGAGGGGGTAAATAAAAGAGAGAGCGGGTAAATAATAGAGAGAGGGGGTAAATAAGAGAGAGAGGGTAAATAAGAGAGAGAGAGAGGGTAAATAAGAGAGAGAGAGAGGGTAAATAAAAGAGAGAGTGGGTAAATAATAGAGAGAGAGGGTAAATAAGAGAGAGAGAGGGTCAATAAAAGAGAGAGAGGGTAAATGAAAGAGAGAGAGGGTAAATAAGAGAGAGGGTAAATGAAAGAGAGAGAGGGTAAATAAGAGAGAGAGAGGGTAAATAAGAGAGAGAGAGAGGGTAAATAAAAGAGAGAGTGGGTAAATAATAGAGAGAGAGGGTAAATAAGAGAGAGAGAGGGTAAATAAGAGAGAGAGGGTAAATGAAAGAGAGAGAGGGCAAATAAGAGAGAGAGAGAGAGAGAGAGAGAGGGTAAATAAGAGAGAGAGGGTAAATGAAAGAAAGAGAGGGCAAATAAGAGAGAGAGAGAGAGAGAGAGAGAGAGAGAGAGGGTAACTAAAAGAGAGAGAGAGAGAGGGTAAATAAAAGAGAGAGAGAGGGTAAATAAGAGAGAGAGGGTAAATGAAAGAGAGAGAGGGCAAATAAGAGAGAGAGAGAGAGAGAGAGAGAGAGAGAGAGAGAGAGAGAGGGTAACTAAAAGAGAGAGAGAGAGAAAGAGGGTAAATAAAAGAGAGAGCGGGTAAATAAGAGAGAGAGAGAGAGAGAGAGAGAGAAAGGAAAAATAAAAGAGGGAGTTAGAGAGAAAGTTTAAGAGAGAGGGTAAATAAAAGAATTGAAGTGTGATTGGGTGGAAGACAAAGAGGACAAAAAGAAAGGGCAAATGAACAGACAAGGAGGCTGAGAGGAGAGAAAGAAGGATAGGTAAAAAATGAGGAACGAGAGGCAGAGACAAAGAAAGAGTGAGGGAGACAGAGGAGGATGGATTTAATGGGTGAAAACAGGGAGAGTGTGAGATAATGAAAGTGAGAGAATGTGTGATAGGTGGAAGACAAAGAGGAGAAAGAGGTAAATATACAGGAGGAAAAAGAGACAGAGAGACAGAAGGAGACAGGACCAGAGATGGAGAGAGTGTTTGAAAGAGAAAGGGAGAGACAGGAGGAGGAGGGGAAGGAGCAGAGAGAAGGTGATTGTTTGAAGGGAAAGGATCTCTGTTGAGAGACACCTGGTGAACATCAGCAGTTCACACACCAGCTTTGTGCTGAGAGGAGCTCCTCCTCTGACACTGTTTCTAGGAGCAGTGTCGTCCTCCCTCTTGCGTTTTTATCGGTGTTAAAGGTTTTACAGTGAAGACGTGATTCAAGTTTACAAGAGTGTGTTCTGATTGGACCTGGGTACCATTCCACTTTTGTGAACATGTCCTCGCTACTCCCCCACAGCTGAGAACACACACGCTTCCAGTTTACTGAGTGACGCATGAGGCTGTAAACTCAGAGTTAGTCCGAGTTAGTCTGAGACGGGCCGGGCCAGCGTGTTAATAACACTGATGCAGATGGACCCTGCTGTGCGGCGCTCCCCACACTGGGCATGTGGGCGGCCACCTGCTCGCTCCTCTCCTGCTGCACCGGCGTGTGTAGGAGGATCCTCATTTTAAAGCCTCTATTCATATTATACTCACACACACACTTACACTCACGCAGAGCACTGTTCACCAGGAGCAGAGGTCAGGGGTAACTGGTGACGTTTACTCACTTACATCCACTCAAGGGCAGATCTGGAAAAACAGGAAAAAAAAGTTAGTGTAGAACTTTTACCTTACCTGGACTTTCTTTAAACTTTAAAGTAACATTATGTAATATTTTAATATCACAATATCAGCTTTAAAATCACTGTGAAGCTCCGCTCACTTGTATACACACCTTTATAAGGAAGAAAGGCATCGCTGACGTTGCCGCTCCAGACTCGGCACGCTGCTAACTGCACTGTGTAACTTAGGAGACGTGGGCATGACAACACTCGCTCGCGTAATGCTGCATAACCATAAAATATTTTTGTAAAATTCTGTAATATGCTTATTGCACTTTCAGTGACGGTTCAGTATCCCACAGCTTGTCCAGAAAAGCATGTGTAAAATGTGTAGAATGGGTATATCTTGCTCCTGGGCTCCCCCTACAGTGGGGAAGTGTAGTTCGCGTATTGAGCTGCTGTTAACGGATATGTTTTTCTGGACAAGCAGAGGGGTGGGGTATACAAAACCAAGAATGTGGACTGATGTGGTAAAGTAATATTACTAGATTTTTACACTAATATGAATGCAAATGTCCATTTAAATGACACCTTTCTCCCTCATACAGGTGAGTGGAGCATCGCAATGATTTTTAAGCTGATATTTGGGGTTTGAAGGCCACAAATCTACATTTTCCAAAGTTTCCTCAATAAAGAGAGAAAAAAATGTAGAAAGAGAGAGCTGTGAACTCAAGGTGAAGTAATGGTAAGCTAGTAAGCTAGTGCAAACAAGGACGAATAAGAATGAACTTAGAAGTCTAAGAATTCATTAAGTCTAGAGGAATAAGGGGTGGGGGATATATGAGGTGCGGGTTGAATATTGGGAGTTCGGGACATGGAACGGATATACCATGAACCTCAAACGCTGTTGCATCCGGAATTCCGATGAAGTGTCTGAGTCACTCTCACTACACGCAACGGCGAGAGGGAGAGAGACGAGCGAGAGAAGGAGGGCAAACAAGACTACAGTTATCACAGCAAAACCAGTACAGTTCCCACAATACCATGCAACAGCTTAAGGTTTCCAGGTGGCATAAATAATGCGCTTGCCAAAGTACTGTATTTACCCTAATAGTGTGTACTGTATATTCTATATATACTGTATATATAAACTGCAACCCCTGTACAAAACCTGCATAGCACAAACACACAAATCCCCTCGTACAAAGCTTAGCTGTATTCGACCCATGAAAACATACAATGATGTAATTACGTGCTCATTCAAGTACAAATCATATATTCTGGAAATGGGCCTTTGTCCTATACGTAATTAGGTGATACCACCTCATAGTGCGCTTCGTTATTTCATTGAAATAACAGCATTTTTAATCAAGTATAGTGTCTCACCTCTGCCTGTGAAGCCTGGACCAGGTTCTCCCATGTAGAGAGCTTTGTTTGCCTCTGGATAATGACTGGAATAACAACCAGTGCCACATGAGGCACACAGCTAGCACAGAGGTAGGTATTAACAGCCTCAGCATGAAGGCATTATCACCCTCGTCTACCTGATAAAAACGCTCCCAGGAGCAATGATTTGTGCGTGTGTGTACATTCATAACCTGGTGTCGCAGCTGTGGAGTCAGGGCGCCATACCTCTGTGACATCCGAGGCCTCAAGAAAAAACATAAGCCCTACATGACATGGGTTATTTCCTCCTCCACTCCCGTCCCTTGTCCAGCACACACACACACACGCAACGCAGGCTTCAGGCAGCGAGGTCCTGTCATCACGTCCAGACTCACTTTATTTATTTCAGCTCTGCCCCTGGTCAAGACCCTCACAGCTGGGGAAATCTTCTGAGGAGGATCTGAGGAGGTTCCGCAGCACAAACACTCTCTCTCGCTCCATCACAGTCTCTATGACTCTCTTTGAGGCAGGCTTGTTTTTTCTCTTGCTCTTCCTGTCTCGATTTCCCTCCTCTTTCTCTCTCTCTCCCTTTTTGGCAATCTGTTCTCTTTCTCACTCACTTTCTCCCCTCTTCCTTTCTCGCTTTCTCTCCTTTTTCTTTCTTGCTCTTCCTTTCTCGCTTTCTCTCCTTTCTTTCTCAGTTTCCCTCCTCTTTCATTCTCTCTGCTTTCTCTTTCTTTCCGATTTCCCTCCTCTTTCATTCTCTCTGCTTTCTCTTTCTTTCCGATTTCCCTCCTCTTTCATTCTCTCTGCTTTCTCTGTCTTTCCGATTTCCCTCTTCTTTCTCTCTCGCTCTTCCTTTCTCAATTTCTCTCCACTTTCTCTCGCTCTTCCTTTCTCAATTCCCCTCACTCTTCCTTTCTCTATTTCCCTCCTCTTTCTCTCGCTCTTCCTTTCTCAATTCCCCTCAGTCTTCCTTTCTCTATTTCTCTCCACTTTCCCTCTCGCTCTTCCTTTCTCTATTTCTCTCCACTTTCTCTCTCGCTCTTCCTTTCTCTATTTCTCTCCACTTTCTCTCTCGCTCTTCCTTTCTCAATTTCTCTCCACTTTCTCTCACTCTTCCTTTCTCGCTTTCTCTCCTCTCTTCCTGTCTCGATTTTCCGCCGTTTTCTTTCACGCTCTTCCTTTCTTGATTTCCCTCTTTCTTTTTCACTCTTCTTTCCTCATTTTCCCTTCTCTTTCTCTTGCTCTTCCTTTCTTGATTTCCCTCACTTTCCCTCCTCTTTCACTTGCTTCCTTTCTTGATTTCCCTCCTTTTTCTCTAGCTTTTGCTCTCTCGATTTCCCTCCTCTTTCTTAAGTCAAGTCAAGTCAAGTGGGTTTTATTGTCATTTCAACTACATACAGAGTACACAGTAAAACGAAACAACGTTCCTCCAGGACCATGGTGCAACATAGACAGTGCATACAAAACACAAGTGCAACACAAACAAGTGCAGACAGACAACACAACACAGGACAAGAATAATAAATAATTGGGGGTAGTGTGCAAATTATGCAGTGTGTAATAAATATTGAGTCCAGTGAGGTAGTAAAGTTATTAGTGCAAAATGCTTTGTGCAAAAAACACTTCCCATTTCATCTGGGGTAAATGGTTGGAGAGAGAGAGAGAGAGAGAGAGAGAGAGAGAGAGCATGTAACAGAAAAGACATCAGGTCAGAAGTTGAGTTGAGTTGAGAATTCTGATGGCTTGGTCAGTCTGAGTCTGGTCGTGTTGGACCGGATGCTGCGGTACCTTCTTCCTGATGGCAGGAGGGAGAACAGTCTGTGTGAAGGGTGGGTGGAGTCATCCACAATGCTGGTTGCTTTGCGGATGCAGCGGGCAGTGTAAATGTCTTTGACGGAGGGTAGAGAGACTCCGATGATCCTCTCAGCTGTCCTCACAATACGTTGAAGGGTCTTTCTCTTGCTTCCTTTCTTGCTTTCCCTCCTCTTTCTCTTGCTACTTTTCTCGATTTCCCACCTCTTTCTCTCGCTTTTGCTTTCTCGATTTCCCTCCTCTTTCTCTCGCTTTTGCTTTCTCGATTTCCCTCCTCTTTCTCTTGCTACGTTTCTCGATTTCCCTCCTCTTTCTCTCGCTTCCTTTCTCGCTTTCCCTCCTCTTTCTCTCTCTCTTCATTCTTACCAAACTCTCCTCTTTCTCTCTCTCTCTCTTCCTTCTTCAGATGTTCTCCTCTCTCTTTTCCTTGCTTGCTTTCTCTCCTCTTTCTCACTTTGCCTCTTTCTTCCATACTCTCTCTCCTCTTTCTCTCTGTCTTTCTCTATCACACACACTTTTACACTCTCTCAGACTATCACACACTTTCTATCACACTCTCTTAATCTCTCTCACACACACTCTAAGACTTTCTCTTTCACTCCTCTCCCTTTCTCTCTCTCTCTCTCCCTGTCTCTGTCTCTCTGTGTCTCGCTTTCTCGTTGAGGGGCTCTGTGACAGTGATGCTGTGACTGTGTTTAAAAGGCTGGCCAGGACCCGTATTCTAACTGATTTTTTAATGTGAGGTTGGTTTTGTAATGATTTCCTGTGTGAATCACATTCCTGTCTGAGCTGTTTGTGGGTTTGTTTAGTGATTCATGTTGACTGTTAACCATTAAGAGCTTGTTTTAATAAAGCTGCTAAATTCTAATTCAAATTCACACACTTTTTCTCGTTGTCTCTTTCACCCTCTCTCTTTCTCTCTCTCTCTCATGCTGTCTCTGTCTATCTCTCTTTTTCAAATTCAAAGCCAAATAGCTTCATTGGCAGGAATATAAATGTAAATAACAACTGTTGCCAAAGCAAATAACAGCATGCGTAATAACAGTAATGATAAATATTTAACAGAAAAAAATAAAGAAGAGAAATACATAATAACATTTAAAATTATAATAATACAGATATTTACATACAGTACATTAAGGAATGTGGGTAATGTTTTTACAGTGGTTTAATTCTCTCAGGAAGTGGCAGCTCTGTACATATTAAGGAGGCAGTTGAACGCATTCTGCAGCTTCTCCTAAATACACACACAGCGGATCTTCATCTTCAAGTGATGGGACAATATTTTCGCTTGATTTGATCTGAGATAAAATGCTGCTCTGTTTCTCCCTCTTGTCTATCTCTCTTTTCCTCTGTTTGCTTTCCCGCTATATCTGCTCTCTTGTTGTTCTCTCTCTCTTCCTCCCTCTCTCTCTCTCCCCCTCTATCGCACACATACACACATTATGCGTACAGTGCTTTAGATGATGACAGTATAAATTCTCTTGTTGTGATATACTGGCAGGTAAAGTCAGGCAATTATTTTTTTTTGTGTGTAATCAAATCCTGAGGAAAAAAACAACGCAGACTTTTTGCAGCTTCTTCATAAATTATATTTACTGCTGGCTGATGGGGCATTTTCAGAGGGCATTTGAGTTGGTATTATCTACAGCTTGGCTAAAAGCACTCTGCCAGTAGTAGGGTATATATCTGGAGTGAAGCATCTGTAGAAATAGCTGAACCAGTGAAACAACATAAGCAATTCGCTTGGATCACAAGAGCTCCAACCTTTTGGCAGCGTCTGAACTAGTGCAAATCACCTCCAGCTCCAGCTTATTTCAGTACACACCGCTGCACATGTTATTTTCTGATTCAATCTTGCATTCAACCAAGACATGTTAGAGAATGTGTTGCATGCTCACTGAGAGCAGCTGCAGAGAACTGGGCAGTCAAAAGAGATGAGAGAAGAGAGAAAGAAACTGTGGCTGGCTTCTTTTTGACCATGGACATACATTTTGTTATGATAATGGTAAGTGCTATTGAACATTAGCTGGTAGCATAAGTTAGCATTATTAAAGCAACAATATGTAGAATTTTCACCGTAGAGCAACAAATTCTTCGGGCCTGTCTATACCTGGCATTAACATGCATTTTGTATCTGAATGGTATCTGGATCTACTTTAACTAGATTCTGTTTACACCTGGCATTACCATATATTTTGTATCCGGATAGTATCAGGATCTACTTTGACTAGATTCTGCTTAGACCTGGCATTAATGTGTGGTTTGAATCCAGATAGTATCTGGAGCTACTTTAACCAGATTCTGTTTACACCTGGCATTAACTTACATTTTGTATCCGGATAGTATCTGGATCTACTTTGACCAGACATTGTTTACACCTGGCATTAACATACATTTTGTATCCAGATAGTATCTGGATCTACTTTGACCAGATTCCGTTTACACCTAGCATTACCATATATTTTGTATCCGGATAGTATCTGGATCTACTTTGACCAGACATTGTTTACACCTGGCATTACCATACATTTTGTATCCAGATAGTATCTGGAGCTACTTTGACCAGACATTGTTTACATCTGGCATTACCATACATTTTGTATCTGGATAGTATCTGGATCTACTTTGACCAGACATTGTTTACACCTGGCATTAACATACATTTTGTATCCGGATAGTATCTGGAGCTACTTTGACCAGATTCTGTTTACATCTGGCATTAACATACATTTTGTATCCAGATAGTATCGGGATCTACTTTGACCTGATTCTGTTTACACCTGGCATTAACATACATTTTGTATCCGGATAGTATCTGGATCTACTTTAACTAGATTCTGTTTACACCTGGCATTACCATACATTTTGTATCCGGATAATATCTGGATCTACTTTGACCAGATTCTGTTTACACCTGGCATTAGTGTACGATTTGTATCCGGATAGTATCTGGATCTACGTTAACTAGATTCTGTTTACACCTGGCATTACCATACATTTTGTATCCGGATAGTATCTAAATCTACTTTGACCAGATTCTGTTTACACCTGGCATTAGTGTACGATTTGTATCCGGATAGTATCTGGATCTACTTTAACAAGATTCTGTTTACATCTGGCATTAATGTGCGATTTCTATCTGGATAGTATCTGGATCTACTTTGACCAGATTCTGTTTATCTGTTGTTGTTTTTTGCTTGTGTTGTATTTTGTAATCCACATGAAAAACCCAGCGCGACCGCAAATTAAGACTAGCTATTCTATTTAGTCTAAGGATTGTATTTGTAGTTTTTTACTACAGTATGTGGAGAGAATTTAGGGAGGAGGGATATGCCTTAACCCCCTTCTTCCTACCTTCTTCCATCCTCTAAATTCCATCTCTACCCGTTCACAAAGTTTTCACAGCCCACCACCGCCCATCTCCTCTCTCTAGCCCAGCCATATTTCTCATTCCCATCTTCACTTATTAGATGGGGATTGGGCACTAGAAGGGGAACTTACAGTATATGCCTTACTTGGATCACTCACAGTGCTTTCTTTCAAAGTGGTTCCTCTGCTAGAGCCTGTGTACATTACAAAAGTACATGCTCTGAGCTGACGTCATGCACATTAATAACCATCATCAGCCATGATTTATTCACCAAACAGCCATAAATGTGCTGCTGAAATTTTAATAACAACATCCAGTGCCATTTACACGTTATCTCTTGCCAGAATTCTCTGGCCTATAGGTCTTAGATCAGGATGTGCATGACCCTTCCCAAAGGCACATAAATGTATTGGAAAGGGCATTCTTGTTATGTGTTATGCAGTTAAAATGCAGTAGGTGTGATTTCTGTGATGGTGTGTCCTCTTCACAGCTCAATCCTGCTAGAAATCCCATTAGAGGCATGAAAATAATGGGAACGGGCAGGCACAGTACACAACATTTAATATACTAATAGCACAGGGTCATTTGAATTTTTATGAAACATTTGTCTATGATGTTCTGACAATATGGACAGCATAACTGAGGCAGTTCATATAAGGGAGTGTTGACAATTCCCTGCTGGACATACAGAATGCTATTTGGGAGTGGAAGCCAAATGTGGAACATTTCTTAACTGCCATACAAGTACAATACTATACAAGTACAGAGTCCATTTGAGATGCACCTGAGGCCAAAAGTACGCAAGGCAGATTTACAGAAACGTTGGAAGCTGGAAAGATATTGCAAGTAACAGTGAGTCTTTGGTCAGCCTAGATTAGTTTAAGAAAAAAATACTTTGTAACTTAGATAACCCCTCTGTGCAGTTGTGGTGAGTAGTGGTGTTGTGTCTCAGAATGCTCAGAATGTCAAACTTTGAGGTAGAGGACCAACATTAGCAGAAGACCACATCGGGTTCCACTTCTGTCAGCCAAGAACAGAAAGCTGAGGCTGCAGGGTCCACTGACTCACTAAAACTAGACAGTTGAAGACTGGAAAGTGGTAATCTGGTCTGAGGAATCTCAATTTCTGCTAAAGCACTCACGGCCTAAATTTATGGACCCAAACTGCCGTGTGTCAAACAGTCCAGGCTGGTGGAGGTAGTGTAATGGTGGGGGGAATGTTTTCTTGGGACACTTTGGGTTTGTTAATATCAATCAATTATCTGTAGACTGCCACAGCCTATGTGAGTATTGCTGCTGACATCCCTGAGCATCCCTTCATGACTAAAATTTGCCCATCTTAAAATGAGTACTTCCAGCATGCTGATTTCATTAACATGACAAGTTCAGGGAGAGTTCAATGTTCTTCAGATCACTCACCAGGCACAGTAAACACAGTGTTCGATTCTAAGCAGGGCCAAGTTTAGTATTAGGATCAGGTTATGGGTTGAAGTTAAGGTTCAGTTGCATTTAATCGATGTTTCTGGGAAAGCTGATCATCTACAAAGCATCTACAGGGCATCCTCTAAATAAAGAGACCCTACAGAAGGTGCAGTAAGCTCTAGAAGAATGGTAGATTCAACTTCTTTGAAGCTGCAGTTGTATGAAGAACCAGCATGCAGTTTGCATCATGGAGTAATCCCAGCTCATGTAAAAGGTCTGTAAACCCTCACCCAAAGGGCAAAGGAGTTTTATGTCATCTGTTATGTGTCATTTTTTCATGACAGCTTAGGGGCATGGCATGCCTTATTCAATAAGTGAACGTGGCAGAAGAGAGCCTTGTCTGCTGAAAGGGAAAAAAAACTCACCCAGGCTTTAATTCATCAACACTGAAAATGTCATCACATCCTCTATCATCTGGTCTGCTTTAGCTCCTCATACACCCACCTCAGGAGCAAGCCAAGTGATGTCAGCGTCACTGGATGCAGCCTCCCAACTGCTGAAGATCTGCACAAAAAAACAAGAACAAAGACAAACGTCAACCAGAGAGTCTCCAAATCTTCCCACTCAGATAATACTTGTTCCAAACGGTTCTCCTGAGATAATGCATGTCTGCTTAAACTAGCACTAGAAGTCCCACATATCCATCAGTAATAAATAAACGTAAGCTTTTAGAACATCTTTAGATCAGTATGACACATCCCATAATTATCTTCTCTGTAAGACTTTTTCATATCTGCAATTTTCAGTTTCATCTTAAGCTTTATAGAGTGTATGGTGTGTGTGTGTGTGTTACTGGTGTCACCTATTGCGGCAGTGAGGAGGCGGTAGGCCGCCCTGTTGCTGTTCACCTGTGGCCCTTCAGTCTAAGGAGGCATAAAAGGGCAGGCTCAGTCAGAGCGTCTGGGTGTAGTGGAGGGTAAGTGTAATAAAGGTTGGTGAGTCACTTAGGCCCTAAACTTCAGGCTCCTGCAGATGGCGCTGCACAAGGATGACCAGGCTATAAATACCTGAGGGGTGTGTGACGGGATTCAGAGATTAAGACACAGAGGGATTAACACTCACATAGATGGGTCCAATGCAAGTATATTTATTAACAGAACACAGGAGAACAAAAAGGGGAGAACGTAGCAAAAGGCTGCAAGTACAGGGCAAAAGGATAAAACCAAATACAACCGTGGCAAATCAAAGGGACAACACAAAACACGCCTGAGGCTGGTGGGACTCCGGGAGCTGAGCTAGGAGGTAGGGAAGGAACGGGAAGGGAATATCAACAAAAACCAGCAGGCAGTGCCTGGGGAAAACACGGGGAAACTAAGGCTGCGCTAGTCTGGCATTGGGGAAACTAGGAGATGGGGAAACGAGAGCAGCTGCAGAACCCAAAGGGCAAGGCCAAAACAAACCTGGTAACAACGCGTGAACTTGAGTGTAAGAAAGGTTGGTAAGTCACTTAGGTCCTTAACTTCAGGCTCCTGCAGATGGTGCTGCACAAGGATGACCAGGCTATAAATACCTGAGGGGTGTGTGACGGGGTTCAGAGATTAAAAAGAGGTGGTGCAGCGAAGTTCTCGTTGGATGTATGGAGAATGGGTCACAAAGCAGATGTTAATGTTCTGCAAAAAGGAGTGATTGCATTTGGGCATCAAAGGCCATAGTGGGAAGGAAGGAGCTAAATTTGCAGGTGTATGGAAGCGTATGGTGATACAGGTCTACCAGCAGTGGCAAAAATACCAGTCTACAGGACATTCTTGTCAGAATTGGAAGTAGATGAAAATCAAAAATTGATGGACAGGGACCACCGGTGGGTTTCATGGCTTGTGGGGAAGTGGTGGCTCAGCGGTTAAAGCACCGGGCTATTGATGACAAAGAATTGCTTCTAGAAGTCAATGCAGGTCCAATTTCTGAAAGAGCAGTCCTCAGAGAACTGCAGAACATGAACATTTGGAGAAGAGTGGGGTGCAAGAGGCCTTTGCTCACTTCTGCTTAAGAATGCTGATTTTTTTTTAACTCAAAATAGGAAATTTGGAGGGGAAGGAAGAAACATAACTTTCCATGGAAGTCGGTGTAAAAATATTTTAGTCATAGTAGTTTGGAGCATTTCTATTGGTCCATTTCTACATTAAACTTTGATGAAGAATGTCAAATTGTGTGTATGTATGGAGAGAGAGAGAGAAAGAGATAGATAGACAGACAGACAGACAGACAGACAGATAGATAGACAGATAGATAGATAGATAGATAGATAGATAGATAGATAGTTCATTCCAGATTAGAGGACAATTGCCCAGGCAACAGAAAAGGCAAATGCACCCAAACTCTGTAGAGCAGCTTCTCCCTCCTCTTACCGCAGGTGCTTCCTCGCTGCTGCCAACTCGAGCTCACTCAGCGTTCAGTGTTGATTTCTTGTCCAGTGAGCATTTAGAGATTTAGAGGAAAACAGCTGTTGACAGCACTTCTCGTGCATGTGTAGACTGGGAGTGATAATCGGAACATCTGGTATGTTGATATTTAACACATATGTGTTACTATAATACCCAGTATTACACATATTACGGTCAGCTTACAGTCATTGCAGCAACAGCAGCAGGCTATTGAAATGTTACCTTACAGAAAGAGTTTGTTATGAGTAGGAAAGAACAACCTGCATGATATATATATATATATATATATATATATATATATATATATATATATATATATACAGTACATTAACAACATTAAAAAAAGAATGGCACAGATGTATTATGTAATGCATTACCTAAGGGCTTAATTTAGGGCTGTCAAACCAATTTTCCATTTTAATAGAAGAGCTTTTTTAATATGAGTGGACAAAATATGCTTCACCATAAGATCACTTCACATGAATTTGGACATGAAAATCCTGTGATTTCCAACAGTGTGGTTTCCAATTTTCATTATTAGCGTCTAGTGCGAGTTAACAGTGTCGGTGCAGTATCAGAATTCACCGACAGGAAGAGAAAATACTAATTTCACCATTTTTAAGCATTTCTATTGGTCAGTTCATCATGAAATGATCACACAATTTAAAGAACAACTGCCAGATTCACGTCATATCATAAAAGGATAAATAATAAGGAATGTAAAATCACTTCTGAGCATCATGGGCCCTATCTTACACCCTGCACAAGGGGCGTAGCAATGCTATCTTACACCCCACCAACAGTCTATTTTCATACCTTCGATCTGTGTAGTTTATATAGCAACAGTGCTTGTGAATATATCCACGCCGATGGGCGGGGTGGTCTCGAAATGAGGTGTGTTCAGGTACATTTCTGGCATATTGAAATCTTGGCAACAGAGAACACAGGCCACTGACTGAAAACCACCTAGGCAGACGTTCATTGCTATCTTGGCAGTGAATTGTCAACACAGGTGCGTACAGTCTAACGCGCTTCATGACACTGAAACAGCAATCCGCCAAAGTCAGGCCGCACCTGGCTCTTGAAGGGAATAGCAAGTGACATGCTGATTGGTTTATTGCACGTTACACCCAAAACACACCTAAGATTACTGAGCCTGTTCCCAATGCAGCCAATCAGGCCTACCTATGTAAATATGGCTGTTATGGCTGATGGGACTTCTAAGGCTTAACCTCACTGAAGCCTCACACACTCATATCATACAGTGGTAATAGTAATGGTCTCCTTGGTCTCAGGCCTAATTACCTTTTCACGCCCATGCTGCAGAATACGGGAGTGTTATGACAGTTCATTTTTAATGTTAATATGGACTATTGTTGTTTTTTGGCTGAAAATGTTTTGGTTATGTAAGGAAATAAATACTGAATGTGAGTAAGAGCATTTTTGCTTAGAAACATATTTGCACGCACACACCCACAACCCACACTCACAAACAGTTTGATTCTCAGCCTGTGATACCCCTCACTGAGTCCAGCATGTTGTGGAAGGGTCAAATTTAAATTGGCAAAGTGTTGCTCTCCTCCTGTTGTGAAACAAGCTGCAGTAGTCACTCGGTTGAATGCTCGCTCTGCTCTGCTTCTGCTGCTGCTGCAACCCTTTCTCCATAACCGTTTTACCTCCGAGACAGAGCGAGAGAGAGACTCTGTGTTCAGATAAGTGTCAGACAGAGTGACCTTGGGCTAGAGAGGCCAAGGCCGTGGAAACAGAGAAAGCATTTTATGTGTGACTGCAAAGACCTGCGGGTCATTCCGATGCTCCCTCACACAAACACACATACATACACATAAACACACACAAGTGTAACCAACTATAACCTGCACTATTATTAATAACACACAATGCAGGGGCACTGCCAGGGATTTTGGGCCTTATGAAAAGATATTATACCAGGCCCCACAACTCCAACAATTCTGCCAAAATACTCAATTAATACATTTGTTAGAGCCGCTGTCAGTCACAGGCCTATAAAAAAACCCATACGGCCCCCTCTGCTGTATATACAGTTATGGCCAAGCATTGCCATACATCCCTTCACTTTGTTCACAAATGCCCCAGTTCTTCCAGAAATGTGTTCATCTCACAGTGTCCACTGTGCGTAATGCCATTAGGAAGTTTACAGCTAATGGCACTATAGCTAACCTACCTGGACGTGGACGGATATGAAAAAAATGATGGAAGATTGCAATGAGGGATTGTTCAAACAGTGGCTAAAGAAGCTCAGTCAACCTCCAAACAAGTTCAAGATGACCTGCAAGGTGCACAAGGTACGACAGTGTCAGCTTGCATGATCCAGTGCTATCTAAATGAAATGGGGCCATGTGGCTGGAGACCCAGGAGGACCCTATTGTGGACACAGAGATATGAAAAATAAACAGACTGGAGTTTTCCAGAATCAGAGTTTACCTGAGGAAACCAAAATAGAGCTTAGGGAAAGCCCATCATTGCACTATTTACAGAAAATGGAAGGAAAGAACACAGCCCCTACGGCGCAAAACATGATGTAGGGTCAAATATGTTTTGGGGTTGTTTCGCTGTTTGACGGTGTGCATGGCTTTAGGAAATTTTAAGCACTATGTAGGGCCCAGTGTCAGAAAGCTGGGTCTTCATGAGCTGAGATGTCGTAAAGGGGGAGGGTTTGGGTTAGGACGATTCTAAGGGTTTGGGACTGACACAGGACCTAAATGCATTCATGTATTAATTGAGTATTTTGGAAGAAGTGTAATATTGTTAAGTGTAATATCTTTTCATGGGGCCCAAAATCAGTGGTGGTGCCCCTGTCCGTGAGTCAGTTAGCATTTTTTAGAAACAGTCAGAGCTAGATTTATAAAATGCCAGATTTACTGTGAAGTTTAGAGCAAATAGTGATGCAGTAGCAAATTTGTTTATTTATCAATGTTGATTACTGGTGTGTTTTACCATTCGTGTTATATTTGCCATTACCACTTTCTTATCTCTCACTAGCACAGGCCATTAGCAATTTTTAACAGAACTCTGTCTCACATAAAATACCACCTTGTAAATTTTCAAGTAAAATTCACAGCCATACAAGTCTGCATGTAAATTGTACAAAGTTGATTAGCCATGATTTCCAGTGTATTGCTATAGAGTAACTTTAACACTGGTTCAGCCAATCAGATTAAAATACACACATAGATCGAGGAGACATACAATCCTACTGCTCTGTCATGATTTAAAAGGTAAATGAACCCCTTAATGCAGAAAGGCCTTATTACCCACATAGGCATATTATTCAGTAGCTACAGGCACTTCTGTACATACTGGTGGAGATGTTCTTTAGTAATAGAAGGGGTTAAAGTCATCAACTCTGAGAATACATGTAGTTTGTATTTAGCATTGGGAGTCCTTGTATGTCTGGATGCTTTTTCTTTCACTTTTTCTGTCTGTTATATTTCTTATTACATGCATCATTTATGTTTAATCACTTTCACACAATTTACTAAATATTTTTTTTTAGCAAATAGGTGTTTCACCATTGGCACTGCAAATTTAGTCCAACACCATGCTTAATCTGTGTCTGGAAAACTGGCCCTATGGGTGTCTGTTCTAATTGTTTTCAGTGTAAACAGCCTGGTCACAGCAGTGGGGAACCCTCAGGGTCCTCTAGGCCTTCAGAGAAGGCTTAATGATGTCTGGGAATTAGAAAATGTCTGTGTGTTTATTTTATTTTTATTAAATAACTAATGTCAGTATTCACTCTCCATAAATGTGAGAGTATTACTTTTTCCTTTTTTCCTACTTTGTCCTATCAGGTTTTCTTATTATGTGTAAATTAAGGTGTATGTAAACATTTGATTTAGGTGTAAATTAAGGTGTAGATTAAGGCGTAGGTTAATGTTGGGTTTGGGTGTAGATTAAGATTGGGTTTATGTGTAGATTAAGGTGTATGTAAAGGTTAGGTTTGGGTATAAATTAAGGTGTAGATTAAGGTATATGTTAATGTTAGGTTTAGGTGTAGATTAAGGTGTAGGTTAATGTTGGGTTTGGGTGTAGATTAAGGTGTATGTAAAGGTTAGGTTTAGGTATAAATTAAGGTGTAGATTAGGGTATATGTTAAGGTCAGATTTAGGTGTAGATTAAGGTGTAGGTTAAGATTGGGTTTATGTGTAGATTAAGGTGTAAGTAAAGGTTAGGTTTAGGTATAAATTAAGGTGTAGATTAAGGTATATGTTAAGGTCAGATTTAGGTGTAGATTAAGGTGTAGGTTAATGTTAGGTTTAGGTGTAGATTAAGGTGTAGGTTAATGTTGGGTTTGGGTGTAGATTAAGGTGTATGTAAAGGTTAGGTTTGGGTGTAGATTAAGGTGTAGGTTAATATTGGGTTTATGTGTAGATTAAGGTGTAAGTAAAGGTTAGGTTTAGGTATAAATTAAGGTGTAGATTAAGGTATATGTTAATGTTTGGTTTGGGTGTAGATTAAGGTGTATGCAAAGGTTAGGTTTAGGTATAAATTAAGGTGTAGATTAAGGTATATGTTAAGGTCAGATTTAGGTGTAGATTAAGGTGTAGGTTAATGTAAGGTTTAGGTGTAGATTAAGATGTAGGTTAATGTTGGGTTTGGGTGTAGATTAAGATTGGGTTTATGTGTAAATTTAGGTGTATATAAAGATTAGATTTAGGTGTAAATTAAGGTGTAGATTAAGGTGTAGGTTAGTGTTGGGTTTGGGTGTAGATTAAGATTGGGTTTGTGTGTTATTAGATTAAGGTGTATGCAAAGGTTAGGTTTGGGTATAAATTAAGGTGTAGATTAAAGTATGTGTTAAGATCAGGTTTAGGTGTAGATTAAAGGTGTATGTTAATGTTAGGTTTAGGTGTAGATTGAGGTGTAGGTTAAGGTTGGGTTTGGGTGTAGATTATGGTGTATGTAAAGGTTAGGTTTAGGTATAAATTAAGGTGTAGATTAAGATATATGTTAAGGTCAGATTTAGATGTAGATTAAGGTGTAGGTTAAGGTTGGGTTTGGGTGTAGATTATGGTGTATGTAAAGGTTAGGTTTAGGTATAAATTAAGGTGTAGATTAAATTATGTGTTAAGGTCAGATTTAGGTGTAGATTAAGGTGTATGTTAATGTTAGGTTTAGGTGTAGATTGAGGTGTAGGTTAATGTTGGGTTTGGGTGTAGATTAAGATTGGGTTCATGTGTAGATTAAGGTATATGTAAATGTTAGGTTTAGGTATAAATTAAGGTGTAGATTAAATTATGTGTAAAGGTCAGATTTAGGTGTATATTAAGGTGTAAATTAAGATTGTGTTCATGTGTAGATTAAGGTGTAGATTAAGATTGGGTTTAGGTGTAGATTAAGATGTATGTAAAGGTTAGGTTTGGGTATAGGTGTAGATTAGGGTAGCCAAATGCCATTTTACACTGTAGTCCATGGTTATATGTGGTATGTCCATAGTTACAGTAATGTTTAGTTTGGCGAGTCTCTCAGAAATAGGTCGCCAGTAGTCTTTTCTTCGCCGCTAGATATCATGCTTCTCCTGAACGTAGCAATGGGTCGGTTTACAAGACGATTGAAAACGACCAATGTGAGCAATTTCCAATAAGAGATCAGGTTGGAATAGCTGCATCTAGCTCCCTAGTTTTATAACTGACCCTCAGAAGAGTCAAACACATGTTTTGCTGATAGTTTTAAACTTGTATACACTGTTCATTTTTTTAAACCTCTACTGGAATGAAATACAATACTACAATCACAGTGTTAGTCCCTTCCAAATATATCTCCACATGCAACTGGCAGGCTGGCAGGCTGTGTGACAGAGACATGTGATGTGACATGTAATCAAAGTGACGCATGATCGCCTATTTAACCAGTGCGACTCGCAGTTCTGCTGCTTAACTGATCCTCACGTCTGCTCTGCGACCCGTAAGATAAGAATTGGCAGCTTCGATGTCACATAGACAGGCATGATGAAGTGAATTCTATATGGAGAACGATTCTATAATGACCGAGCCAAGGCTGTGTATGTGTGCATGTACTCAGTATTTCATCTGAAGCTCCAGCATTGCGTAATTCTGATGTACTGAAAGTTTCAAATTTCATTATTGTGTGTTAAAATAAACAAAAAGTGAGCCTGAGCACCTTAAAAAAGAAGCTCCAGTAACAGAGCAAATTAACAGGGTGCACTCCGCTTGACCTCAGTTAAGATCAGTCATTGATTGGATGTATTGACGGTTTACACGAGATCCACTCGGTGCACTCACATCTGACCAAACTGTCAAACAGCAGAGTAGAGTGTGTGGAGTGGGGATAGGGAAAGCATGTGGAGGAGGAGATTGTATTGTAATTGTTTTATAGTCACATTCAGTGTCACCATCATCATATATCTGCATCTGAATATTGGCAAAAGCCAGGATTAAGACAAACACTGCAGAGGCCCCGTGGCCTCATTTGGGTGTAGATCAATAAGCAGGTTTAAGGAAAAGTGTTTAGACTAAAGTCTCTCTAAGCTAATCCTAATCACCTGTCATGAGAATTAAAGGCCACAAGTAGATGAGGGACAAATGGCAGAGGTTTCAGAGGGCTAAGTGGAATGAAAGGCGAGCGTTTGAGCACACTGCCCACCGCACTACATCAACCATTCTCCTCACATCAAGGTTCAGCAGAAGAACTTTCAGCAGTGCTCTGCTTTTATACACCAAATGACAGAGTGCGCTGCATGCTGTGCTATAATAAAAATGCTCACAATGCACTTTGGATGCAAGACAGACACCATAACAAGTGCCGTTTGAGTCCACCACTTCAGATGTGTCTCCAACCACCTTGAACACCTGGGGAGAAGTGCACAAGTTTCACTTTATTTTATAAGTGAAAGACACTCTATGACGCGAACGTATAGAAATGCGCTGTCTAATAACCAAACCTGCTTTGCGCATAAGTCAGGTTCCTACTCTTGGACCCCCCCTACAGATGGGGAGTGGAATTCACACTTCAAGCCATGTTTACATGCATTTCTGGATAAACAGAGAGCGTTATGCACTTTTCGCAAACAATTTCCTGCCCACTTCACCAAAGTTACATAGTGCAGTTGGCAGCGTTTCAAGGCCATAGTAGCAATGATAAAGACGCTATTCTCCTTATTACAAGTCAGTGATGCATCATGGCTGATTCTGAAGCTGCTATTTTTTCTGATTTTTAACCCATTTTCTAGTAAGGGTGAAGACTAACATAACCCCCACGCTCCGGCACGTGTGCAGCCAGCTAACGCCTCTTTTTCGAACTGCTGCTGATGCAACATCATCGGGCAACCATCACAGCTGGAGGGACGCACCATATACTTGGTTCCGATACTGCTTTTATACACCAAATGACAGAGTGCGCTGCATGCTGTGCTATAATAAAAATGCTCACAATGCACTTTGGATGCAAGACAGACACCATAACAAGTGCCGTTTGAGTCCACCACTTCAGATGTGTCTCCAACCACCTTGAACACCTGGGGAGAAGTGCACTGTCATTTTTATAAGTGAAAGACACTCTATGACGTGAACATATAGAAATGCGCTGTCTAATAACCAAACCTGCTTTGCGCATAAGTCAGGTTCTTCGGGTCATGTTTACTGTGACCAGTGTTGGTGTTTGGTATTAGTAAAGGACCATTTCCCACAACCTAATCAAAAGCTAATGGCATTTGTGACGTTTTAAACTGCAGTATGTGGTTCGGAAGCGAGAGCTAGCACAGCTTGACCGTGGGAGTGCATTTCGTCTGCAGTGAGTGCTGTGTAGCCTGCTGGCCCGCTAGCATCGCCTTTACTGGCAAAGTGATTGAGGGGTAACAGTGGGAACACAGCTAACAGCACTTAGCCTGTCTGTTGAAGCACAGCCGACACATCCTAAGAAGGGCAGTCCCAGGATCATATCTGTCATAGACAACTGCACCGGAAGATTCTGTCTAATGACCCGGCAGCATACACTGATCAGCCATAACATTAGCACTACTGTGGATATATTGAGTAGGCCCTCCTTGTGCTGCCACAAAAGAGCTGAACTTTCAGCATCCTAAGTTCGTCCAAAGACGAACTGTGGTATCTGGCACCAAGACGTTGGCAGCAGATCCTTATGAGGCCTCCATGGATAGCATCAGGAAACACTACACAAGACCTGCCTGATGTTTTGGAGACGTTCAGACCCTGCCAGTCTTCTAACTATCAAAATTTGGCCCTTATCAAAGTACTAATGTGGTACTAATGTTACGGCTGATCTGTGTACGTTTTCATTTCAGCCTTCTTTTTTGCTACTGCAGGATACCCAACACTATTTCAGCTAATTCATTACTGACACCTAAGGCAGTCTCTGTGGGGGAAATTGCTAAATAAGGGCCAACTGTTGTCCATCTGCCAGCTGATGTGCTTGGGATAAGCACATTGATCCAAATCCATATGTAGAAGACCACAACACTACATGAATCAGTGGGTTGTACCTATTTTCATGATCAAGTAACAAATTCTGGAATAAAACTTGTGATTCAATGAGAAATCAGTCCATGCTGTAGACACTTCGTTAAAGTTGCATTATGTGAGAATTGGTATTTCCTACTCTTGGACCCCCCCTACAGATGGGGAGTGGAATTCACACTTCAAGCCATGTTTACATGCATTTCTGGATAAACAGAGAGCGTTATGCACTTCTCGCAAACAATTTCCTGCCCACTTCACCAAAGTTACATAGTGCAGTTGGCAGCATTTCAAGGCCATAGTAGCAATGATAAAGACGCTATTCTCCTTATTACAAGTCAGTGAAGTATCATTGCTGATTCTGAAGCTGCTATTTTTTCTGATTTTTAACCCATTTCCTAGTAAGGGTGAAGACCAACACACGCCCCGCGCTCCGGCACGCATGCAGCCAGCCAACGCCTCTTTTTCGAACTGCTGCTGATGCAACATCATCGGGCAACCATCACAGCTGGAGGGATGCACCATATACTTGGTTCCGATGCATTGACCAGCACAGCACTGGAGCGAGTGGGGAGAGAGCACCATCTAGAAGGTGGTGGTATGAAAGAGCAGGGCCAATTATGCTCTCTCTGGGCTTGGGCCCTGGCTGCCGATGGCTAGCAGCATGACCGGGATTTGAACCAGCGATCCTCTGGTCCTAGTAACAGCGCCTTATTCCGCTAGACCCCTTGATGATTGAAATTACATTAGGGTTATCCAGAGCAACTTACATTTAATTCATGCTACACAGGTAAGCAAATGTACTCGAAAGTAGCGTTAGAGGAGTCTCTGATTTGTGTTGGGTGATGTGCTTGCCCCACAGACTGCCATGGGGAAGGTGGTCTTTGTTACTCACTACATTACACCAGCCACTACATTGATCAGGTATATCTGGTGTAGGAAAATTGATTTTACGAGCAATCTTGAACTATTCCTTTAAGATTTCTAAATGTCCATAGGGGTACACCATAATTGAAACACTCCAATGCAGTGGTCCGGAGGTGCATGCAGCTCTTTCGCTTTTCTATTCCACCATTCAGCACAACAGCACAGTTAGCAAATAGGTCAAAACTAAATAATATGAAAGAGTAAAAATGTATGCTTTGTCAAACACTCCAACACAGTTTAAAAATAATAGCCCAGTCGTAATCGCTGAAATGAAGCTAATGTGTAGCTGCTAATTCACCTCCATTTAAGCGTGGTGTTGGCTATATGCCACTTTCACCGCTGGACACATAGCAAAGACCACTGCACACTGGACACACCACACTGTGCAGCATAGGAGAATTTGAATTCATTGTTTTTTAATGAAGGAGTACACACTGCCGGAAACATTTACCCTCAATTTGCTGTGGCGTCTGTCGACTTCTAGTTGTTCAATTGCTCTCAGAGTTAATGGCCTCTCACCTCAGCTAGCATTACCAAGTCTTTTTTTATTGTGTGTCTTTTCACTGGGAAACAGTGAGCTTGTGAAAGATAGTAAGCTGATCACAAACAGTAAACTCACTGAATGACGTTGAGCACTTTATTCCGTTAAATCTGTACAAGCCAAGCATAAAATTAAGCCAACTTAGACATTCATGAACACTCTCACTGCAGTGTGTTCTGCAATCTGCTATGCTGATGTGTGATGGCCTTAAAACAGATTAAAAGTAAGTACCCTCTATAGCAGTGGATTTAATCCGCCATTAGTACGACTGTTGCCGTGGTAGCATTTCAAGAAATCAGGAAAGATACATTAGCCATAAGAAACCTGAAGTGCTTCACGTTTTACTCAAAAAAATATCCATAGCTAGTTTGTATCGGCTAGAATCCAAAAAATACCTCCAAGCTTAGATGCTACTAAATACAAAAGTCCACAGTACTTAACATACACTACTCTTGGAAGATGTGGGTCTTCAGTCAGTGTTTGAAGACAGGAAGCAGTGTTCGGACACCCAGGGAAAGTTCATTCCACTACTCCGGTGCCAGGACAGAAAAAAGTCTGGATGCTTGTCTTCCATGGATCTTAAAGGATGGTGGGTAAAGTCGAGCCGTGCTTGAAGCTCGAAGGGCTTTTGACCATTGTCTCTACTTCCCAGCATCTCTACTTCCTCCGGAAGCTGAGAAAGGCCCGTCTCCCTCCACCCATCCTCACTCTCTTCTATAGAGGGACCATAGAGAGCATCCTGAGCAGCTGCATCACTGCCTGGTTTGGGACCTGCACAGCCTCTGACCGCAAGAACCTCCAACGTATTGTGAGGACAGCTGAGAGGATCATCGGAGTCTCTCTCCCCTCCGTCATGGACATTTACACTACCCGCTGCATCCGCAAAGCAACCAGCATTTGTGGATGACTCCACCCACCCTTCACACAGACTGTTCTCCCTCCTGCCATCAGGAAGAAGGTACCGCAGCATCCGGTTCAAAACAACCATACTCTGCAACAGCTTCTTCCCCCAAGCCATCAGACTTCTCAACTCAACTCAACTTCTGAACTGATGTTTTTTTTTTCTGTTCCATGCACACTTTAAGTAAAGCCATCAAGTAAGGAGGTGCTAGGCTTTGTAAGCCAGCATCAGGGTTTTGAATCTGATGCGTGGTTTGAAAAAATGAGGCAGTCAAGACGTGAATGAAGTGTAGACCTTCAGCTTTAATTCAAGAGGTTCAACAAATTTAAACCCATTTAACCGTTTAGGAATTACAGCCATTTTTTAGTGTCTGGAACCAATGGACACTAAATGCTGAGTTTTCTCTGTATATATGCTTTTCAGGCCTTTACAGCAGATGCCTCCAGGAGCTGCTTGTTTGAGTGTTCAGTTGGGTTTGGGCCAATTTAGAAACATTTATTAGGATCTATTTATTTGCCTTATGAAGATCTTGGATTGCTTTCATGCTCTATGTTTTGGGTCATTTAGCATCTGTTCAGTGATGCACCATCGTATTATGACATTATGACAACAGAAAGTATAGCTCTGTACACTGCTGAATTCATTCTGCTCTTTCTATCAGCAGTCAAATCATCTGTAAACACCAGTGACCCAGTTCCACCGGCAATGCAACAACAGTGCCTCCACCATGTTTGACAGATGATGTGAAATCATGAAGCCTTCCTGTTCTTTCACTATCCTCCCTTCAAGATTTTTTTTTCCGTTAATCTAATCTGACCTTTCTGTTCTTGAGTGTTGTTACCATATGTGAACCCTTTGCATGATTGTAGATGTTGTTGATGATATACCTCACCCTCTCTTTCGTCCATGAGAGTTTTACAAAAACGGATTCAGTAAAATTACTGCTGAGCTAGGACAGCAGTCTTCTGCTAACAGAAACTGATGTCTCAGTGCAGGAGCAGGGTTTTACCACACCATTCAAGATTCAGCCATTGTCTCTTTAAAGAATGCTTTGTTCAGCTTTGCTGGTGATCCTCTTCTGTGACCTGAGACTTAATTACTAGGAGCCACTTTGTCAGATGCGCCTGTCAGACAGGAAGCTAAATGCATCTGTCCAGTAGGTACCAGCTGTAAAAACACACAGTTAAATCCTACTGAATAACACAGAGTGGTGCTATGAGTGGCAGTGTGCACTACCAAAGGGCTATTTTATTAATATGGGTACATTCACACCTAATGTTATATGGGATATTGGTGCTTTCACACAAAATTTCACAAAATGTCTGACATAATTTAAATCTACTAGTTTTTCATGATGAACGGACCAGTAGAAATGCTCCAAAATGACCTGGAATGCCATTTTGGAGATACAAGGTTTTTGCAGGGCAGTGAAGCTATGAAAAGCTATAGAACCAGAAACCAGTAAGTCATCTTTTACCAGACACAAAAAAAATCTGACACATCACTGCAAGTAGCAGCTTGTCCTTCTGATCTCTCAGGACAAATTCCCTCCTACTAACCATTTCCATGACCTGACATTGTAGGTGACACCTTTTGTATAATGTTTTTGATATATGGAAATTATGTTCGCAAGAGGTCAACACTGCAGTCAGAACCACACGCTCACGCACACACTGTATTTTTAGAGCACCTACCCCTGCTGCTTGTAAACGACAAGTGGGGCCAGTTTGAGAGCTCATCCATTCAGGCAAGGTGAAGGTGCCTGGGGAGAATTGGACTTCACTTTGCATTATTTATCACATGACGCTCTAAACTGCTCAAAGATTAATGCTGAGAGAGCCTATTGTCAAACCAAACAACAAAAAAACACTGCATCAAAAGAATGGCAGACTTGGAAATTTGGGTTGAGGACAAGTGGAGAAGAAAGAACGGTGGAGTAGGAGGCTGTGGCAGGAAAAGCAGCAGAGAGAGGGAGGAGAACAGTCACAGGTTCTGTCTTCAACTTTACTCCTTCCCTGGTGTACACTGATGTACAGCTGAAGCTTTCCTGTGTGTAATTCCCAAACAATGACTTGTCATCAGGACAGCACAAGATTGATTCCCAACGATGCCACAGCCATAAGTAATGAGTAGCCTGACAGAGCATATTGGCACTCGATGGAGCTCTAGCTAGCAAGTGGAATTGTGCAGCGACTAACTTAGAGAAAATATCATTTCAATATCCAAAGGTCATCTTTCTTTATGACAAATTGATCAAATACATCAAAAACAGATAAGGGTGCTTTCAGGCCTACCTTGTTTGGGCCAGATTTTCTGACTTTTCAGTCTCTAAAAAATATCTTGTTCAACTTTTGCAGTGCAAAAACACTTTTTTTGGGTGATTCAGAACTTTAGACCAATTACTGAAAGTTAAGGCAGACTACCGTCCCCTATTACACAACAGAAGATTTGGGCTCCGAGTGGCTTAGTGGTCTAATTCGCTGGTCTGGGGATCACAAGTTTAAATCCTGAGTCATGCCGCTTTGCCATCACAACAATTGGTCGTGCTCGACAAATGGGTGGGTAGATGGCACTCTCTACCATTCATCATTTCTAAAGATGTTGGCCGGCACAGGCATCTGTGGAGCTGGGGACTCGATGCTTTCCTCTGAGCTTGCTGGGGCAGTTTGAAAAGAGGCGGTGTTAAGTCCTTACCCGTCTAGTGTCGAGAACATGCTCTCTAGTATAAATATATCTGGTATAAATTGAAGAAAAAAAGCTTCTGGTGCCATTTTTCCTGCTTGGTATTAGTTAACCAGATGAAAGATACATGCTGAAAAAGGCTCTGCTTTCTCTGTGCACATTTCAGCTACACATCATGTAATTTACTGTAGCTTTCTGTGTTTATAAACAGTTATGGAAGATCTAAAGATGACCTTCTGTCTGTGTGACAATAAACACTAGTATCTGAGTTGGAAATAATGGAAAATGTCCCATTAGAAAAGATGGATTATTGTTCGAACTGCTGAAAACAATTCCAGTCCTGTTTACTGTAGGATTCATCCACCACTGAATTTTGACCATGATCGTAAGAAGATCCACGGTCAAATGCTGGGCCCTATTTTAGCGATCTTTTGGTGAGCCGCCAACTGTGCACTGCGCAGTTTGACTTTGGCGTGTCAGTTTGCGATCGTAACAGCAGGAAAACTACAGAGTATGTACTCTCTTAATTAATCATGGGGGTGTTTTGGGCATTACGTGCAATAAATCAATCTGCGTGTCACGTGCCATTGCCTTTAAGAGCCTGGTGCAGCCTGACTTTGGCGCCTGTTGACAATTCACTGCCAAGATAGCATTGAACGTCTGACTGCTGGCGTCTGCCTAGGTTGTTTTCAGTCAGTGGCGCACCTGTGTTTTCCGTCGCCAAGATAGCAATACGTCAGAAATTTACCTAAACACACCTCATTTCGAGACCACCCCACCCATCTGCGCAGATACACCCGCAAGCACGGTTGCTATATAAACTACATGCTGTGGTGTGGGGTGAATGAAACTACCTTTTTTTGGGGAAGTATATTATGGTGCGTGTAACAGATGGTGATTTTTTTAAGTCAAGACAAGATTGGTGCTTGCTGGGACCCTGTGGCAGGGCTCGAACACCTAGTAATGGGAGTCCAGTGCGTTTCCACTGCGGAACCACAGCTGTGAGAGGTGGCAGTATAAAAACCAGGAGTGGTGTTTACTCAAACAAAGGACAATCCAAACCTTTTCCAACCCGAACCATTTTCAGTTTTTTTTATCACTGATTACAACAAACTCTTTTCATTTTTTAACTCTTCTCTATTTCTATTTTTCTGACTGTTCACATCATAGACCCACTGTTACCATTCATACCTCTACAAAAGGTGCAACAGGGAATTGTGTTTGGCTGGGTGTATTTATACTGTGCCACACAGGTGGGTCTGGTCAGCGTTGATTACCGCTGGGGATTCTGGGGCTTGGAGTTCTTTGCTCCAGCTCCACCAACTTTCCTACTGTGCTGGCCAGGCCCCCTGCTGGTGGCTGATGGTACACGCTACCTGCTTACACAACACCGTTGGAAGGCATGAAAACAGACTGTTGTTGTGGTGTAAGATATCAACGAGCATCGCAATGTACCTCACGCAGGGTGTAAGATAGGACCCGCTGCATTTAGGCCCTACATGCAGAAATTAGCATTACTGTGAACACTACAGGAGCGCTCCGGTCGGGTACTCCGACATTTTAAGGATGAGTACCCGGGAGGAGTGAACACCAGCGTATTACATCACAGGAAGTTGCTGTGGAAAGTTTGCCTATCATTAACTGCGTATCTCTTGAAGGGAGTGAGTTGCTTTGTGTTGAATGATGGTGTTGCAGAGCGCTCTGAATGAAGGTATTTAATCAACTGCAACTGCTCACCCACATCCCGTGCTCAGGGTAGGGAATGCAGCAGTACTGCTTAGGGACCCTGTGCATCTGAATGGCGTTTCGATAACAGATAGGGATCAAGACAAAGCCTGAACCGATAATGGCATGGAAAGGGAGTTACCAACAGATTTGGTTGCTAAAACAGTAGTGATTGCTCATTTCTTCAGACTGCTGCTGAATCAGACTGAAGAATGTTGTGACAAAATCAGACTGCAGCCAATGAGAACAAGAGTTCAGGCCAAGCACAACAGAGAGAGAGAGAGATCAAGGTAAACCCCAAGAGGCAGTCAGACTTCATTTCTTCTTAGATCGCAAGTTGTACCACGGTAACTGCTTGCATTCTCAAATATCCCTCTCCAGACACTGAAGTCTTATTAGAAGCATATTCAAATGAGGCGGAGAATGCAGATTTTAATGATCATTTAGATCTGTCTCCGCAGTGGGCCAGGCTCACAGGCACTTAGGCAGTGTTTTGCAGGCACAGTGATGTTATGTTGTTTTTGTCTACCCAGTGAGCTTCATGGATTTTGACATGCTATCAACAGATACTCGCTTGTTGTAATGAGATGACATTACATTCATTACATAATAAATCTGTAGCACGTTGTTTTACAGTACAGCAAATATCTACTATTTAATAGCTAAATATAGTAGGCATTTATGTAGTGAACATATGGAATTATGTAGTACTTAAAAATTGTAAATACTTTACACCGGAAATGTCCCTGTGTAAGTGCAGAGTATGTGAGATGTGAGAAATACCAGGTATATTTCAGTATTAAACAGTTAAAAAGTCATAAATAGTGCTTATTTACTAAGTACAATAATATTCATTAAAGTGGACAATAATACACTAGAATAATTACTAGGTACAATAATATATACATTTTACAGTCCTGTTACCACAGCATTACAAATCAAACTAAGGATTTGCTTTTGTTAATTTTATTGATTCCCCATATAATTTATATTCTCAAATAAAAAAGAAAACTTTAAAATAGAAATAATGAATATTTACACATTCATTTATACAAAACATATACTGTACTCTACATATACTCTCTGTGTACATTACTGCAATTGTTTAAAGCATGCAATGTGCAATACCCCCCCCCCCCAATATGTGCATGTGTGTAATCATCTGTAAAAAATATTGTTATTGCTTTTTACTTCTATTATTTATATTGTGTATATATTGGTCATTTATCTATGTTTTTGCATCTGAGTGTCTTGCTATCCCTTTTCTGCTGTGACACTGAGAATTTCCCCACAGTGGGACTAATAAAGGATTATCTTATCTTATCTTATCTTATCATTGTCTGCATATTGATAGCACAAAACGACAAAGACTAGGGGGAGGGTTAATAAAAAATCAATAAAAAATATAAGCAGATAAGAAAAGAATCAGACAATACTAATGTATTGCTAACTAGCTCGCTGTGCTGTTGACCTCCCTGTAAACTTTCTTAAAGTTATAAGAGAATCCAAAAAACAATGAGTACATATTTTAATGATACATGTTCTGTATATACAGTCATGCCCGAAAGTATTCATACCCCTGTCAAAGTTTGACTTAAATTTACTTTTATTTAACCAGAAGTTATATTTTTGCCTTGAAACGACACAGGCATCTCCCAGGAGATAACACGATGATGTACAAGAGGCATCATTGTGGGGAAAAAGTATTTCTCAGCTTTTATACACATTTGAACAAAAAGTGGCATGTCCAAAATTATTCATACCCTTTGAAAACTGTCACAGTATATGGGAAAATCCAAAGTTCTATACCATTCCAAATAGTCCAAGCTGTTTTAAAGCATCCTAATTACCCTGATTCATTGGGAACAGCTGTTTTAATCAACTCAACAGGAGAAAAACAGCAGCTCTCTGCAGTTGGTTTGTGGACAGTCATGGCTAAGACAAAGGAGCTCACTAAGGACCTGCGGCTGTGCATTGTGGCTGCTCACAAGTCAGGAAAGGGCTATAAAGCCATATCAAAATGTTTTCAAGTTCCAGTGGCTACAGTGCAAAGTATTATTAAAAAATACAAGAAGTTCCGCACTGTGGAAAATCTCAGAAGATGTGGTCGGAAGCCAAAAGTGACACCTGTGCTGGCCAGGAGAATAGTGAGAGAGGTGAAGAAAAATCCAAGGATCACCACCAAGGCCATCCTGGTGAATCTGGACTACTGGGTTCCACGGACGCAGGCCAAGGAGGACACCACTTCTCCAGAAAAGGCACACAAAAGCCCGCTTGACCTTTGCAAATGCTCATCTGGACAAAGAAGAAGACTTCTGGTGTTCTGTTTTATGGTCAGATGAAACAAAAATTGAATTGTTTGGCCACAATGATGTGTGCACCATTTGGCGTAAAAAAGGAGAAGCCTTCAACCCTAAGAACACCATCCCCACTGTCAAACATGGTGGTGGGAACCTAATGTTTTGGGGGTGTTTTTCAGCCAATGGACCAGGGAACTTGATCGCAGTAAATGGCACCATGAAAAAAGAGCAATACATCAAGATTCTCAACAACAACATCAGGCAGTCTGCAGAGAAACTTGGCCTTGGGAACCGGTGGACATTTCAGCACGACAACGACCCAAAACACACAGCCAAAGTGGTGAAGAAATGGTTAGCAGACAAAAACATTAATGTTTTGCAGTGGCCCAGCCAGAGTCCTGACTTGAATCCAATTGAGAATCTGTGGAGGGAGCTAAAGATCAGGGTGATGGCAAGGAGACCCTCGAACCTCAAAGAGTTGGAGCTCATCACTAAAGATGAATGGGCAAAAATACCAGTGGAGACATGCAAAAAGCTGGTCAGCAATTACAGGAAGCGTTTGATTGCTGTAATAGCCAATAAAGGCTTTTCTATTAATTATTGAGAAGGGTATGAATAATTTTGGACATGCCACTTTTTGTTCAAATGTGTATAAAAGCTGAGAAATACTTTTTACTTGATGCCTCTTGTACATCATCGTGTTATCTCCTGGGAGATGCCTGTGTCATTTCCAGGCAAAAATATAATTTCTGGTTAAATAAAAGTAAATTTAAGTCAAACTTTGACAGGGGTATGAATACTTTCGGGCATGACTGTATCTACCCAACATTGTTTACAGACAAAATAACCAAAAGTATATAATAAACAAATAATAAGCATATAAACATACACCTGCCTTGGTGCTAACTCTCTGAGATCTCTAAAATGAGTATTCTGCAGGGGGGGGACGTCTGTACTTCATAGGGGAAAAATCAAGAAAAGGTCAAATATGGGCCTTCTAAAGCAAATCAGGAGTAAAGAAAATGAAGGCTGTTGTTTTATTATAAATCCAATCGTTGAGCTGAATTCTCATTTCACTGCAAAGTGTTCTGGAAGTTTTATTTTTTTTGCAACACAGACAAATGTGTAAACGCTCAAGTATTGGAAAGACCGTTTAAAGGAGATGTGCTATCACTAAGATTTCATAATGTTGCCCGCTTTGGATTTTTTGAATTAACTATAAACTCCCTGTATTGATCCTGGCCACAATAGTGCGCATCATTATTTTATAACCTGTATCTCAACGAGTCTTTGAGATGCTGAGATCATCATAAACTAGCGCCAAGACAGGTTTAATCCAGCAGCTTATTACATTAGGATATGTCCACAGAGACCGAGACACAGGCAGTCACAGCATTCTCCACAAGACAACGAGAATGATATACAGTTGCAAAAACTGGAAAACAAAAGTCTGAAGTGTGTTAACATTAACATGGTGGTGAACCCTCTGACCTTTTATGCTCTTCTCTCTCCTCATCTCAGAGGTTGCACGTGTATCAGACTGCAGGTAGAACGGATTTAGCAAACATTTAGATCCTTGATTGTAGTAATAAGTGAGGAGTTGCATGCAGATCGATGGGGCATACTGCGTTCGAGTTGATGGCCTACAGGGACGTGTACGGCTTTATGAGCGCACGCTGCAATGAAAGGAAAAGCTGGTAAGGATCCCCAGGTCCTCATCATAAACCCCAGGAAAGACAGGAAATCCATTTCTGTCGCATGCAATTATAGCCATGCTGATTCGGTGAAAAGAGCTCCTGCTTTATTTTTCATCAAGGCCATCGAAAAGCTGACGTAGACCTCACCCTCACGGCATCACCCTCTGGCCAATTCAACTGTGCTCCATGGATGCACATACACAGATATATACCCACACATGTACATACTGGATCTGCTGGGCATTTTCCAATCACTTGGCCTTTTTGCCAAAATAAAAATATAACAAAGTAGGAATTAGTGGCAGAAACTATGTAAATATATTGTGAATAAAGGTCTATGTGCTCTTTTCTAGTATAAGTGTAATAATACACACAGCTGACAGTTTCATTTAAAACACTGGGTTCCTCAACGGCCCAGCTTTGAGTTGACCATTGCAGGGGTTGAACAGGACTTTATTTGGAGGGGTCTGGAGACATGCAGCCATGGGACAATTACTACAACACAGCCAATCAGAACAGAGCTTATTTATCTTTTATCAGCTAAAGGTCACTGTAGCAAACAGCATAGCCATTCTAAAAAGCAAGGTTGGAAAATGGTTGTGTAAAAAATCTGGATATTTTTGGGAACATAATTGTTCTAATTTGGCCTCAGAGAAAAATCAAGTCAAATACATAAAACACACTGTGCAGAGTGGTGTGGGGAGAAAGTGCCATCTACCCACCCTGGAGAGAGCAGGTCATAGCGACAGCACCTTATTCCGCTGGACCACTCTCGGGGCCCATTCCTTCCATTTCTTAATGATGGATTAAAATGAACTCCAGGGAATGTCTTCATGATGTATTTGTAGACAAGAATGCTGATTAACCTGTGACTGGACCTTCCAGACTTCCCTGTCTTTACACAACAATCACCTGAGACACATTTACTGAACTCAGCACTTCAGCTTTATAATTGTGAGACTAGCAGCGATTGCCTGGGCCTCTGTTGAATTAGGGCAGTCACTTTAAAGGGGTGGATCTTTATGCAGTCACTTATTTTACATTACTTTTTTTTTATTAAATAGACATTACTTTCGATTGTTTTTTTTTAATTCTGGTGGGAAAAAAGGAACAATATGATTTCATTTATAAAAGCAATTAAAGGGCAAAACACCCACAAGAGTGCATAAATTTTTCATAGACACTGTAAACCTAAGCTTAGAAGAAATAGAGAATAACACATAACTTAATATGATTAATCGTATGTGAGTTCAGGTCTACTAACAGATGTAAAAACTGTTATCATTCAAGTGTAAATGAATCTCTCAAGGGCAGATATTTAACTTTTTTAAAGGAACTGGTTTCATGAGCTCAAAGAAAATGTAAGCATTTAGCTGAAGCTTTTATCTAGACAGACTTACAGCTGAATCCTGATATACAGGTAGAAGAATGTAGAGAAGGAGGAGTCTTGTCCAAAGGGCCTTTTCACACCTATCATTAACATGCATTTTTGGTGATCAGATCACTTTTGGATTTCAGTTGTCTGTATGAAAAGCCAGGTGTAAACACCCTCAAGATGCATTGCGATCGGATTACGATTGGATCATTTAAATCACATTCGGAAGAAGTCAGGACGGCACGGATGTCGTCCACATTTAATACAAGTGTAAAAGGAATGCTCTCCCTCGCTCTCTCTCACCATGTGTGTGTGTGGGGGGGTGTCCATAGTCCATAACATTGTTCTATCAATACTGGTAAAATAAAGATCAAAGTCCACATGTTCAAAACCCTCACACATCTCTATGACATGGACATGGTTCTTTACGGAACCAAAAGTGGTTCTGCTATGGCATTACTCAAGGAACCAATGGTATAAAGTCCCCCAGCATTAAGCTATAGAGCAGTAGCACGATGTAACCCTGATCAGTTAGAGTGGCGATTGTGGTCCAGAACTAATCACCCAGCATCATTACCTGACCTTATTGTTGCTCTTGTGGCTGAATGCCATCAAATCCTCACAGCAATGTTCCAGCATCCTTCTCAGAGGACTAACTGACTTTGATTGAGTTGTGTAAAAGGAATCTATAAAGTGAATCTGAAACTGTGCTCCACTGATTACACCTGAGAGTTCCCCTGTATGCTAAATGACAGGGGGCTTCAGAAGACCACTGGGTACAAAAGGACTGTTCTTTGACACTGTTCCCCATTTGGAGTCTTCCAGCAGGAACTCGCTCCCCTGCCAGACGGATTCCACACCAAACGGGAAGTGGAGAACATCCCAGTTCTCTCTTTCTCAAACACACACACCCCTCTTGCTCCACCCCCTGCCGGCTTCTCCTGTTAGTCACACACTACCAAGCCAAAACTGCCTCTGGCAACCCAGGAGCTGGAGCTGGAGCTGCACCAAGTGATTATATACGCTTATTTTCATACAAAACATTCACACGCTAACACACACTCTTACACACACACACACACACACACACACACACACACACACACATGCACACCCACTCATTGATAGGCATTCTGACTCATTGCATTAGGAGTAGCATTATCATTCGCTAATGTGTCATTAAATGTCTTAAATATGGATTTATCAGTAATAATTTTTTGTTGTTGTTGTTGTTTGGAAAATCAGCGAGCCTCTCTCGCTAACCATATTAAAGTGTGTGAGTCATGCAGGTCTTAATTATGGCTCTTTTCCCCAAACGCTACCCTACAAATCCAGGCCTCATCATTAATACATTGCAGGAAATTGTCTATCCCCGCATCCTGGCAGAAGAACCCCTATCTCTTGACACATTATAATTATGCAAAAACCTTCTTCACTAAGGTGGGAAGACTGCTGTTAGCTCGAGCATTACGGCCCGTGATGAGGGAAAACAGCAAGATTATGCTTATGTTTCTGCTAGCATGGTTTCTCACTAGACACTGTATGAGAGACACCCCCTCCACACAATATGCAAAATAAGGGGGGAAAAAAGCAGGTAAGCCTTTTTATTTGAAACGCTCCTGAATTAAACAAGCAAGATTCAGACATGTTCAAAAATAATGATATTTATAACCAAATGGTATTCAGCACAGAGCCGCAGCACCCTGCTCTGAAGCGTATGTGTGAAAGGCTTGTGAAAAATGACAAAACAGTGCATGCTTCAGCTCCAATCAAACCTCTGCAAATTAAAACTAATACAGGGCAAAAAGAGCTGCTTTACTTTACAAGCCATGTCTGGCACATTATTCAGCTCTCGCTCTATACGAGGGTTCTTTAGCAAAGTTAGGGACCATGACAACCAAAGTACCATTTGAATGTTTTGATAGATTTCTTTACCTGGTTAAATGGTTGTTCTCTGTAATGGAGAACCTTTTATTTTTTTAAACAATAAAAAATATTAATAATGACATTTTTAAAAATGATACAAATTATACATATATTAAAAAAAGAATTATTATTTATTGACTTCTACTGAAAGTGTGAAATGTTTTTCTACATATGTATGCACATCTACCCAGTATCATTTATTTTGCTCCAATCATAGATACACAGTGCATTATTAATATCATCACATGTTGAATCATTGATCTCTGGTAATGTCTGGTGAAATCTAGTTGAAATGTCTGTACTTTCTAATAATGCAAAGCATATCGCATATGAGAAAAAATGTGGCAATGGACGTTTTTTTCCAATATGGTGCAGCCCTTTCATTCTTCAATGGTCAGGACCCCACAGGACCACCATAGAGCAGGTATTATTTGGATAGTGGGTCATTGTCAGCACTGCAGTAACACTGATATGTAGTTCAAACACATACAATATTTAGAAATTAGACCTTTTTGACCTGCTGGAACCATTTAGATGTAGCTTCAGAACTTACGTTATATCTTTAAATCTGTTAAGATTTTGTAGTAAGAACCAGGAAAAAAAATCTATGACTAAAATCACATCAAATACAATAAACACAGGCAGAGCAAAATGTTTTGATTGCATTGGTCCATTCATAATGAAATTGTGGCCCTATTTAAAGATCAACTGCCAGATTCAAAAAATGTAAAAAGAAAAAAGTGAAACAAACTAATCTTAATCTAGACCTTATCATTCAAGTCTTAAGATTTATCCTTCAGTATCTAATGTAAATGATTAAGCTATAAAACTAATACGCAAGTGGGTATGATCACAGTTCTTTTCCTGTACAGAAAACCTGTTGATTTAACACACACTGGAAGCCAGCAGGCAGTTGGCTGATTGAAAAAGTTACATTCATCATAGTCTCACCACTAGATTTGGGTTAAGCTGTTGGTCCAAGAATGTTTGCTCTTTCCCTGTCTAGCAATGTCCAAAAAGACAATGTCAGCTGTCCAACAGTCTTAGTGTAATCGTGGCTTTTCAGTCCCAGGTCGGCAGGAACTTTATGGTTTTGTAAAGAAATCAGAAACATACGCATGAGCATGCCAGTCCAGGAGGAAACAATCATATCTCCTAACATAAGATGTCAAGAGCGCTGAGAAGAACTGTTAAGGATGGTATGACGACACTATAAGCGTCGGCATGCTAAGCGGTTAAACATGAAGGATACTAATGTGTTAATTTGACTTATAAGTGGAAAACTTCTACTGCATTTTACATCAAAGCAGCAAATTACATTCATGCTGACTCAAGAAGTCTTATTAAAGCAACACTTGTTATAGGGAAAATAGTGACCTTAAACTGCACTATGTAACTTTGGTGAAGTGGGACAACTTTTGTGAGAACTGCGTAACGCTGTTTGTGTAAAATCCTCCCCAACCGCCTCATTCTGCGTGCTTCTTTCACTTTTAGTGAGGGTTCTGTATCTCCCAGCTTGTACAATTCATGTGAAAAGCGTTTCTGTTAGCCGTGGCTCAAAGCATAAATTCCACTGTACAGGGAGCCCAAGATCAAGAAATTCTCACATAATGCTGCTTTAACCAAATTCTGTTCTTACAAAATCTCCATTTTTGTCGATTTTCACATTTTGAAAATCATCAATTGAATTTGGCAATTGTTCTTAACATGGTGTCAAAATGGCATGATGAATGGACCAATAGAAATGCTCTAAAATCACAAAGAATCAAATATTTTTACATTGACTTCCTTTGAATGTTACAATGTTTTTACATTCTCCTGTAAAGTTGCCATTTTGGAGATTTGCTGCAAAATTGGAGATGACAGCGATGTTTTATTGATCTAGCTTTTGAATAGCCCATTTGCATATGTTATGAGCTATTGTATAAAGGCCTTATGACTTACCCTTATCTGTAGTGTGCCCAGGCATCAGGAACAGAACTAAGCCATTCGCTGGTGCTGAAATTAAAGTGTCGCTCTGCATTCTCTCATGGTGACAGAGTGCCACACCCCTGACGGGTCTATCCCTGCTCTCCTCTCCCCTGGCGAGGGTGGAAAAGATGACAGCGAGGCAGGCATTGTTTCTCGCTGCAGGTGGGAGCCCGCACAGCTCTGACAGTTGTCTGGGGGCTAAATATAGGCGCTTGTTAGCTGCACACGGGAGATATCGATCCGTTGGCCCGTGGCACCTGTCAGAGGGCAGGAGATGTGCCAACTGCTCTCTGATCGCTCCCATCCCGCTCCCGTCCCGCACCCACCGCCTAATCACTCACACGCCTGCTCTGGCTCACGTGCTGTAGTAGCACACAGCCTGCGGATCACACACGACCCATGTGTGTCAGCCCCTCTTCTGGAGGCTGGAGCGGGGTGGTGAAGAGTCAGCAGTATTATATTCGGATGACTTTCAGATCTTCAGAAGGTAGATCTGGGAAAAAAAAGGAAAAAAGCGTTACCAGAAGCTACTGTGGAGTTCACATGGTGAGTGTGAGAATGGGCACTCACTTAGTCCGACAGAGCAGCACACAGCGGCACACTTTAACCACTTTATACAGCGATAAGAACTTATCATTATATAATATCCAAACATATCCAACATAAAAAGGACACTTAACCTCTGCTTCTTTACCACTGATTGGAGTAATATTGTGGTTCTCAAATCTGTCGTCTGGATCCCCCTAAGTCAGGGGTACTTTCAGGTCCACATACTAAATTTCCACTGGGTCGAAGGTTCGTAGAGGACAAATGAGTGATAAAAAAGCCCACGCATGCTACAAAGTACAAAACTAGCCGACGACCAAAGTATAGTCCTATATGGACAAAAGTATTGGGACACTTGTTCATTAATTTCTTCTTCCAAAATCAAGGGTATTAAGAAAGTTTATCCTGCTTTTGGTGGACTAACTGTGTCCAGCAAAGAAGACTTTCTGCTAAATTTTGCAAAGAAAATCATGCAAAACACAAGTAGTTGCAGGTGGAGCATGGTGAAGTCCGCTGATATTGACAGATATTTTTACATTTACGTTTACGGCATTTAGCAGCCGCTCTTATCCAGAGCGACTTACAAAGTGCCTTGCTGTTTACTCAAGAATAATCTTAGCTAATTTTAATAGACTAAAAATCAAAGATACCTTTAACCTTAGACACTACTAAACACAAGTCAGTAAGGAGACCATAATACTGAAAGACACATACAGCTGAAGGATACAGAACCGGCAAAGACGACATCAGAAATGACATTAAATCAACGTTAAAAAACTTGCTACCAACGCAAGAGACCTTATCACAGTACCAACCTTATTACAAGTACCAATGTCTAAACATGTTATCTAGCAAGTTTGCTAACATCCCCTTGGTAAAATGTCCATGACAAAAACAGCAGCTATTAAGCTATTACTTACTAGTCAAACAGTAGGAAGGTCAGCTAAGCATCTGTCTTGCATCCTTTTTTTCTTTGATCTCTCAGCAAATCCAAGATCTGTTTTTGTCCGGTCTCTAGCTCCATCACTCTCTCGTTTACCCTTCCTCACTTGCTTTGACACTGTGTTCCTCAGTGTCTTTAGAGCCTTTGTGGACTGGGAATACTGAACAAGCTTCTTCTTCTAGCTAGCTGAAGACACATGGTTGTTGGTGTGTGATGTAATGTATATATACTATGTAGACAATACTTAATCGATTTCCTTGAGCTATAGTTTTAGAGTATAGACACATTTTTGCTGGACCGCTTAGTGGGCCGGCCTAGAGAAGGCAATATAGCTGACTGACAGTGTCACTTGCTGAATCACTGACGGACTGGCCTTGTTTGCCTAGAAGACATTTTCTGCTACTGACAGTCTGAGGACTACCTTATGCCGCAAAGTTAACAAATCTGTTAGAGAGGAGATGTGATCTTAAGCTAAAGTCATGTCTCCTTGTGTCAACTTGTGTCTAGCTTGAAATATCATTGTAAATAGAAGTGGTACTGCAATGTTAGTTGGCTGCGGCCTTGCCCAGCATTGTTACCGTGGCAACAATCGTACCACACAGGCCTCGTCCAGCATTGATACCGCGGTGTCAGCATCACTGCTGTGCCGGCCTCACCCAGCATAACTATCACGTAGTTAGCATCTCTTTTGCAGCACTGTTGCAGAATTAGCATTGCTATTGCAGTGTTAGCATCAGTACCGCTGTGTTAGCATCGCCACTGCTGCCTTGCACAGCATCGATACCGTGGCAACACGCATACGTTGTATGCGTAAACATTTTGGCACAAAGCTAACAAGTATAAAAAGTAGGAGATGATCATTGTAGGTAAGCTGATGTTGGGTCTCCTTATTTTAAATGTTATTGTAAAGACACAAAGAAGAAACAATTGCATGCTGGCTCAACATCGCTACAGCGACATTAGCAGCACGCTAGCATCACTAACTTGAGATTAGTCACAAGCCATGTTTATCTAAAAAACTATAAATACATGGTCTACACATTAAGGCCCTGGGGACAAGGCTTGAGTCATTCACCAGGCAGGGTCACATGACATATAATAGATGTTATTTTAGCCATGGTATCTATAAAAAACAGACCATATAAGACCATAAAATTAAAATTAAAATTAAAAAAATAATTAAAAGCTAATTAATAGAAATGCTGGGAAGCTCCACCTTTAAAACCCTCCAAATCAGAAGTTACCATTTAACCAAATTGAAGATGAGGAATTTGTCCTGCTTTTCTTCATTCAGCTTAATGTATAAATTTGTATATGTAACACAAAAAATCACAAAAAGTATGTAATGTGTTATTATATCACAAATACATTTCATACAATATATGGAGAGTATCTATGGTACATGGTCCACTTTCAAGAGTGTGTGTATTCTGATTTATCAGGCTCACTTATACAGTGTCATGCATGGCTCTGCACCAGTGCACGCTGCATTCATTAAGAATAATAGAAGCAAGCAACCACAGACCCTCCTGATGCCGTTCCAAGACATGGGATCTTTCAGCAGAAGGCTCAGGACAGAAATTCCAAAGTTCAGGAAGCGGTCAGCATCACTTCCTCCTCTGCGGCGGCAGCAGCAAACGAATCCCAGAGAAGGTGCGGGATAACGAGGCGCCGATGACTCCATTACCAGCCCGCTCTCCTCTGAAGGTCCCCTTCAGCCCGGCCACTGCGCGCGAGCGGGCAGCAGCAAATCGATACACAAAACACAGAAATACCAGCAAGACGAATGGGCTTTGAATGGGGAAGTGAAGTGGGAAATGGATTTTTAAGTTGCCCTGGAAAGCATTTGCAAGTGGCATTTAAAACAGAAGGGGGCTAAGGGAGAGGCCTGTCCTCTGCCAAAGTGCTGGATGTCCATTATAATCACATTCATTGCACATGCTGGAGCCTCTGCACGTGCTCTCTGCTTTCTGATTCCGTACTTAGGAGAATAACTGCGGACCGCCGCTTAATGTCAAGCGTCAGCGTGTTGTTGGAGGTAATAAATAAGCTGGATCATGGAGGCCACACCAATGTGCAAACTCAATCACTAAGCCAATATATTTATAATAAATTAGCCTTAGCCTTGAGTGAAGCAGGCACCAGGGTCAATAGAAGACTCCTCCAGCTCAAAGGTGTTCATGCACATCGCTTCAGGAGAATGACCCAGTTCCAGCCAGCACTATTTCGTTGTTTCTGCCAATGAAGGGCAGGCTCCTGTGATAATGACTGACTGATGGTAAATGAATACATGGCTCTACTCTTTAGGGTGATGAAATGAGAGCTGACCTGCCATGTGGAGAGCTGTGGGTTTATTTGACTCGCAAGGATGGCCCTCAATTAGTTTCATTAGAACTCAGGCCACTTCCACTTTCTCCAATACCAATGTCATTAATTAAAACAATATTGATGCTCCACTTCCAAGCAATTAATCATTTCCTCTGTCACCCTGGTGCAGTTGTGCCCAGAAATGGCTGAAGAGCCATCGCAGAAACACTTAGAAGAACAAGATATAAAAAGTATAATATATTCTGCTCGTAGAAGTAAGTAGGTGATGATGAAGGATGAATATCAGTATTCAGTAGAAACCAGGTCTTCAGAGGATTTAGTCAAGGACTGAGTGAGAGATTAGAATCAGCGCAAATCAAAAAGCCACTTTCAACTACATTTAAGTACATACAGTGGCATGCAAATATTTGGGCAGCCCTTCAATGGAAAATATCTTCAATGGAGATCAGCTCATCTCTGAATAGAAGATGATCTCAAATATATCTGAAGTTAAAGATGAAACATCATCCTTCTCAACATTTTGAGTGAAAATAATCTTTTTTTTTTTTGTTTTGTACAATTTCACGAATTTAAATTTATCCCTTACGAAAGACTTGAGCTCTCAGATTACTTTGACCAAGTTCTCAGACAAATAGTAGTTCTCAGAGATTAATAGTAATCTTGCTTAAAATATGAAAGGAATTCTTCATATTTACATTTTATCGTTTTTGAAATCAGTTCATCTTTTAATCTTAGTTGACTTAGCTAACTTCACAAGGGTGTCCAAACTTTTCCATGCCACTGTATCCTTGCAAGAAGGCCTGAGGGGAAGAGCTCCCACTGTCAAAATGTAAAAAGCTGGATCAGTTTTTCTGCCTATATCATTCTGGAGATGAACACTTTGTTTTTATTGCATTTATGGCTGTTATTTTTGTGGCCTAGAGGAGGCAATTTCGCATCCTGACTGACTGGCTGCCTTGAAACGTGCATGTGCAAGAACTGCCTCTTGTTTACAGAGAAGACATTTTCTTGTACTGGTGGTGTAAGGACTACATTTTGCCACAAAGCTAACAAGTATAAATTGTAGGATATGTAATCTTAGGTAAGCTGATGTTGTGTCTCCTTGCTTAAAAAAATTATTGTAAAGGGAAGTGGTGTGACGACATACTGTGGCATTAATGTGTGTGTCAAACTCTGTAGCAATAACATGTGCACTCAACATCACAGCGACAGTAGCAGCACGCTACTGAACTAAGATTCTTTGGGAAGCATCTTGGGTTTTTCAATGGCAGTAATGTCAAACGTCTGAACGGCTAAGAGCGAAAAGTGCAATGTTGTAAAAAGGCTCTAATCTTGCCCACTGGAACATAGAGACTGAGCAGGCTGGACCATTTTCCAAGGAAAATTGGTCTGACCCACTTGACACTGGACTGCATGTAATGTGGCCCATTAGCCAAAATGAGTTTGACACCCCTACTCTATGGCATCACTCAGCAGTCACATTTTTAGCTGCTTTATTTTTAAGAGTGTGCTTTTGTGTTTCTTCTTCTGGGATGAGTAGTGAAGGAATGCATGTTACAGTGTTACGTAATCAGAGTTAAAAAATAACAGTATCTGTAATCCGTTACAGTTATTAGATCACAAGTACATTTTAAAAATAAGTAGCAAAGCAGTAAAAAATAATTTTAGCTTCGGAAGACTTACAAGACTTACACTTACTACAATAACATGTAAGCTAAACATTATATAGCCTATCCCCACTAATAAGACAAGACCTTTTGAAATACTGCAACCCAGACCAACCCCTAGAAAGACATAAACCAGCTTAGACCTTTCCAAACCAACATGAAAAAATATAGCCAGATGTTTGAAGAGTTCATGATGAATGTACTAATATAAACCAAATAAAATGATTTACCTTTAACTTTAATCTTTAATTACATTAATATTGAAAATTACAGTAAAGATAAAGTTTAGTTCCTGCAATATCGGTATATATAATGCACACACAGGGTTCGCCGCCATAGAAGAACCACTTTTGGGTCCATAAAGAACCATTTTTATAAAAAAGCTGTGAGAAAACAGAATCTTTATTTATTTTTATCTTTATTCAGAAACTTAATTTAAAATTGGTAAAGAATCTTCTTTAAATCTTTCAAAAATTCTTAACACATACACATCTCAGTACAAAACCATTATAAAATTCATGTATCTCACAGGCATTGGGTATAATTAAGCTTGTTCAGAATTCAGAAACCTAACTCAAGCATTCATTGTTCTAAAATGAAAGTGAATTTGATTCTACTGTAAGCTTTCTTGAGCGCTTACTCTTCGTATTTACGGTCTAGCTCTGAGAGTAGATTAATTTGTCATACAGATCAGGCACCGAAACTCATAACCACTGGCTCAGTGGATTTGGCTCAGTGGTTTAGATAGCATCCAGAGGAAACTTACAGCCATGTTTCACTGCACAGAGCTGTAAATAAAAATAATGTGAATAACCAGGGATGGAGAAAGAAAGTGTGGAATGAACACAAACCAATTTCATTACAAAGGTCATCCAATATACAATATATATCCCCCTGGCAGACCACTCTAGGTGGTGCAATAGTTCACCCACCAGCAGCAATGCAACACGGTGCCATATGGGAAATGATGGAGTGAATGTAGATATTTTAGGATGGTTTTGTGGATCTTACACAGTGCTATAAGAGAACTCCAATATATTAAGCCCAATAGACGGGAAGCCAAAGGCAATTTGTAATGAACCAATGTTACTTCATCTACTCTCCGAAATGTGAAATCTCTAAAACTTAATCATTACAAATTATTGGACTTTTCAAAACTTTTTTTGAAGTTTTGAAGTTAGAAATGGATGCTACTCCCAATCACCTGCATGTTCAATACAATACCATGTTTTAATGCCACAAATTCTCATTGTAATGTTTAAAACCAGCAGGACATCTATTACATCAGTAATGACAAAATGCCTTTACTCACAGCATGTGTTTTTTGGGGTACTAATTCCAACTTTAAATTCACCCTGAGGTAATTGAAGTTTTCTTTGTTGCTGAGAATGCTCCTGCTGAGCAAAGACTGAACGTGTATGCTGAAAAGATAAAAGTTAGAAACATGAAAAGTGTGGTCCAGCAGCCTGGCAACATCTCAAATTAAGAGAAGCTATTGGAATACACTGTGATCACACTGCTCATATCTGTAATTCATGCTTACAGTCTTTTCCATCAGCGATGGAGACGGGGCCATCAGCGATCTGCAGACCAAACATCCAGACGGACTGTTCATTGTCGCCGGAGATTTCAAAAATGCAAATCTCAGGTCAGTCCTCCCTAAATTCCATCAACATGTGGACTTTGCAACGAGAGGAGCGAACGCGCTGGACCTTGTTTACACAAACATCCCCAGCGCGTACCGGGCGGAGCCCCACCCCCACCTCGCGTTCTCGGACCACATGTCTGTGTGGCTGACTCCAGCATACACAACTCTTATTAGATGCTCCAGACCAGGTGAAAACCTGGCCGGCAGGAGCCATCTCTGCCCTTCAGGACTGTTTTGAGTGCACTGCATGGGACATGTTCAGGGAGACTGCAACTGAAGGTGACTCTGTTAACTTGGAGGAGTATACAGCATCAGTCACTGGCTATATCAGCAAGTGTATTGATGATGTCACTGTCTCCAAGACCATCACCACACACCCAAACCAGAAGCCGTGGATGACTCCTGAGGTGCGTGCGCTACTGAGGACCCACGACTCGGCCTTCAGAGTGGGTGACAAGGCGGCCCTGAGGAAAGCAAGAGCCAAATTGTCACGAGCCATCCGAGAGGCAAAGCGCACACACGCCCAGAGAATCCACAGCCACTTCAAGGACACGGGCGCATGTGGCAGGGCATCCTGGAAATCACAAACTACAGGACAATGCCACCGTCCTGTGACAGTGATGCCTTCCTCCCCGATGCCCTGAACGACTTTTATGCACGGTTTGAGGCACAGAAAAACACGTTCAACGTTCAACACGTTGAGCAAGATCACACCCAAGCCAGACGAGCAGGTGTTGTGCCTGACTGCAGTGGACGTGAGGAAAACTCTGCGCAGAGTCAACCCACGGAAAGCTGCAGGACCAGACAACATCCACGGCAGAGTGCTCAGAGAGTGTGCAGACCAGTTAACAGATGTCCTCACGGACATCTTCAACGTCTCCTTGCGCAGCTCCACTGTCCCAACGTGCCTCAAGACCACCACCATCATCCCCGTGCCGAAGAAGTCCACGGTGTTCTGCCTCAATGACTACCGTCCCGTAGCTCTCACACCCATCATCATGAAGTGCTTCGAGAGGCTAGTCATGAGGAACATCAAGACCCAACTGCCCTCTTCATTGGACCCCCTGCAATTTGCATATCGTCCCAACCGCTCCATGGACGATGCCATCACCACCACCCTTCATCTCTCCCTTACCCACCTGGAGAAGAAGGACACCTATGTCAGAATGCTGTTCATAGACTTCAGTTCAGCATTCAACACCATCATCCCACAGAATCTCACCAGGAAGTTAAGCCTGCTGGGCCTCAACACCCCCCTCTACAACTGGATCCTGGACTTCCTGACAGGGAGGCCCCAGTTAGTCCGGTGCGGGGACAGCAGCTCCAGCACCATCACAATGAACACTGGGGCACCCCAGGGCAGTGTACTGAGTCCTCTGCTGTTCACCCTGCTGACTCATGACTGTGTTGCAAAACACAGTTCTAACAGCATTCTAAAGTTCGCCGATGATACAACTGTGCTGGGTCTCATCAGCAAAGGCTAAATGCCGTCTGCTAAATGCCGTAAATGTAAATGTAAATGCAAAGGTGACGAGTCAGCATACAGAGAGGAGGAGCAGCAGCTGACAAACTGGTGTACAGTCAACAACCTTCACTGGAATGTAGAGAAGACCAAGGAAATGGTTGTTGACTTCAGGAAAACAAGACAAGACCACTCTCCGCTCAACATCAACGGCTCCTCTGTGGAGATCGTTAAGAGCACCAAGTTCCTTGGTGTCCACCTAGCGGAGAACCTCACCTGGTCCCTGAACACTAGCTCTACAGCCAAGAAAGCCCAGCAGCGTCTCTACTTTCTCTGGAAGCTGAGAAAGGCCTGTCTCCCTCCACCCATCCTCACCCTCTTCTATAGAGGGACCATAGAGAGCATCCTAAGCAGCTGCATCACTGCCTGGTTTGGGACCTGCACAGCCTCTGACCGCAAGACCCTCCAACACATTGTGAGGACAGCTAAAAGGATCATCGGAGTCTCTCTCCCCTCCGTCATGGACATTTACACTGCCCGCTGCATCCGTAAAGCAACCAGCATTGTGGATGACTCCACCCACCCTTCACACAGACTTTTCTCCCTCCTGCCATCAGGAAGAAGGTACCGCAGCATCCGGTCCAACGCGACCAGACTCTGCAATAGCTTCTTCCCCCAAGCCATCAGACTTCTTAACTCAACTCATCTTCTGAACTGATGTCTTTTCTGTTACATGCACACTTTCTCTCTCTCTCTCTCCAACCATTTACCCCAGATAAAATGGGAAGCATTTTTTGCACAAGCATTTGCACTAATAACTTTACTACCTCACTGGACTCAATATTTATTACACATTGCATAATTTGCACACTACCACCAATTATTTATTATTCTCTGTCTGTACTGTGTTGTGTTGTCTGTCCGCACTTGTTTGTGTTGCACTTGTGTTTTGTATGCACTGTCTATGTTGCACCATGGTCCTGGAGGAACGTTGTTTCGTTTCACTGTGTACTCTGTATGTAGTTGAAATGACAATAAAACCCACTTGACCACTTGACTTGAATGTGGAGCGATATCGGAAGAATGTACCTCTGTATTTATAAGACAAACTTTTAGCGGTTTGCAATAGACCAAACAAACAAGTACTTTCACACAAAATGCCACTTTTAATGACGACTGCAGTCTCAACCCTTTCATGATGAGCGTCTTTCGTGCTTAGTAGAAGTTGCTGCTGCTAACGTGATGCACTCTGGCAGCATCCCTGAGGAGCATTCCTCATGGGCCTCCAGTTCACATATTTTCTTTGATTTGCTGCTGCAACTGCCAGCTTTCAGTCTCACCAAAGATTTTCTATGGGGTTTAAGTCAGGTGACTGTGACGACCACTGCAGAATCTTCCAGGACTTCTTCTGAAAACAAGCCTTGGTGGACTTGAGGTGGACGTGATGTATGCTTGATATCATTGTCCTCTTGGAAGGTCCAGTTACACCCAAGCTTCAGCTTCCTCACAGAGGATCTGATGTTTTCACCTTGGATTCCTTGATACTTTATCAAATCCATCTTGCCCTCCCTCCATGCACAGCAGCTTTCCAGTGCAAGAGGAGGCAATGCAGCCAGAGCATCACTGAACCACTGCCATGCTTCACTGAAAGCATTTTGTTATTTTCAGTGTATGCTTCATTCAAACAGTCCAGGATTGGTTGGCTGACGGCTAAGGTTACGATGATGTTAGGGTCTGTGGAATCATGGTAAATGGAGGTCGTAGGGCTGATGGTGACAGTAGGGGAGAGCCGGAAAGCATGAAAGTAATTAAACCTGACATTACTGAGCACAGAGATGGCCTGTCATCATCCCCGTTAGACACCGACAACACAGAAATAGAATTTTTGAAATCTACAACCTGGAGAGCATCTTCCAATAGCTCACCTTAAACATTTTCATGTGAGTCCAAAAAGTCAGAAGAAAGAGTAAGTACCTGTGTGGGCTAGCAAATCTGTCAGCAATACTCTGCTCTGACAACCCTGAAACCCTGAAACCTTCTATCTGGACTCTGGGTTTATTTTAGACAGAGTGGTACTGCTGAAAATCTTGGTGGCATGTGTAGCCAACAGTTCAAGCAAAACACAACCACTGCCATATAGTCATGATGAAGAAGAATGCTGAATTCATGCAGGATAGAAATTTAGAGCAGTACACCGCTTTTACAAATTTTTACACTGCTGCCACTTGTCTTTTTTGTTGTAAGTACATTATCACAACCTCCACCACTATTGGTTGTCAACAACTCAGAAACTGAAACTGATCTCTAGTGGACGTATTGCTAAACATCCATTTCAACTTAAAAGACCTAAAGAAGCATATGGGCAGTGATGGTTACAGCATTTAAAAAAGGCATCTTCATTTTTGTACGTAAAAGGAGTATAAACAAGCCTTTACAGTTTACCTAAAAATACAGCTCATCCTTCAAACAGTAGCACTTCATGTATTTGCTAACATAAGCCAGCTGAAAAGCAGTTTAGCAGGTCGATGGCAGTTGATGGCCGGTTTTGGCAGTTCCTCACAGTGCTAAGGTTTCTTCTGGTTTCTGCTGTGGATGTTCTCTGAACTGTCCATAGTTTAGATTGTTTGGGCTGTACACAACCTGCACTATAGTCTCTGCCATCTGAACTTCCCTCTTTCAGTTATGTGAATGGGAAGTGCAGTTCACTCATGTTTTAGTAGCATCTTAGCGCAAAGCAAACAACAGTGCAACTGTCATATTGTATCTTGGCCTAGATTTCACTCTAAATTAAACATTCATTCAAAGCTTGATCTGAAGGTTGTGGCAGACATTAACATGTATTTCCCTTGTCTGTTTTTTTTTTGTTTGTTTGTGTTCAGAAAGGCCGCTGATTTCCATTTTTACCAGCTGAATGGATTCTGTTTTATTTTTTGGAATCCTGATTTATATTACTGCTTATATTCACAGTGATGTTTTATTGTTTTAACTCTAAAAAAGTGATTCCTATTTCAGTCTGGCCTTCACACACACATACACACACACACACACACACACACACACACATATATATATATATATATATATATATATATATATATATATATATATATATATATATATATATATATATATAGGGAGGTCTGTGACTACTGATTTCCATGTTTTCCATTGTCCTTTTGCCCAAAGCTGCTTTCTGACAATAACAAGTAATATTTTCAATATTTCAGTTTAGGTAAATTAATGATCTATCTTGAGCATGTCTGATTGCACTATAAGGTCAGATGTCCAATTTCCTTCCGTCTAATCTCTTCCACTGAAGCTTTATGAGAAGCACATTCAATCGAATCTGTCCAAACGTTTGACTGGTAGAGCGTACACAGTGTGCTTCTAAATGCATGCATGCATATGGACTTCCAATGACCTCTTGATCAAAAAAAAAAAATGCAGATGATGCAATGCACACGCAGCAAGTCACAGATGGTCTTCTAAAAAATATGATTCTGAAAATGTAACAAATCTATTAAAACTGGAACAAGCAGGCTCTTTAATAGATGAACAAGCTGCCTTGATACGCCTTTGCCCAGCAACACAGCCCAACCAGCCAGCAGCAATTTATAGAACTCCTACCAGACTCCTACTGGTCCTTTTATTCCGAGACCTAGACAGCCGCAATGAAACACGTAACACGGACGGTCTTATTTACCAACCAGCTGAAGTGTTGTGGAGTAGAAAACATCAGATATGCCGAGACAAATCGTAAGTAAGTGATCCAAACCGGTGACTGAAAGTGGTTCTAATGCACACTGCGAGATGAAAATAGGCCTCAAATGTACAAGTGAGGCTCTTCTCATGCCTATTTCTGGAGATGTAAGTGTTTAAAGCACGTTTGAGAGTCCACAGTGCTGACTATGGAGTAAATGTTGTTACAGCGTTAGTGGGAGGCTGGTTCTTCTTCTGGAAAAAAAAAGAAAAGAAAAGAAAGAAAAACATTACAGTAATATTCCCTAAATGTGCTGAGCGTCTTCTCGGAGTCTGGCCTGCATATATGCTGAGGTGGGCCTCGCAAAATGTGCCCTGTAAGAGGTTTTCGGAAGCGCCTCTGTCTTGGTGAGAAATGATAATGTGATCTGTGGCATGTGAATTTAGCAATTTCTGAGCTGCATCAAATGGAATAAAAGGAAATAAAAGCTCGGGCAGAGCGTTTAACTTATTTATTATTAGCAGCCTCTTCAAGCATGCAAGATTCATAAAGTTTTCATTTTCATTCACTTAACGCAATTCGGAGACAAAGCACAGTGTTATTAAATCTTAATAACAAAGTTTGCTGCTTAAAAGTAAAGTCAAAGGCAGCACTCACACATTGCCGTATGGACACACACACACACACACATATTTCCTATGCTGAAAATATTTTTACCCCCACCCTGAACTCCTGCATGTCACCTCATTTATCTCTGGGTGAAATTCCCTCTTGGCCCGGCACTGGACTTAATCCATTATCTAACTCCCACAGAAACAATCCGGCCGACTGCAGCGCTGCCGACTGGGCACTGAGCTGAGGAGAAGGCCCTAACCTTTCAGCCAGACCTCCCCACACACACACACATACACATACACACACAAATGCTTAAGTCCACACATCATTTAAAGCATGCCACCACCGCTGGCATCTCCCCTCCAGAGCTGTGCCGAGTCCATTTCATTCGCTTTAATTAATGTCATCTAATTCCCTCCTCCATTTCTTAATTGTGTCAGCATTCTTTGAGGAAAATCACAATGTATAATGGCTGCCAGTGGGAACATCTGACCTGGCTGCTGATTGAAAACCTAAACCCAACGGGGAGACATTGTCTGTAGGGAGCTGTTTAAAGCTACTGCTCCTTAGCTGCCAGCATGGGACAGGCCCATTTGGAACAAACCCTAAAAGCACCCTGCATGGGTTTAAGATCTTACTGAACAAAGAACACCCCCACATCTTTCTGAAATTGACAGAATTTCAGTAGTATTGCTCATGTTTTTTAACCGTAGTGTGAAAACAGGCTTGTCATTTTCATAGCTCATAAGCAAATGCTTGGGAACCCTTGGCCCAATCTCACATTTTGGATTTTTTTGTAGTAAACACAGCATCAGTAGTTAATGAAACCCAAAACACAGCATTTCCAGCAAACCCTAATGCAGTTACTGCCTTTCATTCTATAAAGAATAAAAAATGAAAATCAGCATTGTGGCTTACAAAAGCATTTGTATCCAGCTGAAAGTCTTTCAGTTCTTGTAGTTGGAATTTCTTCCCCACTTCTTCTTGCTGGTCATCTTGCATGCACAGCTTTTCCGAGGTCTATTCACAACTTTTCTATGACGTTTAGGTCAGGGGACATTCCTAAAGCTTCAGCCTTTGTATCTTAAGGTAGTCCACAGTGAATTCTAAGGTATGTTTTGGATTATTATCATATCATCAGGGTTTGCTGGTATTTTATGAATCCATTCTTCCCTCCTTGTGCAATTCTTCCAATTAGGGATGCACAAATCGGTCCTGATACTGACCAAATTAGTGGGATCGGGAATCAGATAATTAGGCTGATCCACAGGACTGATCCATTCACTGAACCTGATTCCCACACCACCAGTAACATCTGTTTTTAAAAGCCACAGCTTTACTGTTTCTGCCATTTTTCAGCGACAGAGAGAGACCACAGCTGAACTGCTCAGTTGGAGACTTGCAGGGGCTCTCAGTTGGAGAGTGGGGTAATTATACCACTGTAAATACACACTTTGAATATCAGAATAACAGTCCTGAGCCCAGACAGTGTTCCAAACACTGTGCCAGGGTTCAGCACAATTCTTAATTTTAATAACAAATAAATAGCAGTTCATTGGTTATATATTATTTTACAAAGTTAGTGGAGTAATGTTTAAGCCAATCCTAATTTCTTGAGTCTCTCCATTATGGTGAAGTATATGGTTTATTACTTCAACAATGGGATCAGATCGGTACTGGAACAAAAAGTCAGATCGGTGCATCCCTAATGCCCATGCCACTGGCAGCAACACAACCTCAAAGCATGATAGATCTATCCCTGTGCTTCACAGTTGGCAAGGTGATCTTCTCATGAAATTCAGTTCTAGTTTTCTCCAAATGTACATTTGCTGGTTGTGACCAACAAATTATATTTCCACTTGTCTAGAGGTTCTGTAGCAGACTTCAGTTTTGTGACAAGATTACAGTTAAAACTTCTATCTTATGACTCTAGCATTAAGATTATGTTTGGGCGTGCTCTAAAGCTAACCCTAACTTGAACCCCGGGCTTACCAGCATATGAGTGGTTCTCTCAGAGAGTGTAGTTGTTCTTTCCAGTCTCATCTTTACCTCAACAGTTCCCTTGCAGTTTCACTGCTGTCCAGTGAAAACCATGTCTCTCAAAGTATGTCTGTTTGTAGTTTTTTCCATGGTTTGAACACTGTAGCTGCTCTGCATACTGTGTAAATAATTCTGGATGAAAAGACCAATAAAAAAGTTCTAAATGACTTGGAATAAACTCTTATTTTACATTGACTTCTATTGGAAGCTAAAAACATTTTTGCCTTCTCCTGTAAAGTCACCATTCTGGAGATACATGGTTTTTACCGGACAGCAATGATATATTCTTGTGGGCATCAGTTATTTTCATATTCCCATCTTCAGAAAGTCACTTAGAGCCCCTAATGTTTGATGACTGTGAGTACATGATATATCTTAAATCTAAAGCAGTTCCTCATTACAACTGGTGACATGCCTCGGGCCTGATTTGCTAATCAAGGTCTGAGACCTTGCCAGAAGAAAAGTTGACCCCTGTACCACTTGTACTCAGAGTACTTGGTGTTTAAAGATTCTATTAATTAGATTACACATTGAAATAACTCATCATAAAATTACACCCAATCTATACTTTAAAAGATAAAAATCAGTTAAAATAAATTTGCAGGCTCAATTCTCCCTAAACAGTTAGATATAATTGTCTTCTACAGTTCCTCACCGGGTTGATTTTTCTATTAACATGTTTTAAAAGCTTGCCTAGTGTCAAGAAAAAATAGATTTTGAGAGAACATGTTTAAGACCAAAACAATACACTGGTTATTCATGGCTTCTTACAGGGCGTGTTATGCCAATCAGGTTTAGAATTTAAATATTTCTGCTGTTTCCCCTAAACACTGTGGTTCTTGAAAATTAAATCGTAATTAAACCGTATTTTTTTGGCCTGGCCATACCTATATCAGTCATGTATTGGTGACATTTATCTCATTATGAGCATTATAATGATGCAATCTAATCAATTCATATTTTACACATTTCAGATAAAATAGCTCAGTGTTGAGTATATCTGTTGAGCTCTGCAGTCATTTTTTTAAAGCTATTTTTCAGGCTTGTCCTTAAAATAGCCTTCATAGATGAAATATACGGACATAAAGATGGACGTTAATAAGAATCACATGCATGAAATACTTTTAAACTGAGCTTTAAATTGTTCAAAATGTGACCCAAATATTTTATTTACTTTATTTTGCACCCCTGGAGCTCTTAGAAATAAAAATGGAGAAAATGTTCTTAGCTTGATGTCTTTGCTAGGTTCTGGTGGTAGGTTTACATATGGAATGGCAGTGCTTCTTTGTAAAGAATCCATAAACCATTAAAACCATTAAGTCAACTTAAATAGCAACCAGCTAAACACCCTTTTTTGAGTTAAATTGTTTTGTGGGACAAATTTTAATTAATATAAAATTTATATAAAAAAATAATATTCCATCTTAGGTGTAATGTTGTTACCTTTTTGAAAAGAGGTGGAAAGAGCTGAATGCTTCTTCTTCTTAGACTCAAGATCATAGTGAGCTTGGGCTTCACAGGGATGCGACCCACTGAAGCAAGTGTTACAAATTCAGAAATTACAGTGTTATGTACAAATTTCTATAACCAAAGAATAGCCCCACCAGTTGTTACAGAAGCCCCTGCAGTAATGCACCTTAGTATCACTGTTATGATTTTTGGTTGGAAACAGAATGATTATTCTTGAAATGGCCAAAAAAAGTGTCCAAAAACTTTTTTTTTCTTAGTGGTATCTATGTAGGTTGCAGCCAAGCCGGTTTTCCCATCGGGTATGTCTTGAAGAGTTGGACACAAGATGTAATTCATCATGCTAACCTTAGATATACATTTTCAGACATAATTAGGAAATAACAAACATGTCTGGATTTACAATAGACCAAGTTCCTCTTGCTACTACTTTGGCTGCACTGAAAAACCCTAAACGTTACAGCTTCAGCTCTTCTTATCAGTCCACCTTCTCCTCTCTTTGACCCAGAAACTGATTTTGTGAAGCCATCTTGCCAGTCGTATGGATACCAAAGGACATGAAAACTGCTCAAAATTGTACCTGAAGTGGCTTTGGGGATTTGTGAGTGTACGCTGCCTAGGAAGCCTTTTATAGAGTGACATCATGGCATGTACATCCAGAGGGGACGGGTGATGTGGATGAGGCCTGATATTTTGATGAATTCCAATTCCAAGATGAATTGGTCAAAGGAATGTAAATATGCTGTGTGTGAAAACGGTAATTGGTTACCAGGAGTATTAGGGGTGACCCGCCATCCCTTAAGATCCATGGAAGACAAGCACCCAGACTGTTTTCTGTCCTGGCATCGAAGCGGTGGAACGAACTTCCCCTGTGTGTCCGAACGGTAGAGTCGCTTGCTTTTCCTAAATACAGACTGAAGACCCAGCTCTTCCGAGAGTACTTGGATGAAGTATAGTGTCAAGTATTTTGGTCTCCATACTGACTTTATGTTTAATAGTATCTAAGCTAAGGTATTTCTGGATCCTTGTCCATACAAATTAGCTATGGAGTAAATGGATAAGATCGTCTGCTAAACGCCGTAAATGTAAATGTAGACATCAAATCTACTGCTTATTTGTTTTTGTTTTGTTTGTTTTTTTTGGGGGGGGGGGTTCTGCTTCCGTCCTCCCCTCCATTTTTTGACATTCTTCCAGAACTGGAGAAGAACAGTGAGAAGGGAGCCTAAGTAATCTGGATGTTCAACATACATCACTGTCTAAGAACAATGTATGTTAGTCTAAACAGGATTCAGTCAATTATATATAAATATATATAGGGTTCAGTCTGCTCTTTGTAGCTTTTCCATTGGAACTGATAGTGGTCAAATTGACCCCTAAAACAACCTACTGCCCTTTAGCGGGTCGAACGTGTTTTTACAAACGTCTAATACCAAAGAACAGCCCCATCAGTTTGTACAGAAGTCCCTGTAGTTACTGAGTAATACACCTTAGTGTGTAATAAGCCTTGGAGTGTTAAGGGGTTAATAAGAAAACTGTGTTTAATTTCTATTCATATCTTTATTGTCTTAAAATACATGCAGTCCAGTACAGTACAGTTGCAATGCACCACCTTGTGTTAAAGCAATGACCAGGTCAAAGGTGAGTTTACAAACATCTGCCTAATTTCATATAGCTGAAAATTAGCTTAGCTTTTTACATAAATGACTTTATAAAGTAGACTTATTCTGCAATATAGAGAGCCCTTATAGACACATATTACTATTCTATTATTTCTATGTTCAGTGAATTCATAATCAGTGATCCTCAATTAATACCGCAGCTTTAATGAGAGTTGTTTCCTTGGCCTGTCTGTTGTCACATTTGGAAAAAGGCATAAAAATAGAATAAATAGACACCTACACAATAACACCAATGGGGCATCAGGGAGGCTTCCCTAACTCATCACCTTCAAGTGCTCAAAATCTCACATCAGCCAGACTTAGCAAGTCAGAAACAACACTCTCGCAGAATGTCTGTGACCTAAGGGGAGTTGAGGCCAGATACAAGGGGCAATCCACTGCACATCGTCCTCACTGGCAGGGGAGGTTGGCAGGTACAATGCAGGAATATGCATAAAATCCAAGCTATAATCAAGACAAGGGCACAGGGTTGTTTATGGAACTGTAAGACTAATAAAGACTACATAATGAAATAATGCATGAAGTCATATAATGCTGCATTCAAAAATGAATGAGCCCAGAAATTAGCTCTAGGTGCAGGTGTGTTTTCTCAAGAGAGGGTGGAGCCAGGGTCCCTGACAAACATGTGATATGTGTAAAAATATCTTCTTAATAAATGTATACATCACTGGTCACTTTATGATATCCACCTACATTATACAGCACTGTACTTACACTGTATATGTGTGTCAGGCATCTACTTAATAGTTGGGTCGTTTCTGAAAACAGGATCACTGTTGCATTTTTGGGTAGTCAGTCGTTTTTGGAGTATTTCATTGGCCAAAAACATAAAAATTGGATTTGTGGCTAAAAACTGAACATTGATTAAGGGCCAGAGCAGTGGTCTTCGGACCGACGGACACTGAATCCTGTCTGTGGGTCTGGATTTCATGTTATTTGGTAGTTCACTGAGCTGTAGAGTTAGGAGTCTTGCCCAAGGACTCTTCTTGTTGGTGCTTTGTTAGTGTGCTTGCCTGGCCAGGGAATCGAACCATAGTGTGCCATGGGGAGGATGGCGTTGCTACCTATTACCCTACACCAACTGCTGCATGTGATAGGCGGACAGCGCTGTGAGCCAATTCTGTTACGTCAGCTAGCAGTGGCTAGCATTTTACTGAGTGGGACTCCAGAACTGTGGGACTCTAGGCCATTCGATGGCTGCAGTAACACCAGTGATCGAACAAGAGTTTGCCTAATGATAGGGTCAATGCTTAGACTGTTGTGCCACTCGGGAACCAAGGTAGTGGTTTCTTATAAAGTGGCCAATAAGTGTGCAGGTTACAAGTAACCTTTGTGTTAGGCTCCCAGCCCTGGACTGGAAGGGGTGGGGGTAATTACAAACCTTGGCAAGAATTAGAAAACCCAATACTTGGGCAAAGATTACAGCTTTGCAGAGTGTTCAGTCTGAAACACAGCCATGTTTGTCACTGGCAGCTAGCTCTTCAACAAGAAGACAGATCTCTGCTTGGTTGTAGACACTAAATGGACCAAAGTGTGGGATGAAATAGTGCAGAAAATGTAGGGTGATTTCTTCCCTGCATAAGTAGGGGTTCTACGTCAAACCAAAGCCCAGGTATCTGCTAAGAGGGACTGATAATTTGTGCTGTTTTGTCCCACTCATTATTCAGAACAGAGGATGGGCCATTACATTTCATTACCTGCACTTTATTACGTGTTATAATCGGGCCCACAGGTCCGCGGTACTGCCGGAGCACTGGTAATAAAAAACACACAACTCTGCACAGTCCACACTTTTACAAAATATCCCTGTGTAAGCACTGGCCTCTCCTACCTGAGTGCTTCTATCTCTGTTACAGATTTTAATTTGTCTTCTCTGTCCGAGCTACCTTCTCAAGGCTAGTGGAGTAGTATGCTGTTGTGTGTAAGTGATTATTCAGGGCGAGTGGGAGTGGGTGTAATGGTGCTGAAGCACCTCACTTTATGGTATTACCTCTAAAGTCCACTCACCGGTGCTGCTAGATGGCTTCACATTAGCTGATTTTTCCATTACAGGTTGGAACAGAATATTGTTGCTACAGTGAGAGTAAAAATGCACTCCTCCGAATCAGTTACTTCTGAGAACGAGAAAAGGGACCATTTGAAGATTTTGAGGCAAGACATTGAATCCATCACTACATCTGCCTGCTACTCTCTTATGCTGTAATCCCATAAGATGTGTATACTATCTATAACTATATCCCACATATTGAACATTTGAGATCATTTTACAGATCTCTGAGCTTAATCAACCTATAATAATTGAGTTTAGTTGGTTGTCATTGGCAAATGATCAAGTGATCGGCCAATGCAAGCTTTTAAAAGCACACTTTTAAAAATACCAAACTGTACCAATGTTGAATTTACTCACTTCCTAACAGTGTCAGCTATGCTGGTTCAATATTATACAGTGGGGCTGTGTGTGCAATACAACCTGAGTAAAATTCACACCTTTCCAGTTCTGCTCCTGGCACCATATATTTACATGCTATCTGGCAGTATGTAGTTGTTACCCCCAGGTCACCTTATTTTAGGTATGCAGTTATGTCTCAGATAATGGTTAGTTTCCTAGCCTCAGTGTTGGCTGAGCACTGCAGTGTTCACTCTTGCATTATCACAAGATTATGCTATGTGTTTTTGGTGGGTTTAATAATAGACAACCAAGGAATGAAAGACATTTAAAAATGATTAAACAAAGATTTTTCACCAATTTTGGGTTACGTTTTGGGTAAAGTTAAAGATTTCAATAAATGATTAAAACATTATTATTAGTTTACATTATTTTACATTAATATATTAAATGATATTCTTTCCTACTGCATTAGAATTGTTCTAACATACAATGTTTAGTAACTTAAAGTACATTAAACCTAAACTTTTCATTTCATTCAACAAAGTTTAACAAAGTTAACTCAGTTAGAGAGTTTTTGATTTAATGATTTTGAAACCCCTCTGATGATAATCTTGAAGAGGACAACAAGCTATGAGCTAAAGATGGCTACCAGGCTAAATACCTTACCTCAGTTTGGCTTCTTTTCTCTGTATATATATCAGTAATGCATTCTGTGTATTGTAGTAGAACATATATTGCTACAGAATACAGAATAGCATGATAAATAACATATTAAATACTAGTTTTAAGTCTCTTCAAAATAGAATGAACATTTTAATCATCCCATCAAGACAATTGATTCAATTTTAATTTAAGTAATTAGATTTGTCTTACAGCACAGCACAAGCTAGCATGCTAGCATGCTAATAAGAGCTCATCCAGGCAGTGAGTAGTGCAAGACGTTTATGAGAAGTGTATTATTTGCTTGCATGTAGAAATATTCAGATTAGCCTAACATCGTCCAGTAAATATGGCAGCCGTAGGATGAATCATAAGGAGCTTAAGGTGTGTGATTGCTAAAAATAATGATAATAATAATGATGGCTAATGGAACACTACACAAGAAAAAAGGGACTGGTTTTACATGGGGAGGTGAAGTGATGTAATTTTACTACATGCACATTGATTAAGACATTTCAGCACAAATGACTGAGATGAGAGTGGCTACTCAACTTACTCTCCAAAAAAACATGATGATAACCCATCTTATAACCCACTTATAGTAATAGAATTCATTTTTAGTTTGAAATTTAGCAACTTCATGTTCTTAACAGGTATGTACGCTATAGGCTACGCTACTCAATGACTTGAAGTTGCCTGAAGGGTGGCACCTCTGAGGAGTCCTTTGGCTCATCTTCTAGATTTGACTGAAGTTTGCCAGACTTGAAGTTTCTGAGCCATGCACAATGAAAAGCCCCCAAAAACTCCTTTTCCACAGGATATGATGGAATGTTTACCCACATGCTGATTCACACTGGTTTACTTTAACCTGACATCCTTTTTATGTCTCGTAATTACATTACCCCACCTCCTCATGTAAAACTAATAGCGTCTGAATAGGGCTTTAGAAATAAAGGTGCTCTTTTGCGTGATCTAAAGAACCTTTCGGTTAATGGTTCTGCTTGTAAATAAGAGGTGTGAATATGAAGAACAGGCTACTAGAACAGGCTACCAGACTACCAGAACCAAAAAATGCCAGAAGTGAGCTGCTCAGACAAGACAAGACAAGCTTGTATTTCAAGGAAGCTCTCCAGCTTCTTCCAGCTTCTTGTGTTGGGTGGCACTCCTCACAGACAGTGACTAGAGCGAAGATCGAACCCACAACCCCAGACTCCCTGTAGCTGTGTGGCACACACACTGCCTGCTGCAACACCATGCTGCCCGACTCTGTTAATACAATATATGTACAATATATCGAATTTTACATAAACTATAACTATAAGCTAATGATGGACCAAGGAGGGCTTAAGGAGGGACCAAGGAGATGCATGTCATCAAGGTACCTGTGCAGTCTCCTGTACTTCAGCTATCCTCTGCACAAGATGCTGATCAGGCAATGGCATGACTGACTATGACCGCCCATTAAAAAAACAGTACGGTGGTTGGGTCCAGTATATATACCCTGTCAATGCTGAAGAACTTAAGGTTTTGAGAACCTCCGTATAATGTGAGGGTTCTACACCAATTAAATGTCTTGTCTGGAATGGTTGTTCAAGCCAAGAAGCATTTTTAGTAAGGTTTATTTTTCTAGTAGCGCAGAAACTGAATTTTCTCTTCTTTTTTTGCATTTTTTTTTTGCAATTTTACAGCCAGAGAGTGAATCTCCATGCCTTGAGGGGTCATATCACTTCATTCAGAGCTAAATTGCACTCTGGGGTATGGCACCACTCTGTATCTGCTCGCGCTTACTGCTTAGACGACTCAAAGAGATGACACAGAGGAGGGGAATCTCCTCCTTCATGGGGACGAGACAGCGAACGGGACATGATCGCTTAGTGCACGGAATAGTGACACTGAGCAGGCCTGACAGATCGGCCCTCTGTCAGCAGATGGGAGCTATCTATAATTCAGGATAGAGGCTGTTGCATGCTGTTTCATTTCATATCCCATCACCACAGCTCTTCTCCGAGACACTGCGAAAGAACGCGGCAGACAGCTGGGGGTCCACGGCATAGCCCGTTTAGCGCTGTGTTCAGATAGGTAAGACTGTTAGATACACGTCGGAAAGGTCATCAACCGTCTCCTGACCCTTAACCTTCTCATGTCCACCAGCATATCCATTTCTGACACGTCCTGTAACTAAATAATAACAACCCGGCCATTTTGGATTGGATTGTTTTTCATGTAGTTGCTGAAACACAGGCCCGATGTCTGGATTTCTGTGCCTCAGTAAAATTACTGTTGTGCTTAAATCCTTTTGGTAAAAAGTCCTGGATTGCTCAGCAGAACTATAGGATAATTAACTACAGGCACTACGTTTTCTATAATGCCTCAGCATTTTGCCAAAAGCTTGCACCGGACAAGTTAATGGAAATTAATAGCAATCAGTTATGTTAGCACAGGCTTTATTTATTTTATTTTTATTTTTATTTATTTAAATGTGCGTCATAATAACACCAATATAACAGTAAACTACTCATTTTAAAGCCCATCTTATCCAGCTAACATGATGTCCCAGTTGTGGAGCTTGGATACAGATGCGGATGTGCCAGTGAGCTATCACACCATGTTGGAGACTGGGGTTCGATTTCCTTCTGGGTGACTATGCTGTGCTATGCCAATAAGAGTCCTTGGGCAAGACTCCTACCACTACATTGGCCCACCTCTGTAATTTGAGTAACCTTGTAAGTCGCTCTGGATAAGAGCATTAGCTAAACGCAATGCAAATATGTAATAAATGCAAATGTAAATAAATGTAAATGTAAAGGAAATAATAAAACAAAAAGCAAGCAAACCATGAACTTCCATTAACCCACATCCAGACCAGGAACACTGAGATAAAGGAACTGCTCATTCACAGACCAGCAAGGAACACCTGAGACTAACAAGAGGACAGAGCTACAGAGGATGCACAGGTAGGAACACTAATGACAAGGCGGGGCTAATGCAGATTCAAGGAAAGTGCACAAGGCTGAGCAAAACAGAGACAGACCAGAGACCAGAAGGGAAAACTGTGTAGTTTAATGCAGCAGAATAATATTCATGCATGTGTGTAACAGAAATATTGATAATATAATATCATGCAATAAATATGACAATAATAATAATAAATAACAATATTACTACTAACATTGTTTTATTAACATCATATTATAACACAATTATTATTTAGCAGTAAAATTAAATTCTGTGTGTCCCAGTACAACAACTAGTCAACATAAACTCCCCTGGTAGTTATAGAATGTCATCAACAAAGTTTGACAGTAATCAGAGAGATTCACCATGAAATGTATGAACTATAAGACTGCAAGTGTTTTTTAATTACTGGATTGTGTGCATAAGTCACAGGATTCACCCAGATATTTTTTTATTCAGCTTGTTATTATTGTTTATGTCAGTAGGATAAATGTAATATGCTAGAATTAACTCACAGCACAACAATAGTCAGCTTAAAATACAGCCGCCACACAGTGTGGTTAGGGTGGGGCAATATTATAACTCACTGCCTCACTGTTGAAAGTATGAGATCTTTAAAGAACTTTTGGAGGATCTTTAGTTTGAAACTATGGAGGAACCTCTTAAGGAGATTTGAAGAAAAAAGTTCCTCAAAGCACTTTAAGAGGTTCCTTCACATGGGTCATGAATCTTATATTTCAAACAGTGCTCCCAATAAGAACAATGATAAGTTTAACGCACAGACTGATCAAAACCATTCAGCCGATGCCATGTTGCAAGAAAACATAAGTGAGCTGTTTAAAATGACCTGGATTACCTAGTCATAATTATAGACAAAACCAATCTAACATATCAGCAGTTGTACTGTTGACATCTTTCATTGAGCACATCGAGTAATCATCTGGTAGACTGGTGCTACAGAGTTGGGATTGGAAGTAAAGGTTTCAGAGGTGCTTTGCCTGTGACATTACGTCACACAAAGTCTGACTACTGACAAAGCTGTTCTTCTCAGGAAAGATAGGTATAATGGGAAATTCATTGATAGATGTACATTAATCTAAGGTTAGGCAAACTGTCTACAAATGGGGAACATTCAGGACTGTTGCTATTAAATAAATATCTAATAATTTTGTCTCTGATATTTTTCTTCTATTCTTCTTCATCTCTTCTTAAAATAAACATGCCATAGTTGACACCTATTTTAATGAGGTGTATTTTGATGAGGTGGTGAGGATGATTATTTATACAATATAAAGCTCTCTTTTGTTTGAAATTATTGTTTAAATTGTGTTTTTATTAATTTACCAGATGTTTCACTGGCCGTTACAACTAGACCCTCAGTCTGTTAATTAACTCCACCTATGGTGTCAGTTGGAATGTTTACACTCATGTCACGTTGAGCTATTCATACACTGTTGGTACTGGAGACTGGAGAAGTTTATGTTTTCTCTGCTGTAGGATACTCATATTAAACATTAAGAACAAATTCAAGCATTATTAAGTAGGCAATATTAGGAAGACATTCAAACACTCCTTCCTATAAGTGAACACCACCTAACCCCTTAAAAACCGTATGGCCCGCTGGCGGGCCGAATGTGTTATTACAAGCCTATATTACCAAAGAACAGCCCCAGCAGTTTGTACAGACGTCCCTGTAGTTATCGAGTAATACACCTTAGTGTGTAATACGCCTTGGTGTGTTAAGGTGATGCACCCCTTGCTGATACATGCTCATCACTTGTACACAGACAGCTTGTGTGATCTCCATAGAAAAGCAATGCTAAGATCACCATGTCCTAGAGGGGTCCCCATCATCACTGACCCACCCAGCAATGGGATCAGTAAGGGAAGCAGTGGAACTGTCTTGGCTGGAGTGATCAGGCTCTGTCCAATACCTCTGGGATGAGCTGGAGTGGCATTTGTGATCCAGAATCGATCATGCAACATCAGTACCTGACTTCTTTTATGCTCTTGTGGCCGAATGTAATCAGAATCCTCTACATATAGAGTAATGCCTTACCTGAAGAGAGTATAAGCTGTTACTGCAGCAATTGGGTGTCTACAAAGAACCACGGCGACTCAAAGCATCATTTGAATGCTTAAATGTATTTTTGCCTGGTTTTAGGGGTCTTCAGACTGGTGACATAAGTTTGTGGACGTCCTTTTAGAAAATAGGCTCCATATAGCACCAAAAAGGGTTCCATATAGACCAACCTTTTTTTTGCTTAGGGTATAAAGAGATGTATTGAAGCTGGTTCAAATGAACACACTGTTTCAGCATGAATGAAAATGAATAAGAATATGGATCTACATATACAGCATAACGCTTGAAGAGATGCTATCTAGGGAACAGGCAGCATAGGTTTGGTGTTTAGAAGAAACTTCTCACTCTATGGCACCGGCGTCATTGCCATGTCGGGTGCTGTTCTGTAAGGGACTGTGCATGCCCACAGTGTCAGTGTGTGAAGGTCGCGAGGGCGCCCACAATAACATCACACTCTCGTTAATGCACTTTACCTCTACCCTGCCTCAGTCTGCCACCTGTATTTAACACATCTCTTTGCTTCTGTGGTGGAACTGAGCACCGGGAGGTGTGTGTGTGTGTATGTGTGTCTGTGTGTGTGCAGGGGTGGTTGATAGAAAGAAAAGCCTGTCCCTAAAGATGTTCTTCACCCCCTCCTCTCTCTCGCTCTCTCTCTCTCTCTCCTAACCCAGAGGAGCAGCCGGATGCTGACCCTGGTACACACAGGCTAATGTAATATTAACAGCCACTCTCTGTCCCTACCACCCCCAGGTGTTCAGCTTGTACAGCCACATCCAGGGAGGTCACATTCTCAGTCTGTGCATCCTTCTAACTTTCAACACTCTCTTTTAAACTTTGGCATCCAGGCAGTTGCTGTGCTATAATGGGACTGCCCTTAACGTCAGAACTGGTCAAAACTGACCTTTTCTTTTTACCTTGTTAGTTCATAGCTTTGCTGATAATAAGCATGGTTCATATCATCTCTTTAAAAACAGACAGTCAGTTACAGTCAGTAACATTACAGTCAGTGCAGATCATGTAGCTTTCCTAGAACAAAACCTGACCTGTCCACCTCGAACCAACTTTCACACACACTTCTTAAGTCTTCTTACTATTCGCACTAGTTCTAATTTACTGAAAACTTACACTAAGGCTAGTATTCCAACCTCAATACAGTTACATCTGAAGTAAGATTGTGTAATAATTTGACCTTAAAATAACAACTTTTAAAATAACATCATTTTAACGGTGCATTGACTTGTAATAGGAAGAACGGCATCTCTGTCATTGCCACTCCGGGCCTGGAATGTCGGCTACTGCGCTATGTAAATTTGGTGGCGTGTGAACAAGACCTATTATGAAAACTGGGTTAAATATTTGTAAAACTCTGCCATTTTGCATATTCAGTATACTTACGCTTGTCAATGAAAGCATGTGTAAAGATCCAGAGTCAATGAGGAGGAGCTCATAGCTGACCCTGGTACACACAGGCTAATGTAATATTAACAGCCACTCTCTGTCCCTACCACCCCCAGGTGTTCAGCTTTTACAGCCACATCCAGGGAGGTCACATTCTCAGTCTGTGCATCCTTCTAACTTTCAACACTCTTTTTTAAACTTTGGCATCCAGGCAGTTGCTGTGCTATAATGGGACTGCCCTTAATGTCAGAACTGGTCAAACTGGTCAAATGTCAGCTACTGCACTATGTAAAGAGGGTGTGAACAAGACCTATCATGAAAACTGGGTTAAATATTTGTAAAACTCTGCCATTTTGCAGATTCAATATACTTACGCTTGTCAATGAAAGCATGTGTAAATAACCATGAGAAGGAGCTCATAGCTTGAGTTGTATTTACAACAGTGGTGTAAAAGTAAGTTACACTCCTTAACTGGTATTCAGTTAAAACACTGAGTATTTTGTGTATTTTCACGTGAGGAAAGAAGCATCAGGTTTGGAAGTAGGGGTACAGGGGTACTAACTCATTTAATATTAGCATGTGAACCACAGATTAATTCCTCAAATTAATTTGCCCACATTAACCTACAACAGTGTGGAATACAGTTTTACTACCGCTGTTACCTTTTACTTACAGTAATAACTCCCTCACTCTGGATGCAGAGCTGCAGTGGAAACATACAGAGTGAGCAGCTGTCTGTCACGTAAACGGAACGTGTGGATAAAACCATTACCGACCATCTGCAGAGACATTGCTCTGGTGGGTGAGTGGAGAGCAGAGTTATATTAGCGTGAGGTGTGGGAGTTTCATATGGACATGGCCTGAGTGTAAAACGGAGAAATCTACAAGCAAGTCAAACCTCAGAATGACAGACTCAACAGTTTTAACCTGTAACGGAGTGAAAGACAAAAAAAAAAGACCCTGTGAAAGAGTCAACTGCTCCACACAACCGCTACATCACATACAGACCATGTCAACATAAAAGTCACTATAGCCATTTTCACATATGGACTCCAGGTGAAGAATCAGGTCCACACATTTCCCTTTGCTCCCATTTCACACATGTAGCACACAGCCAGAGATTTTCTGTGTCATGTGTGCGTTCTCACTACAGGAAATGTCCCATGTGGTTTAGACAAGCAGAGGCACCTATGTAGAGCATGCATGAGGTACAGCATGACCCACCGTGAACTTTGTATTAGGGGGCTGGCAGAAGAAGGTCTGTGTAATGTACGCCATAAATGATGCGGATATTTGCGTTCACACATGCAACATGTCCGAGCAATGTCCGGAAAAGTCCCAGGTTACCTGACTTACTTAGTGCTTTGCTGTTCACTCAAAAATAAATCTAAAAAAAAAAATACAGAAAATAAATCATGGCATCAAATGTTTTACAATATAATTGTCTCCATTTCTAATTTCAGTCGAAATAATTAAAACGAAGCTGAACAGTCAATGTCTGACACGAAACGTCACTTTCTGCAGTTCCTCTCCGGCCCTTTCTAGTGTAAACTACAAATCCCAGAACCCCCTCATTCCTGATCCGGCTCACATGACCAGAGAGGACGAGCAGGTGATGGGGAGTCATGTGACATTAGCCTGGGCTGAATCTGGCTGCTGCTATTGCGTCTGAAGTGAGAGCTAAGGCTAAGTGCTCTTTCAACATAAACAAAAGGTAACGTGTGAGAGTCGCTTTCACTCCGCTGTCTCTCTCTCTCTCTCTCTCTCTCTCTCTCTCATTAACCGCGTCGGTCCCGCTGCTGAAGCTAGTGCAGGGAGGAGGGCAGTGGGGGAGGAGGCGGAAGCGAGGAGAGGAGAGGAGAGGAGAGGAGAGGAAGGCAAGGCCAGGGAGGATGCTCTCATCCTCTCTCCACTCTCATCACTGGAAATCAGAGCACTGCTGCCGCAGCATCCAGAATCAGCAGTGTTTATGTTTGTCTGCGTGTTAAATGGTCATGTGGCTGGATGAGCTCTGCTGTAGGACTGTTTACATGGCTTGGTTCAGACGGCATGAGTGGAAGACCTGCTGTTGCAGCCGTTGAAGGAGGCCTTTCTGCTCAGCATCACACACACTTTATTTACCTGCACCTCCTTCAGCTGCTGACACACACACACACACACATATATACACACACACGCACCGGCATGACATGGACACTGACATGACAGATGAGTCGACTGTTCTTCCTAGTGTTGCTGTGATTTATAAGATCACATTGCCTGATAGTAGAAAACCTTGTATCTCCAGTAGAGATGCACTGATACCACTTTTTCCTTTCCGATACCAGATTTTCAAGTATCTGCTGATACCTACTCGTAAATACTCGACAGATGGCCATAAATATCTTATATTAATAGTGTTCCTCTTTTTATAGGTTGTATGTTTTCATATCCTATGTTAAATGTAAGAGATAATATGCTGCTATATGAACTGCGTTTACTAGTTGAGTAACAGCACATTTGATATGTTTCAAAGCTAGGAACAGGGTTACAAAGGGGTGGAAAAATTCGGATAAATTTCTAGTAAATTACCGGTAACTTTTCATGGGAACTATTCCAAAATGTAAATTGTGAATGTTGGGAACTTTGGGAATTTATTGGAATTAATAGGAAATATTGGATAATTTATAGGAACTATATCATACACTGTCTTTAGTGTGCCGTTTTTTGTTAACAAAAGACATGAAGGCATGCCAATACAAATACAAATTTCCTTTTAATTCCCATTAATTCCTATGGTAAATTTCCCAACTTTGAAAATTCAGGGAATTTTGCATCCCCAACTATGAAGAAATAAAGACGGACACAATGGCGTGCAAGTAGGAAGGCATAATCTTGCTAAGCTCGACCAAAATTCACATTTCAGAGCAGTGAAAAAATGTCAGATTAGAATCAGAAACGTGCTTATGTAGTAATTTCACATTCAGGTACTCAGGTGTCTCTGTGTAAAATTTACTAAACTTCAGTGTGTGGCTTTAAAACAGTCTGATTAAACTTAACTTTTGGTTTCAGAACCAAAAGAAAATGTAGAAGTTCCATTAAATGTCTATTTAATGGTGATAACTATTTATTATTGGCTTTAACTGGTTGCTTAAAAAGTTGATTTCATAGCAAAAAGCTCCTTGGTATTGGTGCTCTCTATTGCCGATGCTGATACTGTGTGTAAGTGCTGGTATCGATATCGGTGCAGATCTCCAGTTTTGTCGTTTTTTGCTTTTTGACATAGTTTGCAGCAGCTGCTTTCAGTTATTTTTGCCTACTGTGCTGTCCTGTAGAGTTGCCATTTTAAAGATGTAAGGTCTTTGTCCAACAGTGATGATATTATTACCATAATATCACAACATTATTACTGTTGATTTCTTTTATCCTGAACAGACAGTAGGTCCTTCCACCTAGGGTCTGTTAACACCTGGCGTTAACATGTGTTTTGGACAGTTTCTGGATCTACTTCCATATCCTCTGGATAGACTTGGATTCTGTTTCCACTGTTTACACATTAAAATGCATCCCCAGTGTAACCAGATAAGATCTGATTTTACTTTCCCGTGTAAAAATCCACCATCACACCCCTAGAGATTACTGTAGTTTTAGTAAAGATTATTGTACGAATTATTTACCATTTGTATTACTATAGACCTTTTTTTCTAATTAACGACAATATACAATAATAAAAGTACATGGTCAAAAGTATTGTGACACCTCACAAATGTTCACATCATTTCCATTGGACTTCCTGTAAACAACAGTTTCTCATCGAAATTGTCCTGCGAACAGTTTAGCGGAATAGTGGGGCTTCTACAACGCCGTGGAACGAAAGATTTGGGCTGGAGATCCGAGGGGCTTCAGGTTGATGGAACCGGAAGCCAGACAGGGGTGGTGGTGGGGTGTGAATTTTTCGCTCGCATGGCAGAATCGGATCACAGAAACACAACATCTGTCTCTGATTGCCTTTGAATGTGGTTTGAGTTTGATCCAGTCACAATGTATCTTGGGGGAGTTTACACCTGGCTCTTTATGCGGACGTGCATTCTGAGTAGTGTTTTAAGCTGTTAGCTCCTGGGTGTCATTTGTACTCGTCATAGTCAGACGCCAGCTTAGCATGTTTAGCATGTTGCTAACTTGCTAAAAACCTATAGCTTAAGGTTTCTGGGCAGAATGATTATCGGATGATTATTAATCGTGTTCTCTGTACAACTGCATGCACTGAACTGTTTCATCCGTACTGCAGCATCCGTACTGCAACATCCGTACCCTGATGATTCGGTTTAAATACACCCACCATCACACCCCTAAAAATGACTGTAGTTTTAGTAAAGATTATTGTAAAAAATTCTAACCATTTGTATTACTATAGACCTTTTTTCTAATTAATGACAATATACAATAATTAAAGTACATGGTCAAAAGTATTGGGACACCTGCTCATTCATAGTTTCTTCCGAAATCAAGGGTATTAAAAGAAACAACAACAACAAAAAAAAACTGCCTCTGGTGTCCAGGGAAGACTTTCTACTAGGTTTTGGAGCATTGCTCTGAGGATTTAATTGCATTCAACTACAAGAGCTTTAGTGAAGTGAGGAAGTTGCATGATCACCAACCTACATCACCCCCATCTCCCCAATGCATCCTAAAAACACCAACTATCATTCCACACAGTTCCACTGCTCCACAGCTCAATGCTGGGGGCTTCATACCCCTCTAGCCCACGTCTGGAATTAGGTGTGGTGCCAATGGCTTCATTTTGATCTGCTCCAGAGAGTCCTATTCTATTGGCGGTACTTCTCTTCAGGGACTAGACAAGCTGTGAGTGTGCATTTGCACATCTGTGTCAGCAATGAATGCAATAAAAGTAGCTGTATACGTTTATTAGATGAGGTGTCCACAAACTTTTGGACTTGTAGTGTAGCTGTAAATTAATGTCCTCCACACAGTTATTGAAATACTCAATTTTTAATGATTGTGTTAAAAATGTGCATTTTTACCTAAATATGGCATTTGAACAGGGCTGCCTAAGATACATAATTAATTATAGTTATATAATTAATATATAATATATAATTAATTTATAATTATAGTAATTATAAACATAGTTAATATGATACTTGCGGTGGTTCCGGGTTCTGGTTGGGGTGTGTTCTGCTTCAGGTTCTGCTTCACCTTCACTCAGGTTGATTCTCGCCCTTAGCCGAGATGTGTTTTTCTGTCAGAGACAATGGAATATGCATCTTGTGCTACGCTATACCTGATGACTGGTCAGAAAGTTTGGGTCATATTTGTCTTATTTGGTCTTATCTGACCACAGCACCTGCTCCCAAATTGTGACAAACTTCACATGCTATAATTTGTTCCTCTGCAATGCCAAGGCCTTTCTTCTGGCAGCTCTTTTAAATAGCTTGTTTATGTGGAGGCTGCGATGGATCCACCCAGAATGTGACCAGTTTTTGTAATTCTTTAACCATGATGTTTTCTTTGCCACCTTTATCGTCCCCAGTTTTGCCAAGGGAAAAGAATAGACCTGCCTCCCAGTTCTATGAACACTGTCTCGATTGCAGCTGCTGGTTATCTAGAGGGTTCCATATAGTCTTAAACTAGATTTAAAGTTTTTTCTTAAAAGAACTGTGCCTAAACTATAGTTACATTCAAAATAATTCAACCCCCCATTGCAAAGTTTATTCAGTAGACCTTTTACTGTTATGACCTGCTGCAAATGTGATGCATAGCCAGACACTCCAATCTCCTGGCCACGTTCCGCCTCCAGCTCATTGATATTTTTGGGATTCTGTGCTGCCACCTCTTCAAATCCCACCAAAGTTTTTCTGTGGGGTTCAAGTCAGGTGACTCTGATGACTACTCCAGAATCTTTCAGGACTTCTTCTGAAACCAAGCCTTGGTGGACTCTTTTCAGGCCTGTGGATCTGGAGGAGGAAGAAATAAGCATACTCTGAAAAGAGCACCCTGCTTACAGTGAAGTGAAGTGGTTCAGTGATGCTCTGGGGCTGCTTTGCTGCTTCTGGCACTGGAAGCCTGCAGCGTGTGAAGGGCAAGATAAATTCAATTCAGGATCGGAAAGGTCACCCCTTCTGTGAGGAAGCTGAAGCTGCCAGAATGTTGCCAGAATGCTGCCAGAAGCTGTTGTATGGCTATGCATTACATTTGCAGCAGGTCATAACAACAAAAGGGGGCTCTAAATATATATATGGTACATGGTATAAATGGCTAATTTTTTTAATGCCAATGTTCTTGAGTGCAAGTTGATACAATAGACCTGTAATTAAGATGCCACTTCTTCACTTCTATGGAAAAAAAAAAGATTCATCATTAAAAATAATTTTCCTGCCAGTCTAAAAATGATGTTGAGCTTGTGATTCATGTACGACTGGATTGTAATTACTTGATTGCATAAGTAAGTTACTTGAAATCTCTGTAATTGGACAGCATTGTGGAGCAGGCCACAGAAGAGAAGCAAGGCTAGGATTTAATTTGTGGACCCATGCAGATGAGAGGGCTACCCAATCCAGATAACAAGCCTGGAGGTTTGGAAATGTCGGAATAATGGGTGGACAGGGCTTTAGACCTAATTAAACTAATCAGCACTCAGAGTGATGGAGGATAAGGTCTGATACAAGTGTGTGACACTGCTTTGGCTGGAAATGCTTAGAGGGCTGCTTCAGTAAGACCCTGCTGGCAAAGCGAGCTCATGGCTAGACAGTGCTGATTCATGTTTGCGATATTGTTTACGCTGCTGCCTGAAAATGAGTGTCAGGCAGGGGTCCAAAAAAACAAGACGACTGGCTGTAAGCCGAGGACGTCTATCAAACCAGGACTGCGAAGACAAAACCTGCTGCTTGTTTTACCTGAAAACAGTGTTTCCCTGTTTTTGGAATGAGATTCTGGACTTGATTGATTTGTGATCGTGTTTGTTGAAGCTGTTATTTAGGTCAGGATGGAGTCCTTCCAGCATGTCATATTGTTGTTTTTATTATTATTAGTTTACAGCTCATCATTTTTAGATATATGCGGAAACTTTTGCCTCCAAAAATAAAAAAATGACATTTAATATAAAGACTGAATAAATAAAAAGACAAATAAAGACTGAATAGGTTAAATAGAATTTCCTTTTGTTCCTCTGTTTATGAAGTGCTGATGTCTTTGAGGTAAACCTGCAGACAGGCTTTTGCACATGGAACCTCCCCCAAAAAAACAAAGAGCCAGCCATTCAGTCTAATATGTATATGATGTTTTAAATTTGATTCTCGATATTTATTGAAAAAGTTGCCACTTAGATACCTGCTCTTTTATTCCATATATGCACATTATTATATTTTAGTTTTATAATATTTTATTATTTTACCAAACAATGTCTGTTTATTTTTTTTCTTTAGCAGGTTATAGGTTATGTACACTTTAAACATGCCAAAAAAACCCACCAATTGTGTGACTTCATGTTCTAGTTAACATTTTAATTTTGATCTAATTATTTAAAAATCACAAATAAAAATGACAGTATATTAAATATATATTACGCTATTAGAAATACTGAGCAATGGTTGAGCTTTGTTCTCATTCAATTACAAAATTGTAGATGTTGGTTGACTGGAAATACAGTGAACAAGAGCTTGCCTTCAAGCTACAAATGAAGTATTAGTCAGGAAAGGCCACACTTAAATAGAATAAACACATAAAAATAGATAAAATGGTAATAATTTATGCCTTATTTTAGGACACAGTACAAAATTACCAGCTGGCTTTCAGGAATCAATCATGCCAATAAAACTTCCTGCCAAACCCAAACACTGTGTTGGTCCCCCTTATGCTAACTACTCTGGATCATGAAGGCATGGACTCCATAAGACCTCTGAATGTGTTCTACACTCTTATTAAATCAAGGTGCTGCTAAGGGTTCTTTGAGAGATACCATATCTTTGAGATTTGCCCTAGAAGAACCATGTTTGTCATTGAGATCTATGTGTCAGGAATCTTTTAATGCTTTGGAGAAGTCAGTGTAAAGGTTATTTACTAGTTGAGAGGTTATTCACACTCACAGCTTCTTTAAAAATATATATTTGTCATGGAACAAAAAGTGTTTTTTCTATGGCGAAAAGTAGCATGGTCATTAACCGCTATACTGCTGGAGGGCTGAAAGTGTTCCCTGTAGTAACTGGTGTAGACTAATACATGAAAACATGCTTCCAGCAACAGAAACCAGTGCAAAACTATAGTGCAAAAAAACATGTAATTTATAATATATAAATTACATGTAATCATATTATACTATACATATTATACTATAAACAGTTCTGGACAAGATTGGCATCATAAAAAGGAATATATATATATATTTTAGGAGTATGTGGGAACTGACACAAAGACGTTAGCCAAAGAATCTTTAAGTAGGGCTGTCCTGATCCAAAACTGTGCATCTGAGTGTATTTCCTAACTTTATATATGCATATATCGCTGCTGTCCAATTAAAACCACGTATCTCCATTTTTTATTTTTCTCCATGATTTGAACCCGGTAGCTGCTCTGTACACCATGTAAATAATTCTGGAGGAATAGACCAATAGAAATGCTCTAAATTACATGGAATAAACTCTTATTTTACATTGACTTCCATTTAGAGTTATGGACGTTTTTTGCCTTCTGCTGTAAAGTTGGCATTTTAGAGATATATACAGATCATTGCACAGAATTCCGAATAATTCAGAAGAAGAATTATTGGGGCAAGCAGAGGCGATCTGAATGTGGAGCAATATAAATGTCCGCTCTCAGTTGTGAGGCTAATATAATGTCATTACGCAGCACATCTCCCACACTTGCTCCTCACAGCTGTTTCTGCGCCTCCTTATTTGTTACTTACAGGTGCAATATCCCCTTCTGCGTTCACCTTGACCTGCAGCTCTCCTGCGATATCCATGTGGTTTGATTGTATTCAACTCTGTTTCTCTGCTCCGCTGTGATCGGAGGGACCCATTGATGGTATCAGATTGGTTGAGTAATTGATTGTAACTGGTTATTAACCTCTGAGAACTTTGTGGCCAGCGCAGCGCAATGTGAGAGCAGCCCTTAATCACTCACAAATGGCATTCACTAATGAAATTAGTTCCTGGTTCTGCACCACAACTTTATTTGTTCGAGCAAGCCTTGACAAGGGCATCCAGTTCTGAAGTTTACTTTCCTGAGAAATGGTGTAGTGGAATGGTGTGGTGTAGTTAACATGCTGTAGTGAAATCACGTTATTTGGAATATGTGTTTTAGGGCTGGCAACTTTAGCTTTAAATATAATATTATTTATGATCAGCGGTGGCACACTGTTCTGTGCACCTACATATTGTAAATATTGAAACTGACATTTATTTTTACATTAAATTCAACAGACATGTAGTTTTTTTTATTGGATCATCTTTTTTTTTTATTGGAAATATCAATAACATGCTTAATTTACACACCTTTAACTGATGAGAACCATTTTATTTGATATATCTATGAGCAAATGGCTTAAATTGCTACATAATAGGGATCAGCAGGTATGTATTTTTTTGGACAAATAATGGATTGTGTATGTTTCTAGGAAACATTAACATAATGCTTAATAACACACTGAAAATGAACATTTAAACATTATTAACATATAATAAATGAAACATCCATACAGTATATAGAAAATAAGATTTAGAAAAGTTAAAAAAAAGTAATACACAAGTAAAATATATATATTCACAATAGAATATAAATACAGAATATATATTATGTAATGTAACATTAACTTACATTATACTTACACTATACATACTCTATATATGCATTATTGCACTGTTTAAAAAAGGTTAATATATATATATATATATATATATATGAAATATAATATAATATATTTGTATATATACACACATATACATATTAGATAGATGTGAATTCAAGTGTAGTGTGTGTGTGGGGGGGGCTTTGGTGGGTGCATTGTGACTGAGCGGTTGGCTACAGTTCCATTAAGTAGGTTTAGGATGTAGAGTGTGTTTGTACAGGGTGGAGGTGTGATGGAATATCTTGTGTGATGAGAGCGGTGACATAGCTTTGTGATGGGCTGGACTGATGAACTGTACTAGTGGCTGTTCAGCAGCTTAATTGCTTGAGAGGTAGAAGGTGTTTTGGAAATGTCTGGTTCTGGTCTTCATGCACTCAGGCAATGGCTTTTGTATAAATCCAGAATGAATGGAAGTTGAACCCTGTTGGTGGGAGTGGGTGGGTGGGTTGTGTGGGTTGTGCTCATTATTCTTGCTATTTTTGTCAAACTTTTGTCTGTTTCCTATTTAAAGTTCCAGCCAGTATCTTTGAAACCTGTAATAAACCCAACATGACACTCTTGTCACATTATTAGCCCCAAGCTAACACACTAGCTAAGCTAACATGCTAGTTTAGAAACATGCAGTACAGCTTAATTCAATATGATATGTTGTACTCTTACATCCTTTTAAACACAGCATATATGATCATATGTAATTAGTTTTCAGTGGCAGGCTCAGTGGCAGGCTCAGTGGCAGGTACTTCAACAGGCATCTTTCATTTTCCAGTTTCCATTCTTTGTCATTGATATCATTTATGTTTTAATGACTTTGCTGTACAGGCAGTAGTGAGCTATACACATAGACATGTGCAATTAAATCTTTTCGTGCCAAGTTCTGAGCTTTCAGGCACATTTTCAGACGACAGCAGAGTCAGAAATGAAAGGCAGGCAGGTAGGTATGCTGGGTCTAGAGCGTAATTCAGTCATTCTACTGTGTGAAGCATTGTGTATATGAACCATTGCCTGATCATATGGTTTAATTGTATTACATGTGCTCGTATTCCTCTGCATTGTATGATTATGGCCTGCTGTATTATAAATAGTTAGACATATTGTCCACGGCACAATATGCAAGTGTTTATGAACCATTTGACCACCTTTGGTCAACTGCATTTGATGGCTCTATTGTTATCATAGTAGGAATAACAGTGGCATGCATAGGAATAACAGTGGCATGCTTGTAGCTCTGTCTGCAGAATGAATATTAAATTAGTCCTTGATCTTGTGAAAACGTTTCAGGAATGCAATTACAGTTTTTAATACAGAATAATGGCAGTATTTAGTTCACTGTATACATTTCCAAATTGCCTTTATGATATGTATTGTAATGGAAGTACATTGAATTCTGTTGTCATTCATGGAGCACAGACAACACAAGACACCCATATTCACCATTAGTATTTGGCCTCCGCCTTTAATCCATCCGTGCAGTGAACACACATACTTGTGATCAAACACACACAGTGACCGTGAGCATACGTGCCCGGAGCGGTGGGCAGCCATTGCTTTAGTGACATTGTTTAAAGAACCCTTTGTAGCACCTTTTAGTTTTTAGAATGAGTGGGATGCGGCACCAAGATGGTGAGGTGGGGCCTCCATGTGTTGCCTCAATGAGCCATGGAAGCCCATGATCATGACCCTGTTACTAGTCCACCAGTTGACCTTTTGTGGACCACTTTTGGTAGGTATTAACCACTGAAACTAGTGAATCGTGACCCACAGCTTGAAAAGCACTCCTCTAGATCATGGGTCACCAGCCCTCCTCCTGGAGATCTACCTTCTAGGAGGTTTTGCTGCCAACCTCCAACCCAGATTTAACACACCTCGTTCTGAAGGCAATAATTAGATGGATCAGGTGGGGTCAGTGGGCTTGCAGCTAAAGTCTGTCTAAAGGTGTCAGATCTTCAGGAGCAGGGTTGGTGACAACCCCTTTAAACCATTTAGACCCTTTAGGCAGCAGTGAAGCTTTATTTTGCAAATGCGTAATAGCTACGTTGGCCTCCAGAGAAAACTGCAGATGTTTGAACTGTCGATTGAAGCCAGCCAAAGATCTTCAGACTAGAACAGTATGACTTTGAACAGTATGAACAAAAGCAGTTTTATCAAGTTTAAAAACTTTACGTTTTGTTTGTTCGGCACTTTTCACTGCAGACGCTGTTTACACAGTTCCAGCGAGAGTTTTTCGGGGGAAACCAGGAAGGCAAAGAGCTGTGAGTACTCAGACAGGGTCATGCACTGGCACAGCAAAAGGGGTTCAGAAGGATTCCTGAGGGGTTCTTGCTATTTACAAACCATGGCAACACAGGACTGATAGCAGTAATATTTAAAGAATCCTGGGAAATGTGGTTTGAGCTGCTGTGCTAGTGGCACGGTGGAAACTCCTTAATTGTGCACTTAAAGAAATACGATCGGATGTCATGAGTCTTGAGCCCATTCTGTGATTAAAAGATTATTTATAACTTCCTCGATTAAAGTTATGACTGTTCAGCTTCTAAAGACCGAAGAATCTTTCGGTGCCAGGAAAAGGCGTCCTTTGCTCTTCTCCACAGATTCATTTGGAAAGGCTCCTGCTGGAAAGGTCCCCTTACAGTTCTAAGATGTAGGATATTTAGTGGAACATCAGCATCATTTGACATGGTGTCACAGTGAGTAAGTCCAAGTAGTGAGATGTTTCAGAGTAGGCTTCAGCGATGCCTCATCGAGCTCAGCGGCATCATCGTAGGTCAAACATAACTTCAATTAGTCATGTCTTCTGGAACACAAATTTGTAATATCTGCAGCTCCAGAGGATGAAGGAGCATGCAGCTAATCTCCCTGGCTAAACTCTCTTGGGTGGTATCCCCTTCTGGTTGCTTGGAGGAGCTTGGCTGCTGCATAAAATCAACCAGCATGTCCAATCCGGTTTGGATGGTGGATCATTGGGTTGCTGTGTCTGTGCGGAGGATTTTTTGACAGCAGGATGATGAATGAACATCGGTGGTCAATCCAGCTTTATCCGTTTTACTACAGCACGTTAGTCGGAATTAGAGGTCAAAAACTGAGGCTAATCACTCAAGGGATTTTAGTTCATGTGTGGTAGTCAACATGACAGCTGTAGCGTTTGGGGCCTGCTGATTTTGCTGGTGATGAGTTGACTAATGTGCTCACTGAAGACGTGAGGGTGAAGGTTGGAAAATCCCTCCAGCAGTCCATCGCTGAGCAGGTCTTTCCTTCCTGAAATGCAGTGCAGAAAGAAAAATTCTGGCATGTTGGGCAGCTCATAAATACTGGATCTTCAGTAAATGGAATAGGGCTCTGAAGTGGTCCGGTCGTTTAGTGTTGGCCCTCAACACTTTATTACTGAGCGATTTTAAGGTTGATACCTGCTTATGCCACTTAGGCCACAGCCACCCAAGGACAAGTGTCCAAGAGAGCATAATTGTAGTCTCTCTTTCTTGCTGGGTTGACCCTCCTTTGTCCACCATCGCTCAGCATAATGTTATCTGTCTCGTAGCGGATGATGGAATCGGCAGTTAGCATTTTTCTCCAAGTGTGTTGAGCTATACAGCATTTGTTTCCATTTAGAATGTGTGGTTTTGCCACATTATGTGCAATTATATGGAATTGCATTGTGAACTTTGCGAATCATTACACCATTAATTATTTTTAAAAATATATTGATATTGTTTATGTATTAATATATTTATTAAGGATTTTGTGATCTGATCCCGTACATATATTCGTAGAACTATTTTTAATCCAATGCTGTTTTAACCGCATTGTTCAAAGTGCCATCTGGTGTCTTGAAGGCACCATTAACGGAAATTCTTGCCAAGGGACAGCACTGGGCAGCATAATCAGAGGTGAATAAAAGAGTTTAGAGTCTGCAGTGTGGAGCTAGTTTACAGTGGAACATAAAAACAGACCATAATATCTGAAACGCTAAAAAAAAACTATCACTGAAACGCTCTGTTTTACCAGCGGGAGAACCGCACACTTTTCTTCTGTTTTTAAATCAGCTCTAAAGAGAACATTCAGAACCGAGGGGAGGCTAATGCTAATACACACATGATTTGGGTTGCTATAGAAACCCAAATCACAGCACACTCACCCACCATAAACGAGTTGTCTTTCCCATCAGTCGTTCAGAGTGTGTACCGCTACACAACACTGATTTGTCTGCAGGAGCTGAATGGTCAGGGAGGAGAGTCAGACTGGATTATAAAATATTACACACCCTACAAACTTGATCAGGACAATCTTAATATTAATACATCTGGAAAAAAGCTGGTTCATACAAACACATAGGCTTTTTTTGAATCGTTAATAACTGCAGTTGATAAGCCAATTTTAGTACTTACAGCACAGCCCCCACTCAAATAAATCAAATCAATTTAAATTAAATTGAAATCAATTAAATGAAATTAAACAAACACAAAGCAAATGAGTGCATGTATCACTCAGCAAGGACAAGCATCTTATTTTCCTGATTAATTCTGTGTGCTGTGATGAAAGGAAGTAAGAAGTTAATATAGAAAAAGAAAGAAAGATGTTTATTTGGAAATATTACAATTTTTGGAATGTAGTAAATATTATACCTGGACATCCTTGACGCTTTTGATCGGTTACAGGTTACAGAAAATAAACAAATGACATGACTCAAGGACGACAGCTTTCACCATCTGCCATACTTCGTCAGAGGAAGCTACTGATGCATTTTTTCCCTCAGAACAGACCTATCAGTGACGTCATAGCCCGGGCTAATGAACGCTGTGTGAAACCTGCTTATAGGAGCCGGTAAACAGTATCCAAATGCCATGTGACTCTTCAACGTGACGACATGGGCTTTCCCTTTTCATGCCAAACCATTGTTGTTGTAAAGAATTCCAAACTTGTAGTTCCTAGATGTTTCTTGATCCTGGGTAGAAGAGGTCCCAGGGGGGTCAGGTACGCTGGGTGTGGAGCTCTTTGCATGTTCAGCGGAGTAGCCATGGAGATGAATATGTTGGATTGTGGGAAACCCATCACCAGGAAGCAGTTGCTGCAGGGGGAAACATATGTGGTGAGAGGAGAGAACCAGAAGGCTGCAACTTGGATGTCCAGTGGGCCATCTGTCCCCAACCCTGACAGGAGCCAGACAGCCCTGAGAGGCAGAGCAGCTCTCCCAAACTCCAACCCCGAAAACAGCTTGAAATCCCTAAGGGAGAATTTCATAGCCATGTGCAACAAAGACAAACGATGGGGGCTGCCAACACGGCTTTTAGCCCTCCGCGAATGTATACATCCATCGCATGCCTTTGTCCGGCGTTGTGTTTTAGAAGCTGGCACACTTCAAAGGGAGAAAGCATGGCTGGAGTTCGGCTTTATTTGAAGATTTAGAGCCAAGCTCTTTTCAGAAATGTGTCAATGTGTGACATGTCCCTGCCTCAAGCCTTGATTCCTGTCCCGGAACTCAACCCATGGTGTTTCAACCCCCTAAGATAAATGGTTTTAAACAATTTGTTTTAAACAACATATGCTTAACCCCTTAACCCATTAAGGGGTGTAATAATGTGCAATAAGCCCATTAAGGGGTTAAACCTCTTCTAAATAAATGGGTTTGTGGTGGACAGTTGCAGCTATGGGTTTTGTAGTTCCTTCAACATTTGAAGCAAGATTATTGTATAATTGTTTGAGCACCCCAAAGCAACCTTGGTGTCACAAGGTGTCATATCTTAATTAGCTTGATAGGGCTATGACTTGTTTACAGTGATCAGTGGGAAACTCCTCAAACTTTGTACCACCAGTCAGCAGTCAGTGTCTTTTCTAGGCAGCTGCCTAGCACTCTGATAATGAATCCATTAAAATAATGCAACCCAATTGCAGCAGAGCACGATATAAGAAGATAATAGCATAGCAATAGCACGGGGGCAGTGAACAGGAGCGATGGCCCAAGCAAACCAAGCAAACCTTCAGAGAGAAGAATTGAAGAACTGCTAGTGGGGCAAATCAGAGACCTCTCATTGAATTCAGAACACCTTCAGTAAATTTAACACTATATAGATTTAGCACTATGGGAGTGGTGGGGGGTGGTGGTGAATGGCTGTACTGTGCAGCGACACCTGCATTAAAAGGACCTTCATGAAAGAAAAAAAAAAAAAAACGTTCCTGGGTCGTTACCACAACAATTAGCCTCAGTAGTTTTCAAAGGGACATTTGAAGACTTACTTTTTGCCCTCAATAAGTAAAGGTTGCCAAAGTGTTATTTTCCTGAATTTTCTAAGGAATTCCCTTTAATACACCCCAGCAAACTTTAATATACCCCAACTAGCCTGATGTTCTAGATAACACATAAGATTTGTGTCCTATTTATCCCATAGTAAAAAGCACAAGGTCAGTTGAGGCTCGTTTTCTTGTTATTACAATGTATAGGTCTTTCTTCCAAGATGTACTTGGGTGTTGTGCCATTACAAATGCCATTAGCAATAGAAGCAAAGGCATTATTTAAGCACGAAGATTAAATAAATGACCTTTTGAAGTTCTTTGGCCAGGAAATGTGCAGTGCAGATCCTTGTTTATTATGTTTATGTTTTGTTTTTGGTGTAAACCTCTGAAGCTGAGATGTATATTAAGATACAGCCGTGGATTTATTGATATCAGCACAAATTCTTCTGCTAAAGCGATATTTGTTTTGTGTTTTAATGAGTAACACCTCTGATGTAAGGAAACCTCATTTGTTGCTCATTTGTTGCGCATCGCATAACAGAATCCCAAAACCTGGCTGGAACTTTTTTGGGCCTGTGGATAAGAGGATCAGTGTCTGTAGGAGCAAGAATGAAGCATACACTAACCAGAACACCCTGTCTACAGTGCAGCATGGTGGTGGCTCTGTGATGCGCTGAAATTCTAGGGGAAAACGTCATGCCTTCTGCGAGGAAGCTGAAACTTGGACGTCAGTTCACCTTTCAACAAGACAATGATCCCAAGCATACCTCAGAGTCCTCCAAGGCTTGGTTTCAGAAGAAGTTCTGGAAGATTCTGGAGTAGTCGTCAGAGTCACCTGACTTGAACCCTATAGAAAATCTTTGCTGGGATTTGAAGAAGACTGTTGCAGCACAGGAACCCAAGGATATTAGTAAACTGGAGGCTTCTGGCCATGAGGAATAAGACTAAGAGTCCTCAGGAACTGTCAGAAGCTGGTGCCTGGCTATGCCTCATGTTTGAAGCAGGGGTTGAATAATTGTGAGACTGCAGACGTCATTAAAAGTAAAATTTGGAGAAAGGGCTTGTTATATTGGTTGTGTTGAGCTATTTAAATTGTTGGGGCTCGATTGGTTTATTGCAAACAGCTGAAAGTTAGTGAATGTTGCTAATACCCCTCATTTGCAATGGGGGTTGGATAAATGTGATTGCTGCTGTATATATCCATTCAAATGTATTGCTGCATGCAGCGTGCCTTGGAAGTGAACTGAATAATGATGAAAAATAATCACAGTCTGTTTTCCTATTTATTTTCTTTACTCATGGGGTATAGGAAGAAATTAGAATGCCCTTGATTTGATGAGGGTTACTGATGTTGTGTGTTGAACAGTTTTCACATTGTGAGAAGCACTGAGCTGAAATGACCATATATTTTAATTTTCCATTCTAGAACAGACCTGAACCATATTTAGCACCAGGAAATGTGTTTAGATCATATATTGAATATTTCTTTCTTATGGCATTTTTGCAGTACTACAATTCATGTTACCACAGTATTTTGTAAATGAAAT